>NC_133126.1:69286574-70486574 GCF_048418815.1 Hemitrygon akajei | reverse complement strand
ATAGGTGGCCACTGGGAGATTATGCTTTTTCTGGCGGATGGAGCGTAAGTGTTCAGAGAAGTGGTCTCCCAATCTAAGTTTGGTCTCACCAATATACAGGAGGCCACACCGGGAGCATCGAACACAGTATATGGCCCCAACAGACTCACAGGTGAAGTGTCACTTCACCTGGAAGATCTGTTTAGAGCCCTGGATGGTAGCGAGGGAGGAGGTATAGGGTCAGGTGAAGCTCTTGTTCCACTTGCAAGGATAATTGCCAGGAGTGAGATCAGTGGGGAGGGACGAATGGTCAAAGGAGTTGCATAGGGAGCGATTCCTGTGGAAAGCAGAAAGTGAGGGGAAGGGAAAGATGTGCTTGGTGGTGGGATCCATTGGAAATGGCAGAAGTTACGGAGAATTATGTGCTGAATGCGGAGGCTGTTGGGGTGGTAGGTGAGGGCGAGAGGAACCCTATCCCTGATAGGTGGCGAGAGAATCGGGTGAGAGGAGATGTGCATGAAATGGAAGAGATGCAGTTGAGGGCAGCGTTGATGCTGGAAGAACGGAAGCCCCTTTCTTTGAGAAGAGGACATCTTCGTTCCGGAATGAAAAGCCTCATCCTGAGAGCAGATGTGGTGGAGACGGAGGACTTAAGAGAAGGGGGTGATGTTTTTACAAGTAACAGGGTGGGAAGAGGTGAAGTCCTGGTAGATGTGAAAGTTTATAATAAACATCAGTAGGTAAGCTGTCTCCAGAGCTGTCCCTTTTCTTTGAATACTTAGTGCTTCACAGCCTTCAATAGATGATAATATTTCATAAATAAACAAAACTGACATGAAAAATATGATAAGAATTTTACCTACAAAGTTGTCTTTATAGCCAAAGAATGCCTCATTGCCTTTTTTTGCATGAACCAGTTGAATTTTTAGTTAACAGTGAGAAGAGGAATCTGCAATGATTACTTTAGATAAAACTGAATAAGAAACAGAATTGTAAAACAGCAACTGTTCTTTCATCTATGTTTAAATCACTTCAAAAGAACTGAAAGATTATTCTGTTTTACCATTGAGGAAAGAAAAACACTTTTCATGTAAAGTATGATTAGAGTAAATGGGTGGTTGATGGTCAGTGCCATTCCATTGAGCCAAAGAACCTGTTTCTACACTGCATCTCTCTTTGGCTGCTGGTTATGAGCAGAGTATTACATGGGTCGCACAATGACAGACTAGAAAGCTGGCTTTAAATCAGTGTAGAACCTGATTAATCATGTCGGCAAATGTCAAATTGTTGGAAGAGATTTTCAGTATCAGAGTGACTAATAGGTAGAACTCAATATAAATATCCATGAGGAAGCTGACTCTTATTACTGCTGGTGATATCCCCAGGAAGAAAAGGAGTGGGCCAAGGACAGAATTAATAGAGCAAGAACAGACATGGCAGCCGTGCTTGCCATAGGTAAGAGTGAAACTGTTTTTTTTAAAAAAGCAGTTCCACTGATTTTCAGCACTGAAAATGAGGTTTTAGATTAAGTAGTAAATTGCCTGAAGGTTGCAGAAATGTCAAAGGGAATGAACCACAATATCCCATTGTCATATGTAATCTGTGACAAAGAATGTAGATAGCACTGAGCTAGGAACAAATATTGGATTTCAGCGATTCAAACATGGAATTACTTGGAATGACATAGAATTCACATCACAGTAAAGGCCAATTGGCCCTATAGTGTTGTGCTGCACACAAGCCTGCACATAACCCCTTTGATCTAATGAGATCTGCTGCCCTATTCGTTTCTCTCTCAGAGGTGTATCTAACATCTTCCAAAATGTATCCAAGCTATTTATCTCAGTTACTCTGTCCCAGTAACTTCTACATTGTTGCCTTTCCTTGGAGAAAGACTTTCTTCCTAAGTTCCCTTAGGGACTTCTCAGTGATGATTCCATTTTTATGGCTCACTCTTTTGGTCTTGAGGAAATAGCTAGTACAAAGAGTTAAGGCAGGAGCTGAGAGCTGATAGGTAGAACCAGATGAGGAGTGGGGATGGTGGGCATTTGGCAGGAGGCAGATGGGGATAAGGGGAGGCTGGAGGTAGAGACAAAGGCTAAAAGGTGATGGACTTTTCCTGATGCAAGTTCTCAAACTGAGAATCTGGTCATCTCTCTACCTCCACAGAGGCTGTCTGACCCACTAAACTTCTTCAGTATTCTGCAGATTTTAGCATAAATAGTATTAGTTAGTGGGGTAATGGATTATCGTGAAAAAATGAATAATCATACACATTGTAATAAAATAATGTTTTGGATGTTCTGTTAATCTGAAATTTAGAACTGCTATTTTGGCAAAGGTAATTATAAACTAAGAGATATTAATATTTTGCCTAAAAATAGCCAAATATTACCGGTACTGGAAATCAGTAGTAAAATTAAAATACAGGGAAAAGCAGATGCGAGTATGGTTATGGGACAATGAAGAAAAATTTTGTCCTGATGACCTATAGATCTCATCTGTAGATGGCAGAACCTGCTGCCCAAAAAATGAAAACGGAAGGGTGAAGATCTAAATGTATTGTTAGAGTTTGTAAGTTGTAAGGTAGAAGATTTAATCTTGCTGTCTTTGTGACAGAATGGTGGTCATTTTATTTAAGTCTGGTTGTTATGTGTTCCAGACCCACTTCTAATTCTGAGCAATAATCTAAACTGATATTTTAGTACTGCATCAGCAAGGGTTTCAGCTTTGAGACAAGATATTAACCCAATGCAGAAGTGAGGTGCAAGATCTCACAGTATTCCTCATTTCTTCAGCCCTGTAGAAGTCAACAGATCATCAGGTCTTGTTTGCATTTTGATTGTCAGATTTGTCTACATAACTATCAGCACTTCGATAGAAATTATTTGGTCTTGGGAAAACTTCATGCTAGGCTATTGCATGTTTAGTTTTATTCCTGGAAGAGGAAAGGCCAGTTCATGTCCTTCTGTGTAGCCATTACTTGGTACACCTCTAACTTTGAGTAGGAAAAACTTTAAATATAAGTCAGGCAATTTAAGGTGGAAACTTCCCTAGATCTTAAAGTGCTTCTCCATTAAGTAATGAAGGATGATGACCCAAGCACAATTTCTGCACGACTGTGCTGAGTTTGCAGTTTTGCAGTATATTGCCCCGAGGTTTGATGAACCTGGTTCTGGCAGTTGAAGGCTTGTACATGAGCAGTTCACACACACTGACGATGATGAGAAACTGTGACCATGATTAAACTAACAGCTTTCTGATTTTCTCCTCTGCTGTCTGGGACCATTACTGTTTAACATCCATTACAAGATGGGATTTAAAATCTCACTAGACGATTTGTTATTTGGAATTGCAAACTCCAGAAAAAATGTAATCATGTATGATCAATTGTCCAGCTCCTTCCCTTTATTCTCCTTGCACATTCCTTCTCTGTCAGCCCTTTGTCTCTACCATCTGTCAGCACCCAGTTACTAACATTGTTCCCTTACACCCCCCCATCTCCCATCTGCCTATCTTCCCCCTCTCACTTGGACTTACCTATCACCCGCTAGTTGTCCACCCCCTCACCATTTTATTATAGCTTCTGCCCTCTGTATTTCCATTCCTGAGGGAGGGTCTCGACCCAAAAAACCAACTGTTCTTTCCCGCCGTAGATGCTGCCTGACCTGCTAAGTTCATCCAGCATTTTGTGTGTTTTATTCATGTGTAGTCTTCCTATTTAATATTATTCAGTGAAGCCATCAGACCATCCATTCTGCATTGTACTGATTCACTTTATTGTTTCTGGATTCATAATGGAATATAAATTGAATTTCAATTTTCAGTTGTCTACATTGTTTCCACCAGAATTCAGTTATTCAGTGCTATTAAGTCATATTAAAATTATAACTGCTTTCAAACTATGCAGTACAGACATATGCTGATCATTTTCCTTTTTCACACCTTGAACAAATTAAGTCACTTGCAGCCTTTCATCATCTTTATTTGCTGTGAGGTGGTTCAAAGGAGCATTTTTGTTTTTGAAGATTAGTTGAGGTTGATCCAGCAAAGAATGGGGTGGCACTTGTTATTTTCTAAGCACAATGAAGTTAGTTTTATATGAAGGCTATGATGTTCAACTGTGAGGGAAGCGCGCCAATCTCCATTTCCATAGTCATCTTAATCTTAGATGTGGATGTGGCCAAGTAAATTGATGATTTAGCTGTAATTGATATATTCATCCATGCACAGACAAAAATTGGATTTCAGGAGATTCAAGTGTGGAATTACTTGGAATTACATAGAAATCACACCACAGGAAAGGCTATTTTCACCCGTGTCCCCTGTGCTCTCTGAGACCACTTGAGCTTCTCCACTCATGGCCACTATGCATTACTTTATACTGCATTGGGATTTGTATCTCCTTTGGCATCACTGTACTGCATTGACTTTTATCTGTATTAAGTTTGTGCTATTTATATTTTATTTTCTGTTGTAGCATAACATTACAAGCCACAGGATTTGATTAAATGCCCATTGGATACGATATTTCTTAAATGGGTGGCCCCATCAATGTGGCAACAGAACACTAGCGTCGCCAATAATATATTAGAAGCCGTTATGGAATAAAAACAAAAAAAAATGACCTTTTTAAAATAACCTGCATAAATCATTGCTGCCAAGAAGCAAAACTTAATTACATTTATAATATAATTTTTTAAATACCCCATGGAGACAAGTGCATAATTGAAAGTTTAATAATTTAAGCATTCATGCCCCAAAAGATTTGTATTAATCTGCTAGTTTTAGTTAATTAATTAGCTGCAAATCCACAGTAGAAGGCAAAATTCCAAATGTGCCCCCTGGCCAGAAGTAACATGACGAGGAAATGAAGGCTTTCCATGCCGTATCTTCTTACCGAATGTACATTGATACCAGCTGTGCAATGACAAATAATAGAACATGTCACCAAATACGAAAGAGGAACTGCTTTTTTGGACTATAACTAACTGTTTTATCCAATTACTTTAAATACCACCATCTCGGGGTTATAAATCAGCTGGTCTTGCTCTGTTTTTGGTGTTGAAATCAACTAAACAAAACTTGCCTTTCCCAAGTAAACAGTAAAGAAAAGAGTACCATAATTGCTAAGGGTGCAGCACAAGATAAATAGTGAATATATGTAAAGTTATGCCAAAGCAGGCTGCTACAGCAGGAAATTCTGACAAAATTTCACTTCATGACTGTTAAAGGCTCAGTATTTAGATTCTAGCTTTAATTTTTGCAATATTATAATTTTAGTAAATATTCGTGGGATGCAGGACCCAGAAAACACTGACATTCCAAATTTCACATTCCTCATCCTGGGTCTTATTATTTCTCTTAGCCACCAGCATACGCCACAATTAATGTATTTTTGCTCAGGCAAAGTGTTTCAAACTAAGGATGATCCTCAATTACTCTTGGCAAGAGCCTGTTCCCTGGGAACTGAACGTCTTCCGCAAAACTTACCATGAAACTAGTTTGCATCTGAGCCATATGCAATGTTGTCTTTAGTGCAGTGAGCAAATTGAGTAAATCATAAACCTATCAGTTCAAGTCACAAAAACCTTCTTCAGAAGAGAGCTCAATGTTAGGCTGTAATACTAGTGTGGTAAAATAACATGATACGATTAATTTTGTGCTATTGAAAATTCACCAAGTTTCAATCATCTCTGAAGGAGGCCAGCTATTAATAATTATTCATTGTTTTGGGTTTAGTTTTCTTATGCTTAATTTTTTGTGTAAGATGAGAATGTTGAATATATGCAGTTTTTAAATATCCATAGTAAATAATTATATTTTAACAATATTTTAGTATGATTCATAAATTATTTTTAAAAATCCAATAATTCCAGAGGGAAAACACAATATTAAAACTGTTATTCCACACCTCTTCTTACAGGGCAGTCATTGCTTTGCAATTAGAGCAACATCAACCATCTTTTTCTGCTTTTAGATTTCACTATTTAAGGAATCATGCAGTTTATATATAATAATTTTGCACTTTTATTCTATGTTTGTTGTTTGTATTAAAAAAAAATTCTGGTGAAGGACTGTGGCTATTTGCTTTTAATCGAATTTTCAGTAAAGTAGGAACTAATTAATAATCGCTCACTAGAAGGCAAACCATGCATTAAAAACAATCAGTCTTGGGTCATTCACCATAGATTTTTAGTTTGGCATCAATGAAGCCAAAGCTATTGTCTTTCTAATGCATCCAATTAGTGGCCATATGCTTTGACAGTAAGGAGATGTGAACATTCCACAATCTGCTAGGGACCACGAGACATCAATAACTTGTGAATAATCATATAGGGCCTGGTCAATGGGTTAAGTGCTCCACTGACCAAAGGGCACATCTTTAGGGACATCACTTCTTACCCTAATGCCAGGAATCCAATCCCCACAGGGACCCCTCTTCACAGCACAAGCCATGTATGGAATTTATACTCCGAGGGATAGTCCTTAGGTACTTCAGATGTTTGATGTGAGGTTTGTGAAACCCAGCTTGCCATATGCTGCAAACAATGTGTCGTGTAGCTTTCCAGACTGAATACATTTTCTTTTTAGAGGCAGCTGAAACAAAGAGCTCTCTTTGATTAAGTTCTCTCTCACCCTGTTTGAAAGTTAATGGAATCAGTATTTTAAGGAAGCACAATTTTTTAACTGTGTATGTTCTCTATTTTATAATATTTAAAATTAATTTGTAGCACTTTATGAATAAATGTGATTAGTTATTAAACAGTATGTTTTCAACATTTTTATTTTTAGATTTGGCACGATCCCTGGAAGAACTACTGGGCTCGAGAGTTCCGCCTCTGATTTTGGTGCCTGTAACAGATCTGTCTGGCCAAAAAATTCTGCATGTCATTTGTTGGCTGACCAACTAAGGACAAAAGGCAGGGTGGAGAACACTAGGTTATGAGCTACTGTAAATCCATTTCCTCCCTCTACGTAATGGGAAACAAAAGCAGATCTCCACCTGTGTTTACAGTAACAGTTCCAAGATAATTCCAATTGTACTGCGATCAACGCCCGTCTAAATAGTCACAAAGGGCTTCTTGTTCACGGCCAACTTTGCTATTATATTTATTGGCAACTGATAGATATAGAAGAGATGCGAAAAGATGTTGTATATTACTGGCTCTGCTATTGAATTTGGTCTATAAAGTCAGTCAAGTGAAAATCAATCTCTTTTGGAAACTGTGCATAAACTATCATAGTAGGTGTTTTCTTTTATTAAAGTCATGATGGACAAAAATAGAAAGTGATTTTTATTTTATAGCAACTTTTAAATCTTTTCTCATTTTCAGAGAAATTTTATTGAACTACCAAATTGAAAAATCAAGTTACAAGAGCAATGCAATTACCGGTAATTCTTGATTCCCAACTGCAACAATTCTCGCATCCAAACTCTCAACAACCTTGTTCACTTTTCCCCTTGTAATATGTTTGACAAACTGCTAATTTTTCTAAGCCTTTGCACACCATGCCATCCCTCATCTGTGAACTTTGACAGAATGTGCCAATTCTGTAACAAGCTTTATTGATGTTAAACTTCTTTCTCGTGTGTTTGCCTCTTAGCCATTGTAGATGGAGATTCAGGCTCACTTTCCATGATCATAAAGCCTAATTCCCCCATCATCCTGGTCAAGGTCAATTCCTCAGCCCCATACTGTGGCTGATCATGACTGCCCTATTGTCTGGCCACCTTCTAGCTATTGGATGACTTTTCTGAGTCATCTGAGATTAATACCTGAAATATTGAGCCTAGCACCACACAGAGTATTGTTGCAAGTAATGACCTTTGTTATTTGACTTAATTCAGTATTTGTATAAAATAGAAAGGTACTTACCGATTAAAGCTCAATCTCCCTGGTGAGTCATTTTGATCTGGGACTTGAAAGTGTTATGAAATACACTTTAGAACCTGTTAGGGAAAAGATTCATTTTCACTAGCTTTATATGTTGTGCAATAAATTTGTACAAGTTACTGCACAGGTTGAACAACCTGATTCGGAGGTAACTGAACACATCTCTGATAACAATGAATTATTGATGTTCTTCCTTTGAGCGTGAAATACCCATAAGATTGTTCTTTAAAACAATAAGAAAATAGCTGGCATTCACTGTCATCATTAACTGTAGCTCAGTATTTCTGAAGTTATGACACAACAACCCAGAGCTATGTTCATTTGAATGCAATAACTGGTAATTTGTAAGCTAACACCGAAATATATGTACATGAAAGCTGCTATCTTGTCAAAAACCATACTGGTTCATCAATGTGCTTTGGAAAAGGAAACTTGCTACTTCTATCTAGTCTACCCTATAAGTGATTCTTAACAATTCTTAGTGTCTTTCAAAATGGTTAAATAAGACAATGAATATTGATGAAAAATATTGCTTATCAGTGCTGAGTTTTAAACTATGCTTCTTCAGAGGTTATGCCTTCTTTACATACTTTTTTTTCCACAGGAATGCATTTAAAACAAGTACCTCCTAAGGCATTGTGGGACTTGAAGCTGGTTAATCTTGGTGGTTAATTCTTTTCTATGGCACTTTCACCATAGCAGTATTGTTTTCACTATTACGGAAAACCAGTTCTCATGTCTACTTCTTTTTTAATCATGCCAATGCTTGCCATTATTGAAGTGTATGTTTAGTGATGTAAGTTAATTAACTGAAAACAAATAAAACTGCACGTACTGGAATGCAAAACAGGAACAGCAATGCTGGACGAACGTCAAGCAGCTTACGTGGAAAGGAAAACCAGCTAACATGAGTTCTTATGACATTTCTGTTTATGTTTAAGTTTATTAATTGTTATTCACTGCTTAATGTCAGAATGTTAGATTCATTATTGACAGCATCATTGACCAATGCAAGATTTATTATTCTCTGGTCTGATTCTGTGACCAATCATTTTCTTAAGCGTAGTTATATTTAACAAAGTAGACTTAATAAGGTCATCCAAACAATTTATTCAGTTAATAGCTAAATGTTGATACAGATTGCATGAAATATTTCTGAAAATCAGTGTCAGTATTCTGTGTCTTAAGCCTCCTCTGCTGAGAAAAAATGCGGGCTGATTAAATTGTAAGATACTTAGACTCAGTTTGGCCACACATTAAATATGCTACGTCCACATTAGTAACCAGTTGTATATTAAGCACTATTTAGCCTTCTAGTCATAACAAATACTGTAGTACCACAATGTAGAGAATTTTAAAGCATCCAAGGAAGCAGATGATGTTTAAAAAGAAAACATTTCTTCTGCTTGGAGGTAATATTCATATCATTACTTTCAAACCACTCCATGAAGAAGGCTTGCGCATTCCTGTAAATGGGGCCATGTTCAAGATCAGATTTGTCCTAACCTCACTCACCAGCTGTTTTTTAACTGAAGAGCTATTTTTATTTCATCCTTTCATTCAAATATCTTGCTACTTCCCGCAAGTCTCATAAATCTGTAGAAACAAAAATCAAAAATGTATCATAAATCACATTTATTAAAGGACATTTGAGCTTAAATGGAGTAGCTCTTTGCACAATACCAGAGCAAATGTTTGCATCTTGTGAGATTGACCACTTGCTCAGAAAAGGGAAAGTCCAAGATTACACATCTTTAGTATATTATAAAATTAACTTCTGTTCATTTTTATTGGTATCTTTAAACTTTATTGTTTCCAGCTGATGGTTAATAAATAGGCTCAAGATTTATATGTAGATGTAATTACTTACTGCAAAGATTTTGAAAATACTAATATTGTAACCTAATTGTAGTTTTTGGATCAGGGCTCAGTTTTCACGTGAGCTTATTTGGAAATGAAATAAGAGGAGCTTTGAAGCATGTGAGACTTCTGACATTGCAAAGCAATCGTAAATTGGTTAAATGCATTTTAACGGTACTCAGCTTATTTTAAGTAGTCGTTCTGCACATTTTATGGAAAGACAACCCTGGATTAAACCTGACACAGCACAGAGAAAGTGATGTGTTTTTTTCAGTCTGCTGCAAACTGTGGAGGAGGACAAAAGTGGGCTGTCTCCTGAGTAAGGGAACAGTGAGATGAAGCGGCCATTCCAATTCAGGGATGTCCTGTTTCAACCTGTGTTTTTTCCCTTAAAATTAGCTTTTGAAGTGACCCCAATGAAAATGTTCTTCATTGTACTCCAGGTAAAAGTTATATTTTTTAATGATGGAAAACTAAACAGTTCTGATTAAAGTTCCATATAGACTGAGTAATCTCTATTAGCCAGTTATTTTGAAGTGTCTTTTCAATTGATATATAATGGTCATCAATGGCAAAAAAAACTAAAAGCAGTAGCTGATTGTATGGTTTGCTTTGCAAATGTTTAACTATGTCATATTGGATCTTCTCCAATATAATTATACTCATATTTTGAATTTCCTGCCAAAAGCCGCATGCTAAGGAAGGGTTGAAGTTGTCTTGATGTGTGAATATATATGTAACATGAGCAGTATCATTTCAAGTCTGAGATATTTAATTGGTGCTTTCACTCTGCAATAGGCAGAGCAAATTTGTGTGATGTGATTTGAGTATTTTTGGTTGAGAAGAAAGCCAATGAGAGATGCAAAATGTGGAAAATCCAAATCTGCACACTGAACAATAGCAGAACTATTTCTGTCTTTTTGCCCACTCCAAGTATGATCTGATGTATTAGAACATCGTCTAAGTTTTTATAGACTCTGCACAAAGGCACCCCAAAGCAACTTTCATAAGTAAGGTTAAAGAAAATTGGAAAAAAAAAATCTCTTGATGGATTATAGATTTAAAGATGCATATTATGTCTGAGGTGAAAGAAATAAAATTAGGAACCATCATGTCATGACTTTATTTCTATTGGGGATTTTTAAAGTGGCCTTAATACATTTGAAGAGGACTGAACCAAATACAAATGATGCAAGTATCTTTTTGAGTGCCAGTTAATTGCACTTTTTAAAGTATTTTGATTTTGGCCTCATACAGTATCTAACTTTTCATATCAGTTGCTTCTGAAACAATACAGATACACAACTATTCTTTTTGGATAGCACCTTTCACAAACCTGGATCGTCCCAGTACACTTCACAACTAACCATCGAGGTGCAGGCTGTGTTGTAATGAAGAATGAAGGGCGTGTGGCATTCGGTTTCCATTCATCAGGTTTTCACAAGCAGCAATGATATAAAAGACCAGATAATTAGTTTTAGATATTTGCTGAAGTTTACATATTGGCCGGAAAAACTTCCCCTGATCTGCTCTGAACAGTGCCATCGGCTATTGTACATTCACCTGACAAGGTGCCAAATTAATATCTCATCTATAACGTAGTATCTCGCAACACTGCAGTGTTCCCTCAGTACTACCCTGCAGCGTCAGCATAGATTTTGTTCTCATCCTTTCAGTAGGATCTGAAGCAACACGCTTAAGTCTGAAAAGCAAAGTGAACTATGTGCCATACTCCTGTCCCACCTATATGCTCAGTGAAATCCATACCTGACACAAAGTGCACTGCCTGCAGCTAACTGGTGGAATTAAAGCAAACTGCTGGAGTAACTCAAGGAGAACTGCTAGGGAATACATTAGTGCAGTTCACGCAATGCAATTTCTTTAAATGTTCCAAATATGAAGGCATAGTTTTTAAGTTGGAAGCAGAGCTTTGATGTGGGTAACTGTTAATGAATGGAGCTTAGGGGCAGACAGGACCTCAATTTGAGAAAATCTTCCTGTTAGCTGGACTTCAACAATAATAAATATATTGCAGTACTCATAAAGACATAACAGCTTTTGTTTTTATATTTGCATTTAATTTTGTATGCCTTTTATTGATTCAGTGGAAGTTCAGAATTTGTGAACATCTTTGATTCCGAAATGTAAAGCTTGAATTGTTGATCAAAGCTAAATGAAAACCCAAGATATCCACACAAGGCCTAGCAAAGAGACCAAATTTACACCACAACTGAAGTCTTTCACAAAATAATCTGAAGAATGGGTTTTATCATCACCAGGTTGCAATTTGAAACTTTGTAAATCCAAACTTAAATATTATTTCCATTCAGGATCAAACTAGGCTGAGGAATTTTCTTGCAGGGAGTCACAGAGTTTTACTTTGGTGTCTGGTAAGGACCTGTCTGCATTCAGACTGCATTTACGTAAAAGCTGTACGACCAGCACAGAATAAAGGCAGGTGATTATGCAGTTGCTGGAAATCCAGAACAACGTACACAGAATGCTGGAGGAACTCAGCACATCAGGCAGCATCCATGGAAATGAATAAACAGCCAAGGTTTTGAGCTGAGATCCTTGATCAGGACTTAATTTCCATAGATGCAGCCTGACCTCCTCAGTTTCTCAGGTGTGCGTGTGTGCATGTTGCTCCTGTGCAGAATAAACCCATTTTTGCCAACAACTAATTGCCCTGTAATCCCTTGAGGAGATTAATGGTATATCTTTCACATCTTTTTGTGATCAGTAAAATAAATGTAATTTAGATTGCCAATGTAGCTGATAGCAAAGTAGCTGAATTCATATTTTCAGGCATATTTTCAAGTTTATTAATAAACTTCCAGTTCATTCTTTTCCTTATATAACTACAGTAATTCCATTTAATTGGAGAATTCAGTTTTTTTTAAACTATAGGTAACAATAAAACAGTTTTTAAAATAGTTTATGGTATAAAGGTGTAAAAATTACTCTAAAGCTACTGCAGCTAGTTAAGTAATTACAAAGTTATTTGATAAATAAAGCAGCCATGGGATTTATACAGATGGCAACAATTAGGATTATTAAAATTGATATTAAAATGGGTGTTTCTTTTGCGTCTCAACTGTTTGAGGAGAAATGAGGTACTCCCCTACAGAGCCAAGAGCAAATGGCATATTCTACCCGTCAAGCTTTCCACTATTTTTATACCTTTTTTACACTTTGGGGAAAATACTGTATCTTAATTTCTGTTTAATTTTAAAACACAGTTTATTTCAGGTGGTCCTATCCAATTGGTTATCTCAGCTTCAGAATGTTATATGAAGGAAACAACCTACAGCATTCATGTCTATATTTAGAAAGAAAATGTATTATCTCCCAAGACGCTCAAATCAGGACAGGTTGATAATCAGACATCATTCTTTCTCCATTCAATGGATGTTGCTGCCACCCAGTGTACGCATTTGGAATAACAACGTGGAAGGCTAGTCAAGTGGCTTCAAATTCTATATTAAAGAAAGCATTGAAAAAGTGAATGCAAAGCAAAGTAGTATTTCAAGATCAGGGGTATTTAAGGCAAAGGATAAAATTGCAATGTTTTATCATGGATTTTAAATTTTATTCAAATGTTTTAAGCCATATTTAAAATGACGTGACAATAAAAACGTGAAAGCTATAAATCTTTAAATTACATTGGTGGGCCCATCCATTCCTAACTGCAGCATTTCAAAATATATCCTCTGAGGTGCCAGTTGTTTCACAAAACTATAAAATGTATGAAATCAAGGGGAAAAATAATTATTTGTTATGTATGAAAATAGAAACCAGTAGAATTTATTTGCAAGGGTAGCATTTCCTTCATGCTGAAGACTGTTAATGTTTTCTTTTTATTTTGAAAGATAAATAATTCATAATTGTGTTCTTGCTGACTTTGTTTATACTGTAATCATGGGGATTTTGTATCAGTAAACACGCCTGAACAGAAACTAAAGTTTACAGCTTGGGGCTATGGATAGATTTGTAGATTAACAGTGCACTTGAGAATCGTGTGTGTGTTTAGTTATTAAACTAATGTGAGGATTCCCAGAAGTTTAATCTCAATTGAAAGGAAATCTAATTGGAGCTTTTTTTGCTGCTAATTCATTTGATCTTTGAACCGACAGTGTGCTATAACTGACAGCTTCATATTTGCTTAAAGATCATCTGTCACCTAATGCATTCCTATAACTACCATCAGCCAAGGAATAGCACATGATCTTTGAGCTTTTGCAGGTCATGAATGCCACTTCTCAACAGACCTCAGTGGAACATCTGGGACCTTGTGTTGCCATCACAACATTTCAGCAGTTCTCCAAAACACTGCTGTCATATAACATATCTCTGTCTTATTCCCTGCTCTAGACTATGTTTTAGTTCTCTTGTTATCTATAGTATATTGCTGAGTTCTTTCTAAGATATCCAGTCCCAAAATTCATGCAGACTGAACCAATATTTGAAAGGTACAAATTTAAATGGGTCTGAACATAGGCTCTCACAGATTATTTGGGTGAAGCTTTAGTACAGTACCTAGTTGAAGAGCTGCAGTTTGGAAATTTCATGTTTTAGTTCCGGGGTGATCATTACTTTTTTTTTGATTTACTTTAATCTATCCATGTTCTGTGCTGCGAATTTTATTGCAATCAGTATAAGTTTGCAGTCATCCAGAGAATAACAAAGCAGATCTGTGCCCTCTAATTTTGGACTCTCCAACCCTAGGGAAAACACTATGACTGCCCACCATATCCATATCCCTCATGTTTTTATAAACTTCTATGAGGTCACTACTCATTCCTCTGTGCTCCAGGGCATAAAGATCCAACATTGTCAACCTCTCCTTGTAATTTAGGCCCTCAAGTGCAGGTAACATCCTGGTAAATCTCTAATGGTAATGAAGGGAAATAAAAAGTCAGAAGCTAAGTTAGAAGTCACAGAACTCCATTTTTTCCTTGCATTACTCCCTGGCTTTAAAGCCTCAGTATAATATACAATGTCTCAGAGGATTTTTAAAATTTTAGTTCCTAAAGAAGCACTTAGAGTCATCACAAAGCAATGCGGCATAGAAACAAGCCCTTCAGCCCATCTAGTCTATGAGTGCAGTTATTCTGCTTTGTCCCCTCAGCCTACACCTGGACTGTAGTCTCCCATACCACACCCATCCATGTACTCATCCAAATTTCTCTTAAATATTGAAATTGAACCTACATCTACCATTTCTGCTAGCGACTTGTTCCACATTCTCACTACCCTCTGAGCAAAGAAGTTCCCTCTCAGGTTCCCCTTAAATATTTCACTTTTCATCTTTAACTATGACCTCTAGCTCTAGTTTCACCCAACCGCAGTGGCAAAGCCCAGATGCTTTTACCCCATCAATACTTCTCATAATTTTGTATATTTCGATCAAATATCCATTTAATTTTCCTAGGCTCCAGGAAATAAGTTCCTAACCACTTCAACCTTTCCCAAGTGAGTTCAATGCCTTTTATGTTCACTTTTACCATCAAAACCTGGAGGAACCTTCACGTGGAGAAAACTTCTACAGCCCCTAATGACCCTGTGATTTCAGTCTCTGAGGCTGATGTGAGAGCACCCTTCAGGAGGGTGAACTGCTCTAAACGGGGTACCTGGCCGAGCACTAAAGACCTCTGCTGGTCGTCCAGTATCCACACTGATCTCCTTAACATCTCACTTAAGCAGTCTAAGTTACCCACCATATTCAAACAGGCTTCAAGCATTGCCTAAGAAGAAGGTAGTAACCTGCCTCAATGGCTATCGTCCAGTAGCACTTACATCCACTGTGATGAAGTTCTTTGAGATGTTGGTGATGAAATGTATCAACTCCAGCCTATGAAGCAACTTGGCTCCATTCCGATTTGCCTACCGTCACGACGGGTCCACAGCAGATACCATTTCATTGACTCTTCACTCAACCCTAGAACGTCTGCAGAACAAAGATGCATACATCAAGATGCTCTTCATTGACTACAGTTCAGCATTCAATACTCTAATCCCCTCAAAATTAATAAGCGTCCAGACCTCCTTGTGCTACTGGATCCTTGATTTCCTCACTTACAGACCCAAATCAGTTCAGATTGACAACAGCATCTGCTCCACGGTCTCCATAAGCACAGGTGCACCTATGTGCTTAGCCCCGTGCTCTACTCACTTTATACTTATGACTGTAAGGCTAAGTGCAGCTCTAATGCCGTATTTGTTTGCTGATGACAGCACTATCGATGGCCAAATCAAAGGTGCTGATGAATCAGCATATAGGAGGGAGAGTGAAAGTCTAGATGAGTGGTGCCACAACATCCTCTTACTCAATGTGAGCAAGACCAAGGAGATGGTTGTTGACTTCAAATGGAAGAAACTGGAGGTCTGTAAGAAAAATTCTCTTTGAGGAATCAGAGGCGGAGTCATTCTCCAATTTTAAATTCCTCAGTGTTATAATTTCAGATGATTTGTCCTGGGTCCAGCACATAAGCACTGTGTAAATCCTAACATTTTTCAATCTCTTCACCACCCTCGTTGTTGCTTATTCAGAGGAACGTATGCAGGCGTTTTAACTGTCAATTCTGTTTTGCTTTTAAACCAAGTTAGACTCAGGAGTGAAGCCATTGGTTCTGTAAGCAAATGCCAGCTGTTTGTGGCCTAACTTCTAGGCACACACTGCTAAATGCGCAAGTTGAAGGTGATCGAGAAGTCAGATTCCAGCACATCTGATCTCCCACTTCACTGCTGGTTTTACCCTTGAGTCTAGCAGAGCAACTCTTTTCAACCCCGCGAGAGAGGCCAGATGTGCCTCTGCTTTACACCATTGGGAAGAAGCAGGCTCAATTCAGGCTTAATTTCCATCATTTCAATATATCTGATAATATTTTGGTATTTGAAGATATTTAAAAATTTGTCAATAGTATGTATTTAAATGTTTCTCATTATCAATTCAAAAGCCGCTGACTGTGGTGAGATGTCAAAGGCTGTCAGAACATTCTGGAATAACACATTTCCTAAAGCAACATTCACCTGCTCTACAGTAATTTGTTTCTTACTTTTGTAGTGTCGTGCAAGCTATGATATAAAACAATGGGACCACAGTTGATTCAGTCTCAGTGCAGACTGGTGCCCCGCAAGGCTGAGTCATTGTAGCAACATTTTCCTGTCTTTTGCATTTCATTATGCTACAACTCACATCCTGCAAGCTTTCAACTGGACTGTAGCTAATCTACAGAACTAATAGGAAACTGTTCAATCTATGGACTTCCAATCCTGGACCAATGCTGCTGCAAACTCAGTGGTTGAGCCACAGTACACAGATGATCTTGTGTTTGGTTACATTTGGAGGCCAAGTTCTATATTCATTGACTCACTTGCTGAAACATGTGAGGGAATGATCCTTACTCTTAACATCTGTCAGCATTCCGGCCTCAGTGCCTAACAATAAGCCAGCACAATGAGACAGAATCAGAATCAGATTTGTTATCACTCTTATATGCCGTGAAATTCATTGTTTTGTAGCAACAGTACAGTGCAAAGACATTGTATTACAATAAATTATGAAATAAATAAATATTGCAAAGAAAGCAAAAATGAGGTAGTGTTCATGGACTGATGGTAGAGGGGGGAAAGCTGTTCCTGAGTCATTGAGTGTGGGTCTTAAGGCTCCTGTATCTCCTTCCAGATGGTAGTAAAGAGAAAACGGCATGTCCTGGATCATTAATGATGGATGCTATCTTCTTGAGACACCACTCCTTGAAGATCTCCTCGATGGTGGGAGTCTTGTGCCCATGATGGAACTGGCTGAGTCTACAACGTGAAGCAGCCTCTTATGATCCCTTGCATTAGGGACTCAAGAAAGCGAGAAGCACTTTCAGGCGGCACTCAGCAATGGCAGACGTTGATGATGAATTTCCCCATTACCTTTAGTGCAGAAGCACCGGCTGAGAAAAGATCATTCGAAGATCTAGACCTCAAACCTCTCACAAGGCTCCTAGTCAACATTTTTTTATATATCAGAAAAAGCATTAAAGGTTAGTGAACCAGTCTGAGCGAGTTGAGACGAAGCTGATCCATTCCCTTCAGGTGGATTCACTCGCAGCAGGTGTAGTGAGGAGTGAGCACTCTAGTATGAGAGTTGGACAACTGACAACAGACACCTCAAAGCATTGGTGAGAAATGGACAAATTGCTTCTGCATAATCCCAAGGTCCATTGGTATGGTAAGTATCCTATTCTAGGCCGACATCAGCAACATTTTGTCCTCCTTATATTCAGTCAGTTCTGTTGGGCAGGCTGTCTCACTCCCTGGTAGTCCCTGTGACATGGGTGCACAGAAGCCCAGGGTAAGCCATCTTCCTGCCCTATCTGTGGTGGAATTGGCTGGTCCTATATTTGCACTGTCTGCTATCTTGGAACTGGCAGAAACAAAATGGAAGTGTGTTAGCCTTGACCCCCTAGAGAAATGAAGAAAGTGGCACCAAGCATTATATATAGTCTTTTTTAACCTCATTAATCAGAATCAGGCTTATTATCACTGCCATGTGTCATGAAGTTTATTAACTTAGCAGCAGCAGTTCAATGCAACACATAAATAGAAGAAAAATGATAATAAATAAATAAATTGCAGTATACATATATTGAATAGATTAAAAATTGTGCAAAACCAGAATTAATTTACATTTAAAAAGTGAGGTAGTGTTCAAGGGCTCACTGTCCATTTAGGAATTGGATGGCAGGGGAAGAAGCTGTTTCTGAATCACGGAGTGTGTGCCTTCAGGCTTCTGTACCTCCTACCTGATGGTAACAGTGAGAATAGGAAAGGTGATTAAACTCATGCTCTTCTTAGAAAGAAGTGCTCACTCCTCACTCCACCTACTGCATCTGTGAGTGTTAAGTCCACGCAGTGTTTAACCTAAGGGAATGGATCAGTTTCCTCGCCTCTCACCCATCTTGGTTCACTACCCTTTAATGCCCTTTCTGATAACAACCTTACAAAAACTCAGTTTTCAAATTTACAATTAACACAACTTGTCAGTTTTTTTGGAGGGGAGAGGGGAGAGTTGCATATTCATGTCAGCCTTTCATTAAAGGAATGCTTCTTGGCCCCAACTCTGAACAGCTTATCTTTTGTTCCAAAAGTTATGTCCCTTCTTCCATATTATCTCATCAGTTGTAAAGGTTTTGCCTGTACCCAATGTGACTACTTCAACTAAATTGCTGCCGGATCCTTTATTTTCAATGGGATGCAAATATAATTTGTCATCGTGGCTTCACCTCTTCATACAGAATCATTGATGAAGCAATTCAACACTGTCCTTTGCTTATATCCTTACACTTGCCCTACCCTACAATTTAATGTGAAATTCCTCGGAACTATCACCATATTTAAAGTACTATGTCATTTTAAAATACTAGAGGCTCCCTCCAGTTTAAAAGATAAATTTTCATAATTTGCAATTTAATTTTGAATAATAGTTGAATCATTATTCCAGTGCCAACATGGTCTTGGAATTCTTTAGTCAATGGGTAAGTCCATAGGGGTTTTGCAACACAAGACATCATCAATATTAAAGCCTTTATCAGGATATTATACAGTATGTAAATATAATATCCAAAATCGGGGAACATGCTTAAAGTTAAATCTAATATGTTCTTGGGTACTAACCAAAGTAATCAATAACAGAAAGCTTATAATATTCAAGGTGTAGCCTCCTTAAAATTTACCTGATGCCTTAATGACCCTGTATATACTGAAAATTGCACTTAGATAACTGCTGGCCAGCATCCTTAATTGTCATTGAGAGAATGATGGTACCCTACCATCTTGAACTTTGGTAATAATAATATAGTTCAGCAGCTGTGTCACAAAGTTATACAGCGCAGGAACAGACTGTTCATCCACCATGTCCTTGCTGACGTTTATGTGCCTCTACACTCATCCTTTTTGCCTGCATTAGATCCATATCCTTCTACGCATTGTTTATTTAAGTGTGTCTGAATTCCTTTTAAACATATTGTATATGACTCCAACACCTCCTCTGGTAGTGTATTACAGATATGAACCACAGTCTGGATCAAGAGCTTGCCCTGCAGATTCCCCTTCAATCTCCTACCTTGCACTTTAAATCTATGTCATCCTGTCTTTAATGCCCCTACCATGGGAAAAATATTTTGACTGCCTTTCCTATGTATGCTTCCTGTAGGAGCCATGCATCTGTTCCCGAGCTGCACTGTATACTGCGTTGCACATTTATTATGTTTATTATGGTAGTTAGTCACATGAGTGGGGACACAGTAAAGGGAAGGGAATAAGTTATGTATCCATGCTTTGTTCCAGGCACTTTGGTTCTGGGGATCGCTGGGTGTCATACCTTTTGTTGACTGCTTAATTACACTTAATTGTACTTAAGTTTCATTGCTTTAAGACTTTGCTAGTTGCTAATAAAGAATCAAATATATTTCTTTGACTTAGTGGAACATCATTACCAAAGTGTTTAGAGGATGCATCATACAAGTATAATAATACATGAGGGTCACCAGCAGTGCTGTTTGTTTGTTAGAAAAGCCACTACATTCTGTCAACAAAAGATTTTGACAGTTACACCAAACATTTGCATTCAGGTGATTTGATGAAATTAAAGCACCACAGCCGGGAGCAGCGTGTGGCATGTAATGATGTTTTGTTGATTGATGCTGTGCGATGGGGTTGGAACACAGTTTGGAATGGTCATTGCTGACCATAATCTCTATGGTTTGGTGTTTTCCTGAGAGTTCTGTGCTTGGTCTGTTGAAATGCTGAAATACCTGGAATGTCGACATCTAAGTAAATGCCATTTTTTTTCTCATTTGTGCAATTGAAAAACAACATGAGTCAAACTGGAAGCAGTGACCTTGAAGTATGGACTAAGAGAGAACCAGGCAATGTTGAAGGCCAAGCTGCTGGAGGAAATTAAAATATTTATAAAGCCACAGAGCATGCCTTGACTATGTATAAAGCTGATGATTTTCAGGATGACGTACATCCTGAAGAGAGTGCATTTAATGTGCGTGTAGCAGTTTCCATTGCCAGCAGAGCATCCAGTGAGTTTGATACCTTCTTGGCATGCATTAGAACGGAGGCCAGTTTAGCTGAGTTATGCACAAGGAAACAAATATTGATGAATAAAATGCGTGAAGAACTTTGGAGAAAGATGATACGGCTTAAGTTGCAGGCAGAAATTGCATCCAAAATGGCCAAAGGGAAAGCACCCAAATGCTCTGAGTGCTAAACATGCTCCAGCAGGACAGTTCTATGGTGAGAGTTCCTTTGTTGACATGACACAGAGAAAATCCAACATACTCAAAGGTGATGTGGATGTGTTCTTAGCCCACACTAAAGAAGCACTCTGAATCTATGCCGTATCCAACAGCACAAGGTACTTCTGAGGACATTAATTTGCAGTATGGTGACACTCATGTTTCAGATGATAAAGACCTAAATAATATGCTGGAGGCCACAAGGACGCAGAAGGAAATAGCAAACTTAGTAGTGCAACAAAAATGCATTGCATCTCTGCTTAAAAGAGAGATTCAAATCTTCGATAACGATCCATTGCAGTATCATTCATTTATGAGGGCTTTCAAGAACAGCATTGAAGGCAAGACTAATGATTAAGGTGACTGTCTCTGTTTTCTTGAACAGTTCACTGGAGGTTACCGAGGGAGCTTGTCAAAAGTTGCTGGCGAGCTAACCAGGAGCAAGGATCTAAAGGCCAAAGGTTTACTACAGGAACATTTTGGTGATAAGCACAAAATTGCATCAGCCTACATGGAAAGGGCTTTTTCTTGCCCGCATATAAAATCAGAAGACATGAAAACTCTTCAAAACATCAGTCTTTTTCTTGGAGGCTATTGTAACACAATAGGAGATGTTCAGTATATGCAAGAGCTAGACAGACCATTTAGTATATCGAGTGCGGTAAAGAAGTTGCTTAGGGATAAATGGAAATGAATTGCCTGTGAATTATTATATACAACCATAAGGCTACCTTCACCAACCTTGTCAACTTTATTGAAAAACAAGTGAAGATTTCTACACACCCACTGTATGGAAATATATGGGATACTACACCACCTGCAGTAAGCAAAGGTGTGAACAAAACTAAGTCACAAATTCATCTGCATCTGCAGATTTCCTCGCGTTCTCAAGTTCATTCTCAGGCTCAAGGAAGCAGCTCTGCTACTCCTGTGAAAAGTGAAGCTGAAACTGAGCCTGGAACTAACAAAAAGGGTGCGGATTCAAAATAAGCTGCGAAAGAATCAAACACAGCAATGAGTAACCCCCTAGTATTGAATAGTCTTACGGGGGCCGGTGATCAGGATTGTAAACTTTCAGTTCAGGTGAAGTCTAAGAAGAGTAGCAAGACAGTAGTTACTTAAGCTTTCTCAGATCAAGGAAGTGCAGCAGTGTTCTGCACAGTGGGCCTCGAACAAGCTCAACCTTTTGGGACAAGGAACGCACATTCTCTGAAGCACCATGGGTCAAGAGAAGGCTCCGAGTAGCCACTTCATGTCAGGATTTGAAGTGGCTGGCTTAAATAGTTTAAACTATTGTGAACTGCCTGACATCTATACGCAGGAAAGTATGCCTGTCTACAAAGCCAGCATTCCTCGTCAGAGCGATCTTCAGGAATGTCTCACCTGAAGCATATTAACTTTCTAGAAATAGATTGAGAAATTGCATTGCTGATGGGGTGAACGTGCCTGAAGCACTGGAGCCATTGCAGTTGGCAATGATAAATCCTATGCAATCAGATCAATGGACTGTTAATGGACCATTGAAAGGAGTCTATGGTGGTGGAAGAGATTACACTCGGCCGGAGCAGACAGTTAACAGGATCTCAGTTTTGAACTTGAATGAGCTTTGGCAGCAGCAGTTCCAGGCAGATTTTCCTGAATGCAGTCAGGAGGAACAACCAGATTTGTCAAGAGAAAATCACGATCCAAGATAGACCGCTTACCAGAAAGAGTTAATTGGTGTGAATGTTAAGATCTCATGCCTCCTGTGTTTGGTAGCCTGTATAATAGTTATAGGGCTGGGATGTAGGAGCCATGCATTTGTTCTCTATCTGCATTGTATTCTGTGTTGCAATTTTATTATGCTCATTATGGCAGCTGGTGATGTGGGTGAGGGTGTGGTAAAATGAAGGAATAAGTTACGCATTTGTGCTTTGTTCTGGGCAGTTTGATTCTGGCGATCGCTAGATGTCAAATCTTTGGCGGACCACTTAAGCTATGCTTAATTACGCATAAATTTCATCACTTCAAGACTGGATGTTTTGCTAGTTGCTAATGAAGGATTGAATACGTTCTTCGACAATATTACTGGAGTGATATTAGAGAGCATCATATAATAACAATAATATAATAACAATCTGTGTGGGTCACAAGCAGTGGCATTGGTTTGCTTGAATAGCAGCTACACTTCCATCAGCCTCCTTCACTTTGGGGAAACAAGCACAGCCTACCCAATTTCTCTCCGTAACTAGAGTGAATCATTTTATTTTGGGTCTGGAATCACTTTAAGTCTGGCAGGGAAGGAACGGTAGAGTCAGGAATGGAATATCATCTGTCAGTATGTTCTGAGAGTGTAGTAAAACTGAAAGTTCCATGATGATATTCACAGAAGGTTAAAAGTTCATTTGTCTTTTAGCTTATTGCTCATCAAGTGCGAATTGGGCATTACGTTTATCTGAATGACAATGTATACTTTAACTCAGTTTGTGAAGTGTTTAATGTATTGTTTTCAAATGCTTTGTTAGTTCACGATATTTATTAGAAGGAGGAATTGTAACTTAATCTTATGGTTAATCTTGGGGCACAGCCATTCCTTTTCCTATATGATAAACAACATAAGGACACAGGAAAGTTCAAGCAGAATAGGGCACTCAGCACTTCAAGCCAGTCACACTATTCAATGTGGTGATGGCAGATCTGCCCGAAGTCTCATCTCTTCCGTGATACTTCCCCATTTCTCTCAAAAAGGTGTCTATCCCCTCTTTAAATGCTATCATTGGTCTACCCTTCACAAACCTGCAAGGCAGAGAATTCCAGAGACTCGCCAGTCTAGTCTATGAGAAAATGCTAGTTACATAGAGAAACGGAACGTTTGTGGGAATCAGCATGATAAGTTACTTGATAAAACCTTACCTGAGCCCAGTTCTAAATTTTAGGTGCAGATTTGATGATCATTCTAACCCAATCGATGTGTGGTGTTTCACAAAGTGCTTTACTAAACCTGATTTTTTTAAAGAGCAAACAACGTATATTTCTCCGTAACTTCCACCACCTCCAACGGGATCCCACTACCAAACACATCTTTCCCTCCCCCCCACTTTCTGTTTTCCACAGGGATCGCTCCCTACGCGACTCCCCTGTCCACTCGTCCCCCCCATCCCTTCCCACCGATCTCCCTCCTGGCACTTATCCTTGTAAGCGGAACAAGTGCTACACCTGCCCTTACACTTCCTCCCTCACCACCATTCAGCGCCCCAGACAGTCCTTCCAGGTGAGGCGACACTTCACCTGTGAGTCGGCTGGTGTGGTATACTGCGTCCGGTGCTCCCGGTGTGGCCTTTTATATATTGGTGAGACCCGACGCAGACTGGGAGACCGTTTCGCTGAACACCTACGCTCAGTCCACCAGAGAAAGCAGGATCTCCCAGTGGCCACACATTTTAATTCCACGTCCCATTCCCATTCTGATATGTCTATCCATGGCCTCCTCTACTGTCAAGATGAAGCCACACTCAGGTTGGAGGAACAACACCTTATATACCGGCTGGGTAGCCTCCAACCTGATGGCATGAACATTACTTCTCTAACTTCCGTTAATTCCCCTCCTCCCCTTCTTACTCCAACCCTGACATATTTAGTTGTTTGTTTTTTCTCTCTCTTTCTGCCCATCACTCTGCCTGTTCTCCATCTCCCTCTGGTGCTCCCCTCCCCCTTTCTTTCTCCCGAGGCCTCCTGTCCCATGATCCTTTCCCTTCTCCAGCTCTGTATCACTTTTGCCAATCATCTTTCCAGCTCTTAGCTTCATCCCTCCCCCTCTGGTCTTCTTCTATCATTTTGCATTTCCCCCTCCCCCCACTACTTTCAAATCTCTTACTATCTTTCCTTTCGGTTAGTCCTGACGAAGGGTCTCGGCCCAAAACGTTGACAGTGCTTCTCCCTATAGATGCTGCCTGGCCTACTGTGTTCCACCAGCATTTTGTGGGTGTTGTTCTGATTTTTTTAATCTCATTTTCTTGTTAACTAAAACATGAAAATCTCAATGAACTCAAACAGACTCAGCCATGATTCATGTTTTCTGCATACATGAATTAAGATAAATTATTAGGGAAAAATAAGTGGAAATATTTAAAAGAAATCTAAAATAAATACAGTAAAAGTAACAACAGTATAACTTTGAAATGTTCAGCAACTCGGATAGTTACTTTGAATAGAAAAAACAGTTAATGTTTTGAAAAATGTCAACCTGAAATATTACTGCTGTTTCTATCTGTGTAAATGATAGTGCTGAGTATATTCTATTGTTAGAATTACTCTCCGCAAAAAATCTTTTACTGGGAGGAGGTTATATTCAGATGCCAAATATGAAGTCTTCAACCCTACAGATCAATGCCATTACCCTTGTCAAAAAGTTCTTCAGTGTTCCTTTGTACATTCAATGCATTTCCCATTGGGGTTGTAATAGCATAATTCTGCAGAAGGGGCATTGTGATTGACACTGTGAACCTGCGTCATGCACAGGACACTTCTATTCCCCATACCAGCTGGGGATAACCAACAGATATCTAAAACAAAACTACAATGAAAATTCATTAACTTGATTATGAATAGTTATAACTTCCACCTCCTTGATCTAATAGACTTCCTCCTCTAAGGTCACATTGCCTTTGATTTTCTTTTTCCATGAGTTTAATTCAAATACACTTTAGCACTTACCCATTTTTCATTTTCATTTATATATCTAGTTAGTTAATCTGTCTCATTAATTTATTAATTTGCTAATCTGAAACCTCAATTTGTTATTGTTTGTTTCCTTTCCACTACTTGATCTTTATTTTGAGTCTTATTTAGTCTATTATTGTTGTTCCTTTCCTGAGTATTTAAGAACTGGTGTAATAGTTTATTTATAATCCAATTATATTGCCCCTTCATTGCAAACAGTAGCTCCATCACTCTCCGACAGATGGGGAGATATGTTCACCAATTCATCTTAAAAGCCTGATAGAGCTCAGCATTCTATTATCTCATTCAGCTTTGAAATTATAAAGGTTTCTGAGTTGATGCCTTCATTTTAATTTCCAAACCCCTGCATTTTCGGGAAGGGGTCCATTAGATTAGGAAATAGCAAACGTAATGATTTTATTCATAAAGGTTAGGAGGTAAAAGCAGAAAATTAAGGCCAGTTGACTCAAACATCTATCATTTTGAAACAGTTTGGAGCTACTATTGAAAGTTTAACTGCATTGCACTTAGAAAAATTCAAGTTAATCAGGCAAAGTCAACATACCTGGTGAAAGGAAAGTCACCTTTTTGGTGTTCTCTGCAAAAGTAGGATCTGGTGTTGATAATGGAGCTAGTGGATGTAATACTAAGACTTCCAGAAGATATTGATACAGTGATGCATCAAAGATTATTTTAGAAAATGGAAAAAAAATGTAGGAAGCAGCATATTGGTATGGATAAAAGTTTAGATGGGAAACAATTTTTAATGGGTTTTGTTCCAGTTGGCAGGGCGTTATGCCATATTCACAAGAGAAGCATATGAGAAGTATCCTATACTAATGGTGAGAGATGGGAAAGCTCTGAGATGCAGAGGAATCTGGATGACTTGGTGTATAGTTTGTCAAATACAGCAAGTATTAGAAAAGCTACCAGAATGTTTTAATTCCAGGGGAAAGGAATACAAAAATAAGGAGGTAATATTTCAGTTCTAGGTGGCAATGGTGAGAATTGACCTGCACAGTATCTGCCTCCTTAATTAAGAAGAGATGTTAATGCATTGGGAGCAGTTCAAAGAAGGTTGTTACAGAAAATGATCTGGGTAGCACAGTGACATTGCTGGTGGCACTACAGCCTCATTATTCAAGTAACCTGGGTCAGATGTGATCTCCATGTGAAGTTTGCACGTTCTCCTTGTGACCACATCCATTTGCTTTTTGTGCTCTGGTTTCCTCTCATGTAACAAGGACATGTGGACCGGTGAACCACTATAAGTGACCCTTACTGTACAAAGATGGTGGAAAAGATGTAAAGATGGAGAGACACAAGACAAATGTTGGAAATCTTGAGCAACACACAAGATGCTGGAGAAACTCAGCAAATCAGGCAGCTTCTACAGAGGAAAATAAATGGTCAATGAGTCCTGCTGCATTATCTCAGCCTGAAATATCTACTGTTTACTTCCCACCGTTGACTCTGCTTGAATTGCTGAGTTCCTCCGGCATTTTGTGTGTGTTGCAGAAGGTGAAGAGAATAGGTTACAATGACAGTGGTGGATGTGATTGTTCTGTGAGCAAGCAACATCAGGTATGCCAAATGGCCTTTTTCTATGTTGTAAGAAGCAGGGCTAGGTTTCTGTCTTGTGTACTTTAGAATTGTAAAAGGGATTTTTGTTGAAACATAAAAGACCCTGAGGACTCTTGACAGGGTGAATGAAGAGGGGACGTTCCCCCTGTGGATGAATATAAAACTAAAATTTTGTTTAAAAGTAAGGGATTGCTCATTTAAAAGGGCAATGAGACACTTTATTCTCTCAGTAATTTCTTCTAATGGAAGAAGAGCCATTGAATAATTTTCAGGCAGAGATAAGTGCCCAATTTGATAAGAGAGAGAGTGAGCTTTTAAAACAGGTAGACAGGAATTGAGGTGACAATCAGATTAGCCTTTGTTTTTGTCAAATGTCAGAGGAATAAACCCACACAAAATGCTGGAGGAACCAGAAGGCCAGGCAGCATCTGTGGAGAAGGATAAGCAGCTGATGCTTCGGGCTAAGACCCTTCATCAGGACTGGGAAGGAAAAGAAAAGTCACAGCAAGAAGGTGGGGGAGGGGAGGGAGAAATACAAGGTGATAGTGAAACCGGGTGGGGGGGGGGGGAAGGTGGTGAAGTAAAGAGCTGGGATGTTGATCGGGGAAAAAGATAAAGGGCTGGAGAAGGGGGAATTGGATAGGAGAAGACAGAAAGCCATGGGGAAAAAAGGGAAGCAGAAGGAACACCAGGGGGAGGTGATGGGCAGGTAAGGAGATAAGGAGAGAGAGGGAAATGTGAATAGGAAATGGTGAAGGAGGGATGTGGGGCCATTATTGGAAATTTGAGAAATTGATATTCATGCCGTAGGGTTGCAGGCTATCCAATGGAATATAAGGTGTTGCTCCTCCCGTGGCAGCAGTAGAGGAGGCTATGGACTGACGTGTCAGAATGGGAATAGGAAGTGGAATTAAAATGGGTGGCCACTGGGAGATCCCACTTTTTCTGGTGGATGGAGCATAGATGCTCAGTGAAGCTGTTTCCCAATCTATGTCGGGTCTTACCGATATACAGGAGGCCACACCGGGAGCACTGGATATAAAAGATGACCCCAACAGACTCACAGGTGGTGTCGGCCATTTGGGACCCTGAATGGGGAGAGGGGAGGTGTAGGGGCAGGTGTAGCACTTGTTCTGCTTGCAAGGTTAAGTGCCAGGAGGGAGATCAGCGGGGAGGGATGAATGGACAAGTGAATCTTGTAGGGAGTGATCCTCGTGGAAAGCACGGGTGGAGGAATAGATGTGCTTGGTGGTGGGATCCTGTTGGACATGACAGAAGTTATGGAGAATTATGTGCTAGACACAGAGGCCAATGGGGTGGTAGGTGAGGACAAGAGGAACCCTATCCCTGTAGGGGTGGCAGGAGGATGGAGTCAGGGCAGAGGTGCATGAAATGGAAGAGATGTATTGATGGTGGAGGAAGGAAAGCCCCTCTATTTGAAGAAGGAAGACATCTCCTTAGTTCTGGAATGAAAAGCCTCATCCTGAGAGCAGATGCAGTGGAGGTGGAGGAACTGAGAGAAGGGGATGACACTTTTCCAAGAGACAGGGTGGGAAGAGGTATAGTCCAGATAGCTGTGAGAGTCAGTGGGTTTATAAAAGGCATCAATAGATGAGCTTTCTCCAAACATAGAGATAGAGAAATTGAGAAAGGGGAAGGAGTTGTTGGAAATGGACCAAGTACAGTTGAGAGCAGGGTAGAAGTTGGAGGCAAAGTTGATGAAGCCCATGAGTTCTGCATGGGTACAGGAAGCAGCACCAATGCAGTTGTCGATGTAGCCTAGGAAAAGTTGGGGAGTGTTATCAGTGTAGGCTTGGAACATAGACTGTTCCACACAGCCAGCAAACAGGCAGGCATAGCTGGGACCCATACAAGTGCCCATGGCTGCATCTTTTGTTTGAAGGAAGTGGGAGGAGCCGAAGGAGAAATTAGTGAGAGCAAAGTCCAGTTCCATCAGGCAGAGCAGGGTGGTGGTTGAGGGGAACTGGTTGGGTCTGGTGTCCAGAAAGAAATGGAGAACTTTGTGGTCTTCCTGGTGGGGGATGGAGGTGTATAGGGACTGGACATCCATGGTGAAAATAAGATGATTGAGACCAGGGAATTTGAAATCATCGAAAAAATCAAGAGCGTGTGAAGTGTCACAGATGTAGGTAGGAAGGGACTGAACCAGGGGGGATAAAACTAAGTAAAGCTATGCAGATATAAATTCAGTGGTGCAGGAACAAACAGAAACAAAGGGTCTACCTGAACAGGCAAGTTTCTGGATCTTTGGTAGGTGGTAGAAATAGGAGGTGCAGGGTGAGGAAACTATGAGGTTGGTGGCAGTAGATGGAAGGTCCCCAGAGTTAATAAGGTCGGTGACGATGTGGGAGACAATGGCCTGGTGCTCTTTGGTGAGGTACTGTTCAAAGGGTAAGTAAGAGGAGGTATATGACTGTTGTTGCCTGGCCTCAGCAAAGTAGAGGTCAGTACACCAGACTACTACAGCACCCCTTATCTGCGGGTTTGATGGTGAGATCACCGTTACTCCGGAGAGAGTGGAGAGCAGTATGTTCAGAAGGAGTGAGGTTGGAATTGGAGAGAGGAGTGGTGAAGTCAAGATAGCTGCTATCCCGTTAGCAATGAAAAGGTCCAGAGCAGACAGAATACCAGAGCAGGGTGTCCAGGAAGAGGAGGAGGGTTGAAGGCAGGAGAAGGGTTCATTGGTGTGGGCTGGAGGAATAAACAATTGAATCATTACTGGAATAATGGAATCAAATTTAGAATTACTAATTTTGTATCATTTCCAGAACAATCTTTCCCATTTACGCAATTATCACAATAGCTGTGGTTGAGTAGGTGTATGAGGTTGCTTCTTTTAATCAGCTTTCAGCTTCTCATTGCATCAATGAAAAGGGAGATCGTATTGCAAAATGTCAGAATGATACCCAAGAGGTCTACATTCCTGTGCCTTGCTTTCTCTCCATTCTTACTATTTGACTCATGCAAGCATTTAAATCTGCTGTAAAGATGAGAAACATTCAGAGACATGGTACTGAAATACACATTCCACTGATGATGACAGGAGTGACAATGTTTATTTGAGTGAGATATTCGGTACTTATGAAATTACAAAACTCTTTTTTTGGATATTTGCCAGAAGAGGAGAAACAGGAGGTGCTGTCGCCGGCAAAAAGCAAACGTAAGATGCTGGGTTTCATTTCCCAAGAGGAAATACTCTTGACTTGGGGAGATGGCAAGAGGATGTGTCTGATTACCTGTCTCACCCATATTACAACAACCTTTGTAAATTGGTCAATTTGTTTATTATTTTCATATGCACCAAGCCAGAGTAAAAAACAGATTAAAGTGCCACAGTTACAGAGAAAGTGCAGTACAGATAAACAATCAGGTACAAGATTATAACGAGGTAAATTGTGAGGTCAATAGTCTATCCTGTACTGGGGAACTAGTATAACTGTGGAATACTAGTCTTATAACTGCATGCTTCTTGCAGTCATGGACAGAGCTGTTGCCGTTACCAAGCTGTGATGCATCCAGAAAGGATGCTTTTATTGTACATCAGTAAAAATTGGTGAGGGTCAAAGGGGACATGCCGAATTTCTTTAGTCCCTTTGGGAAGTAAAGGCGCTAGTGAGCTTTCTTGATCTTGGCATCAACGTTGTTGAACTGGGACAGACTATTGTTGATGTTCTTTCTTCGGAACACGAAGCTCTCAACCTCAGCATCTCTGATATAAACTGGAACGCGTATACCACCCTTCTTCCTGAAGTCAGCAACCAGCTGTTTAGCTTTGCTGACTTTGAGGGAAAGGTTGTTGGCATGACACCATGTCACTAGGCTCTTTATCTCCTTCTTGTAATCTGACTTATCCTTATTTGAGATACAGCCCACTGCCATGGTTTACCTGCATGCTTGTAGATGGAGTTAGAGAAGAATCTGGCTAAACAGTCATGAATGTAGAGGGAGTAGGGTAGGAGGTTGAGGACAGGCTTGTGAGGCGCCACTGTTGAGATTAATCATGGTGGAGGTGTTGCTGCCTATCCTTACTGGTTATGGTCATCTAGTTAGGACACCAAGGATCCATTTGCAGAATGGAGATGTTGAGTCCCAGCTCGAGAAGTTTGATGATGAAGCTATAGTCAATATCCAATAGTCTATTTATTTAGAACGCAGATTTCTTTATTGTTCAGATACCCCAGAGATAAGTGTAGGACCATGGAGATAGTGTCTGCCATAGACCTCTGATCTGTGAGGATCTATAGGCATAGCTTGGCCAGATGCTTCAGTGGGTTCAGTCTCCAGAAGATGTCCACAAAGGTAGTTGTGGTTTCAGGTGCATTTGAAACTGTCAAAGTGGGTGCTGACATTTCAATCCCTAAGCTGTTGATTTTCACTGGATAATTTTGTAACTAGCTGTTCTGTTAATGCTGAAAAGAAATGGTTTAATCCAACAAATCATAGAGAACCAGAAAAAATGTTCTCTGTATTGGAGATGCTCGTTCTGACTACTACTAAAAAGGGCCCTGATTGCCCAGTTGTTCTAATTTCTCTTTATGCTTTACTTATCCTAACCAAACCCAAGCCTTTAACTTCTTTAAAGATCTTAAAGGTTTTAATCCCCTACAACAAAGGATTAAGTAATTGAAAAGGTTAATATTGTTGATAATCTTTTATTTTGAGTGATCACTCTCTCAATTTCTCAACCGTTTCTTTTCCTTGCATGTCGATCTGTTACCATCTCCCTCTGTCCCTTTTCCCACACCACCCCCAACCCCTTTCCTCTCCCTCTATCTGCTCCCAGATCAGTGTGATCTGGAGATGACAGTGCTATTATGTTGTCACTTCCATTTCAATCTTGGGTGAAGCAAGATGAATTGTGTGCAAGTGCTTATATTTTTTAATATTAGTCACCCCCTCAAAAAATTAATTGCCTGTCAACTTTTTCTAGTATTAATAGCTTTGAAAATTGTGAAGTTCCTAAGCATCCCTTTGAATTAGCTAAAAACTTCTAAGAGTGTCCTTTGTCGCAATTTACCATTCGGAAGCCAGAGAGTAATGTGACCCCAACTCCATGAGTTGCTCTGACACCACTGCCAACAGATGAAGTATCATCAATTCAGCAACTTTCTAAGTTTATCACAGTTGCATTTCCACAAAAGCTGCACCTTAACTAGGTCACCGACTTCCTCAGAGAGCTTGGGTTTAAGAATTCTTACATGCTTTATCTCTGAACAATTCACATTTCCTCTCCTCTAAGGACAGTTGACTGTCATAGATTGCTTTTCACTGTCTAAAACGAATCCCCTATCTCCCAAAGCAAAGCTGACAGTGTCCCATGTATGTCATTAATATCTAAGCATTTCTGGAATACCTTATACATCTTTTTTCACTGGCAGCGATCCTTGGGGAGCTACTCATTAAGCTTCCGTTTTTGTGACTGGATAATCTCTGGATTAAGTCCAAGGGAATTCCACAGACCAGGATCAGAAACAGAAATAAAATCAATAGCAATACTTAAAGTTTCAGATATCAGGAAACTGAGACCATTGGAGAATCAAAATGGAAATAAATCCACTAGAGAAATAAATAGTGAAAAGTGGAACAAAATAATTATGCTTGAAACAATGCAATTGCCAAAAAGGAGGTCCCCAAGTCCCTATTCACAAAAATAGAAAACCATGAAGGAATGAAACAGAGGACCAGTGCACTTGTCCTTGAGAAAACAGATATAACAAAGTCTCCCTTTTGGAAATGCACTGAGGTTGTTGGGTACTGAGAAGTGACTGAACCACGTACCAAATACAACAGTTGCAATCTCACAGGCTTTCCACACTCTTCTGGAATACCCATACAACAACAAAACGTACCTCAGTCTACTGTTTATTGATTACAGCTCAGTGCCCAACACCATCATTCCTTCAATATTAATAACCAAGTTTCAAAACCTGGGCCTCTATTCCTCCCTCTGCAACTGGATCCTTGACTTTATTATTGGGAGACCTCAGTCAGTGGGGATTGGTAATAACATCTCCTCCTCGCTGATGATCACCTCAAAGATGCATGCTTAGCCCACTGCTCTATTCTCTATATGCTCAGGACTGTAGCTAAGTACAGCTCAAACACCATCTGTGAATTTGCAGATGACTCCACTGCTGTTGCTGGAATCTCAGAAGGTGATGAGGAGGCTTACAGGAGTGAGGTAGATTGGCTGGTTGAGTGCAGTCAACCTTGCACTCATTATCTGCAAGACCAAAGAATTGATTGTGGACTTTAGGAAGGAGATCACACCCCGGTCCTCACCGAGGGGACAGTGGTGGAATAGGTGAGAAGTTTCAAGTTCCTGGTGTCTGCATCTCAGGGGATCTATCCTTGACCCAACACATTGATGAACTCATAAAGATGGCATGCCAGAGGCTCTACTTCATTAGGAGTTTGAAGAGATCCAAATTCTCACAGATCTCTAGAGATGTACTGTGGAGAGGCATTCTGATTGGTTGCATTGCCACCTGGTACGGAGCTCCTATGTGCAGGATCAGAAGAAGCTGCAGAGGGTTGCAAGCTCAGCCAAGTCTATCACGGGCACAATCTTCCCCACCATCAAGGGCATCTTCAAAAGGCAGTGTCTCAAGAAGGTGGCATCCTTTACTAAGAATCCTCACCATCTGGGATTACTACCATCAGCTAAGAGGTACAAGAGCCTGAAGATTCACACTTAGTAATTCAGGGCAGTGGATATTTTCAACCTGGATTTTAGTAAGGCAACATCCAAGCCCCTCATGGGAAGCTAATCCAGAAGATTAAGAAGCATGAGATATGCGACAAATTTGCTGTTTGGTTTCATAGCTGGCTTGCACATAAAGGACAGAGGGTAATGATTGAAGTGACTTGTTTTTGCTAGAGGTCTGTAATTAGTGGAGTTCTGTAGGGATCTGTGCTGGGATCTCTGCTGTTTGTAATGTATATAAATGACCTGGATGAAAACATAGATGCGTGGGTTAATAAATTTGTAGATGATACCAAAATTTTTGTCTCGGTTGTGTTACAGAGACTGTTAGAGCTTGTGACATGTCGTTTGGAGTTTGATCAAGTGATCTGGCACTCTGCTGTCCCTGGAGAAGACCGCAAGCATGGGCTGCCTCATGCAGAAGACCAGAGATGGGGCACGTAGCCATGAGCGATTCCATTTTGAAGAGTTGTGGCAGACTGAAGCATCAAGATGAATGTGAAGGAGGTCAGATGATGCTCTCCACGGAGGCCACAGGTCGGTGGGGGTTAGTTGCTGGGTCGGCACCATTTGGAAGACCACAGTTCGATGGCGCAGTGATCGGAAAGCCACAAGTCAGCGGTGCAGCGATTGCTCTTCGTGGAAGGACTGAGTTCGAGCAGCTGCTCTCTTCAGTGGGAGGATGCCTTTGAAATTCTGAGAGTTATGTGATTATTGGAGTTCTTATTGTTCTTCACTTTTCTGTGCATTCTTTCTTGTTGCTAATTGTCAGGTTAGGGTTCCAGTTGCTTTTTGTCTGAGTGAGGAGTTGGAGATTTAAGATCTGATGTTCTTGTTGGCTTTTCTGTGTGGCACTCTGTTAGTTTTTGTGTGTGAGAGAGGGGTTTGGGGGTTTGGAGCTGTTGGCACTGTTCTTTTTTTGTAGGTGAGGGTGGTTGGGGGTTTGACATTGTTGCTGTTATTTTGTGAGGGAGCAGGTTAGGAGTTTGGGGATTTTGATATTCTGGCTGCCATCTTCTGGGTGGGCAATCTGTTAGCTTTTTGTGCAAAGGAGGGGTTGGGTGATTGGGGGTTTATGAGTTTTTATTTTTGCTGCAGGGAGGGGTTGATGTCTTTATTTTCAAGGACTTTTTCTGTATTCCATGGCTATCTGGAGAAGACGAATCTCAGAGTTGTATTGTACGTGCATACTTTGACAATAAAATTAACCTTTGAAGATTGGTGGAGTTGTGAATAGTGTAGAAGACTGGCAAAGAATACAGCATGAGGTAGGTGAGTTGCAGATATGGGCTGAGAAGTGGCAGACAGAAATAAGTGTGAGGTGCTGCACCTCGGTAGGACAAATGCAAAGAGACAGTACACTGTCCTCAACGGTGTTCCTGAGCAGAGAGATCTTGGGATCCAAGTTCATAATTCCTTGATAAGGTGGTGAAGAAACTTGCAAAATGCTTGCTTTTATTAGTTGAGGCATTGAGTTTAAAAGTCGGGAAGTGATGTTGCAAGTTTATAAGACTCTAGTTAGATCACATCTGGAGTTCTGGTCTCCCCTCTATAGGAAGTATGTTGGATCTTTGGAGGGAGTGAAGAAGAGGTTTACCACCATGCTGCCTGGTCTACAGGGCATGTGCTGTCATGAGAGGTTGGATAAACTTGGATTGTTTTCTCTGAAGTGCTGAAGGCTGAGGGGAGATCAGATAGAGGTTTGCAAGATTAGATTTAGAGTATCTGTTTCCCAGGGTTGAAATGCCTAACGTCAGAGGGAATGCATTTGAAGGTGAGAGGGTATGGATTCAAGGGAGATGTGAGGGGTAAGTATTTTTACTCAGAGAGTCATGGATGCCTGAAGTATGCTGACTGCTATGGTGGTAGTGGCAAAATTATTAGAGGCCTTTAGTAGACATTTGGAAAGGTGCGTGAATGGATATGGACATGGTGTAGGTAGGAAGGATTATTGTTTGTATGTTTTCAGCTGGTTTGGCACAACATTGTGGGCCGAATGGCCTGTTCCTGAGCTGTAGTGTCCAATGTTCTGCAGCCTCGTCATTTCTTTTTAGCACTATTTATCAATTTTTATGATTTATAGAGTTTTGTATGTCTTTGCACTCTACTGCTGCCACAAATACCAAATTTCCCATCATATGCCAGTGATAATAAATCTAATTCTGATTTTCTCCTGATCCATGTCTGTCCTGCCTGCAAATAACCCATAACACTCGTTGTTTTGGAGGGCTTCCACTTGATAAACCTAATAGAGTTTTCTATTCCATTTCTATTTCTACACTGGGTCTGATTACACTTAACCTCAACACTGAATGACTCTCCATGCACCAGCAAAGACCACAGACTGCTGGTAGCTTGAGTTGTCAGAAGGCCTTCTTCTCATTTTGAATCATCAATAAATTTTATAAATAGCTGAAGATGATTCAAACAAAGTTTTATTTTAATAATTAATTAATATATAAATTTAAAGCTATACTTGAAAAGCACAATCCATTTTTTTCAAAGATCAGTGAATGGTGCTGTGCCAGTGAAACTGAGGAGCTGGATGTTAAAACTGAAGCATCTTCCCAACATTGAAGTCAGACTATAGTTTCCTTTCTTCTGCCTCCCACCCGTCTTGAAGTTTGGAGTGTCATTTGCAATTTTTTTGTCCTCTGGAACCATGCTGGAATTTCTGCAGTATATTTTAAATTACTGAATAAGTACTTATTAGTATCATTTGTTAATTTAGGTTTTATTATAACATGATTGAATTTGCCTGAATATTCACTTAATTGAATCAGACTCTGCTGTGAAGAGTAATTCAATGTTCCTGCATCCTGATGAGATTCAGCTTTTGCAGGAGAGTGTGCAGGGAATGGCTGTATAATGGGTATATGACCAAATGAATATTCCAGTGTACATCCACGACAGCTCATTCAGCTTCTGCACTTGCTCACTGAGCATGGAACGTGTTAGATATCAAACATGGCATTCCTAACCAGTATAAACCAGTTTTTACCAGTTTTAAACAGTATAAACCAGTTTTAACCAGTATAAACCAGCTTTAACCAGTATAAACCAGTTTTAACCAGTTTAAAACAGTTTTTACTAGCTTTTACCAGTTTTTAACCGTATAAACCAGTTTTAACCAGTTTCAAACCGTTTTAAACAGTATAAGTTTTTATTAGTAAAAACCGTTTTAATCCATTTTTAACCAGTTTATACCAGTATTAACCGATTTTTACCAGTATAAACTGATTTTAACCAGTTTTAGCCAGTATAAACTGGTTTAAACAAGTTCTAACCAGTATAAAAGTGGTATTAACCAGTTTTAGCCAGTATAAAACCAGTATAAACCAGTTTTGTTTTTACAAGTATAAACCTGTTTTAACCAGTATAAACCAGTTGTTACAGTATTTGCCTGTGTTACCCAGATATTACCTGTTTTAAACAGTATATGCCAGTTTTTACCAGTATAAACCAGTATAAAACAATGTTTTAAAAAGTTTTAACCAGTATAAACCCATTTAAACCAGTTTTAACCAGTATAAACCAGTTTTAACCAGTATTAACCGGTTTAAACCAGTTTTAACCAGTATAAACCGGTTTCAACTGGTTTTTACCAGTATAAACCGGATTAAACCAGTTTTAACCAGTCAAAACATGTTTAACCGGTTTTAACCAGTTTAAAGCGGTTTTTAACAATTTTACCAGTATAAACTGTTTTAATCCATTTTAACCAGTTTATACCAGTATTAACCGATTTTTACCAGTATAAATCGATTTTTAACCATTTAACCAGTATAAACTAGTTTTTTAACAGTATAAACAGAATAAAACAGTTTTAAACAGTATAAACCAGTTGTTACAGTATTTGCCTGTGTTAACCAGTTATTACCTGTTTTAAACAGTATATACCAGTTTTTACCAGTATAACCCAGTATAAAACAATGTTTTAAAAAGTTTTAACCAGTATAAACCCATTTAAACCAGTTTTTATCAGTATAAATCCAGTATTTACCTGTGTAAACCAGTTTTACCCGTTTTAACTAGTATAAACCAGTTTTAACTGGTTTTAACCAGTATTAACCAGTTTAAACCAGTATAAACCGGTTTCAACCAGTTTTTACCAGTATAAATGGGATTAAACCAGTTTTAACCAGTCAAAACATGTTTAACCGGTTTTAACCAGTTTAAAGCGGTTTTTAACAATTTTACCAGTATAAACCGTTTTAATCCATTTTTAACCAGTTTATACCAGTATTAACCGATTTTTACCAGTATAAACCGATTTTTAACCAGTTTTATAAACTGGTTTAAACAAGTTCTAACCAGTATAAAAGTGGTTTTAACCAGTTTTATAAACTGGTTTAAACAAGTTCTAACCAGTATAAAAGTGGTTTTAACCAGTTTTAGCCAGTATAAAATCAGTATAAAACAATGTTTTAAAAAGTTTTAACCAGTATAAACCCATTTAAACCGGTTTTGACCAGTATAAACTGGTTTAAAACCAGTTTTAACCAGTATAAACTGGTTTTTACCTGTATAAACCAGTTTTTACCAGTCGATTACTAAGGATAGAGGTTTTAGGGTACTTGGAGACTCATGATAAAACAGACCGAAATCAGCATACTTTCCTTCAGGGAAAATTTTGCCTGACAAATCTTTTGGAATTCTTTGAAGAAGCAAAGAGTGGGAACAAAGGGATCCTTTTCAGTCTGGCTACCAGGTGACGGGCCTATGTTGGGACCAGGTCCTTCTTACATTGTATGTCAATGATTTAGATGACAGCTTTGTGGCTAGTCTGCTGACAATATGAAGATAGGTGGATGGTCAGATAGTGTTGAGGAAGCAGAGAGTCTACAGAAGGACTTAGACAAATTAGGAAAATGGGCTGAGGTGGTAGATGGCGGCAAGTGTATATTCACGCACTTTTGTAGAAGGAATAAAAGCATAGACTATTTTCTAAACAGAGAAAAAATTTAAAAATCTGAGGTGCAAAGGAATTTGGGAGTTCACGTGAAGGATTTCCTAAAGGTTAATTTGCAGGTTGAGTCTGTGGTGAGGAAGGTGAATGCAATATTAGCATTTATTTCATGAGAATTGAAATATAAAAGCAAGGATGTCACGTTGAGGCTTTATAAAGCACTGGTGAGGCCTCACCTGGAGTATTGAGAGCCGTTTTGGGCCCCTTCTTTAAGAAAGTATGTGCCGACATTAGTGAGGGTTCAAAGGAGGTTCATATGAATGATTCCAGGAATGTAAGATATTGCATGAGCAACAATTGAAGGTTCTGGGCCTGTACTTGCTGGAATTTAGAAGAATGAGGGGCAATCTCATTAAAACATCAAATGTTGAAAGACCTTGATAGAGTGGATGTGAAGAGGATGTTTCACTTAGTGGGAGAATTTAGAACCAGAGGGCACAGCCTCAGAATGGAGGGATAGCGATTTAGAACAGCGAAAGGGAGGAATTATTTTAGCCAGAGAGTGGTGAATCTGTGAAATTTATAGTCACAGTTGGCTGAGGAGGCCAGGTCAGTGGGTACATTTAAGAAGAGGTTGACAGCTTCTTGATTAGTCAGGGCGGGACAGGATATGGTGAGAAGACAGGAGAGTGGGTTTGAGAGGGAAATGGATCAGCCATACTGAAATGGCAGAGCAGACTCCATGGACAAAGTAGCCTAATTCTGCTCCTCTGTCTTATGGTCTAAATAGTGTTCATGTGTGTTAAGGTTGTACTAATTTCAGCAGACTTTTGTATTTTAAAGTATATGTTCTTCAACCTGAGAATATAGAACTTAAAGAAATATCTTTCAGAAAGTGAATTAGTAGGCATTTATAAAAAGCAAAATGCAGAAAGCTGTGAAGTTTTTACCGAATTGCCTAATTCTATCTAGCTTAAACCCAAATTAACTTGTCACCTATGAATTAATCACAAAGTCACTCTTGGTGATTCCTCCCCCAGTATTTCCACTCCTATAACTTTAAAAATCTTCATAAGCAAAGATCAAAAACGTAACATTTCAGAAGCAATGTAGTTCACCACAAAAATGGCTTTCTTGAATTCAACACCCTGCATCTTTGGATGAAAAGCTTAATTCATGTATTCTTTCCTGTGATCTATAACAGTGGGACATTTTATTAATTAATGTGTTATGACAATGCTGGCAAGATGGTTATTTCCAAATTCTAGCTATTCTTGAGCAACAATTAATGATGCATGTACATGTAATTAATTTGGTATTCTTCACCACTGTCGAGGCCTTGTCATCAAAGCATCCTGTCATTTGGCTTTTTGAAGGGGAGAGCTCAGATTACGAAGCAGAGACATTGGAGGAACAAGACGGGATGGTGTGTAACTTGGAAGGAAACTTCAAGCTGGGTGTGATTATATTTACATACTTGCTTTATCCTTTTAGATGTTAGCCGTCACAGGTTTGGATTTATTTCTACTGAGACACATGGTCCCAACATTGAAATGGGGTGGTCTTTCATGAGTAGATCAGTATTATATTTCCTGCTAATCTTTATTAATTTTTAACTGACTTGTTCACATTATGTTATTCTTTCACATTAATAATTTCCAGCATGGTTTAAAATATACATGGAGCAGGTATTGTATCTATTGGATAACAATGATCCTATACAGAAATTGCCATGATTCTGGTCTTTCTTGCTGCCATATTTTCTCATGAGATACAGTCATCGGCACATGGTTTCACTTCTGTAAGGAGTCACACAACCCGAGGAAAGATCCATACGTCCCCATTGTCTGTGGTTTTTTCCCTGTGTTATACAAACAACAAAGGTTGTGCTTTTAATATTCCACAGTAAAGAGTAAAAATTAAGTTACCAATTCAAAACATTTTCCTGCAATGGAGAACTTTGATGATAAACTATAAATTACTTCTGTTGATGTTTGTGCTTTATCAGCTTTTAGAGCTTCCTGTCCTGGTTTTCCTTTGAAACGTTCAGAGCACGAACAAGGAATTTGTCCAAGGAAAAGTGAACACGTTGGAGTTAACAATTCCTTATTAAGCAGTTTAAGAATTATAATCATTGGGACTATATAGAAAAGTTCTAAAAATTGAATCATAAATAACATTTACAATTAGTGAAGATACAATCAATCAGCAGTTATGGAAAAAAGATGGTTTTGGTTAACGTTTCACCAGAAATGAAAAGCAAGAGACAAACAGACATTTTAATTGTACCAGAAAAGAAGGTAGAGAAAAAAATTCCTTGTGAAGTGCATGTCAATGCTATCAAAGTGGGGAAAAGAAAGAGTGAGTTGAAGAGGTTAAAAGATGGACTTTATTGCAAGAGGGTGAAGTACAAGAGTGAAGGTATTTTGCTACATCTGTGCTGGGCTCTGGTTCGGCCACATCCAGTACACTGTGTAGAGTTTTAGTCTCTTTAAGACAGGATACATTGAAGGGCAGTACAGTGAAAAGTCACTTGATACATTCCTGGGATGTAGAGTTTAAGTACGCATCTGTGGCCGTTGGAATTTAGAGGAATAAGTGATGATCCCATTAGATAATGAATCTATGCATACATACCCATGATTGGGAGAGATTGATTTTGAACTCCTTGAACAAACAGTTGTGGGCATACAGCAGAAAAATGGAATTGTGACCAAAAATCAGATGAGCCATGAAGACACTGGATGTTGTATCTGACTCAAGAGGCTTGCAGACTTCTCCTGCTCCTTTTCCTTAGGTTCTTGTGGAACGATAAAACAGAAACCCTCCAAGAAGTGTACTGGTATTAAAGAATTATTAGGTCACAGTCCTGTGTGGTTTATCATCGATTCCATTGTGTTTCCTTCCATTTACTATGAATGCCACAAGAAATTAATCTCAGAGTGAAATATAGTGACATGTATGTACTTCGGGCACCACAGTAGTGTAGCAGTTAGCGCAACACTCTTACGGCTTGGGGCATCGCGAGTTCAATTTCGGTTTCCTCCAGTCTCCTCCCACAGTCCAAAGACGGATCAGGTAAGTTACTTGTTCTTTGTAAGTTGTCCCGTGATGAACCAGGGTCATCGGGGCTGCTGGAGCAGTGTTGCATCAAAGGGCCGGAAGCGACTGCTACACACTGTATCTCCAAATAAAATAAAACAGATAAAAGAACAAATTTACTTTGAACTTTAAAGTACTGTAGCGCTCCAGGGGGCGTGATCAACTGCTCCCCCAGCATTCATAGCAGCTAGTGCTACTTACTGTTCTTGTTTTAAAATGTGTTTGCGGTGTGCGTGTTCAGTAGAATTATAGTGAGGTGTTCAAGTTAATTTATTTTAGCTCGGGTTACGCAGTTGTTCACTTGTGTGTCTGTATGTCACCCTGACTGTAACCGAGGTGTGTAATGATCACCTCCTCCACCTGTGTTTTCACCGAGCTATTGTGCTATGTCTGTTATTGTGCTTGTCGCAATCAAAATGGCAGTTGAAATAAACAAGCTTTTCTCTCTGTCATTGTGGACCGAATGGCTGCCATATTGGCGTCAGGAGCGAGATTAGTAATTGACAATGAAATTGAAGAGCCCAATTCAGGGGAGCAGTCCTTCCAGGTGAGGCAACACTTCACTTGTGAGTTTGTTGGGGTAATCTATTGCAACCGGTGCTCCCGGTGCGGCCTCCTCTACATCGGCGAGACCTGACGCAGATTGGGGGACCGCTTCATCGAGCACCTCCGCTCCGTCCGTCACAACAGACAGGATCTCCCGGTTGCCACGCACTTCAACTCTGCTTCACATTCCCATTCGGATATGTCCATATATGGCCTCCTCTACTGCCATGATGAGGCCAAACTCAGGTTGGAGGAGCAACACCTCATATACCGTCTGGGTAGTCTCCAGCCCCTTGGCATGAACATTGAATTCTCCAACTTCCAGTAATTCCCTCCCTCTCCCTTCCCCCATCCCACTTTCACTCTGTCTCCTCCTCCGGCTGCCTATCACCTCTCATGACTCTGCCTTCTTCTACTACCCATACTGCTTTCCCCTTAGATTCCTTCTTCACCTCTCCGGCCTATCCCCTCCCTGCTTCCCCTCCCCTACCCCTTGATCTTTCCTCTGATTGGTTTTCCACCCTCCCCCTACCTTCTTTATAGGGCCCCTGCCCCCTCCTTCTTCAGTCCTGACGAAGGGTCTCGGCCCGAAACGTTGACTGCTCATTTCAACGGATGCTGCCCGACCTGCTGAGTTCCTCCAGCTTGTTTGTACGTGTTGACTTGACCACAGCATCGGCAGTGTGCTTTGTGTTCACACATCGTTGAGCTTCCGCAGTCCGAGGGCCAGCTGGCACAGAGGCTGGAGGCTCTCCAAGTCAATGGCTTTGAGGTACAGTACCGTGCCGAGGTGCCTGCTCTCACCGTCCCGGCAAGGCCACTGAGTTTCGCTACTGTCGCTGCTTCGAGGAGCAGAACCAGGGGCAAAAAGCAGCGGCAGAGTGCCGGGTGGCAGCCGGCGGTGAAGTAAACCTGCCCACCATTAACCACTGGCAGCAGTAGAGCGATTCCACGCTGGCCCGGATGAGCGTGGAATAGCAGCTGGAGTGGGCAGAGGTCTCCGCCCTGGATCCAGACACCAAACCCCAGTCTCAATGGGGCACGCTGGAGTTACTCTTTGTGGCGATGGACGACAGACATTTCCTGTGACTGCTGGTCCCCTTGGGACTCCACGCCATGACGCACGGGCCTCTGGGAGCTGACCATTTTGGAGTTGCAAAGACATTGGGTAAACTGTGCAAACGGTTCTATGGGACTGTGGGCAGGACGTAGAGCGGTTTGTGCAATGCTTGCACCTCCCAGAAGGGGCCATGCCGCCAGTCTAGGGCACCAGTGCAGCAATAACTGGTGGGGGCCCCAGTGGAGCATGTAGGGGTGGACATCCTGGCCCCTTCTCCTGCACCGCCAATAGGAACCACTACGTTCTCATGGCCATGGATCACTTCACAAAATGGCCTGAGGTATACACGGGCCCGGACTAGAGGACTACCACTATCGCTGAGAGCCTCGTGGAGGAGTTCTGCCATTTTGGTTCCCCTGAGTAACTTTGTCGTGCAGGTGCTTGACACGGTCTGCAGATGGCTGGGAATCACCAAAACCATGAACCACCTTCAATGTGAGAGGCCGGGGGAATGTTTTAACCCCTTGCTGGCTACGCAACTTGCCATTCTCGTCAACAAGCACCAGCTTGATTGGGATTGCCACCTCCGCCTAGTAGTGTGGGTATACCGGACAGCAGTTCGGGGAGCACCAGGTGTACGCCGGCTTGTTCACATTCGGGCGGGAGCTGCACACTCCAGTGGATCTGGAGCCAGAGATTCCTGGGGAGGCCAGGTCGGAGTAGCTGCAGCACCTCAGGGGGCACCTGCCGGCTGTTCATGATGTGGCTCGGCAGAACCAAAGCGCAGCTAGCGGCCGTCAAAAACGGGCCCAGGTGCCCTGCTCTTGTCATACCAAACAGTGCTTCCCCGGGGGGGGGGGGGGGTGCTATGGACATCCCCCAGCGCCCCAGATGCAGTGTCAACCATAACCAGAACTTTTGGACTTTGTTGTAGACCCTGGGGTTGCCAGGAATGGCTGACCCCTCCAGTGGGGGCAGTGATCAACAGCTCGCCCCAGCATTCCCAGCAGCCAGTGCTACTTATTGTTCTTGTTCTCAAACGCACTCATGGTCTACGTGTTCAGTAGAATTATAGTGAGATGTTCAACCTCACTTATTTTAGCTCGGGCTATACAGTTGTTCACTTGTGTGTCAATGTAACCGAGGTGTGTAATCTTCACCTCCCCCAACTGTATGTGACGGAGTTAATTGTCACTGAGCCATTGTGCTCCGTCTGTTATTGTGCTTGTTGTAATAAAAACGGCAGTTGAGATAAATATGCTTTTTGCCTCTATTATCAGGGACTGAATGCTCGCCACAGTATTAAAGAAATTAAGGTTAGCTAAATAATAGAAGTGTGATTAACTAAAAGGATGCTGAAACACTTGACATGAGAGGAATATTTGTGTAAATGATGAATATGTAATATTAACATTTAAAATTAAACAGCAGAATTTAAAGTGCAACCAATAGCTCAAAACAAAGACATTAGACATTAACCTGGACTACTATACTTCCTTTGTTACTTTCCCCATTATATTAGACCTTCAGCAATCAAACGGGAAGGTATGTGCTCCTTTCCTAAGAACTTACTTGACCCATCCATGTCTCCAGTAACCTGCACTGTGAAGAACATGGAGGATATGATCTGCAAACCTAATATTGAAAACAGGGAGATAGAGAAGACTTGGCTTTTGGTGTGGCATTTGAACAAGATGGCTCTGGTTATATATGGCAACATTTTTCTGGCAGCTCTCAAACCTACACGATATATATCTCCTTAACTGTTTTGTGGGCATCACAAGACACATTGAAAGACGTCAGAAAAAAGAACCTGAGCAGACGTATAAGGGAAAAATGAGCATGTCAAGCTTGGGGTTGCATTTCTGCACAGATGCAAGATATTTTTCTTATTTATCTCTATGCTTTATATCATGGTCGAGCCTGGATTCTGAGCAGCAAATATTGTGAATTAGATAAAAGAACAGCCACACATTGTTGCTTTATGTAGACTATGATTAGGGCCCATCCAACAGACAGGATAACAGGAGAGGACATTGCACATGTTTTGGTTCAATAGTTAGATCCCATTGTAGGAGGAGAAAATGATTAGGAGTGGAAGCAGGTCACCCAGTCCATCAGTACTACTCCGCCATTCATCAATTTTTTTTTCAGCATCATCAAGTTTGGCCTCATCAATAAGAAAGATGAGGAGGTAAAGAGGCTAGTCTGGGGGCTTGTATATGAAGGGCCAAAACCATTGTTGAGGATCCCTGCCACTTGTCCCACAATCTCTTTGACCCAGCACCATCAGGAAGGAAGTATAGGAGCATCAGGACTAGGATAGTCAGACAGAGTAACAGCTTCTGCCCTCAAGCTATGAGACTAATGAAGACCATGCCACCAAAGTCTTGACACTAGGACAGCGAGTTGTTTATTATTTACTGTTTACCTGTGTTGTGCACTACATGCACTTTGAATGATATTTTAATGACTTACTTATGGTAATGTTTTATTTGATGTGCTTTGTGTGATACAAGTTTTGTGGGTGCAATGTGGGTCCGGAGGAACGTTGTTTCATTTGTTTGTATATATGTAGATGACAATAAACTTAAACTTGATTATATCACACCCTGTCCCTATCTCCACATCATTTGAAGTACCTGAAATCTGTCAGTCTCTGTTTTACGTGAACATTACGATCAACTTTCCAAATCTTCCTGAGGTAAAGAATTCCAAAGGTTCAATGCAGAATTTGTAAAGAAATCCCCCCTCGTGTCCATCCTAAGTGGCCTAGTCCTTTTTGTAAAACTGTGAAATTACTCCATAGTCAGTGAAAATTTCCGACCTGCATCCAGCCTGTCAAACTCCTTTACGATTCCTTAGGCTCTAATTCTTCCATCCCCTAATGAACTTAGTCCTAGTCGACACAATGCATACAGCAAACCCACCATTCCTGAATTTTAAAAGATGATCTTTAATTTTGTGCATCTTCTTCCAAGGGCCATGTTCTTAACAACTCACTCAGCTTGCCTAACTCCCTTTAAACCTCCTGACATCCTCCTCTGTTCATAATCCCACTTTAAGTATTATCAGCAAACTTAGAAATTTGTCATCTCATCCACTCAGTCAAATCGTTGATGCAGACTGTATTTTGTTACACACAGGTACAGATCCCTGCAGTATGAATTATGTAGAACCTGACCACCAGATTAAATCCTTGGATACACATTTTTGAATAATAGATCCTCATACTCATTAGAGGATCCTCTTCAGATTCTTATTTGATGATTGATTCTGTGGTTTTGCATCTTCCATGAAGACAGACACAATAATTGTTAAATTTCTCTGCCATTTCCTTACACCCCACTAGTATTTATTTTGCTTCTGTCCCTCAGGGGCTCACATTTGGCTTTGCTAGTCTGTTCCTTTATCCTATAAAAGCTCCTACATCTACTTTTATTTCTCTTGACAGTCTATACTCCGATTCTATCTTGCCTTTCTATATAAAAAAAACAAGCAAGGAATTAGGATGACCCATTCAAAGGCTCTTTTGATCATTCCGCGGGTAAAGGCACCAGATTATACCGAAGCTCTAATTCAGCTGACTGATATATAAAGCCTTGTGATGGAGATGAAAGAAATGAAGAAAGGAAGAAAGCTGTGGGGGGAGAAAAATCATGCTGATGACGTCAGTATTTCCTATTTATACCCATAATTCAAAGAACTGGGTTTTTTGCCTGGTGCTCTCTGACAACATCTAAAGGGAGCATCCTTCAGGAACTTAAATTTAGCCCAACATTTTCTTGCTGGAAATTCATAGTGGCCAATCGTTCAGAGGAGGGAACCTGACTTTTGGAAAAGTGGAAGAACCCCTGTGATGTTGGGAATTGACAGCACTGTTGAGCTCAGAAGAGACTGAGTCTAACAATGGGAAGAACCAGCAAGAAATTTGTTCTAACAGTCCAGGTGGGGAGTTAGTATAAACATCCATTGCCGAAAGGGGGCAAATGTATTTACACAAATAAGGCTAACAGTAATGTTCATTTTGTTTCAGGTGATGCCCGAGGTTATTTTCTCATCTCCCTATAATTCCAAGGGATTTGCTGCATACCAATACTGCTATATTTGGAATTAACAAAAATAGTAATATCATGCCACTTACCCATACCAACCCTTGGCTCTTCATACCAGTACTTCACATTATGCCTTCTGTGCAGATGATACTGTGGAGGCTTTTTCACCAAGTGAATTAATCTGCGATTCATTTGCAGCTGGCTGTTATTTGTGTTGTGAGTGAAAAGGGCAGATTTGGATTTTGCACACAACGAACTGTTCACTTTATTGTTACCTGGCGAAGGTTAGGAATTGAAAAGGAGAAAATTAAGTTGGAAATCAATACAGTTTAATAAACTTGTGTATTTAAATGGAATGTTCACTATTCTTCTATAAATTCTATTATTTTGTTTAATAGAGTATTGTTGCTCAAGTATCAATAGAAATGATACTTCAGTTTCCAAATCAACTCTCTTAAGTGGCCTCATATGGTGAAACTGGTAGCTTATGTTCTTAAAAGACAATGGTGCCTGATCACTGTGGGAAGGTAATACGTAAATAGATTTAGAGAAATTTGTTTAAATGCAGAAGTGTCTTTAAGATAGACATCCATAACCCAGGGAGGACTAATATAGAAAGGGAATCCTGAGGGAAAACAGACTTCACTTCTGTCCGGAAAGAAAAACATTATATCAAAACTGAAGCATAATTTCCTGAAAATAAAAACAATCATATATTAGCTCTTTTCCAGAGGGAATGAGGAGGTGAATAAGAAAATTTTTTAAAAAATCACTCTCAAGGCTACATATTGTTATCTAAGATGAAAAGCTGCATTTCTGATTAAAGTCAGTGGGATGGGCTGTCTAGTCAATGCTACCTTGCATCTTCTGTGTCCAAATGGTGAAGAGGTAACTGAACAGCTGTGGCAAAGAGTTGGTGATAGAGTATTCTGAGACACATGAAGGAACATTCCCCTTAAGTGCACAGATAATGCTACTGAAAAGAGGAAAAGTTTCTGTAGTAAAAGAAGCCAGTTAAGGAGATGTGTAAGTTACAAAGGCCATCCAAGTATAGAATAATCAAAGAAAATACACTAACTTTATTAACTGATAGCACAGGCAACATACAAAGGATATTAAGTTCTTTCCAATAGTGAAGCAGTGAGAGGAGATGTGAGGAGAACTTTGATTTAAGCTGCAGACAGGTTGAGTAAAAGTAACACAAAATGCAATTATCTCCATGTTAGTGGTGTACACCAGAATGCAGTGTTACTTGATTAAACTGATGTCTTTCATGTTGCACAGAAGTCTTTTTAAAGTTATTTTAATTCACAGCCAATTAAAATACCAGTAGGAGACTGAATTTCAGACCAAAGCTGTATTTGAGCCAGAGGTTTGGTTTGTGAGTGTTTCTGGCAGATTTTCCTGAAATTATTACATTACATTCACTGGGAAAGCTATGAAACACTACAGCTTCAATTCATTGTCACATGCCACAAGGTTAATCTGAGTTGTTTTACTGAGCACTATTTTTCTTTGTAATTTATTTTTTTATTGAAGTTCATCAAGCAAACATTTCCGTAAGATGTATTTCAGACATTATACATATACATCATATAATCATATATATCACAAAATCTCCACAAAGTATTTATCTGGGGTATACACTTATAGAAAAGAGTGGAAAGAAAAAACAAGTAAAAGGAAAGAACTATGTACAAGTAGGGAGTGATCTTTTTTTACAACAGATTCATTGATTTGTGAGAATAAAATCAGGCCTATGAGGCATTATGTAGTTAAACCATTTTTTCCAGTATGAATCAAACTGTTCCAGCTTATAATTAACAGATGCTGTTATCTTCTCCATTTTGTAAATGTCCATTGTAATTTCCATCCATGTATTTAAAGTTGGGCTCTCCTGTGATAACCATTTCCTAGTAAGAGTCTTTTTACCAGCCACCAACAGTATATTCATTAAATATTTATCTCTTTTCAACCATTCTTGAGGTATATATCCAAAATATATGGTCTTACTCTCCAAGGGTATTTCACATTTAAAGATGTCTTGTACTGTATTGTGTATCCCCCTCCAATAGTTTTTGATAACAGGGCAGTCCCAAAAAATATGATAATGATTTGCATTTTGATTTCCACAATTTCTCCAGCAAACAGGGAGGTTACTATCATAATGGGATTTCCGAGAGGGTGTAATATCTTATCAAGTTTTTCCATCCAAACTCCTTCCATTTCTGTGAATTGGTACACTTCCATCGATATCTCCATATTGTTGTCCATTCTTCCTCAGATATAATTATCCCTCCTTCCTTCTCCCATTTCGTTTTAATGTATGAAGTCGAAAGTGTTTTAAGATTTGACAACCCCTTATACATGCTTGAAATGATTCTACTACCATTATCTGAATTATATGCTTTTCTAAAGAGCTCTATCAAGCATGTATTTGCCTTGGTTACATGTTTAAGCGTCTTATTAACATATTGTCGCATCTGTAAATACCGATAAAAATCTTGTTTTTCTAATAAGTGTTTCTCTTTAAGCATTTCAAAGCTGAACAGTGTTCCTTCTTTCATTATGTTGCAAAGAACTGTTATTCCTTTAGCTGTCCAGTCCTTAAATCTAGCATCCAATTTATTTGGTGTAAAATCAGAGTCATATGCACACCATTTAAGAATTGAAATATCTCCCTATAGATTATATTCTTTAATAGTGGTTTTCCATATTTTAAGAGTCAATTTCACCCATGGGTTATCAATAGTATTTATGTACCTTTGCAGGTTGTTATCAGCCAAAATTGCTTGTATGGGGATGGGAAGTACCCGCTCCTCAATGTTTTTCCATTCAGCATCATATGATGGGTTGCACCAACATATCACAGCTCTCAACTGTGCTGCAAAATAATAATCTCTAAGAGAAGGCAAGCCCCATCCCCCCTTTTCCTTTGCTAATTGCAAAGTTTTGAGACGAACTCTAGGCCTTTTACCCAGCCAAATATATCTTGATATCATCTTATTCCATTCATTGAATTGATTTTGATTAATCTCTATTGGTAGGGTCTGAAAGAGATATAACAGTCTGGGCAGTATATTCATTTTAATGGACTCAATCCTTGAACTGAGACTGATAAAAGGAATCAGGCTCCATCTTGCCACATCTTCCTTAATTTTTTTATATAGAGGCTGATAATTACATTCTGATAATTTTGCCAAATCTTTTGGCATAATGATGCCCAAATATTTGAAAGACTCTGTGTGCCATGCCTAGGTATCGATTTTCAATTTCTCTTGGTGGGCTATAGTAATATGAAAGTAATTGGGTTTTATCTATGTTGATCTTATATCCTGATAATTGACCATATTGTTCAAAGGATTGCATCAATTTAGGTAAAGAGTATGTTGGTTGCCCTAGATAGATCAAAATGTCATCCGCATAACAAGTCAATTTATGCTCTGTCCCTTTAATAGTAATTCCCTTGATATCTTCATTTTGTCTGATGTACTGAGCTAATGGTTCCAGATAGAATGTGAAGAGTAGTGGTGACCATGCACAACCCTGTCACGTGCCCCTTTCTAGGGTAAGACTATTTGATAAATATCCATTGATTTTAATCCTAGCAGTAGGATTGTCATATAGTGTCTGTATAGTTTTAATAATTGCATCTTGGAAACCAAATCTATGTAAAACTCTGTAAAGAAAAATCCAATTAACCAAATCAAATGTTTTTTCAGTGTCCACGCTTATCACTATTGCTTTGATTTTATTTTTTTGTATATGATCCATAATGTGAAGTGTCCTTCATGTATTGTCTTGAGTCTGGCGTTGTCGTATAAAACCTGTCTGATCATTACGTATCAGTATGGGTAGAAACTCCTCTAATCGTTTGGCCATGATGGAGGTAAATAACCTATAATCTACATTAAGAACGGATATTGGTCTAAATGACCCCCATTCCATTTTATCCTTGCCTTCTTTCGGTATAGCTGAGATTATCGCTTCCTTCCAACTGGGTGGCATTTGTGCCTTTTTTAGAGCCCAGTTCAGTGTGGAGAGTAAAACAGGAATTAACTCATTTTTAAATTCTTTGTACCATTCTGCCGTATACCCATCTGATCCTGGTGACTTGCTTAATTTAAGCCTACTAATTGCAGCTTTTAATTCAACTTCAGTTATGTCAGCAGTCATCTTTCTATTTTGTTCTTCGCTTAAAGTGGGTAACTCTAGAGAATTCAAGAAGGTGTCAATTTGGGTTATGCTTCCCCCTGGAACTTTGGAATATAGCGTTTTGTAAAACACTTCAAAAGCTTCTTGAATTTCACTTAACTTTTTTTTATCATTTTCATTCTTGGGTCCCTAATTCTATGAATTGTATTTTCTGCCATCTTTTTTTTCCAGTTTCCATGCCAGTATTTTCATAGATTTCGATCCACTTTCATAATGTCTCTGTTTCAGAAACATTGTTTTTCCTGATTTCTTGCGTAGCCAAATTATTTATTTCATTCCTAATTCTTTTAATTTCCCCTAATGTATCCTGTGCCAAATTCAATTTGTGTTTTTTCTCTAGTTCCTTCAGCCTATTTTGTAATTCCTCTAATGTTTTATTCCTTATTTTTTTCTTATATGAAGATATCGCTATAATGTTCCCTCTTAAGACCGCCTTCAGAGTATCCCATAAAATGGGAGGTGAAACCTCCCCATTATCATTAAATTCTAAGTAGAGACCAATTTCTTTTTTAATTTGTTCTTTAAAGTATGGATCATTGAGTAGACTTGAATTTAGTTTCCAAATAATATTCTTTGGTTGTAGGTCAAAATCAACAGATAAATATATAGGTGCATGGTCACTTACATCTATTGTCCCAATTCCACAGGTGTTTATTTTGTCTTTGTCTTTTCCAAATGTTATGAAATAGTCTATTCTTGTATATACAGAATGTGGAGCAGAATAATGAGTGTAATCCCTTCTGTCAGGGAAAAGGTCCCTCCATATATCAATTAAACCAACATCCTCAAAAAGTGTATTAACTTTCTTATGTAAAGATTTTGTTTCATAGGTTTTTCTATTGGAAGAGTCTAAGTTTGGTTGTAATTGTAAATTTAAGTCTCCCCCACATATCAGGAGACCTTCTGTTTCCATTACTTTAATATCAGTAATGTTCTGAAAGAAACCAATATCACTTCCCGGGGGTGCGTATATATTCAATAGAGTAACTGAATTGCCATCTATATTCCCCCCTTACCAGAATATATCTGCCTTCTTTATCTCCCACATCTCCCATTTCAAATATTTTTTCAAAATTTAGCTTACTTGAGATAAGAATAGCAACTCCTCTCCTATGTCCTGATTTATATGAGGAGAAAAACAGATTAGTGAAGCCCATTCTCTTTAGTTTGTTTATGTTTATTATCACTTTCCTGTAAATATACTACATGGGCTTGTTCTTTTTTCATTTTGGATAAAATTCTCTTACATTTGATTGGATTTAATAGCCCATTTACATTAAAAGAAATGAATTTTACCTTGTCCTTAGCCATCTGTATTTATCTGTCAATGTATCATTGAAATTAGAATAAAACTTAATCGATTTACTCCATGAACAAATAAGAACCAAGAAACTCAAATAATAACAAAAATGGCAACGAATGTCTGATTCCAAGGCTGAGGTCTCTAGTAAATGAAACTCCTTGGAGCTAGAGGAAATGTCTAGCTGTGGGGGATAACCCCTCCTATTTGTGAGTTGAGGGCCCCCATTGCAGTATTCATAAAAGTCAATGAACAAATCCATTACACAGAAAAGATTTCTGTGTACTCCTCCTATATATACACATACATATATGCGCGCGTGCGCACACACACACACACACACACACACACACACACATTCTCATTTTGGTGGGGAAAAAGGAGTAAGTGAGTGAATAAAGAATAAGAACCAAGTAATATAAAATCCACATTATAATAAGTATTTCTTGAGATAGGTATATCACCGTGTACTTTTGCTTCTGTTTAGCTTCTCAACATTTTTGAAGTTAGCCAAACCTTATGGCTCTAATGAAGGGGGTGAGGACTGTCTTTGGGAAACTCCCGGTCTCTTCCTGATATGTTTCTCTTGGCTTCCTCCCGTCTCCTGCCTTCTCGTTTCTCGCACTATTTCCCAAGCCGAGCGAGACAATTCCTCAGCCAGGCTTTCTTTCGTTTTGGTCATGCTGACAGACAACCCTCTGGCCTTCATGTCTGTAGTCGCCTCTTCCACTGTCTGGTACAACTGCGTCCCGTTGTCACAAAACACTCGAAGTTTAGCAGGGTACGGAGTTTGAAATCTAATCTTATTTTTCTTTAATACTCGCTTTACTTTGGAGTATTCTTTGCATTTCTGCAGGACCGCGGGGGGGGGGGGGTAATCTTGGTCGAAATATATTAATTTATCCTCTAAAAACACTCTCTTCTTACCCCAGGCCCTTCGTAGAATCTCTGCCTTGGTGCTGTACAGAAGGAACTTAATTATAATTGAGCGTGGCTTTCTATCTTGGGTAGCTTTTGGGACTAGCGCGCGCTGCGCTCTTTCGACTTCCAGCTCCATAGCTGGGGGAAGATCCAGCGCGTCCCGCAGTAACTTTCCGACAAACTCTGTCATAGTCTCTGCTCCTTCGGGAACGTTGTAGATCCCCTGTTATTTTTTGATTAACGCTGGTGAGCTCTGCCTTAATATCACGGAGCTGCTGCTTAATATCTTTCTGGACCTCCATTATTTCTTTCAGGATTTCGAAGATATTTGCCGCTTCGTCTCAGCGAGGCCCGGCGGCCGCCTCGCTCGCACGCGGTCGGGTCAGAGAGCCGCCCACTGCACTCCTCTCGGACGCAGGCTCCGCAGTGTCACTTTTTTATTTCCATTTCTTCTTCTCATTCTTGCCCCTCTTTTCAGTTCAAATATTTTTCAAAAAATATTATATTTGACGGGTTAATGGGGCTTAATACATGTTTTTCCAGAGGAGCTAGTGACTTAAGCTGCCATTCTCGACGATGACGTCACCGGAAACCTTCTGAGCACTATTATTTTAGGATGAATATAGCATGTTATAAGTCATAGAGCTCTATGCCATGTCAATAGGCCCTTCAGCCCATCTAATCTGTGCTGAACTGTAATTCTGCCTAGTTCCATCAATCCACACCTAGACCAATTCACTCCTTACCCTCTCCCATCGATGTACTTATCCAAATTCCTCCAAAATATTGAAATTGAACCCACGTCCATAACTTCTGCTGGCAGTTTGTTCCACACACCCCACCACCCCTCAGGTTCCCCTTCAAGCCAGTCAATCCAGTGTGGCATTGGATAAAGTATTTACATGAGCTAGATCCAGGCTACATTAACAGTGCTGATCCTGATAGCATTCTTCCACTGAAATTCCAGTCTACATTAAAATTGTCGAGAGGCTCTAGCCCACTAAGGGCTGTTTCTAAAAATGATGGAAATTATTACTGTGACAAATCAAAATTGACTTATCTCATATAGAAACTATAATAATGTAACATTTTTCAAACATTTCTGATTAATTGAGGTAATGGGCATATTCTTCTGATAAGTAGTTCATTTTGTCAAAATGCCTTTGTGGTAATTCGAAACTGTTGATTAGTTAACTCTCTATTTCTAGTTACTTAATTCAACATATCTCCATATCTACAGATGTAAGGAGTTCTTGTTTAACTCTGTGTGTCTGAAATACTGTATTATCAGTCTAAAATAACAGAAACCTTTGACATGCTTCAGACGGAGTGGGTTACATGGGTCAAATAATCTCCTGGCAGAGACCTGACGCCTGAAAGGACCTACAGCCTGTATGTGGGGAAAGTAAAGCAATGTTGTAGATTGGAGGGGTTGTGATGAGTAGACATAGCCATTGGCATGAGTCTCATCAGGCAATGATCCTACAATGTAATCGGAAGACCTAGTATTGACCTCTGACCCAGCAAAAAAGAACTTCTTTTAAGATGGTGTCAGGAGCAGGGACAGGAATGGACCCAAGTGCAGGACGCAGGCACTGAAGTACTAGGGGTAGGACAGGAGGGGGATGCCATGGCATGCAAGGGGTAACACTGGGGTTCAGGCAGACAGAGAGTCTTAGTCGGGCAGGCAGAGCAGGATCCCAGAGTTCCGGCGAGGCAGGCGGAGCAGGATCCCAGAGTTCCGGCGAGGCAGGCGGAGCAGGATCCCAGAGTTCCGGCGAGGCAGGCGGAGCAGGATCCCAGAGTTCCGGCGAGGCAGGCGGAGCAGGATCCCAGAGTTCCGGCAGCTGGAGCAGGATCCCAGAGTTCAGGCAGCTGGAGCAGGATCCCAGAGTTCAGGCAGGCGGAGCAGGATCCCAGAGTTCAGGCAGGCGGAGCAGGATCCCAGAGTTCAGGCAGGCGGAGCAGGATCCCAGAGTTCAGGCAGGCGGAGCAGGATCCCAGAGTTCAGGCAGGCGGAGCAGGATTCCAGAGTTCCAGCGAGGCAGGCAAAGCAGGATTCCAGAGTTCAGGCAGGCGGAGCAGGATCCCAGAGTTCAGGCAGGCGGAGCAGGATCCCAGAGTTCAGGCAGGCGGAGCAGGATTCCAGAGTTCCAGCGAGGCAGGCAAAGCAGGATTCCAGAGTTCAGGCAGGCAAAGCAGGATTCCAGAGTTCAAGCAGGCGGAGCAGGATCCCAGAGTTCAGGCAGGCGGAGCAGGATTCCAGAGTTCAGGCAGGCGGAGCAGGATCCCAGAGTTCAGGCAGGCGGAGCAGGATTCCAGAGTTCAGGCAGGCGGAGCAGGATTCCAGAGTCAGGCGAGGCGGAGCAGGATTCCAGAGTTCCAGCGAGGCAGGCGGAGCAGGATTCCAGAGTTCAGGCAGGCGGAGCAGGATTCCAGAGTCAGGCGAGGCAGGACGATCCCAGAGTTCGGGCAGAAGGCGGGGTCTTGAGGTGCATGGCTTGACTGGAGGAGAGCCCCCCCTGGGCGGGCCGCTTATGTCCCGGGTAGGGCCGCCTCCGAGGCGGAAACACGGAGGCCTGGGCTAGACACGGACTCCTAGGTAGGTGCGGGACACAACCCATCAGAAGCTGGGGGGTGGGGGGGGCAGGGGAAGGAGCAGAACACCCTGCCGGACCTGCCCGACGGAGGCAAAGGGGTAGAACAGGGACTAGGTCCAGGGTGACCAGCACGACAGCCATGATCCCCAGGTAACTCGGGAGAGGCAGGCAGACAGCACGAGCAAGGCAAAACGGGCGGAGCAGCGGGACCAGCGCATGCGAGAAATAACAGGGGAACAAAACCAACCTGGACTGAACAAATACAGAGCAGGTCGGAACCCGGGCAGGGTAAACAGGATACGGAGCAGGTCAGAACCCGGGCAGGGTAAACAGGATACGGAGCAGGTCAGAACCCAGGCAGGGTAAACAGGATGCGGAGCAGGTCAGAACCCGGGCAGGGTAAACAGGATGCGGAGCAGGTCAGAACCCGGGCAGGGTAAACAGGATGCGGAGCAGGTCAGAACCCGGGCAGGGTAAACAGGGTGCGGAGCAGGTCAGAACCCGGGCAGGGTAAACAGGATGCGGAGCAGGTCAGAACCCGGGCAGGGTAAACAGGATGCGGAGCAGGTCAGAACCCGGGCAGGGTAAACAGGGTGCGGAGCAGGTCAGAACCCAGGCAGGGTAAACAGGGTGCGGAGCAGGTCAGAACCCGGGCAGGGTAAACAGGATGCGGAGCAGGTCAGAACCCGGGCAGGGTAAACAGGATACGGAGCAGGTCAGAACCCGGGCAGGGTAAACAGGGTGCGGAGCAGGTCAGAACCCGGGCAGGGTAAACAGGATGCGGAGCAGGTCAGAACCCGGGCAGGGTAAACAGGGTGCGGAGCAGGTCAGAACCCGGGCAGGGTAAACAGGGTGCGGAGCAGGTCAGAACCCGGGCAGGGTAAACAGGGTGCGGAGCAGGTCAGAACCCGGGCAGGGTAAACAGGGTGCGGAGCAGGTCGGAACCCGGGCAGGGTAAACAGGGTGCGGAGCAGGTCGGAACCCGGGCAGGGTAAACAGGGTGCGGAGCAGGTCAGAACCCGGGCAGGGTAAACAGGGTGCGGAGCAGGTCAGAACCCGGGCAGGGTAAACAGGGTGCGGAGCAGGTCAGAACCCGGGCAGGGTAAACAGGATACGGAGCAGAGTATGGAGCCGGCAGAGAGCAGGATACAGAACAAACGACCACCCGCCTGGTCTCAGTCCCAAGGCCCCTTATAAACACCTGCAGCTGAATTGGTCACAGGTGTGCCTCCTTAAGCCAGGAGGATCCTAACTGGCTCAAGGGTGACGGGAGGGACAGATGCAAGATCCAGAGTCCGGAGTCCGCGGACCGGATCAAGACCCGGAACACGGGCTGCGGACCGGACCAGACCCCGACAGATGGCCCAAAACATTGGCTCTTTATTCCTCTCCAGGGATGCTGCCCGACCTGCTGAATTTCTCCAGCATTTTGTGTGATGCTAAAGGAAGAAAATGAGGTGAGAGGACCAGGAAAGCTTCTGACAGCTTTGGGAAACATTGCAAATCACTGACAGAACAATTTCATGGCAAATAATCTGCAGTGAGCTCAGTTTCATGCTCTGCCTCTGGAAATGAATGTACCTTTGGAAGGAGATTACCAAGTTGTGCACATGCAGAGAAGAGAGATTTGTTTGAGGGTGTGAGAAAGCTGGAGGAACAAACTGGTGGTGTCACTTAAGGCAGTGCCAAATGACGGAGATCCCTTGAATCCTGTAACACCTTGGTGACCTCTCCTTGGAAATTGTATTTGGCCTCTTGCTGTAGCTGAGCCACATGGACCCCTCACTAAAGATGAAAGCTATAAAAACACACACCTTTTGATTTATCAAAATATGCACGATGATCTGTGAATGCAGTAGTCTCGTTGACGATTGCAGTAGAATGCACATGCCTTCATTAAAACTATGCAGCTCCATCATGGAGCAGTTAGGCAATGAGACATGTAGGAAAATCCCCTTGCACCTCTTGGTCAGATGCAAGTAATGAACCGCTGTAGGTTGTCCAGTAGTGAGGGATTGTGACTGGCTCCAGTGAAGCAGGTATTTGCTTGTATTATCTTGTGCATCAGCTGCTGGTGAAGTGAACTGCCCTACAACCCACTGGAATGCACAGCAGGAACAGTGACTTGGATTCATATTTTGCCTTCATAGAAAATTGCAAAAAAGCACACACAGGACAAAGGGTGAGATATATCTACGATCATGGAGGAGTCAAAGGAGGTGGTGGTGAAGCTGAGTGTCAGCAGAGTGTGTGGGGAAACTGATGTGCTTTTGGAAGATGAAGCCGAAACACAACATCTGGGTGAGAAACTGCAGAGGCGAAGGATAGATTATCAGGCAAATCCATTGGAGGTTATGGTGCAGGAGTGAGAAGGGAATCTACTGCAGTGTTTCTCCAAATGGATAGGTAAGAAAACAGTTTGACGAAGTTGAGCAGTGGAGTAGAGGCACTAATTACAAAGGCGTAGCCAGCTACAGCAAAAGCTTCAGCCTGGTAAAGGAAGATGAGGGCAGAATTTCCTGTGGCTTCAGTACTAAGTGTGGAAAGCTGAATAAATGGGTTCAAGCATGGAGTTATTGAAGAGATAAATTTAGATGTGTGAGGAAGCAACAGCCAGAGTTTTGCAGCAGTTTAAGCTGACCAAATCTGTTGCTCATCTTCACACAAGCTCCGCAGTTTCCTTGAGTGGACATTCCAGTGGAGTCATTCTCCAAACTGCTCGGCAAGCCATCTGTATCTATAGGCAGAGCAAGCTCCCATCACAGAAGAGACTCTGCAGATACTGAAATCTGGAGGAACTCTGGTAGCAACTGAGGAAGGAAATGGACAGGAAATGGTTTGAGATCTTTTGCCTGGAACCACAGAAATGGTGACAAGAGTCTTTGCAGTTTGCTAAGCTGTGCATTCAGACCTAGCTGACAAAACCATTAGGAAGTTCAACATCTGTGAATGTCTCTGAGGTACCTGATGCTCAAAACTCAACCTCCAAAAACTATTAAAGTTATTCGAGCTACTTACATCTTAATATTTGAACTTCTAGACATAAAAATACTAAAACTGATGGTGTTGGTTGTGCCAGTGGCAAGTGGGAAAGGTCTCTGTGCAGCTGCGTTGCCCTCGGCAATGTTACAGAAAGCTAAAAAGCATAAAAACAATTAAAATGTTAACTAATTCCAATAAGTACAAATTATCTGAAACTTGCAACTGTTCAGTTCTTATTAAATTAGTTGTCTTGCTGAAGCAGAGTCAACTTTAACCTGGCATGGCAAGTGGGCAGGCTGCCAGGTATCGATGCAGGGTAATTCCAGGAAGTTGGCACTTCACTGCTGAACTTCATAAGGTGTTCAATAGCACACAATAAGCATTAAAACCTGCTGAGTACTTTTGAAGAAATTCGGGGCCTTTGCACTTGCTCACTCTGACGAAGGAGTTCTGTGCTTCCTAATAATTGTCCACTGAAATATAAAAATGCTGGAATTATGGGGTGGAATTCAAGTCCACACACCTAAAGACTTCCCAGAAGTAGCTAAACTTGCACAAGTACCTTGAACTCAGTAAATCTCTCCAAAATAAGTAATCCAATGACCCCTCTGCTCTTATTATACATAAAAGTACATCAGATGCCTGCTCTTACACGATTGTAGTAGTCAACTATTTAGTGGAAGCACGGGCTGCTCCCAATTTGTATCACTGATGCTCAAACTTTAAATAATACATTCAAACTTGTGTCACCTTTCACAAGATCTCAAGACTGGTTGCTGACCAGGTGTTGGTCTATTTGCGGGAAGAGTGTAGCATAGTGTAAATTTGTGGAAGGCAAGGACGAATAATCCAGGTGACCACGGGGATACTCTCATCGATCCCTGGCTCCGGTGAAGCGAGAAAAACTGGGCAATGATGTACCGTTTCTGTTGTTAATTAGAATTGTTCGTGATCACTGCCTTTTCCGGTCAGGTCGCGTCGTGCTAACAAAGCCTCGGCGTTTCCTACCTGTCTTCACAGAGTCCTGTTGTTTGCTGCCGCTGGTGTTTTCCTGAAGTCTTTCCCAGCCCATTGATACGTGCCGTTTCCAGTCTCGAACTTCAACCCCCTCGACCATTCTTGCACCTAAAACCAGAGCCCACAGCATTCGTTGAATTGCATCAATAGTAGACTTTTGCAACATTGTATCCGCACGTCTGCCCGAGCCTCGGATAGCGGAGAAATATCTTGAAACTCGCCTGTAAGAAGAAAGGCGCCTCTCGGGTTGTCCATCTCGAAGGTGATGTTTGAAGACATTGGAGTATTGCACCGCACCTAGTTCCCAAGAGCTGAACGTCATTTGCCTTTAATACTGTGTTCGGTTGTCTCCAGGGCAACAGCGTTGTGAATTAACCCCGACCCACGCGGTTACGCGGCGCGGCGCCGGAGAGTTCACTCTGCACCATGTGTGGGCATTTGGAGGGAGAAATCTCGCTGGATGTGATGGTGGTCAGTGGCCGTGTCAGCGGGAGCAGGCCTTGAGTGAGTCAGGAATTCGGCAGCGTCTGGTAGTACAGTATTGGTAAGATTATACTAACCGCCCTGGACTAGGCGCGGATACCAACGACCGGGTCGCCGTGCTGGGAGAGCAACTAGTTAGCAAGGAGCAGGTGGAGGGGCTCCGCTGACGAGAAACCTTTGAAACGAAGGATAATTAACCCTATTTCTCTCTCCACAGACACTGCCTTGACCCGCTGAGTATTTTCCTGCACTTACTGCGTTTATCTTAATTTTCCGGCAGCCGATATATTTTGCTTTAGTAAGTTTGTTTCACGCTGGCTAAAAAAATTTAAATACCGGCGTTATGTGGTCAAATATACCCTTCAATTTGGCAGCACATTATTAATTCATTGGTCCAAGAATGTCCAGGAAATGTATATATTGTAGAGATATCCTCGACACTAAGCGAAAAAGTTGAGAGCGGATTGAAAATTCACTGCACATCCATCCAGAAGTATAATGCAAAGAGGAACTTAGATTATTTACACACAGAAAACTCTGCTTAGGCGTTCACAGTTTCCTCTGCTTTCAAATGAATAAATGTACAGAATTTTCTTGAGATTGAATCAATCTATTGACTGTTCTAAAGTATAAATTATTATAATTATTAAGAGTAGTTTCAATGGCATTTTTCCAACATGTTTTGCTTTTACTGTGTGACATTCAATTCTATTGTGGCTTTGATTTTATATCCACTGTTCCAAAATAAAGGCACAAATCAGCCTTTAATTTCAGTTCAAATGGAAGATTAATAGTTAAAAAGATAACATTGTTTTATTATTGTTACAAGTACTAAGTTACAGTGAAAGACTTGGTTTTACATGCTATCCTTACAGATCATTTCATTCCAATATATATTTTTAAGGAAACTAAATTTTCTGGAATTACCAGTTGATGAACGTTTAGTATTAGATGCACCCATTACTGAAGAGGAAATAAAGAAGGCAATTTTTTTGATAAACTCAGGTAAAGCACCCGGTCCAGATGGTTATATAGCTGAATTTTTTAAGACCTTTTCAGATTTACTCTCTTCCTGGTTATGTAAAGTTTTTAAAGATGCTTTATTAGTAGGTAAATTACCACAATCCTTTTATGAAGCATCAATTTCCTTAATTCCTAAAAAAACGAAAGATCCCACTGAATGTACATCATATAGGCCTATATCTCTGTTGAATGTGGATTCTAAAATCTTTTCCAAAATATTAATAATTAGATTAGAGAAGGTATTGCCTCAGATTATTTCTGAGGATCAGACAGGATTTATTAAAAATCATTATTCACTTTTTACTGTTAGGAGGTTAATGAACATTGTATACACTACTTCATCTAATACTTCAGAATGTGTTATTTCACTTGACGCCAAGAAAGCGTTTGATAGACTTGAATGGGAATATTTATTTAATATACTTGAGAAATTTAATTACAGTTCAAAATTTATATCTTGGATTAAACTGTTACATTATACACCCTTGGCTGCCGTGTTTACCAATAATCAGAGATCCCCTTTCTTTAGGCTTTTTCGAGGTACTAGACAGGGCTGTCCTTTAAGTCCTTTATTATTTGATATTGCCCTGGAGCCCTTGGCAATTGCTATTCGTGATTCACCCAATATATTTGGCATTATTCATGGGAACGGGACGCATAAAATATCACTGTATGCAGATGACCTGATATTATATATTTCTAACCCAGAGAAATTTATTCCTGCAGTAATAACTCTACTTGCCCAGTTTAGTAGCTTTTCTGGGTATAAATTGAATCTTGGTAAGAGTGTGCTTTTCCCATTAAATATGCAAATCTTATTTATAGACAATTACCATTTAGATCGGATACTGATTATTTTACGTATTTGGGGGTTATAATTACGAAGAAGTAATAAGGACATATTTAAAGTTAATTTTTACCTTTAATTGATCATGTTAAAGAACTGTTTACTAAATGGTCCCCACTGTCTTTATCTTTGATCGGTAGAATTAATGTTATTAAGATGTTTATTTTACCTAAATTTCTGTATCTATTTCAGGCAGTATCAATTTTTATTCCTAAATCTTTTTTTGATACTATCGTTTCTAAAATTTCTTCATATATATGGCAATATAGAAATCCCAGGTTAAGTAAGAAATATTTACAGAAATCAAAAAAGGAAGGCAGTTTGGCTCTGCCGAATCTTAGATTTTATTACTGGGCAATTAATATTCAATATTTAACATTTTGGACACAAAAGTTGGATGAAACTCAATCTCCACGATGGATGAATCTCGAGTGGGAGTCTGTACAGGGGTTTTCATTGGCTTCTATTCTAGGAGCTGGGCTTCCCTTTGTACTTGATAAACTGAATAAACAAATAATAAATCCAATAGTTAAACATACAATATGAATATGGTTTTAATTTCGTAAATTTTTTGGATTGAATAAATTCATCCTGTCAAGCTCTATTATATCTAACTTTGTTTTCCAACCATCTAGAATTGTTCAAGCCTTTTTGTTATGGAAAACAAAAGGAATAACATGTTTTCGTGATTTATTTATGGATGATTGTTTTATGTCTTTTGATTAGTTGTCTAATAAATATAATTTGCCTAAATCACACTTTTTCAGATATCTACAGATTAGAAACTTCCTGAATGCTACTTTACCTACCTTTCCGATATCGCATCCAATCGAAGTTACAGAAAAAAATTTGGGTTTAAACCCCTTTCAGAAGAGTTTAATAGATAGATAGATAGATAGATACTTTATTTATCCCCATGGGGAAATTCAACTTTTTTTTTCCAATGTCCCATACACTTGTTGTAGCAAAACTAATTACATAATAACAATTATTTATGATTTGATTATGAAAATACATCTAGGTACTTCTGATAAAATTAAGACTGAGTAGGAAAGAGAACTACAAATATCTTTATCTACAGAGGAATGGGAGAAAATTCTTAAACTAGTTAATACTTCATCAATGTGTACCAGACATGCTTTGATACAATTTAAGGTGGTTCATAGGGCTCAATGTCCAAAGATAAGTTAGCACTTTTTACCGTCATGTAAACCCTGTTTGTGATTGATGTAATTCTGAAATAGCTTCTTCGGCACATATGTTTTGGTCGTGCCCTCTGTTAAGAAAATATTGGAAAGATATTTTTGATAATATTTCAGCAGTTCTGTGTGTTGATTTAAAACCTCATCCTATTACTGCAATCTGTGGACTACCAGTGATAGACTCTAATCATTTATCCTCATCAGCTTGTCGTTTAATTGCTTTTGTGACATTAATAGCCAGAAGATCGATTTTATTTAAATGGAAAGGTTCCAATCCACCTACCACATTTCAATAGTTTTCCCAAATGATGGCATGTTTAAATTTGGAAAAGATTAGGAGCAGTACTATGGACCCCTCGGTTAAATTTGAAGAAACTTGGAAGCCATTTATTCAATATTTTCATATGATGTAAGTTGACCCTTTCTGAATCCTTTTTTCAGTAATTCTTTTTATGGATAGAGGAGTGAAATGACAAAATATAATTTTAACTGATAGATTATGGCAGCCCAATCTTTGTTTTTTTTTTAGGTTAGTTTGTTTCAGTTCGGGTTTTTTTTCTCTTTTTCTCTTTTTTATAATTATCTTTTTCATGGTTAATTACTAAGAGATTGGGAGGTTAGATGCCATTTGTTACTTGGAATATGTGTTAACAGTTATTAATGTACTCCTGATCTCTATGTATTAGTATTAATATTGTTTATTGGAAACTTAATAAAAAGATTGAAAAAGAGTCTATTTTAGAAACATAGAAAACCAACAGCACAATACAGGCCCTTCGGCCCACAATGCTGTGCCGAACATGTACTTATAGAGTTACCCATAGCCCTCTATTTTTCCAAGCTCTTTTATTGTACTGGGGGCGATTCAATTGTCTTATAACAGAGGAATAATGCACATTTGATGTCTGAGTGCATCTTGCCCATTAACATAAATATGTTTTTAAAGATGCAGTCTTTGGATCTAGCCAACTAAGCAGAAGTAACATTTAAGTATAAACTACAGTATTTAACTCTGATCATTGCTTGGTTATTTTTAGACATCTAAGATTTCTGTAAAACATCTCCCACTTAAAATACCAGTGAATTCCGAAACTGGTAAATATATTCGTTGGAACCTGTGCTTTAGAAAGGGTGTCTGTGTATGTGTGTATGCGCCGTGTCTGAATATTATTTCTGAATGTTACTTGCCATTATTGCCTAGACTTTCTTGTCTTTTAAAAGTGGCATGACATTTCCTGTCTTCCAATCCACCGGGACCTGCCCAGAGTCTAGAGAATTTTGGTAAATGATTACCAATGTGTCTACTATAACCTCTGCCAATGTAAATTGGGAGGATTAATAAAGCTCAGAAATATATATTGAACACGAAGATGCTAGAAAGTACTGAGGAACAGTGGTGTGTATTAAATATTTTACTAATATTTGCATAATCATAGATAGTTTGATTAAGCACTATCGTTCGTTTAAATCGTTCATTACGTGTTTTACGTCATCACGCTCCTACGCGGTACGTGGTCGCCTCGCTTGAAATAAAAATGAAGTTGGACTCACATTTCGCACTCTCGTGTCATCCTTTGAGTTAGTTTAATGTTCGGAGTTTTCAAAACGTAACAAGTGGAATCTTGGTGCGTGTGTCCAAGGGTCACTAAAGCACCGAAGACAGCAGCGCATGTAATTAAAGTGATTAAAAAAGCCACACCGGATACTTGCCTTGATCCCCTGAATATAAGAACCGGAGGAGGAATCAGATAAATTGGATCAATTTTCCTCGGAGCACATAAGGCTAAATTTACCAGTTATTGATAGAGGGCAAAAAAAACCATAGATAAGCAGTGCGAAACTCCCACCTCCAAGTGCAGGAGGGCAAAGTTTTAAGGTATGGTTTAAGGAAGACTTAGAGGGGACTGAAAGTAATGTTTTATTCCCGCCCGGACGGTCATTGACGCATTCCTCAGGAGTTGGTGAAAGCACTACATTTAGAAAGCATTTGGAGGAGCACTTGAAACGCAGTGACATTGAAGGACATGGACTCAGTGCTACGAAATGCTAGCTTATGCTAGATTTACAAACGAGCTGCAAATCTGCAAGGGTCTATTATTACTGTTTTTTTAAAAAAAAATTAACTTGCACAAACCGAGATAGATCCATAGAAATTCACCTTTACAGATTTTGTGAGGTTGAAAGCTGCCCAAGGAGATTGAAACAAGAAATATCTCTAAAATAAATTGACATTTCGAGCCAGAGTAACTTTTACATTTTGTCAAATGATCAATATATAAAAGATAAAACAGATTGAATTTATGCTGTTGTTGAATGGCCCTGAGGGAACAACGAACGATCTCGGGACGCTGTAAGAGAGGGCTACAACTCATTTTGCGCTCCGGAACCCAGTTTGGGTCGTTGATTTCGGGGGTACTTTTGAGCAACTGGAACGGAAGTGCGAGGTGGTGGCGGACCAAGGCTGAAGCTGTAAACTGAATGTGAGTGGGTTCGTGATGGAGAGAGCTGGGCCGGGCCGGTGTGGGACGAGCCTGGGACCCAGAGCGGGGTGGGAACGGCAGGGGGTTCGGGATGATAGTCGGAGTTTGTCTGATGCCGTCCTCAATCGTTATGTCCCTGCCCCCTTCACTACTCAGCTGGGAAGAACCTCGACCCTCGTCGGATCAGTCCTCTGTCCGAGACCTCAACCCATATACCCAAAGTGGACGCTGTTCTAAGGCAGCGCCGCATTATCGGGGTGGGGGGGGGGGGGGAATAGTCCTTAAAACCTGCGCTGCTTTTTAACATCATAGTTGATGTGTTCTGGTCTCAACTTCTATTCCGGGCTATTTCTCAATGACTCTCTATTCCCCGATCTATCAAATATTTAAACACCCCCCCCCACCCCCGCCCCAGTTTAATTACTCTTAATGATCCAGCTTCCACCGCCTGCTGGGGTGGGGAATTCAGACGTTCACCACCTTCTCCGAGAAGAAATTTCTACATTGATCAGTCTATAATAACCGATCCTTCCTTTTTAGTTATGTCCCTTGTTCAAAACTCTTCGACGAGTGAAAATACCCCAGTATCTGCTGTGTCAAACTCCCTTAGGATTTTATATCTTTGAATATTATCATTTCTCATTCTTCTAAAATCCAAGAAGTGCAGGTCCAAACTACATATTTAGTCTCTCCTGGCAGGATAACCCAACCATCCCAAGAATGGTGAATCTCCTTCTGTGTTACTATATGTTTGTTAGGTAAAGGGGTCAAAACCAAATTCCAGGTGAAGCCTCACCAGCACCCTGTACAATTGCAGCAAACCTTATTTTTAATTCCAAAGCCAAAATGAACTACTTATTGGTATTTGTTTGATGATTCATGCACGAGAATTTCCCTGCACTTCTGTGTCCCCGTTCCATTACAATAATCTGCCATTTGATTTCTTTTACTTAAATGTATGACCTCACACTTTGCCATATTAAACCTTACTTGTCAATCTTTTGCCCATTCACTCAATCTATTTGTATCTCATTGTCAAATCACAGCACCTGTATCACAACATGTCCCCCACCTGTTTTTTGTTTCATAAGCAAATTTAGAAGCTTTCCATGTTGTTCCTTACCCAAGTTATTAATGAAACTAGTGGATAATTGCAAACCAGTAACCGATCCCTAGAGTATTTACTAGTTATCTCTTTCCAGCCTGAAAAGGAGCAGTTTATTTCCAGTGCTCTATTTCCTACGAGACCCATTTCTCCGTTCATTCTGACTCACTTCTGATACCATTGGCCTTTAATTTATCCACCAGTTTCCTATGTGGCCCTTTTCATTGTTAAAATTTTATGAAAATCCTGGTCTATGGCTACTCAGAAGGAGAAAAAGAATACCTGGGAAGGTACTGAGCTTCAGTGACAGGAGCATCTGGAGATTTGTTATAAACAGCAGGAGACCACAATTTCTGTCACAAGCAATCCACTCATTTGAGTCCCTCTCCATTAAGATAACCTGCCTTTTGATTTCTCTTACCAAACTTCTAACATCATTTTAGCATCATTTCCCCTACCTGTAAGCTGGTCTGTAGATTCAACATTGGATTCTTCAGGGCCAATAGATTGGGTGTAAGAATGAGTTGTCCTTGGCCCCTAGAATCTGCCTTAAGAGGAGAAATGGAGTACATGCTGCCCTCCTGGAGGGTCCATCTTTTGGATGAGAAGTTGAACTGAGGCCCTGAGGCCTCTTTCAGTGGGATGTAAAATACTCCCATACTTTCAAGGAAAGTAACTGGAAGAAGTCACCTGGGTCTGCAAAACCCATTGGTGCCGTCCTTCCAGTCATCCTCTTGTCCCAATAAAAAACAAAGCAAATCATCAGATTATTGTCACTCGAAGTAGACCATTACAATCTGCTGCAACACTGCCTCAGTGATAAAAGATCAGCTGAAAGTTTCCCGATCTTACCCAGCTCATCCATACAAGAGCAATCAAATAGGCTGCAGCTGTCATGAAAATGTTTTCCATAAAATCATGCTAAATATCAATACTTAGGTTCATATGATATGGCTGTATTTTTCATCTCCCACCCCCAACCCCTGTTTGAATTGGCAATGATTGTGCTGGAGAATGAATTATTCTTTACACCATGAGGAATCTGAATGCAAGGTGAGTGTAGTGTCAGGGATCAGTCAAAATCACTAGAACAGAGACACCAGCAAATTGAGGACTTACCATTTCCCTGAACAATCTGGCCAGTTGAAAATGGGTTGAGGGTAGCCTATAAGTTAAAATGGCAGAGCGTGGGGAATAGTCCTCTTGTGAATTTTTGAATATGAAAATAGATTTATTATAACAAAATTGGAAGATAATTTCACTTGAACTTGTAATAATGTTTCCTCCAATGATCATTCCTTTTCAAAACTGTTCCCTAACTTCACTTCTTGACACTCCCCTTTGACCCTACAATCGTGGGAAACTATGATTTCCTGTCACCAACCTCTCTTTCCCTTTCCTGTCTCTAAACATGCCCATGTTTTGCAGAATGCTGAGGTTGAATTTCTGTAGTAAAAGTGCTCAAATCATGTTGTAAATAACTATGGCCCAGTTAAACTGCAGGCTTTTTCCTCTGTATGCAGACTTGGCAACACCACCTGACATTAACTAGGTGGACTGCTCTGCACTGGTTCACATTTTATCTCCCCTTTTTTTTTGGCCAGAAAATCACCCAGAGCTGTTTTCCTTCATGCTCCCACAGACTATGTCCAGAGTTGTCATATCACTCTTTCTTGTACTGCATGTTACCTGAAAATATAATGTCTGCTTGCACATACCTCTAAAGTTACCCTCCCTGCACTGTCGGACTTGTCACAGTGCTTGACCAACTTCTTGTATTGGATGAACAATGACTGTCTTGATAACTAAGTATTTGGAAGACCAGTCCATTGTTCAATATTTTTTAAATTGTAAGAGATTGTAAAATGTGGATGTTTGAGGGATTTGGGTGTCATTGTATGCAAATTACTGAAAGCTTCTGTATTAGTGCAGTAGACAGGAAGGCAAAGGCAAAGTTGGATGAAGTAGGGCAAATTATGAGGGCATTGGGCAGGAACTAAGAAGAGTTAATTGGGAACACCTTTTCTCTGGCAAGCCCACATCAGACATGTGGAGGGTGTTTAAAATTCAATTGCACAGAGTAAAGGCAACACACACAAAATGCTGGTGGAACACAGCAGGCCAGGCAGCATCTATAGGAAGAAATACAGTCAACGTTTCGGGCTGAGACCCTTCGTCAGGACTAACTGAAAGATAAGATTGTAAGAGATTTGGAAGTGGGAGGGGAGGGGGAGATCTGAAATGATAGGAGAAGACAGGAGGGGGAGGGATGAAGCCAAGAGCTCAAAAGTTGTTTGGCAAAAGGGATACACAGCTGGAGAAGGGAAAGGATCATGGGACGGGAGGCCTAGGGAGAAAGAAAGGGGGAAGGGAGCACCAGAGGAAGATGGAGAGCAGGCAAGGAGTGATTGTGAGAGGGACAGAGAGAGCTCGAATTTCCAGCATCTGCAGATTTCCTCGTGTTTGCACAGAGTACAGAAAAGGTATGTTCCTCTTAGAAGGAAGGATGGGGATGAAAAGATACGAACCAGAGAGGTAAATAAAAAGGAAAAGTATATAAACCTTCAGAAGTTAGGATCAAGTGAAGCACATTAGCAGTATAAAGAAGCCAGAACAGAACTAAAGTGAATTTGGCAAGCTGGGGGGGGGGGGGGGGGGCATGAAAAGTCCTTGGCAAATAGGATTAAGGTGAATCCTAAAGTTTTCAATCCATACATCAAGAGCAAGAGGATAGCTAGGGAGGGGGTGGGACCACTCAATGATAAAGGGAACATTTGCTTGGATGTGGAGAATGTGGCTGAGGTACTTCGGTTCAGTATTTACCAAGGAAAAGGATATGGAGGGCCAGGAAATCAGTGCTGAGTGTATAAATATGTTAGGGTGCTTAGAGGTCAAAGAAGAGGAAGTGTTGGGCTTCCTATTGAGTACTAAGGTGGATAAGTCCCCAGGGCCTTACCCCAAGTGATTGAAGGAGACAAGAGACGAGCTTGTTGGGACCTTGACCAGTATCACTTTGTCCTCTGTTAGGCTAAGGCAAGGTCCCTGAGGACTGGTGAGTGGCTAACATTGTACCTTTATTTAAGAAGGGATCAAGGGAAAATCCTGGGATCCAGAGACCCGTGAGTCTCCAGTCAGTTGTGGGAAAATTGCTGGAGAAAGTTTTTAGGGCTAGGATATGTGCGCATTTGGAGACCCATGGCCTAATTGGGGAGAGCCAGCATGGGTTTGTGCAGGGCATGTCATGTCACACCAACTTGATTGAGTTTTTGACAAGGTGATTGGAGAGGCTGATGGCAAATTGAATGAAATTTCCAATTGTTTACAGTAATTTTACAAATATTTAATTGTTCAGATACAAAACAATGAAAACCCTTTAATAAATTGAAACGATCTTGATTTATTTGATCTTTTCGTCTTCAGAGAGCAAAAATGTAGACATTCTATTTATACTAAGAATGTTATACAAAAAAGTTTTTATATTCTTACCAATATTAAACAAATTTTAATAATGTGTAACATTTGTTTTAGCAGTTGTAAATCTCAAAGTAAGCTAACAAATAAAAAAAAATGGAAGCTGTGCCACAAGGAAAGAAAATGGTTGCACCTACCGTATCTCAGATAAATGCTGAATATGTCACTCAGGTAAGGAGTGTGAGATGTGCAGAATGCTGTAGGTTGTATTGGCTTTCTCACGATTTAACGAATAAGAACAATTAGATCTTTTTCATTGTGGGTTTATTCATAATATTCATAGTATGGGATAGTAGTTTTTTTGAATATGTGTGCAGAATTGTGGTCCAGAATTGTATTGTGTACAGCAACATTTGTGGGTGCTACACATACAATTTCATTATTAAAAAAACAATAATGAAAAATCAGGAAGTTGTTCCGAGGCACATGAATTCTAGGATTTTTTTTGATCCCGGTGTTCTGAAGCATCCAGTGCACCACACGTGGAGGCCTTCACTGTGTCATCCAATGCATGTCTTACATCCATGACTGACACATCACTTGGGCCTTTTCAGCAGATGTTTGTCAGACCTCATTGCGATTAGTCCTGCTTGAACATGGATCAGGCCTTGGAATTTGGCGATGGGTACTTGCCTCATGAAAGTCTATTTGCTATCCACACTTCACCTACTGCTACACTCATCTCCATTAACCACTCCATATTCCTGTTTTGCAGTATTTCCTATATGCTGCTCCCCCTCCCACCTCTTCACAAGCAGAACATCTCCAGATCAACAGTTCCACTTGACCTAACCCTTCAGACTTTGAGCCTTACACTCCCATCTCCCAATATGAACCGAAAGCTAATTGGTGACCAAAATATGTAAGGTTTTGAGCATTGCACCATTTTATAGCCGAGGCCCTCAAATGAAGGGTTTGTTGGTCCAACATGATGTGAACACTGAGTTAGCCCTTTCTTCCAAGCACTATATATTTCCAGGTCTATTGAATGTGCACACCAGATTTTCTCTTCTTGGACATTGTGAGGGGTCCACATGCTGTCAACATCAATCACATCAACGTTAAGTCTTTTTGTGTTGGTTTTGGAGAACTTTGTGTTTTGAACACTGGAGTTTCAACTGTCCAGTTTGATTAATTCAGTACCTGGGCTGTTTGACTTTATAATGAAAGACATACTAAAAAATTTCATATTTCTATCAAACTAGTTTACACTAAGCGATGCTATGAATGTGTTTATAATATTTTCATACCTTTGTATTTTCAGTTATCAAATAGATATTGGGCACCTCATGTGAAGAAAAAACTGACATTTGATTCAAAGGTACTCTTCACTTATTCCCTTCTTAAGTTCCAAACATGTGCATCAGAATGTTTTGAAATGGGATAGCACCAACCAAGTAGAAAATCTGTTATCTCTGATTCATAACCAATAGAATATGGATTAAAATTATGTTTACATTTGTGCAGTGTTAAATAATTAGATATGTTGTATGGCCATAGATTGCTATAGTAAAATTCCAATAATCTGGCTCCCTTGGGATTTTGTTAGACTTACAGATTTTCCAAACATTTGAATGTTACTCCGATTGCTAACAAAACACACTTAGAATGAACTTTTTCACATATTATGTAATAGGGTGAGCCTAAGGGGGTTTGAAGGGAACAGGAGACATACAGTTGCTCCAGACCCTGACTCTGGCTACCAACTTGTGTTCCAAACCTGATGTTTCAAGCCCCAGCCCTGGCTTCAACTGCACACTTGATCCCATTCCATTTCATGGCACTGACCACACTTCAGAGCCCTGACATTGGCTGCACACCCAGCTCACATTCTGGACTAATGAATGAACCAAATTCTGGATAATCAAGCTCTGTGAACAGTTTGTGCTTTACTGTAGTATGCAGTCCATCAGAAAAACAGCCACCATTGCACTGCAATATCTGTTCTTATCTGGCTGTACTACGTGGTAACTGAATTTTTCTCTGAACTTTTCTGAAATAGTCTCACAAAATGAAGATTTTATTATGAGAAATTACAAATACATCAGCTCATTCTGTATTTTTCCCTTTTTATCTCTGTTGCTAAAGGTCATTGAAGATGTCTATGAGAAAGAAATTGTAAAGACAAAGTAAGTTATAATCTGTTTGTGTGAAATGTCTTTTTGTGCAATTTGTATATTTTATATATCTTCAGAATCTACAAACATATTACATATTGTCACAAAACCACTTTTCAGATTGTCCAAATTGTTGCAGTCAAATCCGGATAAAGTCACTCAGAGACCGTATAAGTAAAAACCCTTTATTCAAAACCTCCAGGGTACTTGGTTAGTCGCTCAAACAGGAACAGTGAGTGACTGTTCCTGCTCAGTCCACCAACTAACTGGCAGTTCCTCTTGCAGGATGGATATAGTTGCTCACATACACTCACACAGGACAGGCTGGAGCCAGATTTATCTATGTGCATGACTGCACAAAGAGACAAGGACCTTGAAGCACTAACTGGCTAACTACAAGAAGAAATATTGCTCAGCATTGAAAAGCAAGATTAGCACACCTATTGATCATCAGCGGTTTCTTGCAGAAAAACAGGCTGCTATGTTTAACTGATCGTATTAACCCTTTACATACTTTATCAATCTCATTGGAGATCCTTGGATTGAGATTCTGAGGAACTAAGTTATTATTTCTCGTGTTTAATTTTAGTTGAATGCTTTGATGTGTTCCTATAATGTTCTTTTTCATAATTTTTATTTGCATTAATTTAAATGTTCAAAAGTGTCTGAATATCAGAAAAGGGAGCAGAGCCTTACTTGTGAGCTTACTGTCCGAATTCTGGGTGCAGTTGGTTAAGGAGATTAATTCTCCTCCAGGTGAGGACAGTGGGCAAATCCTGATTATAGGTCAGGGCCAGGAAGATCTGCCCCCATGTTTTTACAATGGAATACAATCATTATTGTTACACCTCATGGTCCATTTTAATATAGTGCTGGAAATGCTCAACAGTTCTGCTCTCTCTACTGACAAAAACAGAATTACAACTTGATATTTCATCAGATTATATGTTTCATCTTTCCATAATCTTTAATATGATGCTTTTATGGAAAGGGTCGAGAGCAAGTTTATGTGAATGATTCTGGGAATTAAAGGGTTAAAAAAGTGTCCCATGGCTCTGGACCTGCACTCACTGGCGTTTAGAAGAATGAAGGGAGATCTCATTGAAACCCATAGAATATTGGAAGGCCTAGATGGAGTTGACATGGTGAGGATGCTTCCTAGAGTGGTAGAGTCTAGGACAGAGTTTACAGAGATGTCCGTTTAGAACAGGGGTGGAGGAATTTCATTAGCCATTGGGTGGTGAATCTATGGAATTAATTGCTACAGATGAAGTCTTACTTACTTTATTGTCACCAAACAATTGACACTAGAGCATACAATCATCACAGTGATATTTGTTTCTGTGCTTTGCGCTCCCTGAAGTACATATCGAAGTAAATATAACAAAAATTTAAATTATAAATCATAATTAGAAAATAGAAAAGGGAAAGTAAGGTAGTGCAAGTCAGGTCTGGATATTTGGAAGGTACGGCCCAGATCCGGATCAGGATCCGTTCAGCAGTCTTATGTTGGAAAGAAGCTGTTCCCAAATCTGGCCGTACAAATCTTCAAGCTCCTGAACCTTCTCCCAGAGGGAAGAGGGACAAAAAGTGTGTTGGCTGGGTGGGTCGTGTCCTTGATTATCCTGGCAGCACTGCTCCAACAGAGTGTGGTGTAAAGTGAGTCCAAGGATGGAAGATTGGTTTGTGTGATGTGCTGGGTTATGTTCACGATCTTCTGCAGCTTCTCCCAGTCTTGGACAGGACAACTTCCATACCAGGTTGTGATGCACCCTAGAAGAATGCTTTCTTTGGGCATATTTAAAGCAAATGGTGGTTCTTGATTAATAAGAGTGTCAAATGTTACAGGGAAAAGACAGGAAAATGGGTTACAGGAAGACAGGAAGATGGGCTGAATGACCTAATTCTGTTCCTATGATTTATGGTCTTATTTATTTGTTTTAGTACCAAGTGTCCCCTATAAACAATGAGTTCGAGAGAAATTAAGTGAATTTCTACCTTTTACTTACCATAGATTCCGGACTACAGAGCGCATCTGATTAAAAGCCGCAGGCTCTAATTTTAGAAAGAAAATCAATTTTGTACTTGTACAAGCCGCACCGGATTTTAAGCCGCAGGTGTCCCACGTTGTAATATGAGATATTTACACAGAAAGATATTACACGTGAGGATTTTTTAACTTTTAATTAAATCCGTATGGTAACATAAACAAATACATATTGCAAATGCTTTTTTTCGAACCGTGCCTGTAACACGGCTACTTTTAAATATACATACGTATCGGTAACACACAAATTACATTGCGTATACTTTTTTACTGAACAGTGCACGAACAACATTCCAATATCTCCTAACGACTGGTAAAAAAATATATACTGCAGCCTACCAGGAAAAGTTATTGATCGCCTTTAACTTAAAAGCTGCATCATATGTTTGCAGCGTTCTCGCCCGGGTCTAATGCGCTCGCCCCCTCCTTTCCGTTTATCGCAAACCGGTATTTTCCCCACAAGACGCGGCGAAACCGGATGTGACGTCATAGCATCCTGGGATGTAGTACAGAAAACAAATATACTTAAAACACTTCTAACTTTAACTAGAAAATACTAACAAATGAATTACTAAGCGAAAATATTATAAACTAAATAACTGCCATAAAGGCAGCACAATGCTTTTCTTCGAGTGTTTTCCATGTTGATGAGGGTGAGTACAAATGACTGATTTACAATAATTTAATTGTGAAAGTGCGCTTGATTTATCGTACAATTTCATTGGACCTCTGTGAACTACTCATCAATTTTATTGGTCTACTGTTACGAGGCAAAATGTTTTTGGCGGCATGAAAAAAAAACATGCATTAGCCGCACCATAGTAAGGGCCGCAGTGTTCAAAGCTGTTCAAAGTGTGGGAAAAAAGTAGCGGCTTATAATCCGGAATCTACGGTAGTTAACAGGGCAAGATGGGAGATAATTGATATTGCCAAATAACCTTAAGACAAGTTTAGCAGCATGCACTTTTCTATGATAATTTAAACCATGGCACTAAAATACACCACCCATTCTTCTGAGTTTGGCTATCAAATAGAGATATGAGTGAATCATGCATCTCATGTTTCATGAAATCCAGTTCTTTTGTATTGAAAAGCCACATTAAAGTATATTGTCTTTTTGCTAACCAGAAAGTAAAAGATATAAATTTTTGAAGTGGGATTTAATTCAGTATTATTTATCTGAATTTGAAGAGCAAGACCCAGCTCCCCCCCCCCCCCCTCACTGGACCCCCTGCAGTTCGCGTATTGTCCCAACCCGGGCATCGGCTCAACAGACGATGCCATCGCCACCACCCTCCACCTGGCCCTCACCCACCTGGACAAAAAAGACACGTATGTTAGAATGCTGTTCATAGACTTCAGCTCAGCATTCAACACAATCATTCCTCAGCACCTGATTGGAAATGTGGAACCGCTGGGCCTGAACACCTCCCTCTGCAACTGGATCCTAGACTTCCTGACTGGGAGACCTCAGTCAGTCCGGATCGGGAGCAGCATCTGCAACACCATCACACTGAGCACGGGGGCCCCCCAGGGCTGTGTGCTCAGTCCACTGCTGTTCACTCTGCTGACCCACGACTGTGTAGCAATACACAGCTCGAATCACATCATCAAGTTCGCTGATGACATGGTGGGCCTCATCAGTGAGAACGATGAGTCAACATAGAGCAGGTGCAGCGGCTAATGGACTGGTGCAGAGCCAACAACCTGTATCTGAATGTAAACAAAAGAGATGGTTGTTGACTTCAGGAGAGCACGGAGTGACCACTCTCCATTGAACATTGACGGCTCCTCCTTTGAGATCGCTAAGAGCACCAAATTTCTTGGTGTTCACCTGGTGGAGAATCTCACCTGGTCCCTCAACACTAGCTCCATAGCCAAGAAAGCCCAGCAGCGTCTCTACTTTCTGCGAAGGCTGAGAAAAGTCCATCTCCCACCCCCCATCCTCACCACATTCTTCAGAGGATGTATCAAGAGCATCCTGAGCAGCTGCATCACTGCCTGGTTCGGGAATTGCACCGTCCTGGATCGCAAGACTCCACAGCGGATAGTGAGGACAGCTGAGAAGATCATCGGGGTCTCTCTTCCCGCCATTACAGACATTTACACCACCTGCTGCATCCGCAAAGCTAACAGCATTATGAATATCCCCACGCACCCCTCATACAAACTCTTCTCCCTCCTGCCATCTGGCAAAAGGTACCGAAGCATTCGGGCTTTCACGACCAGTTTGTTCCCCCAAGCCATCAGACTCTTTGATACCCAGAGTCTAGACTGACACCTACATCATTTATTATTATATTGAAATTTGTCATATACTGTGCCTATTGCCTTGTTTATTAATTATTAATTAATTAAGTATTGTATTGCCCTGCACTGTTTTGTGTACTTTATGTAGTCCTGTGTATGTCTATAGTCTAGTGTAGTTTTTGTGTTGTTTTACATAGTCTAATGTAGCCTTGAGTTGTCTCACATAGTCTAGTGTGGTTTTGTGCTGTTTCATGTAGCACCAGGGTCCTGGAGGAACATTGTTTCGTTTTTTTCTGTGTACTGTACCAGCAGTTTATGGTTGAAATTACAATAAAAAGCAACTTGACTTGAAATTAGGATTTAAATGACTTTATTCTTAACTACTTAGTATTTCATATGTTCAGAGAAGGTAAATGTTTCTTTGGGTGCTTGGAGAATTTGAACCAGAGACTTTGTAAATTTCGGTAATCATGAGAGTAAGGCTAAATTTATAAATTATAATTTATAAATAAATAAATTATAAATTTCTTGAATATTTGCTTTTTTCCCCCCAGATTTGCAATTAGAAAAATTATGCTGCTTGAATTCAGGTATTTTTTTGTTGTTTTAGATTTTTCTTTTTCAAGTGTTTTAACATGTTTGCACCATTTCTAAAAACCCTTAATCATTCAATTTGTTCTTCTTTTACAAAATGGACAGCCAGTATCTAGAGAACTATCTCTGGCCAAACTACTCCCCAGCTGTATCCAGTAATGCTTACCTAATGTCCATTTGCTGTATGGTAAATGAAAAGTTTCGAGAAAACGTTCCTGCGTGGGAGGTAAGAGGCATTTGTTATCTGTTGGTATAAAGCAATGCTGCTACATATCCTTCTGTTAACATCATAGCTGAATTCCAAAGGTCTGTAATCGCACACTGCTGTACTAAGGAGTGATGGTGTGAAGATGTCAGACTGGGATTTTGTAAAAAGGAAACAGTTGCAGACAGGCACTCTTCACTCATTCTCACTCCCATATTAAAAATAAATAAAACTGCAGGCCTAATAAATAGCTTGATGTAAGTTGTATATTATCATCTGCTGGAAGAACACTCACTTGTCTTTACTTGAGAACTAGAGGGAACTTCATTTTATGTTGAGCAGCTGTGAATGAAGGCTCAGAATTATATAAAGCAACAGATATTCGAAAGGCACTTGTCAAGGTGAAATGCCTGTACTGTAACTGCATTGGCATATGCATAATTGAAACAGCTTAACTTGATACAATGAACATTTGTGCATATTTGGATTAAACGTTCCTTTTATCAATAAATAATAAACACACATGTTTGCAAATAGAAAAAATATATTTCAAGTTGAATTTTAAATTAACTGATGAAATGCTGTGCTGGATGAAGAAGTGAACTACCTTTAGTGCAGGGGTTCCTACCTTGGAGTCCATAGACTCCTCGGTTAATGGTAGGGGCCCATGGTGTCAAAGAAGTTTGGGAACCCTCGCCCTGGTGCTATATTTACATTTTTGTCGATATTGTTAATGGTTTATTTCTTTTTCTAACTTTGACCTAAGGAAATATCTATTTTTTTTAACTTTAGACATTTACACAGAAGCCTGAACACTTCCCCTATTTCTTCAAGTGTATTTTGACCGCATCTCTTGCTGAAGGAAGTAATTTTACATTACGCGAGCAAACTGTTCTGTTGGTCTTTCTTGATCACTGCTTTAACAGCTTGGTAAGTTTGAATATGAAACAATCACCTTCTCCTAATATTTTGTCTTAATACTCAACATCTTTGCTCCTTGGATTTCCATAATTTTTAAGTGTGCCTGGGCACTTTGATATGGATTGATATTTATTTATTCACAGCATAGTGATTGGCTTAAATCTGCACAGAAAGCTGTTTTGGTACTCCAAGTTGTGTGTACCATGTTATATTTTTCTTATAATTTGTGTTGTCATGACCTCAGCCCCCTCCTTCAAGAGAATCGCAAGATCGCTATTAATTCGGGTCTTGGACCCAGGAAATGAGAGACAATGCCACGGAGTTGACCATTGTTCTTAGAGGCACCTGTGTGAATTGCAACTCTATAGTACGTGCCAGTTATCAGGGACATGGACACCCTCGGGCAATGTGGTGTGGGGATGGCCTCACCCTACCTTGATTGACATTTACAAATCTTGCCAGCCATGATAAAAAGGAGACTGCTGGAGGCGGTACTCTAGCGACGCACTAGACGGACACCATCGCTCATCCCTCTCGTAATAACGGGAAGCTGCTCGGAAGCCACGTGTGATTTGGATCCCCTAGCTAGGGAATCGAGTGGCTAATAAGTCCGGAAAGGATTTCGGACTGACAACGAGGAACTCCCGTTCTCGATCTCACGCTTTGAGTCCAGAAGGCTGGCAAGTTTATTTTCTCTATCCAACCCGTGAACACGCAGCGGTCCCTCAAGTGGCAAAAAGCATCCATGAACTGGCGAGACTTTTATATTTCAATTGGACAAATCGTTCAACCCCTAGACAACGATAGAGCTCATTTTTGATTGATTATTACTACACCTATGCTTTAGATTGAGTTTTGACGGTGTATATGATCTGAATGTTTTGTATTAACCATACGTTTGTGCCCCTTTATAAATAAAACATTTGAAAATAGTAGCACCAGGCTCAGCGGACCCATCTATCTTTGCAGGTACATTACCCGGTTACTGGGGAACGTAACAGTGTCCAGCAAAGATAAGACCAAGCATATATCTAAAACCAAGACACTTAATAGTGCTCTTTAAAGGCACTTCCCTCAAATAAGTCTTGTTGACCAATTTTCAATCTTTTTTGAAGACCAGACTGAACTGTAATCTTTTTATGCTAATTTCTACCTGTGATTTTCATTGTAGCTTGAAAATTTACACTAATGTCATCGCAGAAGTATTCAGATCAGTATCAGATCCATGTTTATTTATCAGACCTGGAAAAAGTCAAAGATAAAAATAAATAAGATGCAGGGGAAGGCAGAGGAGATTAAGTGGCAAGGGATGTTGGTGAAAAGCAAATGATGCAATGGGGCATGCAAAGAAATGAATGATGAATCTAGAGATGCCATAAATGGGAATACCAAAGTCTTTAACTGAAATTATTGGGGGCATGATTATACATCGAACATTAAGACTGCACACATTGGCTTCATTACTCTGACTGATTTGCAATCATCACAAATTGTATTAAACCCTGTTTATTATGCAGTGGAATTCATAGCTACAACTTATGAACAAGTTTAATTGTTAACTGTTAAATTAGTATTATATCCAATATGCAGCTTGCAGCATGTCCAGGTTTTGTGTTGGGTTTAGTTTGGTTTTAAAGGTAGATAAACAAGAAGTTGGGTCATCCATCAATTGGTAAGAGTTGACTAATTACCGTAGCTTGTATTCATCCTGCATTTTAGGGCTTTGTGTATTGTGGTTCAGTGACTTGTATTCTGATTTCACTGGTGTCTTTTGTGGTTTTTAAAATTCTATTTCATCTCTAAGGAGGTTTTTTTTAGGATCAGTAATATTTGTGAGTTTGATCAGTGTAACTTTGTAAAGCATTGCTTTTCAACCTTCGATCACAATGTGCAGTTTGATTGTGGGTAATACCAAACTACACCATTAGGGGGCCTCAGCTGAGCATGCTAACTTTACTTCAAATGCATGTTTAATATTTTGGAGACATGAACTGAGAGTCATGTCAGACACCTTTACCTTAGATAGGTGATGTAAAAACATATTTAGAAAATATTTTGTTAAGATTTCCACTCTGATATCAACTAAACATTTCTTGTTTAGCAAAGCCTTCTATATTAAAGTTTGAGTTTTAAAGGAAACATTGCATTGATTAGAACACAGAACGGTGCAACACAGTACGTGCCCCTCCAGCCCATGATACTGTGCCAACCTATATAAACCTACTCCATGATCAATCTAACTCTTCCCTCCTACATGGCCCATAAACCTCCGTTTTTCTAACATCCATATGCTTAACCAAATGACCTTATAGTATAAGCCTGTACTGCCTAGAAATGTGTTCCAGACACCAACCACTCTCTGTGTTTAAAAAAAAAAATATATATATATGACCTATGACTAACCTTACTTAAACAGATGTACTCTGGTATTGGCCATTGCTGCTCTGGGAAAAGGGCACTGCCTGTCCACTCTATCTGTGCATCTTATTCAACTATCAAATTGCCTGTCATCCTTCTTCTCTTCAATGAGAAAAGTCCCAGCTCATTCAGCCTTTCCCCACAAGATATGTTGTCTAATCCAGGCAGCATCCTTTGCACCCTCTCTAAAGCTTCCATGTCCTTAATGAGGAGACCAGGACCGAACATAGTGCTCCAAGTAGGGTCTAACCAGACTCTTACAGAGCTTCAATGTTACGTCACTGCTCTTGAATTCAGTCCCCTGACTAATGAAGGCCAGCATGCCATACGGCTTCTCAACCACACACAGCAGCTTTGAGGGATCTACGGATGTAGACCCCAAGACCCATTCTGTACCTCTACATTGGTAAGAATCCTGCCTTTAAGCCTGTATTCCATCCTCTAGTTTGATCTTTCAAAGTGTATCACTTCACATTTTTCCAGATTAAACTCCATCTGCCACTTCTCAGCCCAGTTCAGCATCCTATCAATATCCCAACTATAACCTATGACAACCATCTACACTATCAACAACACCACCAACCTTCGTGTCATCTGCAATCTTGCACCCTTTTACTTACTCTTCCAAGTCATTTATAAAGATCACAAACAGTTGGGGTCCCAGAACAGATCTCTGTGGAACACCATTGGTCACCGACCTCCAGACAATACACCCCATCTACCATCACCCTCTGCCTCCTGTGGGTGAGCCAGTTCTGAATCCATGCAGCCAAGTTTCCATGGATCCCATGACTCATGACTTTTTGGATGTGCCTACGATGGGGAACTTTGTCAAATGCCTTGCTAAAATTTAATCAGGTTCATGAGGCATGGGCTGCTCCTCACAAAGCTGGCTGATTATCCATAATAATACTATGCTCCTCCAAATGCTTGTAATTCCTGTCGCTAAGAATCCTCTCCATTAATTTGCCTACCAGTGACATAAGATTCTCAGGATTATCCCTCTTGCCTTTATTGAATAATAGAACAACATTTGCCATATCCTCTAATTCTCTAGCACTACTGCTCTGGCCATGAAGGAGGGAAAGATTGTTGTCACTGCCCCAGCCATCTTTTTATTTCCTCACTGTGGTAATCTGGGGTATATCCTGTCTGGACCAAAAGACTTATCTATCCTAATGTTTTTCGAAAGCTCCAATAGTGCCTCTTTCTTAACCTTGACATACTTCAGCACATTAACCTATTTTACTTGGACCTTGCAATTGTCAAAATCCGTTCTCAAAGTATTCATTAAGTAAAGTATTAATTAAGGACCTCCACACCTCCTACACCTCCACACCCATCCATCTGACTGTATTTCTGCCTATCTGCCCTCACAGTCTCTGCATATTGCATCTACCTTTGCACAAGTTGTTTCCTGCTCTTATTTCACAGTATTTTTGGCAGATAGGAATCATAATATTGTATCAGACTTAATGTTTACTCTCCAGTAAAATTATCAGTGCAGCATTGTTTCAATCAGTGTCAGTCAGATTGTGAGTATGATTTCAGCCTAAGAATAATCTTGGTATCTTCTATTAGGAAGTGGATCTAATTCGAGAACAGGTGCAACGTCTTATCTCTCTCCCAATGTGGATCTGTTTACTCTCGGTAAGTTCAAAGGCTATTCAAAGTCTCTGAAAGTAGTCATGTTTGTGATAAGTGTATTTCTTGAGCAATTATACTGACCTTCATTTATTATCCCTCAGCAAATACTATTTGACATTATCAAACATGGTCAGATATTTGCTGTAATTATGGGTGTATTTATAAAATGTTGGTCTAGAACAAGATTCCTTCCCAGGATATTACTAAGGCCTTGAAACATCTAATCTATTTTGTTACCAGTCACGCCTTGAACATGAGCTGAAGAAGACACCAAAGCTGAAGAAATTCTGGAATATGATCAAAAAAAAGGAAGAGAAAATGGATGAAAATGCTGCAGAACAGTATGTGTTATAATCACCAGTAATTGGCTTGCTTATATTCTATAATTTTTGGGATCTCAATAACTATTATACATGTATGCTACTTCAAATTTCATAATATAAATTTGTATATTACATTTTTGCATTTCATTTTCTTCACTAAACTTGAGTTTGCTTTCAAGTTTTTGAAGCAAGAGAAAGATTTGTTTTTAAAACATGTTAAGTCATGATTTGCAGGACCACAAGTATGTCAACATTATCTTTGTTTCTTAACCAAAAGGGCAGAGCAAGAAAAAAGATTCCTCTCTTGTCTGATCAGCAAATTCCTTCAAGTTTTAAAATGTATTCCTCTTACAGGTATTTGTTCATGCATTTTTGTTTTTCCTTTAATTGTTAATCAAATGCACGATGTGTAATTTTCATTGTTGAAAACATGTTGCACATGATTTTGGTGAGGAAGTGCTGAAATTTGAGGTACAGTTGATATTGACAAATCAATCCTGATGAAATCAGCTGCTGGTAGCATAATGGTGGAATCATGACAGTGTATCAAACTGTTTATATCTGATATGTACATCTGATACATTAGGTTTATCTTGTTAATGGGGTTTCCTGTAACTTAGTCTTTTGGATAAAGAGTAATCGATAACTAAAGCTTGCTGAGAAACACAGCAGACAGTATGGAATTTCCAGGCTGTACTCTTGATTCGGATACCTTGCTATATTTCCCCAGCAGACAGATTGAGATCTTCCAACTGAACCTGAATGAGGTTAGAGCTGGCCCATACCCACAAGCAGCATACCTATTTATGTGAAAAGTTGCAGGAATCAGCAGAAGATTTACTATTTTAAAAAATTACCAGTGAATTAAGTGAAATTATGTGCTTCTATTTTTAAATATTTGCCTTACTTTATTTTTCATACTTTTTTTTAATAGCTTTTAGTTTTTTTTCTGATTATCAGGGACGTTTAGAAGCATTTAAAATCTTTGAAAGACCATAAGGCATAAGAGCAGAGTTAGGCCACGCAGTCCATCAAGTCTTTCTCCACCATTTCATTGTGACAGATTTATTATCCTGTTCAGCCCCATTCTCCTACTTTGCCTCTGCGGCCTTTGACACTCATTAATCAAGAACCTATCAACATCTGCTTTAAATACACCCAATGATTTGGCCTCAACAGTCTGTTGTTGCAATGTATTCCACTGATTGTCTACCCTCTGGCTAAAGAAATTCCTTCTCATCTCTGTTCTAAAGGGACAGCCTTCCGTTCTGAGGCCGTGTCCTTAGGTCCTGGATTCTCCTGCTAATCCCCACTCTCTGGGGAGCTATCTGATCCTGGGGTGATGGCTTTGTCAGCCGGTGGTGTCTTTCCTGCTGCATTATGAGATGGGCATATTCTTTTTTCCTCACCCACTCATGAATCCATTCTTTTTAGGGCAACAGTTCAACATGGGTGGATAGGAAAAGAAAGCTTAAGGTAAAGAACCCTTAGGGAAAAGTGATCATAATATGATGGAATTCTCCCTGAAATTTGAGAAGGAGAAGCTAAAGTCAGATGTATCAGTATTACAGTGGAGTAAAGGTAATTACAGAGGCATGAGGGAGGAGCTGGCCAGAATTGATTGGAAAGTAACACTAGCAGGGATGATGGCAAAGCAGCGATGGCTGAAATTTATGGAAGCTGTTTGGAAGGCGCAGGATATATAAATCCCAAGGAGGAGGAAGTATTCTAAAGACAAGATGACACGACCGCGGCTAACAAGAGAAGTCTAGCCAACATAAAAGCCAACGAGAGGGCATGTAATAGAGCAAAAAATAGTGACAAGTTGGAGGATTGGGAAGCTTTTAAAACCAATAGAGGGTAACTAAAAAAAGTTATTAAGAAGGTAAAGATGAAATATGAAAGTCAGCTAGCCAATGATGTTAAAGAGGATACCTAAAGTTTCTTCAGATACATAAGATATAAAAGAGAGGTGAGAGTGGATATTGGAACGCTGAAAAACAATACTGGAGAGTAGGTACTGGGAGACACAAAAATGGCGGACAAACTGAATAAGTATTTTACACCAGTCTTCACTGTGGAAGACTGTACCACTATGGTGGAAGTTCCAGGTGTCAGGGATCATGAAGTGTGTGAAGTTACCATAACTGGAAGGTGTGAAGGTAGATAACTCACCTGGACCAGATAGTGTACACCCTAGGGTTCTGAAGGTGGTGGCTGAAGAGATTGTGGAGGCATTAGTAATAATCTTTCAAGAATCACTAGATTCTGGAATGGTTTCAGACCTGGAAAATTGCAGATGTCATTCTACTCTTCAAAAAAGGAGAGAGGCAGAAGAAAGGATATTATAGGCCAGGTAGTCTGATGTCAGTGGTCGGGAAGATGTTGGAGTCGATTATTAAGGATGACGGCTCAGGGTACTTCGAGGCACATGATAAAATCGGCCCTAGTCAGTATGTTTTCCTCAAGGGAAAATCTTGCCTGACAAATCTATTGGAATTCTTTGAAGAAATAACAAGCAGGATAAACAAAGGGGAATTGGTTGATGTTGTGTACTTGGATTTTCATAAGGCCCTTAACAAGGTGCCACATATGAGGCTACTTAGTAAGCTACAAGCCCATGATATTACAGGAAAGATTCTAGGATGGATAAAGCAGTGGGTGATTGGCAGGAGGCAAAGAGTGGGAATAAAGGGATCCTTTTCTGGTTGGCTGCCATGACTAGTGGTGTGCCACAAGGGTCTGTGTTGGAACCTATTCTTTTTTTTGTTGTATGTCAATGATTTGGATGATGGAATTGATGGCTTTGTTGCAAAGTTTGCATACATATGAAGATGGTTGGAGGGGCAGGTAGCTTTGAAGGAGTAGAGAGGCTACAGAAGGACTTAGACAGATTAGGAGAATGGGCAAAGAAATGGCAGATGGAATACAGTGTGGGGAAACATCCACTTTGGTAAAAAAAATGAAAGGATTGACTATTTTCTGAATGGAGAGAAAATACCAAAAAACTGAGGTTCAAAGGGACTTTGGAGTCCTTTTGCAGTATTCCATAAAGGTTAATTTGCAGGTTGAGTCTGTGGTGAGGAAGGCAAATGCGATTTTAGCATTCATTTCAAGAGAACTAGAATATAAAAACAAGGATGTAATGTTGAATTTATAAAGCACTGGTGAGGCCTCACTTGGAGTATTATGAGTAGTTTTGGCACCCTTATCTTAAAAACGATGTGCTGAAACTGGAGAGGGTTCAAAGGAGGTTCAAGAAAATGATTCCAGGATTGAATGGCTGTCATATGAAGAGTGTTTGATGGCTCTGGGCCTGTATTCTCTGGAATTCAGAAGAATGAGGGGTGGCCTCATTGAAACCTATCGACTGGTGAAAGGCCTTGATAGTGTGTATGTGGGAGGATGTTTCCTATAGTGGGAAAGTCTTAGACCAGAGGACACAGCCTCAGAATAGAGGGGTGTCCTTTTAGAGTGATGATGAGGAATTTCTTTAGCCAGAGAGCAGTGAATCTGTGGAATTCTTTCCCACAGGCAGTTGTGAAGGCCAAATGTTTATGTACAGTGACATGCAAGTTTGGGCACCTGGATCAAAATTTCTGTTACTGGGAATAGTTAAGTGAGTAGAAGATGAACTGATCTCCAAAAGTCATTATGTTAAAGATGAAACATTCTTTTCAAAATTTTAAGCAAGATTAGTGTGTTATTTTTGCTTTGTACAATTACAGAGTGAAATAAAGGAAAGGAGCACCATGCAAAAGTTTGGGCACCCCAAGAGAATTAAGCTCTCAGATAACTTTTACCAAGGTCTCAGACATTAATTAGCTTGTTAGGGCCATGTTTGTTCACAGTCATCATTAGGAAAGGCCAGGTGATGCAAATTTCAAAGCCTTATAAATACCCTGACTCCTCAAACCTTGTCCCAACAATCAGCAGCCATGGGCTCCTCCAAGTAGCTACCTAGCACTCTGTAAATTAAAATAAATGATGCCCACAAAGCAGGAGAAGGCTATAAGAAGATAGCAAAGCACTTTTAGGTAGCCGTTTCCTCAGTTCGTAATGTCATTAAGCAGTGGCAGTTAACAGTAACAGTGGAGGTCAAGTTGAGGTCTGGAAGACCAAGAAAACTTTCCTAGAGAACTGCTCGTAGGATTGCTAGAAAGGCAAATCAAAACCCCCATCTGATTGCAAAAGACTTTCAGGAAGATCTAGCAGACTCTGGAGTGGTGGTGCACTGTTCTACTGTGCAGTGACACCTGCACAAATATGACCTTCATGGAAGAGTCATCAGAAGAAAACCTTTCCTGCATCCTCACCACAAAATTCAGCATCAGAAGTTTGCAAAGGAACATCTAAACAAGCCTGATGTGTTTTGGAAAGAAGTCCTATGGACTGATGAAGTTAAAATAGAATTTTTTGGCTGCAATGAGCAAAGATATGTTTGAAGAAAAAAGGGTGCAGAATTTCATGAAAAGAACACCTCTCCAATTGTTAAGCACGGGGGTGGATCGATCTAGCTTTGGGCTCGTGTTGCAGCCAGTGGTACGAGGAACATTTCACTGGTAGAGGGAAGAATTAATTCAATGCGGGGTGCCCAAACTTTTGCTTCAGGCCCTTTTCCTTTTCTGTTATTTTGAAACTGTAAAAGATGGAAATAAAAAAGTAATCTTGTATAAAATATTAAAGAAATGTGTCATCTTTAACTTTATGCCTTTTGGAAATCAGGTCTTCTTTTACTCGCTTAGCTATTCACAGTAACAGAAATTTTGACCAGGGGTGCTCAAATTTTTGCACGCCACTGTATATTTAAGGCAGAGGTTGATAGATTCCTGATTGGTCAGGACATGAAAGGATACGGGGAGGAGGCAGGAGATTGCTGCTGAGAGGAAAATTGGATCAGCCATGCCAAAATAGCAGAGCAGACTCAAAGGGCCAAATAGCCTAATTCTGCTTCTATATGTTATGGTTTTAAGTCCACACTTGAGATGTATGTCAGCAGCAAATCCAGCAGTAAGTTCTGGCCTGATAATTCAGTACAGAATGAGGTTCTTTTGTGTATTGGAAACATTTTTTTGTTTTTCAGTGTATTTATGTGTTGCAGTTTTGAGTTTTTTAGCTTAAACTAGACAACCGGGCATCCTTTGGGGTATCCTTTGAGAGAAAAGTAGTGCAATCTGATGTGATGTGCTTTGGAAATTAAAGAAGAAAAACTCAGTTTATTAAAGAAGAAAGACGCGTAGCAAGACAAATATAGCTCCTCCTCGTTTAATGGACACTTTTGATGACATTTCTGGTTGATCTGCTATCTTTCAAGAATACTTTAACATTTTCATTTATTTTTCTCCGGCTTAAAGCCACGTACAGCTGACCATGCCGGAGTACTGGTTTCTCTAGATAGATCAACACATTCTCCATGGTTTGGCCTTGCACCTTATGTATAGTCATAGCAAAGCATGTCTGTATTGGGAACTGAGAGTTGATCTTTCCTTTTCTCCTCTGTCTCTTCCTCTCTCCTCCTCTACCTGTTTTTGTCATTCTGGAGACGTGCAGCCCTTTCATCCTTCGACTCTTCATCTCTTCTACCATTTGTTCTTTCTCTCTGATCCTGGAGTCTTGCAGCCCTGGCCTGATCTGATTCTTGTTCTCTCCTTCTCCTTGCCACTTCCCGACAACATTTGACGTCATCTCTTGACCATAATGTCCCCCTTCTCTTTCGACGTGGCATAATTAGGCTGTCCATTCTTTTTTTACCCTAATGTCTGATAGAAGATACGAAGCAGCAACACCAAAGCTTCCAGGATGCTGATTACTCTTGATGATGTGGTTGGCACTCTCCTAAATGGACATGATAGCCCTGCCCTTTAGCTGCGGTTGGTGTTACTGCTGTGAGCATTGTGAGGTGCTGCTGAGGCTGGCCGTGCGCGTGCATTGTGGTGTGTACCGCGGTTTCCATGAAAGGCGGAATCGGCTCCGTAAGCATTGTGAGGTGCTGCTGAGGCTGGCCGTGCGCGTGCATTGTGGTGTGTACCGCGGTTTCCATGAAAGGCGGAATCGGCTCCGTAAGCATTGTGAGGTGCTGCTGAGGCTGGCCGTGCGCGTGCATTGTGGTGTGTACCGCGGTTTCCATGAAAGGCGGAATCGGCTCCGTAAGCATTGTGAGGTGCTGCTGAGGCTGGCCGTGCGCGTGCGTTGTGGTGTGTACCGCGGTTTCCATGAAAGGCGGAATCGGCTCCGTAAGCATTGTGAGGTGCTGCTGAGGCTGGCCGTGCGCGTGCGTTGTGGTGTGTACCGCGGTTTCCATGAAAGGCGGAATCGGCTCCGTAAGCATTGTGAGGTGCTGCTGAGGCTGGCTGTGTGCATGCGATGTGGTGTCGCGTGGCGGTTTCCATGAAAGGCGGAATCGGCTTGGGTTGTGGGAAGTGGGGCCTGTTAATTGACGAGTGAGCAATTTTGTATGAATATATAACCCTGAACTTTGCCTGCATTCTGTAAGTTAGCGCATTTTAAGTCAATTTAGTCAAAAAAGTACCACTGTAATGCACCGTTTGGGCTAATTGGAGGTCACAGACAGACAGAGCATGAGAATTTTAGTAGTATATAGATTTTCTCATTCGTTTTCAATGGCTTTTGAATTTTTCTGAAATTCTGATATTAAAAATAAAATGTCATGCCATACAAATTTAGATCATGTGCAGTTTTGCTTGAAAAATTGGAGGATAGTGTTTTTGTATTGGTCTTAGAACCAAAATTAACATAAAGTGTTGAATCCTTTTAATTCACAATAACCTCTGTATTACCAGTTCCTCAGCTGCAACTATCGACTGGAATCTCCTTTCTCCCTCCCCTGCTTCACAGGTAGTGGTATTATCAGGTGCCTCAGATATCAACTGGTGAAAGGCACTAAACATAATAACTCATTCTGCAACTGGTCACAAATGCTGCTTTTTTCTCCACTCTGAAGTGTCCTTTATAATCAATTTGAAACTTCCTTTTGATTACATTGCTGAGCTTCTTGTTTCCAATGGCAACAGTTAGCTTCCTTGCATTTCAGAACTAGAATATCTCATTCCTACATTTATTTTAGTGAATTTTCACTATTATGTTTACATAGCTGTGATATCCTTCCTACAGCAGATGTCTAGAATATCAGATGATATTCAAACTGCTTATTGTCCAAGCTCAACAACTGTTTATTTTCATCTTTCACATTTTCAGGTATGAGAGATCAGTGACTCAGATCTGTTTCACTTTTGTGCATCCCACTTTTAAAGATTATTTGTGAGGGAGCTTTTATTGAAACTTATTTGACCTCATGACTCTCATTTGTTATCAATCATTTTCTGAAGTTAATCTTAGTTGAAGATCTTGAGTATTGCATTTTTCATTTTGTGATTTTCATTTTTCATTTTTCATTCATGTTCCTTTTTTCCCACCTCCCCTCAAGTGTCCATGTTTGCAATTGTTTTCCTGGGTAAATAGTCATTTTTGCAATCTTCCTCTGTGAAGAAAGTAAGAAAATATGTAGTAATTTATGTCCATCTATATTTTACGTGATTATATTAAGATATTTTTTACTTTGTACATAGGGCCAGCCAACATGGATATGATTCATTATTGTGAGAGATTTGTTGAACTTATGATAGATTTAGAGGTAAGTCGATTTTTTCCCCCCGTAATTATGTGCATATAGATTCTAAAACAGGTGATTAACAAATCAAAAAATGGTATTCTGATGTGGTATGTAAGTCAACATTGAGCTTATCATACACACAATTACATAGGTATATGCACAAGTGCAATAAAAAACTTATTTGTAGCAACATCACAGTCTCATGGCATCTTTAATGATAGATGTTGGTTTCATGAGGCAACACCTCCTATCGATAGTAGCAATGGTAGGGAGGGATGTGTTCATGATGTATTGAGCCACCCTGCAGCATCTTATATTCTTGTGCATTTGATGTGTCATACCAGACTATGATGCAACCAGACAGGATATTTTCAACAATAAATACATCTGTAGAAGTTTGTGACATCTTCCAAGGACAGAGTCTGTACAAGGAGAAACTGTTTGCTCGATTGTCTTTTGGGTTCTGGATCACAACGTGAGCTGGCTGACTAGTGTTCAGTGACAAACTTAACCTCCTGGTGCACTTTCCTTGTGATTGCTACTATGTTCTGCACTCACATTAGGTCATCCAATGTGTTAACACTCAGGAATTTAAAGATTCTAACCCTTTCCACCACCAATCCCCCAGTGTAAACTGGTGCATCTTTGCCCTCTTTTCCCTTTTTGAAGTTAGTAATAAGTTCTTTAGTTTTGCTGACATGAATGTAGTTGTTAATTTGCTGAACAGGCAATGTGAGTTCTGGACTACTGATGCAAGTTCAAATCTGATATTGTTACCTGGGGTATTTAAAATTCAAGTAATTAACTGAATTTTGAATTGTAGATAATAGTCTCTATAATTATAACAATAGAACTACTGGGTTGTTATTAAAAATCCCTCTGGTTGAATAATGCCCTCAAGGATAGAGATCAAGTATAATTGCACAGTCTGGCTTGTGTGACTGCAGATCCACTAAATATTTTTAAATCTTTTTAAAAGAAGATTAGTTTTATTTAACTACACTAGTATAGTTGGCTTTTTGCAGTTCTTTTACTTCAAAGGCATTTGTATGGACAATGTGAGCAATGTCCACATTCTACGAACAAAAACATTTTATAAATGGAAGTGACATTGACCTGAGTACTTGATTAAATTTGCTTAGGATTAGCTGCTTCAGTTTGAAATTACAAAATAGGATCCTATTATGGATGATTGAAATGCAGTACGATCCTTTTAACTTGCACCATTTGTATTTTTTTAAGGCACTGCTCCCAACTCGGCGTTGGTTCAGCACAGTTCTGGATGATTCTCATTTAGTTACTCACTGCTATCTATCATACCTCGTCCAGAGAGAAAGGGAAGGACGACTTTTCAGCCAGGTGAGACGTGGCAACAAATATGCAATCACTTTCACTCATTGTAGAAGGAAACGGTATGGTGAAAATCTCCTAACAAACCTCTTGAAATCCTGGAAGACAAGGGGATGCATGTAGAAAAAGTGAGATTGTGGCATGACCGCAGATTGAGTTTTCACTATCAACTAAATTGTTGGATGGTAATAGTAGTAGCTTTTACTCACCTTTTGGACATTAGCAGTGACGCACATGTCTGCCTGGTCCCTGTGACTGAAGAAGATTGTGTGGAATTGTAGCCTCTCATCGCAAAATCCTTTGAAAAGAAAAAAAATGTAGCCCAGTATGTTGAAGCTTATTTTGAAATCCTACTTGGCAGCTAGGGAAATTAAATCAACTAATTAAGTAAACTTCAATGTAGAGAAAAAATGACAATTTCTGACATATATGACGCAAAGTATTGCCATTGAAGAAGCAACTAAATTGATTTGCCAGCCTCAGGAACATCTGGGGTACTGTCCTGAGGCTTGGATAATTGACCAACAGTCATAACCATCTTCCTCTGCATGTGATATAGCACCAAATATTGGAGTATTTTCCTAAAGATATGCATTGATACACCAATTCACATTAGTGTACATTTGTAAAGATATGCCTCAGAAATACAGGATTGTCATAAAAACACGTTGCTGTGGGCTGGAACTAAATTTGTCATCCTACCGGGTCTGGCTTATACTGTATATGGCTACTGTAGTGTTCTCGCACAGGTGTAAAAACTCTGAACTAAACACCAAGTATAAACTGGAGTCAATGAGGCGCGATCCCAGTAAGATTAACCGTTTACTGTTCACTCTTCCACATTAACATATGGTGAAAACTGTTGATAAAACAATACAAAATATATACAGTATTTGTTTCCTTCTTGGCACCACATTTACATCATAAATACTTGGAAAAATAAAACTACAACAAACTATATAACATTAAAGTACAACATACAGTTAGAATCTACCTATGCCATCAACTGGCTTTAAATACACTTCAACACAAACTATCCGCAACTCTTTAAATAACAAAGAACATAAACTTTATCAACCGTCATTACTTTTAACAGAATCAGCGTTAACATTTTTACTTCAACATATCGATTATCTTATGAACTTACAGCATTGCTTCTATGATGTTTCTAGTGCGTAGAAAGAAAACCTTTCTCGTGCTGATCCTGCACACACAAGCCTCCCCCCCCCCCCCCCCTTCCCGTTTCTCCAAACCGGTATTTTTCCACAGAACGCAGCGAAACCGGGCGTGACGTCATCTCATGCCGTGATATATCACAGACAACAAATTTACTTTCAACCTTAACTTTAACTAGAAAACGATTACAAATGAATTACTAAAGCGAAAATATAATAAACTAAACGAATGCCTTAAGGGCAACACAACTACCAATGTGGTTGATAGTTAAATGCTCTTTGAAATTGCAACTCGAAGAGTTACAATATCAAAGATATTTCTTTTGAAATCACCTTATTGATGACATGCACAAGCTGAAATATGTATAAACAAAATATGAATTAAAAACAAATCTGCCATTCATAGCCAAATATGGAACACAGGTTTCCCCTGCTATCCGAAGGTAGAGCATATTCCTATGAAACGGTTCGCAAGCTGGACTGTCGTAAAGTGAAGCGGCAATTACCATTTATTAATGTGGGCAAAATTAGTGAGCGTTCGCAGACCCAAAAAATAACCTACCAAATCATGCCAAATAACACATAAAACCTAAAATAATAGTAATATATAGTAAAAGCAGGAATGATCTGATAAATAGCCTATATAAAGTAGGAATACTTTTCTGCAATTATTGCAGCACTGTCCACTGTAAAGAAAATCTCAGGCAAGCGCTCTCGGCTGAAGCACTCTTTCCAGTAACCTTTAAGCTATGAAGCTGCCAAATCATACCAAATAACATAAAAATACACAGCCTATATAAAGTAGAAATAATGTATGTATAGTGTAGTTACACTTGCCGGAATCGGGAAGACAGCGAGCACACTGATGATGGTGTGTTAGGCTGAGTTGTCGGAAGTTGGGGTGGTGGGAAACTGGGGTGTCATCTTATCGTCGTCTGTTTCCAGCAGGGCAGGCAGATCACCTTCTATGTCTGCCTGCCTCGATGTCGAAGATCGAGGTTTGTCGTCTGCTGTGGCTGATGTGGAAGGCTTGAAAAACGGCAGTATGCTTGACTGCTTAGCCTCGTGCATTTTTCTATCATACAGTTCTTTGTAAGCACTCAAACCACCCTGCAAATATGCCCTAAACCTATGTACCCTTTCAAAGTTAAAGTCATATTTTTCTGCAGTCATTGCAGTGTTGTCAATGGCAGTGAAAATCTCAGGCAATTGCTTCACGTTCAGTTCCTGGACAACTTCACTTTCAGGCCGTTCGCTACTGCGTTTGGTTTCAATTGTTATCCTTTCCTCTTCATCAGTTCTTCATCTGTCGGTTCTTGGTCATGGGATGCCAAAACCTCTTCAACATCATCTTCGTCAACTTCCACAAACCCAGCCTCCTTAGCCAAACTCACTATGTCCTTACTTCGTTCACTACGATTGAAACACTTAATTATGTCTAGTTTTATGCTAAGTGTAACACCCGTACGCACTCTGTTAGGCTTTTCCGATACCTTAGAACTCATCTTGATAACAGATACACAAAATAAATTGACATAAAGCATAGATGCTCACAGGCACGTGTTTAAGCAATGCCGGCTAGAATGCAGTTCCGGGGGAGGAGCTTGGCGTGCACGCTGCCTTTTTTCATAACAGTGAATACACCTTCTATTAGCGAAAACAGGTAACTAATGTCAGTCTTCCGTAACAGCGAGGTGTCATAAAGAGAATGTTCGAAAAACGGGAGACACCTGTAACAACAAATCTTCAATCAGCTCTTTTTTTACCCTTTTTTTTACACTACTTATTTCGACCCCTACTATCAGATTCTTGAATGTTCCTCTTACATAATAGAATGGACTCTTAACCTCAGAATCTACCTCATTATTATCTTGCACTTTGTTGTTTGCTAGCACTATACTTTCTCTATAGCTTTTACACTTCATCCTGCATTGTTATTATTTTGCCTTGCTCTACCTCAGTGCATTATGTAATAATTTGACTATATGTCCAACGTGCAATACAGGCTTTTCACTCTACCTTGGCAGATGTGACAATAATAAGCTAATACCAATAATTTGTGAGTTATAGTAATTTTATGTCTTTGCACTATACTGTTGCTGAAAAATAACGAAGTTCATAGTGTCAGTGATAATAATTCTGATTCTGTTGGTTATGGGATCACTGAACCCTTGTCTGTTATAACTAGTTTATTCTGTTTAGCATTCTTGTAGTCCCATGTTGCAGCTTTTAGGTTGGCATCTTCCAAGCAGCTATGTCTAGTGCTATTTTTGATTCCTGTCCCTTATGCCCTTCTGCATTCCTCGTTAAATTTGGAATAATCACTAGGCCTAATTTTGTTAGAGAAGCGAGGAACATGCCAGGCCTTTAAGGCTGTATATTATGATGGATGTTCAGTGCTTGTTTAGATAACCAGTGGTTCCAATTTTACATGGGTGGAATGGTCAGCAGGTATAACATACCTTTACAGGAGATCAACTGAGAATGAATGACATTTCATTTAAAAAATATCTTTCCATCTAAATTGAAGGGAAAAAAAACCAAAATTTCAAAATGTAAAATTATTTCCTCTGTTACTGAATCTTGTTTAAGTATTTCAAAGTAGCAGCCTGTTTTAAAAGGAGATTTAGCTTCATAACTTTTTGAATAGAATTTGGTTCACAGGTAATTTATCAATACCACATTAGAGACAAGAAAAGTGGTTAAAAAAATTAAGGGATCCTTTGCTCTGCTAAAGTACTGGTTGTTTCTGCCCTGATCCAGTGTGTTCTTTGCAGATCTTGTGCACGGAATTCTGCTTTAAGATTGGCTATCAGTTCATTGATACAAACAAGGGTGTTTTAGTGTCCGTGTTCGTGTGTGTGTGTGTGTGTGTGTGTCTGTCTGTCTGTCTCTCTCTCTCTCTCTCCCCCTCTCCCCCTCAATCTCTCAATCTCTCCCTCTCTCTCAATCTCTCCCTCTCAATATCTTTGACCTTTGTGAATTTAGGCAATAGATTCAGCATAACAATGAAAGAGGTACATTTCAACCTTGGATGTGTGGCATTCGGCAACACGTTAGCAAGGTCATCACCTATTCTCATAAATCATACAGAAAAGCTAAACAGAAAAGGATCATTGTAACTTTAGGAAAACCAATTTTAGAAAAGCATCAGTTTTCATAAACTCAAGAAATTCTGCAGATGCTGGAAATCCAGAGCACATACAAAATGCTGGGGAATCTCAGCAGGTCTGGCAGCATCTGTGGAAATAAATAAAGTCAAAAGTTTTGAACTGAGACCATTTATCAAGATTGAAGCAGCACTTTGTGTGTGCTGTCACTTTTTAAATGGTTCTCAGGAAATGGAACTATGTGATTATAAACTTAGTTTCTCAGGCTCTTTAACTTTTTAATCAAGATTTATGACTTGATACATTATAAATACTCAGTCCTCCTTATTAAATCAAAGCTTGAGAGTTTTGATTTTTATACAGAAGTCAATGAAGTTGAAATTAAAAAAAACACGGTTCATTGATTACAACCGAAAAGTTTGAAATTTTCAGATGCAGTCAATATACATTCAAACAAATAGCAAAATAGACCTTGCAGAGGAGTAGAATATCACTGACTGTAAAATTTTGTGTTTGGTTATGCATTTTCTGTCAATTTTACCATATCTTTATTGCATTACTTTTCCAGGCATCTGTACACTAAAGATTTCTAATGTGTTGATTTTATTTATATTATCTTGGATTGACACATATCACACATTATTCTTAGATCTAATTTACATTGTCCGCAAAATAAATTCCTCACTGAATTTAAACTCTTTGAGATAGCGTTTTGGATGTATCAGAACATTATATTGTCTTTGACTCACCAGTATTTATTTTCTTTTTTGTAGTTGTTGGATATGCTGAAGTTCTATACTGGCTTTGAAATAAATGATCAGACTGGAAATGCTCTGACAGAGAATGAAATGACTACAATACATTATGATCGCATAACTTCTCTTCAGGTATGAAACAAAAGCTTTTTAGTGATGTCTTCATTTCCAGATGTGCCTAACTTCATGATAAGATGTTAACATCAATCTCTGCTTTTATATAGAGATTAAAGTACTTGACCGTGTGTCAGAATTTCAACTTTGGCAAGAAAAATACAATGGAATTATTTGTCATATTTTCATATGATAAAGAGGCAGGTCATTGATGCAGAGGGAACCACTAGCTCTATGTCAGCTCTTGAAGCACCCTCACTTATTACAACCAACCACTTTTCCCTGAAATCTGTTCTCCATTACATTCCATAAGACCTGTTCACCCTCACATACATGAGTTCCCTCAGTCTTCCAGCGCCCATCTCCACCAATGGGAATTTACAGTGGAAAGAAACCAGAAAACCCAAGTATTACCCATGTGGCCAGTGGTTCTCACTACACTGGTTTAAAGTGGAATGCCTTACTGAAACAGTAGAAACTGCTATACCAAAAGCTCATGAGGCCAGGAATGTGCAGCTACGAGAAATATTTATGTACAATACAGAAACAGATGTTAACCGTGTGTATTGTTGCAATGCAAAAGTTGCTGGAGAATTTGCAAGTGGGAAGAAATGGAGTGATATTTGGAAACTTGACTTTTTAAAGCAAGCAAGTTACATATGGACAGTGTGCAAATGCTTCATTACCCGCTACAGGTCTGTGTTTTGTGAGAGTGCAGATGAATGAGAGTGAAAACGATCGAAGCCAGAGGAGATCAAAGTTCTTATTGGCACTGTTTTGCTAGCTATTAAAATGAATACCTCTATATATAAAATTCAGTGTACACATGTTGTCACTGGGCAAGAATTGCATCACAAGTTTTTTGTGCACGCTGGTCATTACAAATTAGAAGGGACTTATTTGCACCTTGTCGTTCACCTGTACTGCACTTCTGTAGCTGTTTTACTTTATTCTGCATTCCGTTGTCTTACCTTGTTCTACCTCCATGTGCTGTGTAGTGACTTGATCTATATTAACAGTATGCAGGGCAAGCTTTTCATTGTATCTCAGTGCATTTGAAAACAATAAACCAATTCCAATTACACCTTAAAAACAATAGGCAAGATCTGAGCTCAGGATCAAATTAGTGTTTTGACAGCAACAATACCTCCTGCGCTACATACATGCTTAAAAACTTTTATTTTGTTTTATATTATATCTTGGGGATTTATATCTGTAGTTTGTATTCGATTTTCAGGAAGTTATTTTCTTAAATGCATTAAATAAATGAAAATCAATCAAAAAATAAATCAATGAAAATAAGTATTGTAGAAACTTACAATTTTTAGCTGGTTAATTCTGTTGCTTACAATATTACCAGCTAGTAATTAAATGTCTAACTAAGCTTAACCCTTCTGTCCTTCATCTTCTGCATATTCATGTGCCTATTTTAAGAGCCTCTTAAACAGCTCTATCATATTTTTCTCCACTACACATCTTGTTTCAATTTATCCCCTTTCACCATATATACATGATGTCTAGTATTAAATTGAAGTGATTGCTAAGTCTGAAGAGATTTACTCATTTACATTGCAGAGGGCAGCATTTGCTCATTTTCCAGAACTACATGATTTTGCCTTGTCTAATGTGGCAGCAGTTGATACTCGAGAATCTCTTGTGAAGCAATTTGGGTCACTTAGGTAGGTGATTTTTAAATTCTTGATTTGTTTGCAACTGCTTCTGCACAACTTTGAGTTCAAATGATATTGAATAGCATTTGAAATACAAAAACAGATTTAACTGTTGAATGGATGGGACCTATTTGGGTAAGGTCAAAATTGACATGGTGGTAAGCTGTTAATGTATTTATCTGGTTGATAATTCAGCAAACACATTTGGAGAGAACACAAAAGGACATGAAAATCCATGAAATGTTGAGTGTAGGAAGTGAACACCAGGTCAGGCCCACCAGGCTTCTTTCTAGACCATAATTTCCACTCTATCATAGTCAACAGAGCTTTTGAACATGTCTTGTCTTTTATCCAGTGCATCTATTCTCATCCCTTCTCCACATCGTCAGTTTCAGCACTCATCCAATCATCTTTAGTAATTTCTGACAGATCCAACAAGATTCCCCCATAATATACTTCTTCCCTCCTCATCCAACATTCCCTTTACAATTCCATGGGTAACTCTTCTATCTCCTCCAACCATTCCAGGTCTTGTGTGATTTTTCCATACAATTGCAAGAGATCCATATCTGTTCTTTGCATGTCCCTTCCCGTTATCCAGAGAACCAATATCCTCACAGTATGATTTGCTTGCACTTTGAACCCGGTGTAATGTATACTGTACAATACTCCATTATGTGATCTCCTATTCACAGAGCGTGCACATGCATTTGGTCTGCAGGAGCCTCCAGTTGCCAGTCACTTCCTCCATCCCACTCCCACTCTGATCGATCTGTCTGTAGTCCACTGCTTTGTTAGAACAAGGCACAAAGTAAGCTGGAAAAGCAGCATATTATCTGTCACCCATTTCCTGCTCTTTCCCCTCGCCACCTTCCCCGCTCTCTCTGAAAGCAAAGTTCCACGTTGTGATCTCTGCCCATTTCAGCTGATATTTCCAGGTCAACTAGTGTCAACTTCATTCTTTCTTGTATGTTTTATTCTTGTGCAAACATGGCTTGTGTGAAGATCTCTACATGGATATAAAATACATTATTCATGTTTCCCAATTACAGTCCCAACACACTCCACAGAGTGGCATCATACCTTTGTCTTTTGCCAACCCTGCCTGAGGAAGTGGATACATGTTATGAAAAGGATTTTCTCTTGGAGATGTTGGTCAGTATTTCAGTGATGAGAATATTAATCAACATGATATTGGAACATGATTTAAATGCAGCAAATTGTTCACTTAAAGTTGTTTCTTTTTAATAGGTGTCCCGACATGAACGACGAACATCTCAAATCCAACAATTAAATGAAATGCCCCTTTATCCCACAGAAAAAATTATTTGGGATGAAAATATTGTTCCAACAGAATATTACTCTGGTGAAGGTATGATGAATCATGCGCTTGTGGAGTTTTTTTATTTCTTATTCACTGCTGGGTTCCGTTTAGGTTGAAAATCCATGCCCTACAGGGAAAATATTACTCTCTGGGCTTCACACAAGCAAAGAACTTCATTGTACCCTGGTGTATATGACAAACTAATCTGATCTGATTTGACCATATGTTTTTGTTATGCCAGGCTGCCTTGCATTACCAAAGCTGAATTTACAGTTCTTGACTCTACATGACTATCTGCTGAGGAATTTTAATCTCTTCCGTTTGGAATCTACATATGAAATTAGGCAGGATGTAGAGGATGCAATTAGCAGACTTAAACCATGGTGGGTATTAATGTTCCTGTATTTAAATGCATTTTCCCTCCAAGTCAGTTTCTGACAGTTGTTGGATCTGCTGTAAACTATTAAGACTGGTTGAAAACGTTTTATTTGAATTCTTCAGATTGCTTTCCCTTTTAAGTGTGCTTGTATATCTGTTCAAGATGTCAAATTAATATTTGTAAAATAGCTAACTGTGTGTACAGAGGGAATGGTTCCCTCACTAATGGTTCCCACAGCTCACAGGTGTTACATTGCTCATCCCACACCACAGTGCAGGTAAATGTTCATGTTACTCTACCCTCTACAGTTCTGCAATAATTGGGGAGTTACCCAGACAAGTCTGAACCACAGTGGGTCAGAATCACATTGCTGCTTTGCATTAGTGTTAGATACACTGTTTAGTCCCCTCCATGGTAGGAGCAAAATCAATTCCTATTATTCACTGTGATAAATGGGATGTGTGGTCCTTTCCTCAGAAGCAATTGTAGAATCTAGTCGATTCTGCAGTGTGAGCGAGTTTTGCTGCCCAGTCTACTCCACAAGGGCTGGGAAATTGCACCTCTCAGTCTGTTCCATAGTTGATGAAGCTACATTGCTGACTTCACTTTACAATGGAAGGAAGTTACATTGTCCAGTATCTGCTGTGCAGCTGACGGCATTGAACTGCACAGAGTCAAAATAAGAGCACTTTCACTTTTGAGCTTAAGCAGAAGGTCTGCATTTTCTCCGTACTCACGAGCCTTGTGCAAAATTAATTTAATTAATATTTTACTAATTTGTCATTTTTTATCTGATAAATTCAGATTTTTTTTCCTACCACTGCTCTTCGCTTGAAGGCACCATGACATCTACCCTGTTATTTTTTTCACCTTTTCAAAATCTGCTTCCCGCTCTGTTCCTCAATGTCTCTGTTGAGGGAGGTGGGAGTCTACAGAAAGCTCCCAATAGAGTTGATTGCTGTCTTTTTCTAACTTTCACCCACACTGACTCGGTGGATGATCCCTCCAGAATGTCTTCTCTCCTGTAGCTATCCCTCATTAGTAATGCCACGCCCTCTCCTCTTTTACTTTCCTTCCTGTCCCCTTTGAAACATCTAAACCCCGGATCATCCAGCAGCCATTCCTGCCTTTGTAACAGCCACGTCTCTGAAATGGCCATAGTATCATAGTTCCATGTATTGATCCATGCTTAAAGTTCATCACCCTGATACATCTTGCATTAAAATAGACACATTCAGCCCATCCACCTGATTGCAGTTTTGCTCTATCGACTGCCTACCTTCCTGTGAGATAATGTTCTATGTTCTTCCAGTATTTATGGCCAATTTAAACTAGCAACTTCCATTGAGATGTACTATTTTTTCAAAAACATCTTGATGCCCCTCCTGGGAATACAATGTTGAAAAATGAGTTCAAATCTTTCACTTTTATTATTAAATTTTAATATATACTTTTACACAATTTAACATGTGGATCAGAATAACTTCTTTATCTTAATTTGGTGTCCACTGATGCAAAGCAATTTGTAATGTTAAACAAACAAGAGAAAGTCTGCAGATGCTGAAAATCCAAGCAACACGCACAGAATGCTGGAGGAACTCAGCAGGCCAGGCAACATCTAAGAGTCCTGATGAAGGGGCTCGGCCCGAAATATTGACTGTTTACTTTTTTCCATAGATGCTACCTGGCCTGCTGGGTTCTCCCAGCATTTTGTTGGAATTTTAAAACATCTAAAATACTCCATGAGAATGTTTCAGTCCGTGTCCTGAACTTAGTATCTGAATATGTTTATTAATATTGCAGGCAAGGAGAGTATGGAGGTGTTGTCTTTGGTGGCTGGGCTCGAATGGCACAACCTATCGTCACATTCTCCATTGTAGAAGTGTCAAAACCCAATATCGGTGAGAACTGGCCAGCCAGAGTCCGGGCAGATGTAACCATCAACTTGAATGTTCGATATGAAATCAAAGGGGAATGGGAAGGTAATTCCAAGGATTTATTTTCCAGCAGATATATGGAATATTGTTTCCTGTTTTGCAGGGGATATGTACAAGTATTCCCAGATTAAAATGGGATAGAAATCATGAATCAGAAGGCAATTCCAGACATTTTTTTTATAAACAGTAAATTACTCAGAGGAAGTCAAGAGATGAATGAATCTGAATTTTGGTTTTGCTGAATGGAGCAAAGACTAATTACTGATGTGTTTATTGATAAATTTCTGAATTGTTTTTGGGTTAACACATATTAATAAAACATTATATGGTAAACAGTAAATCTTTAGGCAGATGCAGTGACTGTGTTTGAGCACCATGTGATATATGTGTTTTCTTTATTTCTGGATTTATGTGTTGTATTTTTCAATCTGCAGCCCTTCGCAAGCATGATGTCTGTTTCCTTATAACTGTCCGCCCAGTCTTGGCTTATGGCACAAAATTTGACCGAAAACAACCATTTGTCGAGCAAACTGGACTCGTGTATGTGCGTGGTTGTGAAATTCAAGGCATGCTAGATGAGAAAGGGCGGGTCATTGAAGAAGGTACAGTTTTGTGCTTTTGTTTGCAGAACAGCATGGGATATTTTTTAAATGAGCATTTCCAGCATGTATCTGGTATAGCATGTTTATTACTGTTTTATTTTAGTTGGCAGTGAGGGATCCCAGTTCTTGGAAGCGAGGGATCCCAGTTCAAACCTCAGTCTAGGACTGTAGCGGAGAATTTATTTTAATAGTTCGGTTCCAAGGGAATGCTACTGTATGGAGGTGCTGTCTTTTGATTAGATTCTATTTCAAGGCTTCAATCACATTTCCGATATGACTGAATGATCACCATTTTTGTTGAAATTTTCTCACAAAAGTGGCGACTGTGCCTACCTTAATAATAAGAGCAGAGTGGCTATACTGTAAAAGCACAATATTCGTGTAAAGTGCATTAAGATGTAAAATTTGTGGATGTGAAATTTGATACTGAATTAGTTGTTATCCACTTGAATGGACAATTTTTCATGCCTCAAATATATTTTTATGTTTCCAATGTAACTTGGATTATTACGTTTTTGTCACAGGTCCTGAACCTAAACCAAAGCTGAAGGGAGATTCCCGAACCTACAGAGTATGGCTGGATCCCAACCAATATCAGCAGGATATGACTTTTTCAGTTCAGAATGGGGCAGAAGATGTTTATGAAACCTTCAACATTATCATGAGAAGAAAACCTAAAGAAAATAACTTTAAGGTGAGTTTAGTTGAATCTGTCAAAATCTAGTATTCTATAGCACAGACGAAGACCTTTAGAACAATTAAGCAAATTAGGAAATTATATCATCATGATGGTTTCTGCTTCCAAGGTTATGTGAAAGAAAATATGTAAAAACTCACACTCTTTCTAAGCAGGAAGAATATTACAGAAGGAAATTCTGAGAATTAGAATTCATTTTTACCACTTGACATTGAATTCAGTTTAAAAAATCTGGACAGAGAACACTACAATCATTTAAGCCATCATTGTCTTCAAAACTTGGCTAATTTACACATTTTATAGAGAACACACCGTTGCAAGAAAAAGTTTGTAAACCTTTGCAATTACCTGGTTTTCTGCATTAATTACATAAAATGTGGTCTGATCTTCATCTAAGTCACAATAATGGACAAACACAGTCTGCCTAAACTAATAACACACGAACAATTGTACTTCTCGTCAATACTGAGTACGCCATATAAACAATCACAGTCTAGGTTCGAAAAAAGTATATGAACCTCTGGAGTAATGCCTTCTACAAAAGCTATTTGAAGTCAGATGTTCAATGAGTTGAGATTGGAGGTGTGGGTTGTAGAGGTGCCCTGCTCTTGAAAAGAGACACACAAAGTCAGGTTACTGACAGAAACTGCGCTTCTCAAAGATCTATCTCAATGTGCACCATGCCTTGATCAAAACAACTTTCAGAGGATCTTAGAAGAAGAACTGTAGAGATGCATGAAGTAGTAAAAGGCTACAAAAGCATTTTTAAAGACCTGAGCATTCGTCAGTCCACAGTATGTGAAATTGTCTCCAAATGGAGTGGGCATCCTGCAAAGATCATACTAAGAGCATAACGTGTGATGCTGAAGGAGGTGAAAAGTAACCCAGTTACAGCAGAAGACCTATAGGAATCTTTAGAACTTGATAAAGTCTCTGTTCATGTGTCCACTATATGAAAAGCACTCAACAAGAATGGTGTTCATGGAAGGACACCGTGGAGAAAACCACTGCTCTCCAAAAAAAAATGCTGCATTTCTCAAATTTGTAAAGATCAACTGGATGTTTCACAACACTTCTGGGACAATATTCTGTGGACAGATGAGACTAAAGTTGAACTTTTTGGCAGAAATGCACACTGTGTTTGGAGGGAAAAGGACACTGCACACCAACACCAAAATCTCGTAACCTAGAAGCATGGTGGAAAGAGCGAGATGGTTTGGGACTGCTTTGCTGCCTCAGGGTCTGAGCAGCTTAAGGAAACAATGAATTCAAAATTGTATCAAGACATTTTGTAGGAGAATGTCAGGGTAGCTGTCTGTCACCTGAAACTTAATAGAAGTTGGATGATGTAACAAGACAATGATTAGAAACACAGGAATAAATCAACAACGGAATGGTTTAAAAAGAAAAAAAATTCATGTTTTGAAATGGCCAAGTCAGAGTCTAGATCTTAACCTAATTGAGATTCTGTGGCATGACCTGAAGAGGGCTGTTCATGCAAGGTACCCCAGAAATACTGATGAACTGAAACAGTTTTGTATGGAGGAATGGTCTAAAATTCCTCCAAGCAGATGTGCAGGACTGATCAATAGTTACCAAAAACGTTTGATTGAAGTTATTGCTGTACAAGGGGGTCACACTGGTTACTGAAAGCAAAGGTTCACATTTTTTCCAACAAATACATGTAATAATGGATAAATTTTCACAATAAATAAATGAACAAGTATTGCAAACACACAGAAATCTGCAGATACTGGAAATTCAAGCAACACACACAAAATGGTGGTGGAACTCAGCAGGCCAGGCAGCATCTATAGGAAGAAGCACTGTCGATGTTTTGGGCCGAGACCCTTCGTCAGGACTCATCCCGAAATGTCGACAGTGCTTCTTCCTATAGATGCTGCCATGCCTGCAGAGTTCCACCAGCATTTTGTGAATGAACAAGTATAATGTTTTCTGTGTTTTTTATTTAATTGGGTTTTCTTCATCTAGTTTTGGGACTTTTATGAAGATCTGATCACACTTTAGGTAATATTTATGCAGAAATAGAGAAAATTCTACAGGGTTCACATACTTTCTAGCACCACTGTACATTCCTGTGATTGTTTTTCTCATATGTGACTTCAGTGTAGAATCCGTATGTATGTTTCTCAAATGGCAAGTGAGCCATTTAATTATATATTGCCAGTGGTTCAAGAGAATTCTGCAAGAAAGGGTGTGTTCTTTGCAATTACCAGATGGGGGATGATGAACTTTGTCTTGCTTAAATGTTGTTCAACTTCCTGCTTGAAAATGAAACAAAAAATGACTATCTTGGAGCATCACATGTTTGTCAACATGAGAGATCTAAGCATTTCTCAATCACTTGGTCTCTAACTTCTCTTTTGCCACTGAAGTTCGTTGGTACTTTATCACATGTTGATGACTACTTTTCAGAATACTGCTTAATTTCTGAACTTGCATCATAGAGAGCAGTTGGCACCAGTTAAGACCTATTTCACTGGAGTGGTAGCAATTTTTCAAAACTGGTAACCATGCTTCCCATCACCCAGAAAGAAGAATGTAACCCTCTACACTCAGAGCAGGAGGGATCAACAAGAAATTGAGGTTCAGAATAAAAGGGCAGAAGACAACTCAACTGAAGTCACAAAGCTTTTGTCATTTAAAGCTTCTTCATTTCAAAAATCACTTGTGGTTTCCAGAGTAAATTAATGTAATCGTTGTTAGCAAGGTATAACTTTGGTTCATTGAATATAAAATTTAAAAATGACATGTATTCCTTCAGAACAAAACATAGATTTTTGTGTTTTATTTAGTTAACTTATTTAAGACGGAACAAACTATCATTTTCATAATATTTAATGGTGAGTTTATGTATTGTGTCCTTGTAGACCCCCAATACCCAGCTCAAGCCACATAACTGTCCCACAGTCTAGACCTTGGCCTTGGCTGTATTCTATTCTGCTGGCTCTAGCTGGACATTGTATTTGCAGTCAAGATCCCTTGCTCCTATGTCTGCCTAATAAGTAAGCCAGATATCAGATGGTCAGGATTTCTAAATAATTGGATGCTAGAATATCTGAGTTTTACTTTGTATGTCTTTATACCTCCATTTGGGCAACATTTCTGCAGCTACCTATCTAATTATGCACCCCGTTTGAATTTCAGTCCTCAGTCTCCTTAAAACACACAATTCCTGGTATTTGCAGTTTTTGACTTTGTCTTCTTGAATTCGAGCACTTAAATATAGACAAATGATGATAGATAATTGGATTAGCAGATCTGGCTAAACCACATAAAGTGCTTTTTGGGATCCAGCATCTTTAGGACTGCAAAATCTCTGTTTTTCATCTTGCAAGTTATCTCATTCCATCACATTGTTCTCTCTCCTGCATCTCCAGTTTCAGTATTAACTATGAAGAACTCATGGGTACATCATTGCACCTAAGGACTCTCAGCAACTGCCTTTGCTGTTTTCCAAGCCAGTTAGGCAAAATTTTGTAAGGTTTATCTCTGCCCTTGCTCTGAACTTGCATCTTTCCCAACGTATCTCATCAAGCTCATGTTGACCACAAGGCTTGTGACCTACTGTGGAACTGAATCAGACTGATCCTGACATTTGTGTTGTACTTAAATGTGAAATGAGTTTCAAGTCATTTATCCATGTTGTCATTTGGACTGCCCGCTTCTGAATATGCCTCGGTTCATCCACTTCTTTTGTCCTTCATATCGTCATTGCTTATAGATTTGACTTCCACTGCAATTTGGCTGACCTCCATTGGCATCCAACTAAGTAGTAGTAGTAGTCTTGTCCTTATTTCCAGTTCCCTCATGGTATTGCATCTCCTTTGAGCCCAACAACTTTTCAAAATGTCTGCTCCCATCCTTGATTTTAATCACTTAAGTAAATGCCTGGATGTCGAAATTAACGTTGCAGCGTGTGCTTTTCGTCATGATTAGTTGATTAGATATTTGCATAAATGGGCTGGTGTACAGGTTTACCTAATTAAGTGTCTACTGAGTGTATATTACAAACAGCAGAAGTCCCTGCAGAACACTATGAGTCACACATCTCCAGTCAGAATAAATACCATTGACCACTCCACCCTGTCTTTTACAGGAAGTCAACTCTGAATTCAAACGGTCAATTCACTATGGATCCCTTGCACTTTAATTTTCTAGATGAGCCTCCCATAAGGGACTTAGCAAATGCTTTACAAAATTCTTTGTAGACAACATTCATAGCTCCACCTTCATCTTTTACCTACGCCATCTTTTCAAAAATTTCAATCAAGTTGTTAGGTTGCGTTCACGAAAACAATGAAATGGCGCACTGCTGTCTGACAGCGTTTTCAGATTTCTCCAGTTACCCCATCCACACTGATCTGCCCAAGCAGTGTTTTCAAAAATACGCACTTTGGAGAGCGTTTCTGAAAAGCTCTGGTTTTGGGGGACAAAAACACCGTTTTAGTGTGGATGGAGGGAAAAACGAAGAGAAAAAGCTTTGGTTACGGATTTATCCGGTGTAGTGTGGACGTAGCCTAAGTTGTTTAGACACAGGAGGAGTTCATTCAGTCTGTTGGGTATTCTAATCTTGCTTGGTGCCTTTGACCAAATGTCATCTACTTTGTCCCTTGTAGCTCCCAATGTGCCACTCACCATCTGCTTATTATTCCTATAATTATGGATGATTTTTCGGCTCCATTTTACGTTAACTTCCATTCTATTCTCATATTCTCTGCCTGTTCACTTTCCCTGTAAACTAACTACATTTAGCCTGGTTTTTCTTGAAGATTTCACCTGATCATATTCACGGTTTCCGTTGTCATCAAAGGAGTTACGACTTTTGTTCCATTTTCTCTCATAAATAATTAGACCCCAAAACTTGTAAAATTTAAAGAAAAACTCAGTGTTTATTATAGTAATAATATTCTCTGGAATTACCACATTATTTATGGATGTCGTAAGTATAACGCTATGCTTTCCCGCTTATTCATGTTAAATCAGTGGTTAGGTCTTAACTTTAAGCAAGTATTTCCTTTGTATTTCATGTGGTTGCTTTTGATTGGAGTGACTTTGTAAAAAAATTATTTAATTTCCAGGCAGTGCTTGAGACTATCCGGCACCTAATGAACACAGAGTGTGTCGTTCCTGACTGGCTTCATGACATTATCCTTGGATATGGAGATCCAGGAAGTGCTCATTATTCTAAAATGCCAAATCAGATTGCCTCGCTGGACTTTAATGACACCTTCTTCTCAATGGATCACCTGAAAGCTAGTTTTCCTGGGTGTACAATTAAATCAACAGTAGAAGGCTGTGCTTTGCAGAAACCTCCTTTCAGGTAAAAGAATAGTTTAATATGTTTTGAAAAGAGAAATCTTTGCATAAGTACAGAGTTCTTTCGCAAATATAAATACTAAAATCTCCAGAGTTTTCTCTAATTATCAGAATTTTGTTGTGGTCTTGCCATATCAGCTTGCAGGAGTTATGCATCTTTAAAGCATAATGCAGAATAATTATCCAGTAAGTGAAATATGTTATAATCTTTTAAGGAAAAATATGAATATTTTTCTCCTCTGAAACTTCAGGATCACATTCTCAGTGCACACTGGTAAAGGGAAAAAACGAAAAGGAGAGGGTGAGGGTGACGAAACAGAAGAGAATCAGACACTTACTGTTGAACCTCATGTAATTCCAAATAGAGGACCTTATCCCTACAATCAACCCAAGAGGTAAAGGCCATGTAATTTCCAGTCTTTTAGCTAATTTAGCTAATTTGATAGCTTAATTGAGCTCTTTTTATTACTAAACTTACTGCTAGACTTGTTCATTAATTCTCGTTTGCATTTACATAAATGGGTGCCATTACCTTGTGTCAGCTCCTCATTTCCCTGTCTCTGTTCTTTATCTCCATGCCCGTACCTTTGTCTATTTTCCCCCTAAATACCTGCTCAGTTTGATCTTTTAAAGCTTTGTTGTTGTGCTGATCCAACTCTTCTGCCCTAAATAAGTTGTATCAACTCCAAATATGAAAATACTGTTTGTAAATTTTCCCCTTTTATTATAATGAATCTGAAAATGTCATCAGTGGGTGGGGGAGTCATTTCCTTTCAAAATTTTGCACAATTTTCAACATCCAAATTGTTTCATCTTTTTCTCTTCTCTCCAGAAAGAAAAATTTAAATCTTCTCAATCTATCTTGAGAAGGTAGCTTTGTACCTTTGATCATGGTTCCACTAACTTCAGGATAACCGAGTGCTGAAAGCTACACATAATGGCCTAATTTCCTCCTTTGTATTCTTGAGTGTTGGCATTGCTGGCAAAACCAACATGTCTTTCTCTAATTTCTCTTAAATATGTGTTGTTGAGCTGTAGCCTTAAGTCACTGCAATGCATGTGTTGATTATGGATCGAGAGTAAAAAGTTTTTAACACAGTGATGAAGAAATTCCTGTACATTTCTATACAAGACAGGTGAGTGAAGTCTCTTTGGCAGAGTTCACTTTAGCTTTTGTCTTAGTTCGTGCAGCCACACCTGAAGCTACAGTCCATAGGAGCATAGAAAATAATCATTGAACTTGCTGGATGAGATTCCAGTGTAACATTTAGCTTTACACTGCTTATTGAGGTTTGGTGAGTATTTTACCTGTTGTCATCCAGGGAAGTGGGAAGTGTTCTGGGATCCTCCTGATTTGTGCCTTGTAGATAGTGGAAAGTCTTAAAAGTTGGGAGAAACTCGACAGAATGTTTTATCTCTGAGTGATTATTTTGTGTTAAGTCCTATAAACTTACTGATTTTTTGGTGATCCCAGATGGGGGAATGGGGAGCTGAACAGACTTGTCAGAAGGACATGATCAGTTGCCTGATTATTGAAGCATAACATTTGCTTGCCACTTCATAGCAAAAATCTAAATATTGTCCAGGAATTGATGCCTGTGGACAAGATGCGTCTTGCCTGGAGAGTTGCATTAAGAGCTGAACACTGCATCCATGTTTATGATAAAGGGAAGTTCAAATGAGAGTCATTGATGAAACAACTGAAGGTTGTTGGACCAATGACATATCCTTGAACTCCTGCACAATTATCCTCTAATAATCTTCTTTACCGCTTTTTGTAACTGCATTTGTGGTTATCTTTCCCTCTCACGTCCACTGGCTTTAATTTTGCAAGGGTTCCCTGATTTGATTCCCTTGCAATATTAAAGTCAGTGGACATGAAAGGGAAGGATGCATGCTGTTTTAATACTCAGGTCATTCATGTGCTTCACCATGGAAGTCATCTGTTTGTTTGTGCTTAGATCTAGGCTGTAATGAAGTTTGGAACCAAATACTCCTGGGGGGTAGTCCAAACTGGTTAATGATAACTTAGTGCTATCTGAAAACAGTTATCAATAGCTTCAGTCAATACTTTGATTGATGTTGAGGGTAGCTGGTGCGACAATGACTGGCCAGTTATCCTGCATTTGCTCGTATTTAACATAGAAAACTACGCAACACTGTGCCACAGATGCTAGTGATGGAGCCATTGTAACAGAATTATTGGCACTTCATCACTGTAGCCAGCACCAAATCAAGGTTTATGGCCTTTGCTGTTTCTAGTATTCTCCTCAATTTCATAAACTTCTACAGCACAGAAACAGGCCTTTTGGCCCACCACATCCATGCTGACCTATGGCTAGGATCTATGCTAATCTTATTGCCTGCATTAGGATAATAAACTTCATCTTATGACCTGGAATAAATCAAATTGAAGACAGACTTCAGGAGGAAGCCAAGATGAATTACTCATTTAGTTCTATTATCATAAAGTAGTTACAATCCTTTCATCTTTCTCTTATGCATTTATATTCTAAGCATCACTTTCACAAATATGGATGTTTATTAACCTATTGCCTCTGAGTTAATTAAGGGCAACATTGAACTTTAGAATCTATTGAAGGTGGAATCACATGCCCCTATTGATAGAATGACGCTTTTGCTATTCATCATTTATGTAGCCTGGTGTTGTAGTTATTCATATCTTGACTAATTATTTTAGTGGCACTTCTCAGTACTCCCTACAAGGTGCCCAGCACTGCTTATTGAACCCGATTGGCATCCATGAAGATGGTAACTTTATTCCATCAGGCTATTGATTGTGATAGAATCTGACTGCTGTGCTGATCAACGTCTAGTTTAAGCTGCTAGAATTTTAGCTTACATAAATTTATTCCCACACAACACATGGTGTTTTCAGCATAACAATGCTGTTCCATTTCCATAGAACTCTGCAGTGGTTTTGTCTACCTCTGTTACACTGGCAGATAGATCGGTAAATGCCAACTTGGCAAGGAAAACTAGGGGTGGGTTTTTCTGTTGTATGGATTCACTCACTAACTGACAACTGTATCCTCGGGGTACTTGACTGGAGGTATTAGCAGTGGAACAGCCGAAGCACTTTTAAAATAGACTGTTACAACTCCCACCAAAATATTTATTTCTTGTCTATTGTTTTTAAAGTAAATCCCTGAATCACAGTTACCTTTCCTAACATTTTCTAACTAAATGTTCATCAACATACCAAACTAAATATTTTTTACTGTTCTGATTTTTAAAAAATCAGCATTTCCCAGTAATGTTCTACTTCATTTTCTTCTATTTCAAATTGGTTGTTTAATATTACAAATGTTATATTTTGAAGCAAGCAAGAAAGTGTGAAGACTTCATCTCATGGATAAGGAATCTGTTTCTGTATTTTCTTCTGTGTTTAGGACATTAGATTGTTTCCAAATGGCTTGGCAATGTCAGAGAATGGTGGTGGCTATTTTCCCTTTCATAGAAATGTTAGCACTTGCAACCATCTAAGTGAATATATTTGATTAGTTATTTTACCCTGCGGAATGTTTTCTTCAAGTTAGTTCCTTCCTGTTTTTTTTTAAATATCTTGTTAATTGTTCCTTTGAAAATCATTGACTGCTCATGACCGTTCGCACTATTGTCTTGTAAATTATTGGATACTATTGGGTTATCTGTTATGGTTTGGCTTTTATGGTATTGTATTGTCTTGTATTTTATGCTTGGCATCAAACCATAATCAATTCTGATATGTTTCACATACTGGCAATTAAGTAATTGTGATTCTGAAATTGTGGAATGTAATACATTTTTAACAAATCAATGTGTTTGAAGAATGGAAAAGTTAGAAAACCGGTGAATAAATACCACGTTAGCCCTCCAGGAGCAGGGTCACATCCCTGTTTAAGGTCAGCTACTACTTAGGACAAATGGAATTCACCTTATCAGCACTCAACTGTATTAAAAAGTCTAAGCTATCAGTGGGTGGAAGGAAGCATTTTGGACAGTTGAGTTTAAAAATAGGGTTTGTTAGCAACAGTGAGAGTATTAGAACATCAACTCAGAAACATGATAGCGAAAGAACGGCTGTGGAAGGCAGATATGACTATATCTTATGAAGAGATGTGGGAGATCCGGAAATGGAGATATTGGACACTGAGGGTGCTGTGACCCCTGAACACAGGACAAGCAAACTAGTAAATCCAACTGATATTTTTTCTTGTGATTTCAATGTGTATGTTGTTTATAAGCACATTTTTATCTACATTCCATCTTTTAATTTCAGAAACACAATTCAATTTACACCTACACAGATAGAAGCAATTCGAGCTGGCATGCAACCAGGCCTTACAATGGTATCATTTTGCTCTTCCTTATTCAAACTTTTCTAATTTTAACCAATTCTGTGGGCAAAGTTAATTCTGCTGCTTGTTGTACGTTTCAGGTTGTAGGACCCCCGGGTACAGGAAAAACTGATGTGGCCGTGCAGATAATTTCTAATCTGTATCATAACTTTCCAGAGCAAAGGACTCTCATTGTGACCCATTCCAACCAGGTACCTTCACAATAAGTGCAATTTATGTATTTATTCAAATCACATGCTGTCAAGCTTGAGAAAATTTAATGAAGGTACATGCCTCAATAAAGCTGTTATTTGTTAATTATAAGTTGTTCATGTATTGTCCCGACAAAGTAAATAATACTTTAAGAGAATATTTTACTTCTGACTTAAAATTCTGTAACCTGTTTTGATTTATTCAAATGAAAACTTCATTTATTTTGCTAGGATGCTGATGGTGGATGTGCTTGAACCTAAATAATATTTCCTTTTCCATCTTGACTATCCATTGTCAGTTCCTTGCATCCTTAGTCAGGCATATGAAAGTAAATGCATTACAGTCTACCCAAAAACATGCTTAGATTTTCACAAGTGGTTCTAAGTGGCATAAGTCAGATTTTGCTTTTTCTGTACCCCAACATGATAGCCATGCATATAGTTTCTGAATTTGGAAGTTTATCACATAAGGTTATTCCCAAGGAAGCAAGTTTCGGTTCTATTTTCCACAACCTTAATGACCAACACTGAAAAAGCTTCTCCTCACAATTAAACTAGATTCAAAAATAGATTGCAAGCAATCTAGCAGTGTTTGAGACAGTTTGCATGCATTCCTATTGTTTTAAAGCCTGTGATTTCAGTGTTTAGATGACTATTTTAAATGTGTGATTTTAATGAGTATAGTTTAAAATCCTGAAAAGTACCTTTGATTAACTGGTAAATGAAAAAGAATAGGATACACTGGTTTGCTTTATACTTATGCAATTCTATTATAAATAGAATATGTTTTTCTTTTTCATGTCAAGATTAAGTAAGTTATGAGGTAGAAGTACCTGTTTGTAACCTTTATTGAAGTGAAGTTTGTTGGGTCAATCCACTTCTTTCCTAAGATAGCAAAATTTAATGTTTTCTAATTAATTTGGATTTCTTCCTCCCAGTACTGTTGACGCCTGACTTCCCTTCTTATTTTAAAAAAAGTTTCAATTTTTTTTTGTCAAAATGATTATCTGTCAGACAGTATATTGAAAATTATTGGTATTCTGGGATTGAATTGATCAGAGGCCAGTTTAAAATCCTTATGCTGCAGTGAGGTAAAACCAAGTGCAATAGCATTGATTCAAGATATTTATGAATTACCAAGGTAGTGCTGTTAACTTAAAAAAAAATGCAAATGAAATAATTAAACCAACAAGTGAAATGTTTTCTTAAAGGATAACCTTGGCCTTCTCACCCTTTGCCCTGGGATCCCTGTCAAAATTAGTGGGGCCTGAGATAAAGTATCAGGTCAGATCTGGCATAGGATGCTAGATCGTGCCTGGTTGTCTCATCAAGGCTTGACTCCAGCAGAGTGATCTGACTTGCTCTGTTGATGGGGTAACTCCTGAACTTGTGTTCTTACAGAGGCTATGCATAATCGTGCAGCTTACCATTCTGCTCAGATGGCGATGCGCGTGGTTGCAGCAGCCACTCTGGGACCAACCAGTGGTGTAATTGTTCGTCTTTTATGTCTTTCTTATGGTCACAAGGCACTGCTGGATACTAAGAACATTGAGTATTGAGTGTCTACCCCGCTAGTGATAGTGGGCTTGATAGTGAGGGAGCTGGAGTTGTTTCGGACTGTGATGCTGCTTACTCTGGGAAGGTGTTGGAGTCGATGCGTGGTCTAACAAATGGTGTGAGTGATAGTCTTGGATGTTTTTCTTGTGACTGCAAGACCCCGTTGGACATTGGTAATTTAGAATGCTGCAAGTCTGGTTGATTAGTGAGACTGACAGCAGGGGAGCTGTGTTGCTTCAGTAATAGCACCTTAGAAAGTTGTCTGTTGCAACGCCCAGAGGAGAGACAGCGAAAGAGGAGTGGAAGAGAATAGAGGCGTGGCAGGCACTCTGGAGTCCTTACTAGGTTGGGGTCTGGCCCCTTCTGTTGGTACTGCCCTTCATTGTTCCCTTGGTTGAAGACAAACTGGTTTGCAGTTGTCTGCGGCTGCACTAGTGCGTGATGATCAGCCTGCTGCAGGCTTCTTCGTGTGGACAACATCTATGCACCATCAGTCTACAGGACATGACACTCGGACTTCGGCCATATTGGTTTTTTTTGTGTGACCGTATGTGCACTCCTATCTTATATGTGCTATGTGTGGCTTGTGCTGTGAACGACAATTGTTACTGTGTTTTGCATCCTGGCCCCTGAAGTGTGCTGTTTTATTTGGCTGTATTCATGGGTATTCATGTATGATTGAATGATAATTAAACTTGAAATTGAACTTATTTCAGTCTTAACGGCAAAATTCTAGTGTCTGATCAGAACCATTGGCTGAAGTCAGTACAATCTGGCCCAATCTCTCGATACTCTATTGCATCAAAATATTTAAGAATTGTCTTGTCCTTAGAAAGTGTACTGAGCCATCTTGTAATTTGTGGCATAATTCTTAGCATGGTCTTCCCCAGTTAAAGTGCCATCAAGGCTTCATGTTTCACCAGCAATTCTAGAGGGCCAAGGCCCAAAATGTTGACTCTTCATTTCCCTCCATAGATGCTGCCTGACCTGCAGAGTTCCTCCAGCATTTTGTGTGTGTTTATCAGGATTTCAAACACCCCTACTTTCTCTAGTGGCTACAATTAAACCTACAAGTTTTTGCGGAGGAATTATTGCCTTTAAACACAGTGTTGTATGGATGTAACAATACCCGTTAGCTTTGGAAAACTGAATTTTAATTCCAGAAGGTTCCTACTCCTATATTTACACATTAGTAGATGGTTGAACCAGAACAATGCATGTCACCTTGTTGGCACACACATTCTGCACATTTGTTGACGTACTGAATTTAGCCTTTGGTGTTATTTCAGACATAATATAAATTATTTAAGTACCTGATGATGGATATTGTGTAGGTCGTTTTTCCCAATTACATGACAGTCACTGGGGTGTTCATCCATTGATTTCTTAAATAAATTCTGCATTTTAAAAAAAAGGCATGTTGTGCAATATCGTTAACTCAACAGCTTGATTTCTGCAGTAAAATATTACTCACGTCTTCTCAAAGCTCATCACATTTGGACAAATCGTTAAGCTTTGACACACAAGGCCAACACCAAAAAAGGAGATACTAAGCAACCTTCAAGCTCTTAATAAGTTGAACTTGCCTCCACGAAGCATGAAAAGTTGGAGCAGAGGAACTAAAAACATATCAGTCAAGGTCATGATAGGACTGAACTCAGTCAAACAAAATGCTTATTCCTTTTTGCTTTTAACAGAGATGTCATGCAACAGTCTGTTTTTCAGTTAATGTGAAAGATGTTGAGAATCATGAAAGATTTTTAGCAAGTTATTTTAAGATTGTCTCCAGAGACACTTTCTCATCTGTCCTTTCGGTGGATTTAAAAGAAGCTCTGACTGTCTTATAACTTATCAAACCATTGCTGTTTGTGGAATGTTGCTTCCACAGGATTAGCTGCTGGTTTCTTACATTTCAATAGTGACCACAATTCCAGAGTGTTTCATTGACTGAAAAGCACTTAAAGACAACCCCCGACTGTGAAAGGTGCTGTATAAATAGAAGTCTGTCATCTTCCTTTCCTATAAGGTAGACAACTTACTGATTTTGTGCAGAAGTAAATTGTTGCAAATGAATTTTACATATTATCCAAATAACTAAAAATACACAGTTCAAAATTGACACTGTTCTAAAGCCATACTGATAACTCTCAACGCATGGAAGTGTTACAGAAATAAGTTTCTTTTCATAAGTTGGAGCAGCTGTTTTAAGACTTTTTAAAAGTTATTCTCACTTCTATAAAACTCTGTCATCTGTTGCTGTCAATCTACAGGCTTTGAACCAGCTGTTTGAGAAGATCATGGCTCTTGACATTGATGAGCGTCACCTTCTTCGACTGGGTCATGGCGAAGAGGAGCTGGAGACTGAGAAGGATTTTAGCAGGTGAGCAATTTGGAGTATTATAATTTAATAAAAGTTGCAAAAGACTGAGACTATCTGACTGGAATTGAGACTGCAAAGTCATACAATAATGCCCTCTGAAAATCAGATTTAAGGTTTAGGAAACTGGTCTTTGAAGTTGTTTTGTACAAATGTGAAGTAATATTCTTATGTTGCAGAATTAATGCAAATCTGTTGTATAAATTCAAAGCTTAATTGGAGCTATCTTTAAAATTTTGCTGTTATCTTTGTTGATTCTTATTGTACCTTCTAGATAAATTAATAAAGACTTTCTTATTGATTTACCTCATTTATTCATGTGAAGAAATATAAATTAAATATGGATTCAATGTTTCAAGAAGAAAAACAGGCCATCATAGGAATAATCTGTTCATATATTGAATCAGGACAAGTGGTTTTAAACTATATTTAATTATTGAGTATAATTTATCCCTTACAGTTTACATTGCAACTATCTTTAGTTTGTGTCTGGTCTTTGTTTGTTTTTGCTTTTTTTAAAAACTCTGAATTTATGGGTCATGCTTCAGCAGATTTAGACCAAGATGGGCAAAAATGGCAGGTAGAACTTAAGTGGAAAATGTTAGGTAATCCATTTTTTGTTACACAGTACCAGTGACCCCGCCGCTGCCTATAAGGAGCTTGTACATTCTCTCCATGACCGCGTCAGTTTCTTCCCACAGTCTAAAGATGTACCGGTTGGTAGATTAATTAGGCATTGTAAATTGTTCTGTGATTCGGCTAGGATTAAACTTGCAGCTGAAAGGGCCGGAAAGGCCTATTGTTAAAGGTCGTGCTGTGTCTCAATAAATAAAGTGATGGTGTTCAAAGGCACCAGGGATTGCTTGTACTCAGTTATTACACTTTACAATATAAAGGTCTGTTTTCTAGACTCTAGTGGTAGGTTTGGTACTTTAGATTTTGTAATAAATTTTGTTGCCTCATTGTCTCTTATATCTATTTGGTGATCAAATGTCCTTAGATATGATTTCACAGAATATGTCAGATCATTTATGCCCATTTTTGTGATTCTTCCACCTTTTATTCACATAAAGCAAAAATGAAACAGTGAAAAGCATTAAAGTGAAGGTACTGGACAGCTGAAAACATTCCTTCATTGTAGCTGGAATTAAAAATGCAATTTTCTGTCCAAAAGTACTAAAGTCCCTTCAGTAGGAGGACTTTAGCCTCTCGAGTAGCCACTTTTTCAGTACTTTCTCAAAGGCAGTTTGAGATGGGTTTACTTTTAGTAAGACAACTCTCAGTATCATACCTAGTAATCAGAGAAAATGTTTGGCAAAAAAGGTGTTGCTGAACTGTTGTTAAAACTAAAGTTGCATTGGGTAAGTTATGCTGCATGTCTAGCAATGTAATTCTTCATTATTCTCTGCCTCCAGGCTGCAGCCTATAAGATGCAACACATCACACAAGGAGTGCTTTGTGAAATGAGGGAGTTTATTTTGCAGCTTCACTTCTCAAAACCATTTGATAACTGTTTGTCAGATCTCAATATTGTGGCTGAGCGGACATGATACATATTTAGAAAATGGTGCTCTTCAAAAGTAGGAGTTGAGACATTCTACACTATTACTGTGCTTGCTGTGGCTTCACGAAATACTACTTCATTATAGGTCCTCCAGCCCACCCACCATGGCACTCTGACTAATAAAATAGGCTGTGCAAAAAACCCTGGATACCTTGACCCCATTCCTAACTCCTGCCCTCCCTGTTTCTGTGTTGAGAACTTTGGTTTGCAACTCTACCCTCCACAGGAGCTCTCCATGTTTGGCTGCATGTGCTTCAAAAAGTCAGTGATTAACATTGGACTTAGTACCATGCAGAAACGTCTGGGCTAGTGAGAGTTGTGCAGTCAAGCCAAAAGAGGGGAAGACAGTGGCATTCTTCACATCCAAGAGATGGTGATGAAAGAGATCATTGCATTGTTGTTAATTCCCAGCAATAGCTCTCACGCAGTGCTGGCTGCCATGCAACCCTGAGTACCACAAATTGCTGAGAGGGCATATCACTCATCCCAGCCAACCCAGCGCTACTCCTCACAAGTAGACTTTCTGCACCGAGGGTAGGTAATTCATCTCTGGATTAGCACTGGGTTCCTAGCACCCAGATTCTCACACAGCTGTAGGTAGCAACAGCAAGAACAGGGCTTTGTACCAATTTGCTGGTGGAACACAGCAGTATTTTGTGTGCGTTGTTTGAATTTACAGAATCTGCAGATTTCCTCGTGTTTGTTCTTTGTACCAATTTCATAGGGACTACCACCAAGCACACTCTCATTCCTGGCAGTGCATTTTGGGCACTAAACAAGGTGCCACTGTATAAAAGGAACAAATTTTCTCTGAAACTTACAGGATTGCATTTGTCATGGAAGTACTTTGTAACAACACAACAATAACATTCATAAACTAGAGAAAGCAATTGTGCACACTGTTCTGCTGAGCAGTTGGTGAAATTGAAGGTTTCCTGTTTTATAATATGCTTTGTATCATTTAAATTAATTCTAATATAGAGAAATATGAGGTGATGCGTTTTGGTAGGAGAGTGAGGAGAATCAGTGTTGATACTGTTTTATAAAGGGTGTTGGAGAAGAGGTACCTGGAATGTGTATCAATAAAGACATTAAAGCAGACAAGTCATGTTGTATGTTTATAAAATACGAGTTTGGACTCAGCTAAAGTATTGGGTTCAGTTTTGGTCAGTTCTTAATTGGAAGGATGTGGAGACATTGAGACGATTCAGAAGAGAATAACAAAAATGATACTTAGGATGGGGGACTACAGTTAAAGGACAGATTGTGAGGCTGGGATTATTTTTGAAGAAGTGAAACTCAAAAAAAATACGATGGAGGCATATACAATAATGGAGGACCTTGACAAAGTAGACAGTGGCAGACTTCATTTTGGTGGAGGGATTGAGAACTAGAGCTAACATTTACAAAATAACAGGGGAAACATTATAAAACATATGCAGTGTGGCAATTGCCTGCAAATGTAATAGATAGATTCCATTCAGCAGAAAATTAGATAAATATGTAGCTGTGGCGACCCACTTCCCAGCACTGCATGTAGCACACCGCTACATAGCAAAGAAAATGTGCAAGTCTATGGAGAAGGAGCTAAAGGATGGAGCCCGTGAGTTTCTCTTACAGAGAACTGGTTCAGACGTGATCAGTCTCCTGTGCTGTAATTATTCTTTAATTCCATGATAGGTGCTTTACAGATGATAAATTATTTGAAGTTACTATTAAAAAAGCAAACATAGCATCCCTTTTATATTTAGTAGTATTCAATGAGTAGTGTCAGGATGAATCAGTGGCCTAATATCTTTCTAATGGTAATGATTAAGAATAGAATTTTGGCTAAGACACAAGGAAAATGCATGTTTTACTTTGAAAAGCTTCTTGGTTCTATACTTTTCTATCGTATAGCTAGTTTAATTTCCTACCTGAAGGAATATGCCTGCTTCAATCAGCACTCTCTCAATCACATATAGTGGAAGGTCAGCCAAGATCAGATACATGAACAATGGAGTGAAGTTTGAATCTGCAGTCAAGAGCAAAAGTAATTGAGCCAAATTGATTACTTCGAAAGAACTGCTTGTGTGTAATAATAGCTGTGATTTTTATGTATTGACCAGCTTCCGACCTAGTGGGCCTTAAGATTTTATATTTTGCACTCTATAAGTTTAAAATTCTCAGATTTGTGCTAAATTGTTTTCTGTTTTACCATTTTATTGTTACCTTAATTGTGTACAAGCAGCACTGTATTTGTACTTGATTATAATCCAGATATGTAGTTTTAATTGTGGGTAGATTTCTATACCTAGCTACAGCAATCTTACTTGTTAATAATAGATATGGCCGAGTGAATTATGTGCTGGCTCGGAGACTTGAATTGTTGCGTGAAGTAGGGCGATTACAAGAGAGTCTCGGGGTTCCTGGAGATGTCTCGTATACCTGTGAAACAGCTGGACATTTTTACCTGTATCAGGTAAGACATAGCTATATTACCTAAAAATATCAGGCCCTATTTTTAAGAATAGTATCCAAACTCAGTGTTTGGTGGCCTGTTTATTGATTTTTGTTTGAGCGCTTAATGCATTTTCTGATTAATGTTCCGGTAATCCCCACGTGTTTGTTTATATGTTCAATTACAATGTCTGGTTGCATGACACACTTGTTTTAAATGGGCTGTAAATGTGACACTACTACCTTTATAAAAATTTGATTTAAACAATTAATAGTTCTTCCTGCCCCTGAGTCCTCATGTCCGCTCATCCTCCAGCCCTTTTATCTTCATCCAGATTTCAGCATCTCTATCACGTTTTAAATGATTTACCATTCATATTTTAATTAAGGATTTAATTTTTAATGTTTGAATCAATTTTTATTAGGTCTATTCTTAATGATTGTTTCAGCCGTGTATAACAGTACAGTTATCTTTGTTTTCATTCAGGTGATGTCTCGTTGGGAAGAATATCTTAGCAAAGTAAAAGCCAAAAGTGGAAAGTCTGGTGATGTTACAGCAGTGTCTGAACATTTTCCATTCCATAAATACTTTGCCAATGCACCACAGCCTATTTTTAAATGTCAATCATACGAAGAAGATATGGAAATAGCTGAAGGGTGTTTCAGGCACATTAATAAAATATTTACGCAGTTGGAGGTAGGCCATGTTTTTAAGAATAGTGATCATCTTTTCATTTTCACTAACTAACTGTGTTGTCCATATTTTCACCAGTCACATAATGAATAGATATATAATTTGTTTTGGTGTTGCTAAACTCAAAATGTACAAAAAGATGGTGTTCTGAAATGGGATTGCATAACTTCTTTGTTACGTGTCAGATTTGTTGCGATGTGCTGATGTTTATTATTTCTTATTTGTCAAGTCATTTTAATAATGTATGAAATCACAACATTGTTCCAATCATTAATTGTCTGATATATTGGAAATTCTGAACAGATTAGAATATGAAAACTACTGTGAAGAGAAACCATTAGTACTGATGAGTGAAGGAGAGAAACACCCACCATTATTGTTTGATGCTAAAATCATTTCTACTTGGTCCATATAATTTGGAGGACGTTTTCAAGTTTCATATAGTTCTGTAACCACAAATATAAGGAAGGCCCAGCAATATAAACTGGTTGTGCTGTGCAGAATTCCTAGAATGCAAAGATAACCTCTTACGTTACTGTAAATAACATTCTTAAATCTTTCAAACTCAGTTCCCACAATAAACATAAGAATTTTATGGGCCTTTTTGACTTTGAAATTATCTCATCAATTTCCATTGCTGCTGTACTTGTTTTCTCCAGCCCACCTATGCAAACTTGAAATTTAAATGATCCCTGTTTTAAGCCTATATTGAGAGTGCTGGCCACTTTTTCATATGGTTGTCATATATTCTATCCACAATTTACTCTTGGTCATGTTTCCTAAAAATCTCTTTGAGTTTCTCCAAATGGATTTTCTCCCCTGAGGTGGTATTACTGTGACACAAAAAAAATCACTGATTACATCTGATTTAATATTATTCAATTGTAAACAAATGGGACAGCAGAAACCTGATTGGATGAGGACTAACACATCAAGAGGGACTGACAACAGGGGTATAAATATTACCGGACTAGACATGCCCAGGCATCATCACTGATGGAGATGGCAGAGTCTGTTATCAAAATGTTGGTTAAAGTCAATACTCGTACCCAGCTGGATGTCTGAGAAGAGTTTATTCATTTAATATTATTATTACAGCAGTAATCTTATATCTTTACAATTTTAAACAAACTTCTCACTAGCCTCAGCACTGACATCCATTTAGGTAGGAAGTTACTCACCTGCTTATATCGTCGATAATTCAACTGAAGCCTCTGTATCAATTACAGTAACTTTTCCTATATTTTAAATATTCCTTTGTTATCACTGAAGGATCTATCCTTGACCATTGCCAGTTCTCAAATATGTGTTGGATGTCTGCAAAGTTGGGGCATCTACCTCCATCCGCTGCAAAAGGCAGGATCTCCCAGTGACCACCCATTTCAATTCGACTTCCCATTCCCATTCAGACATGTCAATCCATGGCCTCCTCTACCCCACAATGATGCTATACTCAGGTTCAAGGAGCAACACCTCATATCCCATCTGGGTGGCCTCCTTGATGGCATGGACATCAATTTTCTTTACTGTCCAGTAGATCTTTCCCACTCCCCCTTCTCTCTTTTTCCATCCCCCATTCTGGTTCACTCTCTCGCACTCTTCTGACCTGCCCACCACATCCTCCTCTGCTGCTCCTCTTCCTTCCCTTTCTTCCACAGTCCATTGTCTGTTCCTACTAGATTCCTCCTTCTTCAGCCCTTTATTTCTTTTATCTACCACCTCCTAGCTTCTTAATTCATATCTCCCCCCCCCAACCACCCACCTTCACTCTCACCTTGTCATACCCATCACCTGCCGTCTGTACGCCTTCCCCGCCCCACCTTCTTATTCTGCTTTTGCCCTCTTCCTTTCCAGCCTTGGTGAATGGTCTTAGCCCTCCAGCATTCTGTGTGTGTCACTCAAGATTTACAGCATTTGCTTAATCTCTTGTGTTTAACATCATAGAATTACTTTCCACATGTACATTGGCAATGCCCAGCTTTATGCAAAGCTACTTCCTTTTATCTTGGGCAGTATTAGATGAGCAGAAATTTCTTGAATTAGATATTGGAATGACTGAAAACATTGGCTTTAGTTTGCAACACAAACTGCATTCCTCAGTCACCAGACCTATCCCTCTCCCTGATCTGAATCTGAACTGAACTAAACTAAATTCTGTCACCTATGTCCTAACAAATGCTCAAATCTTGTTCTGTCCCTCCCTCTGAGGTCACCCACCTTGGCTCACAGAAAAGTTAGGCTTCAATTAAAATTCTGTTCCGTGTATGCAATTTGCTCCAAGGCCACACCTGAATGCTGAGTCTGATACCAAATAATGTAGCAGCATCCTAAGTATTTAGCTGATCCAGCAGAGATCAGTTTAACATTTCACCCAAATGCTGGGAACTCCAACCACGCAACATTGAAGTGTCAAGTTTTCTTTAGTCCTGGGGGTTGGAAGAAATAGTTATTAAATAAAGGTCCATGAATATGTATAGAACAAATAGTAGATAAGGAGTGAAAAAATATAAAATTTATGTACTGGAAGATCACAGATAGATTAAATTGTGAGTGGAAAATTGTTTGTATTAAACGACAAAGCTAAGAATGCACAAGTAGACATAAAAAGAGTTCCTTTACTGTCAGGAAAAAGTATTGTAGAGTTGTTCATGCATTTTAAGCATCAGCTTCCACTGAAGTACTTGGAGACGAGGACATATTTGGAAAACTATACCAAGAAGCTTAATGTAACATGGCATACTTTGTCACAGATTGTCACTGAGATAAATCGGAGCATCATTCAAAGAGGAGTAATATATGTATAAGGATACCTTTTTTAAAAAAGAATGAGATTAGAATTGTTTCAGCTGTTCAGCACGTCTAAGCTGCAATTTCAATGGACTTTCTTTTTCTTAGAATATCAGAAAAGGTTTTCTTAATCTACGCCAAAGGGACAATGCCTTCAAAAGAAAGACAAAACATTTTTCAATCTCTATACGTTTGCTTACACTCGCCTAGTCCCACTGGCCTGCACTCAGCCCATAACCCTCCATTCCTTTCCTATCCATATACCTATCCAATTTTACTTTAAATGACAATACCGAACCTGCCTCTACCACTTCTACTAGGAGCTCATTCCACACAGCTACCACTCTCTGAGTAAAGAAATTCTCTCTCGTGTTACTCTTAAACTTTTGCCCCCTAACTCTCAAATCATGTCCCCTTGTTTGAATCTCCCCTACTCTCAATGGAAAAAGCCTATCCACGTCAACTCGATCTATCCCCCTCATTATTTTAAATACCTCTATCAAGTCTCCCCTCAACCTTCTATGCTCCAAAGAATAAAGACCTAACTTGTTCAACCTTTCCCTGTGCTGAAACTCAGGTAACGTTGTAGTAAATCTTCACTGTACTCTCTCTATTTTGTTGATATCTTTTCTATAATTCGGTGACCGAAACTGTACACAATACTCCAAATTTGGCCTTGCCAATGCCATGTACAATCTTAACATTACATCCCAACTCCTATACTCAACGCTCTGATTTATAAAGGCCGGCATACCAAAAGCTTTCTTCACCACCCTATCCACATGAGATTCCACCTTCAGGGAACTATGCGTAATTTGAATTCCTAGATCACTCTGCTCTACTGCATTCTTCAGTGCCCTACCATTTACTATGTATGTCCTATTTGGATTATTCCTACCAAAATGTTGCACCTCACACTTATCAGCATTAAACTCCATCTATAATAACTAGATATAACATATCTAGTTATTATATTGCTCTGGAGTACTTTCCTTTTTTTAAAATTTGATTCCTTTTAAAATTTGATTTCTCGGTCATTTCTGCAGGAATTTCGGGCTTTTGAGCTGTTGCGCAGTGGACTGGACAGATCTAAGTATTTATTGGTAAAAGAAGCAAAGATCATTGCCATGACATGTACTCATGCTGCCCTGAAACGACATGACCTAGTAGAGTTGGGCTTCAAGGTAAAGTGTAATTGAATCTTTTAACACAGTAATTCTTGGAAGAGGCTCAAATATTTTAGAGCTGCTTATCTCTTGATAAATGAAGCATGCAGTATTTTAAGCCTGTTCCTTTGTACAAAATCATTTGTGTACTTAAAAACCAAATATGAAACCTTACATTCACTGAATGATTATTTCCAAACATTTTTAATTTAAATTTGCAGTTAAGATTTGAATTTACAATTTAAATACAAAGCAGGCAGCAAAGAATGTCATTTATATTTAGGTTGTAATCTTATGCATTTGATCTCAAAATAGTGGTACAATAATGTTATAGTATATCCTTATATATATGAAACTAAATTTGGATTTGTTTGTCAACAGCAAGAGATCAACACAAAATACTCATTTTTGGAATTGGACCATAGACCATAAGACATAGGAGGAGAATAAGGCCATTCAACCCATTGAGTCTGTTCTGCCATTCCCTTATGGCCTACTTTGATTCCAGATTAATAAATAAATTCAGTCTTGTTTTCTTTTCAGTTTTAGTCTCTTTCCCAGATCTTTTAGTCAGATTCCCAGAAGTGCATGTGACATTCCTCCAAATCTCTTACAAGTTCAATGTTAAGTCATTTTATTTAGTTTCCTTTGTATTTAAAGCTACAAATCTATATCCCTATATGTATGCCCTTTCAAACAATTTTACTTCCAGTGTTACCAGACGTAATTCAGAGTTGATCAATAGGTGAATGATGACGGCCTGTTAATTTGAATTTTGGACTCGCTGTCCGAAGAATAAAATCCACTGGAATTATGAAATACAAAGCTTACCTTAGTTTGCCAGAAATGCTATTTGAAATCAGATTTGTATAATTAGCCTGTGCATTTTTAAATATTGCACTATATTAGGATCCCAAAAGGGTAGAGGAGAGAAAGTTTTACCTTGCATGTGAATCTGTGATGCCTAATGCAGGAGTACTTTGATATTATGCTGCTAACCAGGTTGACCACGTGTTCTATCATTTGGACTGATGTAACTCTCTTAACTGGACCCACAATCACTAAATCATGTTTACATACTTCAATTAATCGCTTTTTGGTGGGTGTGATGAAGAGAGGTTTCTTTTATATTTGTATGTTTGTATTCAAAAAATTATCATCTTTTGACAGTATGACAACATCCTAATGGAGGAAGCTGCACAGATTCTTGAGATTGAAACATTTATTCCACTCCTACTGCAGGTAATAAGTCATTAAGTAAAATACCGTAACCACAACTAAGGCTCAGTTGCTGGGAATGGCTTTGGTCACTACAGGCAAAAAATTTGTTGGTACTCCTCAAATTCAATTTAGTGTTGTGCATCTAAGTTGTTAACCTGACTATAACTTCATAAGTGGTGACATCAGTGCATTTAACTTCATAAGCGAAAATAAGTTTTTTTTAAGATTGGCTGATCACTAAATGACAAAGAAGCAAATCATTGATATTGATTCTTTTAATGCTGTCTGTGTGGGTAGTCTTCCAATTTTCACAAAGTTCTTTGGATTAGAAATATCTCCTATATTTGTATTCTCAACAGAACCCTGAAGATGGCTTCAGTAGACTGAAGCGTTGGATTATGATAGGTGATCACCACCAGCTTCCGCCTGTCATTAAGAACATGGCTTTCCAAAAATATTCCAACATGGAGCAGTCCCTGTTCACACGTTTTGTTCGTTTGGGTGTTCCAACTGTGGATCTTGATGCACAGGGCAGAGCAAGGGCAAGGTAAAACAAAGAAAACTTACTTTGTAAAGATAGCAGGACCTGCATTTCATAACTTTGAGATAATGAGACAAATAACTACATATTTTCTTTGAAGTTACCGGGGCACTGAGAATTAAAACAGTGTGCTTCGAGCTGTACCACAGGATCATTAACATCCACTGCAATGGCAGGTGGAGCCACTCTACTAGGTCTATTCACCTACTGTACTACAGTATCACAAAATGGAAATGCTGAATATCAGAAATGCCATTTTTGTGATACTGTAGTACAGTAGGTGAATAGATTATCTACTGAAATGCCCACAGTGGGGTTACCAACTCAACCATTCTTTGAAACCATATGAGATTTTTGAAGAAGCAGGAAATAGCAATGCGTTTAAAGGAGTCCATTTATTTAAGCACGTCAGATTATTATAGTATTTATTCAGCGCAAGTGGCCGTTCATTAGTGACGCAGAGCAGGGTTTAAAAAGAGCTTGGATACTTTTCAGCTTTTTTCTCAGCAGGTGCCAATCAGTTTTGGGGCCAGTAAAAAGAAAGGAGATGTAAGTGGAGTGGCCATTATTAGAGTGGTCCAGCTTTGGGCAAGCACAGGAGGAGGTTCTAAGTAAGAAAGTTTCTACCAAGCTTTTTTTTTTCTGTTAGTACATAGCTAGTATGCTGAGAATGGAAACCTGAGGTAGTTGTATGTTCCTTGTGTGAGATGAGGGAAATTTGAGAGACCTGCAGTCTCCCTAAAGAGTACATTTGCACAAAGTGCATTGAGCTGCAGCAGCCTAGTAACCGTGTTAAGGAACTGGAGCAGCAGTTCAATGACTTTTGGCTCATATGGAAGAATGAGAAGTTAGTAAATAGGAGCTAAAGGAAAGTAGTCACCCCTGATGAATGTCAGGAGGGGGAAAGGGAATAGGCAGGCGGTCCAGAGTATCCCTGTGGCCATTCCCCTCAATAATAAATATACCCCTTTTGATACTATGTTGGTGGGGGGGGGGGGGGGTACAAACAACCAGGGGAAGTTTCAGCAACCGGGTCTCTGACACTGAATCTGGCTCTGAGGCTCAGAAGGGAAGTGGGGAAAGAGAAGTGCAGTAGTGACAGAGAATTCCATAATTGGAGGAAACAACACACACAAAAAGCAGTTTCTGTGGACGTGAAAGAGACACCCGATGGTATGTTGCCAGGGTCAGGCATGTCTCAGATCGAGTCCACAGCATTCTAAAGGGGGATATGAACAGCCTGAATCGTGGTACATATTGGTAGCAGCAACATAGGTATGAAACGGTAAGAGGTCTTAAAGAGAAAATACAGGGAGTTAGGCAGAAAGCTAAAAAGCAGATCCTCCTCCAGGGTAGTAATTTCTGGATTGTTGTCTGTGCCAAGTACCAGTGAGGCTAAGAATAGGATAATTTGGCAGGTGAATGGGTGGCTGAAGAATTGGTGCAAGGGGCAGGGTTTCAGATTTCTGGACCATTGTGATCTCTTTTAGGGAAGGTATGACCTGTATAAAAAGGGCGGGTTACACCCAAGCCCGAGAGGGACTGATATCCTTGCAGACAGGTTTGCTGTAGCTGTTGGGAAGGGTTTAAACTAACTTGGCAGGAGTAAGGGAACAAGAGTGATAGGTTTGATGGGGCAGTTGGTATACAGTAGATGCAGTGTGTAGGGAGTCTGTTAGAAAGGACAGGCAGATGACAGGGCAAAATTGTGGCCAGTGAGATGAATTAAAATGTAACAGGGGACCAAGATCAAATACGTGACTGAAGATGTTACATTTAAATACACACAATATATGGAATAAGGTAGATGATCTTGTAGAGGAGTTAGAGATTGGCAGGAATGATGTTGTGGACATCTCTGAGTCATGACTGAAAGAAGATCATAGTTGGGAGCTTAACACCCAAGGATACACATTGTATCAAAAGGACAGGCTGGTAGGCAGATGGAGTGGGGTGGCTCTGTTGGTAAAAAATGAAATCAAATCCTTAGAAGGAGGTGATATATAATCCAAAGATGTAATACTCTTGAGGGTAGAGTTAAGAAAATGCAAGGGTAAAAAGACCCTGATGGGAGTTATACACAGACCTGTGATCAGTGACCTGGATGTGAGCTACAATATACAATAGAATACAGAAGATGCACATAAAAAGAGCAATGTTGCAGTAATCATGCAAGATTTCAAGATCCAAGTAGATTGGGAAAATCCGGTTGGTACTGGATCCCAGCTGAGGGAATTTTTAGAATGCCTTTGAGATGGCTTTTTAGAGCAGCTTGTGGTTGAGCGCACTGGGGGAAACAGCAATTCTGAATTGACCAATATTTGATTAGGAAGCTTAAGGTAAAAGAACACTTAGGAGACAGTGATCATAAAATGATAGAATTCACCCTGCAGTTGAGAAAGAGAAGCTAAAATTGGATGTATCAGTATTACAGTAGAGAAAAGGGAATTACAGAGGCGTGAGAGAGGAGCTGACCAAAGTTGATTGGAAGGGGACACCAGCAGGGATGACAGCAGAACAGCAGTGGCTGGAATTTCTTGGGGAAATACAAAAGGTGCAGGAAAGATGCATCCCAACGATGAAGTGGCATTCTAAAGGGAGGATTAGGCAACCATGGCTGACAAGGGGAGTCAAAGACCGTATAAAAGCAAGAGAGGGCATATAATATAGCAAAAATCTGTGGGAAGGTAGAGGATTGGGAAGCTTTTAAAAATCAACAGAGGCAACTAAACAAAAGCCTTAAAGAGAAGAGGGATGAAAGATGAAGGTAAACTAACCAATAATATAAAAAGGATACAAAAAGTTGTTTTAGATATACTGTTTAAGGAGTGAAAGAGAGACAGAAGTGGATATTGAACCACTGGAAAATGACACTGGAGAGGTAGTAATAGGGGACAAAGAGATAGTGGAGGGACGAGAGCACGAGTGATTGTCCTTGCTATTACTAAGGAGAAGATGCCTGGGAAGCTGAAAAGTCACCAGAATCAGATAGACTCCAGCCCAGGGTTCTGAAGGGGGTAGCTGAAGAGATTCTGGAGGCATTAGTAGCAATGTTCCCTCTAATTTGTAATGACTGGTGTGTGTAAAAAATCTTGTACTATACAATTTCTTGCCCAGTGACGACAACATGTGCGCACTGAGTGGAAGTAAACCTGAAGCTATTTTATGGATAATAAACTACCAAGTCCAGTCCAGTTTGTTGTTCATTGTTTAAAAGAAACAAAATAACTGTCAATAAGAAATTTGATCTCCTCTGGGTTTGACCGTTTTTGCTCTTGTTCATCTAAACTCTCACAAAACGTATCTAGTAGGACTCTCCGAAGGTTAACTTGTAGGCTGAGTTAACGGTTAGGAAGGTTAGTGTTCATTTTGAGAGGACTAGAATACAAAAGCAAGGATGTAACACTGAGCCTTTATGAGGCATTTGTCAGACCAGTCTTGGAGTATTGTGAGTAGTTTTGGGCCCCTTATCTGAGAAAGGATGTGCTGGCATTGGAGAAAGTCCGGTGGAAGTTCACAAGAATGATCCCAGGAATGAAAGGGTTAACATATGAGAAGCATAGTATGACTTTGTGCCTGTACTTGCTGCAGTTTAGAAGAATTGGGGGGGGGGGGGCGATCTCATTAAAACCTATCAAATATTGAAATGTCTGGGTAGATCAGATATGGAGAGGATGTTTATGATTGTGGGGGAAACTAGGACCAAAGGGCACAGCCTCAGAATTGAGGGATGTCCATTTAGAACAGAGATGAGGAAATATTTCTTCAGCCAGAGGGTGGTGAATCTGTGGAATTCTTTGCCACAAATGGGCAAGTTATTGGGTATATTTAAGGTGGAGGTTGATGAGTTCTTGATTAATCAGAGTGTCAAAGATTACAGGATGATAGGAGAGTGGGTTGAGAGGGATAATAGATCACCCATGATGAAATGGCACAACAGACTCAATGGGCTGAATGCTCTAATTTTGTTTGTTGGTCTTATGGTCTTATTGACTTGCTCTACTTTATTTTCCTTGAAGTTTGTGCAACCTCTATAACTGGCGTTATAAGAAACTTGGTAACCTTCCGCACGTCCAGACGCTACCTGAGTTTTGTGCTGCTAATGCTGGGTTAGTGTATGACTTCCAACTTATCAATGTGGAGGACTTCAATGGAATTGGTGAATCAGAACCAAATCCATACTTCTACCAGGTAAATAGTTTGCTTAATAACAATCTAACATTGCTGACTGATTTACCTACCATTAGCATTTTTTCCAAAATCATCTAGATATTTTTGAAGTAATATGCAAGAGCTTAACAAATATATTCTTTGTGTGTGTGTTTAAACCTGTGTGCAATCATGTTTCAAATCCATTGCCTGCTTTTCTGTAATTCAAATTGTTGCTCACATTTAACAGAATCTGGCTGAGGCTGAGTATGCAGTGGCCCTATTCATGTACATGCGCCTGCTGGGATATCCTGCAGAGAGAATTAGTATCTTGACAACTTATAATGGTCAGAAGCATTTGATTCGTGATGTAATCAATCAACGTTGTGGTAGTAATCCTCTTATAGGTCGTCCAAGCAAGGTAAGATTCCTCTTCAAACATTGCTACATGACAGATTTACAGTGAGGCAGTAACATATAATGATTATTTGCAACTAGATTTTAAACATCAATTAGATGGAAATTATCTGATGTAGTGTGTAAAAATTGCATATTCAATTTTCCTTGGTTGTTAATTCCCAATTTCACTCACTCTTGTTGAAGATTTTAGTGTAGTGGCTAATAAAAAGAATATTAGAAAGTATCTCATAACTGTGTTAGTTAATTCCTTGCTAAGAGTTGCACTACAGATGGCCTGTGAAGGCATTGCAATGAAAGGGAGATTTTTTTAACATGCTTATGAAGTATTCATCATATTAATCTCAACAAATTCTTTATGCACCTAAGCACTGGATTGTGAATAAAAAAGCCAGCTCATTTGGGCTGCATTTTCTCAGCAAACGTGTGGAATTTGTTCTGCTGCTGTCATTTGTGATCCAGAATTGGAATGCTGCATGAAGCACTTTAGAGTTTTATTTCTGCAAACACTTATTTTTACTGAGACTTAATTTATAAAGTCTACAACATTAACAAAGTATTTAAACATTTCAAATAGAGAACCTTTAAGGGACTTTGTAAGTTTTTTTTCCTCATTTCTACTCCCCCAAGCCAAGTTGTTATTTCAGAAATGAGGGGTCTATTTTCTTCCTGGCAGGTGACCACAGTGGACAGATTCCAAGGACAACAGAATGATTATATTATCCTCTCACTGGTACGAACTAAAGCTGTTGGACATCTGAGGTATGGTGTGAGGCGTGACATTTTCAAACCCTTGGATGTTGCAATTGATGCCAGCATTACAGAATTTATTCACGTTGATAAAGCAGGTTAAAAGCCCTAAATAAAAGTAATTGGATCACTAGAATCAAATAAATCCTTCAGTGGATTTACTTTGTTCTTCATTTTTTCACAATATAGTTCCACATGAACATTAATTATAGTGTACAGTGTAACTCATGTGCTTTATATCATTCTTCAAGAATTGCCTTTTATATCAAATAAAGTTCCAAATTGAACACCATTCCTGATGATGAGTCAGGGGAAAAAAATCATTTCACTACTACAGAAAAGGCAAATTAAATGATGAAATAACAGTAAAAATGAACAATTGCTGTAAGTTGTATCTTTTGCATTTTTAAGCTGTTGTTGGTGAATGGTAATAAGCGTAAAACAGCAGCAATCTGGAATGGAATAAAAAAAATGTTCCATTTACTTTCAGTTGCTGATCCCTTCTTCATATTTAGCTTTTTTTGTCACTTGACCTGTTTTTATGCTGCTTAAAGTGATTGAAGACTTCTTTACTTCTAACACTTATTCTTCACATAGCAGCTGTAGTTCTACAGGCAATGCTGCTCAAGGTGTCAGTATTTCTGCCAGTGATCTTTTGAAATGAGGGTAGACTGTGTTTAAAATAGATATAGGATTGTAAAACATTCTTTCGTAAGATAAGGAATATTTGTGAGCCATCTTGTTGATTTAGGCATTAAATAGAAATTTAGAGAGGGAATCTCAAGTTAATATAATAAACAGGAATTGGGCAATTTTATGGTCGTATTGTCCTTGTGATATTAGATGCTGGGTGAACCAAAATTCCTCAGATAGATAGTGGTAGAACCAAAGCTCCCTTATCACAGTGCCTGAAATACTCTCCTAACTCTTGAGTTCAGTGCAGTCCATCTCTCAGCTATCATCTCAGATTACATGTGAGGTATGGATTTCTGTATAGACTCAATGCTGTTCTAACTTCTTGTCTACGTCTGATCAACTATTCACCTCCCAGCCATCTTTTGCCTCACTCTTTTTCCTGCTAATGAAATTAACAGGTGCTGTTCAGTATTCTACTAGCTATTCTTCCTATCTCCACTCTCCATGAACTACATTTAGAAAGCCCTGCCATAAATTCACAGACTTCACTGGCAGTTGCACTCCAAGCTCCTGTTGCTCCATTCAGACTCCATATCTCCTGCTAAACTTCAATGTGTAAGTTTGTTCATCAACTTTTCCAGCATTAAGTTATTACTTATTTCCTGCATTGTCAGCAAGTGATGTTTCACTCACAAAAGTCATCCATTGGAACTCACTCTTATATTTCCACTCTATAACATACTGTCAGAAAGTTGTCAATGCCTTTATCTCAAATTTCAGTTGTACCATTAATCCTTTTCCTCCTTTGTCATTGTAGGAGCCGTGCATCTATTCTCTATTGGCATTGTATTCGGTATTATGGTAACTAGTCACATGAGTGGGGGCATGGTAAAAGCGGAGGGAATAAGTTACATATTCATGCTTTGCTTGGGACAGTTTGCAGTCGGGACTGGTGGGTGTCATGTCTTTAGTTGACCACTTAGTTACACTTATTTACATTTAAATATGCTTAAGCTTCTTTGCCTCATTATTGTATTTTGCTAATTGCTGATAAAGGATCAAATACATATCTTTGAGTTTTGGAACAATCATTATTGAGAGCGCATCATGCAAGTATAACAAATGCATGGGGGTGCCAGCAGCAGCAGCAATTGGTTTGATTAGAATTGGCAGCTACATTCTGTCAGAAAAGATTTCAATAGTTATAGCAAATGAACATCAGTATTCGAATGTATCTGTGTAATTAGAAGCACCATAGCTTGGAGCAGCTTGTGGCAAGTAAGGGCCATTTGTTGATTCATCCTGTGTGTTTGGGTTTGGAACACAGTTTGGAATGGTCATCAAAGACTATAAACTGTATAGTGATGTTTGCCTGTGAATTCTATGTTTGGTTCTCTTGAAAAGCTGAAATATGGTGATTGTCCAAGTCTGAATTGAATGCTGTTGTTTTGTGTGGTTCTTGTACTTGGAAAACAACATGAGTCAAGCTGGAAGCAGTGACCTTCAAGTCAGTACCTAAAGGGAAATTCAACCTTCCTTGGTGACAATGTTCTAAAAGGCTATAATAAAATTATTAAGATTAATGATTCAATACCATTAAATAGAAGTTTCCTCGTACCAGAAAAGCACGATGTCTTGGAAGTGCAGTCGTAATTGGATGAATTAGAAAATCTTCATGAAGATGTTGCTCAGCAACATGTTGTTATCAGCAATGCCTATTTCAGTGCAAGATAAGCATATTGAAAGCTATTTAAATATTGATAACCGTATTAATACAGTCACAACCATGGTCGAAACAAACATGCGATGTTGAAGGTCAAATTGCTGGAGAAAATGTAAATATTTATCAAACTTCAGAGCATGCTGTGACTATGTATAAAACTGATGATTTTAAGAATGACGTACACCCTGAAGACAGTGTGTCTAACATACATGCAGCACATTCTATTGCTAGCAGAGCAGAGCATCCTGTGCATCTGATAGTTCTTTGGTGAATATTAAAATGGAGGCCGATTTAGACAAGTTATGAGCAAAGCAACAACAACTGAGGGATAAACGTGCATTGAAAGAACAGGAAGAACAGCCTAGGAGAAATGAGGAGATGATGGTGGAAGAGCTTTGGAGAAACCAGGAGCAGATGGAAGAACAGCTTCGGAGAAAGATGGAGCAGTTTTGGAGAAAGGATCTGTGCCATATTGAGTAGCACAAGGTGCTCTGGAGCAGCTTAAGTTCCAGGAAGAAATTGCAGCCAAGATGGCCAGAGTTAAAGTGTTAAGAGCTTCAAGTGCTCTGAGTGCTAAACATGCTCCAGCAAGACAGTTCTCTGGTGAAGAGTTCCTATGTTGACATGGCACAGAGAAAATCCAACATACTCGATGTTACTGTGGATACATTTGTTCATTCTAAGCCTGCACCAATGAGGCACTCTGAACCTATGCCATATCCAGTAACACATGGAGATTCTGAGGACATTATTTTACAGTTTGGCACTTGTGTTTCAGATTATAAAAAATCTAAATAGTGCACTGGAGGCCATTAGGTTGGAAAAGGAAATAGCAAGCTTAGTGATGCAGCAACAATGCATTGCATGTGTGCCTTAAAAGAGAGATTAATATATTCAATGGCAATCCATCGCAGTATCATTCTTTTAAGAGGGCTTTCAAAAATACCATCAAAGGCAAGACTGATGATTATGGTGACCATCTCTATTTTCTCAAACAGTTCACTGGAGTTTACCCTGCAGTCAAAATTTGCCAGTGAGCTAGCCCAGAGCAAGGATATATAAAGGTCCAAGCTCTTCTACGGGGACATTTTGGTGATGACCACAAAATTGCTGCGGACTACATGAAAAAGGCTCTTTCTTACTCACATATCCATTCTGAAGATGTGAAAGTTCTTAAGGATTGCAGTCTTTTTCCTAGGGACTGTTGTAATGCCGTGGAAGAATTGCAGTACATGTGTGAGCTGGACATGCCTGCTAATATGATTGCCATAAAGAAATTGCCCCATAAACCAAGGGAAAAATGGAGATCGATGGTCTGTAAACTGCAAGAAAGGCACAACCTATAAGTTTACTTTCACTGACGTTTTTGCTTTTATTGAAAGGCAAGTAAAGATTGCTACACACCCAGTGTTTGGGAATGTATATGATCCTGCATCACCAGCAGTAAGCAAATCTGTGAACAAGACTAAATCACAAATTCATTCTCAAGTTAAAGGAATCAGCTTTGCCACTACTAAGAAGCTAGTAAAGCCTGGGACTGAAGTAAGGAGTGCAGATTCCTCTAAAGAATCAAGCACAACAGTGGGTACCGCCCTAGTATTTAATGGCCTTATGGGGGCTGATGATCATGATTGTAAACATTCTATAATTCAGGGGAAGTCTAAGAGTAACAATACAGTGGTTGCTTATGCTTTCTTAAATCAAGGAAGTATAGCAGTGCTCTGCACAGTGAGCCTCATGAACAAGCTTAACCTGACAGGAAAATGAACACACTTTCTTTTACATACCATGTGTCAAGAGAAGGTTGTGAGTAGCTACATTGTTTTAGAAGTCACTGACATAGATAGTGAAAACTATTGTGAAATGCCTGCTATCTATACGCAGGAATGTATGCTTGTCTACAGAGGAAACATACCTTGTCAGAAAGATCTTCAGGAATTGTCTCACCTGAAGCATATTTATTTGACAGAAATTGATTCAGATATTGAGCTGCTAATAGGAGTGAATACGCCTAAAGCATTGGAGCCGTTGCAAGTGATTCATGGTGTTAATGATGGACCCTATGCAATCAGAACAAGGCTGGGTTGTACTGTTAATGGACCATTGAAAGGAGTCTATGGTGGTGGAAGAGACTACACTCGGCCGGAGCGGACAGTTAACAGGATTTCAGTTTTGAACTTGGAACGAGCTTTGGCAGCAGCAATTCAAGACAGATTTTCCTGAACGCAGTCAGGAGAAACAAGCTGGTTTGTTAGGCGAAGATAACAATCAAGGATATACTGCATACCAGAAAAGAGGACAGTTTTGTGAATGTTGAGATTTCATGTCTCCCACATCTTGGTAGCATGTAGTTATTATTATAGTATAATAACTGGGGAGCTGGAGTGTAGGAGCCATGCATCTGTTCTCTATCTGCATTGTATTCTGTATTGCACATTTATTATGGTAACTAGTCACATGAGAGGGTGCATGGTAAAAGCAAAGGGAATAAGTTATGTATTCGTGCTTTGAGGCATTTTGCAGCTGGGGACTGACAGACGTCATGTCTTTAGTTACGCATACTTGTGCTTATGTACACTTAAGTTTCATCACTTCAAGAATGTATGTTTGCTAATTACTCATAAAGGATCAAATATATATCTTTTGGAACAATTGTTATTGGAGCTGGAGAGCGCATCATACAAGTATAACAAATCCGTGGTGGTCACCAGCAACAGCAGTTGGTTTGTTTAGAATTGTCCACTACAGTCATATTTGGTGTTTCTGCTTTTTCCATTTTTCAGAAAAAAAAATCCATAATTTCTCTCAACAGGAAGAAACTTCAAAATATAAATCATGGTGATTTTCATATATATTGTCTTAGTTGTGTAAACCTATCCTCAAGCTTTGTAGTTTTGCTAATGGAATCTGCAGTGTTCTCAATGAGAGAGACTTGTTTGAGGATACAATCTAACATCAAGAATTTGTGTTTTAGAGGAAATCCTGATACTTGGTAACCTGCCTCAGTGACTATTGCACAATGGCACTTACATCAACAGTAATGAAGTGTTTTGAGAGGCTGGTGTTGAAGCATATCAGCTCCTGTTTGAGTGTCAACTTGGATCTGTTCCAATTCGCCTACCGAAGCAACAGGTCTACAGTGGATGCTATCTCATTTGCCCTTCACACAACCCTAGAACAACTGGACAGCAAAGATGCATATATCAGGATGCTCTTTATCGATTACAGCTCAGCATTTATTACCATCATCCCCTCAAAACCAATTAGTAAGCTCCCCGACCTGGGCCTCAATACCCTCCTGTGCAATTGGATCCTGGATTTCCTCACTTTAAGACCCCAGTCAATTCAGATTGGCAGAAACATCTCCTCCGCAATTTCCATCAGCACAGCAGCACCACAGGGCTGTGTGCTCAGCCCCCGCTCTACTCACTTTACACCTATGACTGTGTGACTAAATACAGTTCCAACACCATATACAAGTTTGCTAATGACACCACTGTTGTGGGCCGTATCAAAGGTGGTGATGAATCAGCATACTGGAGGGAGATTGAAAATTTGGATGAGTGGTGTAATAACAACCTCTCACTCAATGTCAGTAAGACCAAGGAACTGATTGTAGACTTCAGGAGAGGGAAACCAGAGGTCCATAAGCCTGTACTCATCGGCGGATCAGAGGGGGAGACAGTCAGTAACTTTAAATTCCTGGGTGTCACTATCTCAGAGGACCTGCAACAAAAGCATAGCAGCTCAATTTCTTCAGGAGTCTGCAGAGATCCAGCATGTCATCAAAAACCTTGGCAAACTTCTATAGATGTGTGGTGGAAAGTGTGCTGGCTGGCTGCATTACGGCCTGGTGTGGGAACACCAATGACTTTGAGCAGAAAATCTTACAAAAGACAGTATATTTGGCCCAGTACATCATGGGTAAAGCCCTCCCAACCATTGAGCACATCTACATGAAATGTTGCCGTAGAAAAGTAGTATCCATCATCAAAGATCCTCACCACCCAGGCCACGTTCTTTTCCCGCTTCTGTCATCAGGTAAAAAGTACAAGTGCTTCAGGACTCGGACCACCAGGTTCAACAACAGTTACTACCCCACAACCATCAGGCTCTTAATCAAAAGGGGATAAGTACACTCATCCTATTTCTATTTCTATTTCTGGTGTTCCCATAACCGCTGGTCTCACTTTATGGACTCTTTATCTTGTTATTTCATACTCGTTACTTATTGCTACTTATTTATATTTACATTTGCAAAGTTTGTTGTTCATTGATCCTGCTTACAGTTACTGTTCCATAGATTTGCTAAGTTGTCCACAGGAAAAAGAATCTCAGGGTTTTGTCATCTTGTTCAGTTAATTAAATAGTAAATCATGATTGATACCCAAATATAAATCTTTTTAAAACATATTTAGTCTACCCCATTACCACAGAAACACTGACAACTCTGGTGCATTCAGCATTGCCTGTAGAGCTACAGCTGACTCAATAATACTTATCAATGATATTCAGTTGGAATAATAAATGGAACTGTATGCTGTGTTGTCATCAATTGTCAGCTTAAAATGTTCACCTATTAATGGAAAAAATGGGAGTTGAACCTTATTGAAGTGACATAATTATTACATGGAAATGCTCTTTGTTTAAGACAAGATCTTTTTTAGCTGCAGCAGAAAAGCCTTGTTACAATAATCAGTATTTTAACAGTTACCATTTTTTTAATTTAGAGATGTTCGTCGGTTAGTTGTTGCCATGTCAAGAGCCAGGCTTGGACTGTACATCTTTGCAAGGGTATCGCTCTTCCAGAACTGCTTTGAGCTTACACCAGCCTTCAATCAACTGACCGCTCGGCCACTCCAGCTCCACATTGTCCCATCAGAGTACTTCCCCACAGACAGAAGGGTATCTTTTCTCTTTAGTGTTTTGGCTTATAATAGTAATTTAATATTGGTTTTGAAATGTTTTAGTAGTACTGATACAATGGTTGCTAATATTTTTTTTTGCTTAGAACGGCCATGTTCCAACCCACTTGATGCGAGTTATCAAGAACATGCCAGAGATGGCAAACTTTGTTTACGATATGTACATGCACATCATTCGGAGTATGCACCAATCCAGACAGGTAAGCAACTGCTTTAAAAGCTGTCTTAGCACCAAATCTGCCCACTTCTTTTCTTTTGTGTGTTCGTCTTTCTCAAACAGACATGCAGATCTTCAAAGTTGACTTTGAAGTCTTGTGGAATTTTGGTGTGTATTATGTTTGATCATTTTTATTGAATTCCATCTGATCTGGATATGTGTCTGCTATATTCTTGAAATGTAGAAATGATTATTAAGACAGAGGGAAGCACTTCACAGGCTTTTTAAACCTAGAAGTAATTAATACCTATAAAAATGATTGTTGATTTGTATGTGTGCTTTATGTAAGAATAGTTGTCACAATACATCTTGTTGAATAGAGACCATTGTTAAATTGTGTTTGTTAACAGTCTATGGAGCACCTTGATTTACTCTAGCATGTTGAAGTTGAGCATTAAAAAGTCATTAAGTCACCTGATTCAAAGCTGCTTTGATACATTGAAATTGGAAGTACCGGTAGATGATGGGATATATTACTGGTGAGAGCAGAAGGTTTAACTAACATTTGTCAAATGTTTGTTTACTGAAATATTCATCCTATGAAATTGAAATTAAATTAAGTGAAATTGTGTTTGCACTTGGCAAAATGTAAATTTTCTACTTTATACTAATTATTTCTCTATTTAATGAAAGTGATGCTTCGGCAAGAACCTACAGTAAAATCTGCATATATTTAAGAGATTCAGCCAACTCTTTTGGTCTTGCATTTGACCTGACATGTGGCAGATTCTCAAGCTTTTCTCATTTTTGCAGTAAATATAAAAATTAAGTTGGGAAGCTGTGTTAGACAGTGCTTATCTTTTTGTATGTTGAGTTTAATATTTTATTGTCGTAAAAGCAAAATAATGCAGATGCTGGAAATCTGAAATAAAACACAGTTTGAAATCTTCAGCAACTGTGGTGAAGAAAGATTGCAGTATAACCACCAAAAATTGTTGTAATAATACAAACATTCATTCAATATAATTCCTTTTTCCATCTGCAGCAGGTACTTCTGCCACCAGTCCCTAAGTCAACAAAAGAACCTGATCCAGTTCCAGTCATTGAGAATGCTAAAGAAGTTGAAGAATCTGTTCCTGAAAATAAGGTTGAAGAGACTCCAGTGGAGGAACATAGACAAATGCCTGAGCATCCTGGCAGGGACAGTGATAGTGAGGGCAGTGAAGATGAAGAAGAAAAAGAAAGCTGATGATTTTATTCAGAATATTTGGACTGCTATCCTGAAGAATCCAGTGCACATGCATTGAACATCAGTTACCATTCACAAGCATACTGTTGTAAACAGTTTTATATGAAGTCATGTGGGATTTAACAATATACTTGGTATTCCTGATTGGATGTTAATAAACTTTTGTAAAAAAACTTGTTTTGCTCCACTTGCATCTATTATTCGACCTTAAGTAATTAATTTTATAGAACTCCATGCAAAATTTCAGAATTAACATAGTGATAAATATATATATGAAAATGACGTGAATGAAATCTAGAATGGGTTCAAAGCAAGACTGAAGAGATGTCTGTTTGCACATTTCTATATATTAATCAATTTAATAACTTGCCCTTACTGTTTATTGCTTACTGACTTACAGTTCATTCCCACATTTTAAACTTCATACATTTTAAGAAAGCAGGTAAACTCAGTACATTTAAATGACTGTCCTGAAGGAAGTCTCCCACTCCTTTGGGAAGTAGTTATACTGCATTTTTCAAGTCCTTTCCATGAAATGTTGACACTTGAGTATAAACTTGGCATTACTACATTCCAACTCAAATAATTCTTGAATGAAGACAAACAGAACCTTGTTTTGTTTAGTGACCAGCCAGATCTAACATTGAATGAATAAATTGGTCTAACCTGTGCTCATAAAACTAAGGAGAGCAAACAATGATATTAATCAACTCAAAGGCATTTAAACTGGACGTGAGGTTATTCATGGCACACATGATAGCTGCAACATGATAACTGATCAGAGACGGTCAGAATTTTAATGTGCAAATGTCAGAGCCTTGCAGGACTGATGCATACAAATACTTCTCTTGAAGGCACAAGTGGTGGAGTTGAAGAATAAATAGAATATAACCATATAACAATTACAGCACAGAAACAGGCCATCTCGGCCCTTCTAGTCCGTGCTGAACACTTATTCTCACCTAGTCCCACCGACCTGCACTCAGCCCATAACCCTGCATTCCTTTCCTGTCCATATACCTATCCAATTTTTTTTAAATGACAATATCGAACCTGCCTCTACCACTTCTACTGGAAGCTCGTTCCACACAGCTACCACTCTCTGAGTAAAGAAGTTCCCCCTCGTGTTACCCCTAAAGTTTTGCCCCTTAACTCTCAACTGATGTCCTCTTGTTTGAATCTCCCCTACTCTCAATGGAAAAAGCCTATCTATGTCAACTCTATCTATCCCCCTTATAATTTTAAATAGCTCTATCAAGTCCCCCCTCAACATTCTATGCTCCAAAGAATAAAGACCTAACTTGTTCAAACTTTCTCTGTAACTTAGGTGCAGAAATCCAGGTAACATTCTCATAAATCTCCTCTGTATAAGTGGAAAGCAATAAAAGAACTTCATTAGATATCATATCTCGAGACTGTGTGAGGGGTTCAAAGAATGGATTTGAATATGGGTAGATGAGTTGGTGCAGCAGTCAAAGCAAATGCCAAGTTGCATTAGTAATGAAGGGACCCAGTGCACTGTCATTGTGACTGCATTCCAACAGGGGTGAGGCACCAACTTCCTGCAGTTTTGCATCATTTATACAAAGAAATCTGCCCCTTGAATCTTGGGGCCAGTTTTGACCAGGAGATGGGTTCAGCTAATCCACTCATTTTGAATGGCATGGAAAGGTTACAGTTAATTTATTTGCCGACAGGGCATCAACCATCTTGACTTCACCACACCCTGTTCCAATTCCAACCTCACTCCTTCCAAACACTCTGCTCTCCGCTCCCTCCGCACCAATCCCAACCTCACTATAAAACCTGCTGATAAGGGGGGAGCTGTTGTTGTCTGGCATACTGACCTCTACCTGGCCGAGGCACAGCGACAACTCTCTGATACCTCCTCTTATTTACCCCTTGATCATGACCCCACTAAGGAGCACCAGGCCATTGTCTCCCATACCATCACCAACCTTATTAGCTCTGGGGATCTCCCATCCACTGCCACCAACCTCATAGTTCCCACACCCCGCACTTCCCGTTTCTACCTCCTACCCAAGATCCACAAACCTGCCTGTCCAGGTAGACCTATTGTCTCAGCTTGCTCCTGCCCCACTGAACTCATTTCTGCATACCTTGACACTGTCTTATCCCCCCTTGTTCAATCTCTTCCCACCTATGTTCATCACACTTCTCATGCTTTGAATTTTTTCAATGATTTTAAGTTCCCTGGCTCCCTCCGTCTTATTTTCACCATAGATGTCCAGTCCCTATATACCTCCATCCCCCACCGAGATGGTCTCGAAGCTCTTCGGGTTTTTTTGGATTCCAGACCTAACCAGTTCCCCTCTACCACCACTCTCCTCCGTCTAGCGGAATTAGTTCTTACTCTCAATAATTTCTCCTTTGGCTCCTCCCACTTCCTCCAAACCAAGGGTGTAGCCATGGGTCCCAGTTATGCCTGCTTTTTTGTTGGCTTTGTGGAACAGTCCATGTTCCAAGGCAATACCGGTATCCATCCCCCTCTTTTCCTTCGCTACATCGACGACTGCATTGGCGCTGCCTCTTGCACGCGTGCTGAGCTCGTCAACTTCATTAACTTTGCCTCCAACTTTCACCCTGCCCTCAAGTTTACCTGGTCCATTTCCGACACCTCCCTCCCCTTTCTTGATCTTTCTGTCTCCATCTCTGGAGACGGCCTATCTACTGATATCTACTATAAGCCTACAGACTCTCACAGCTACCTGGACTATTCCTCTTCCCACCCTGTCTCTTGCAAAAAGGCTATCCCCTTCTCACAATTCCTATGTCTCCGCCGCATCTGCTCTCAGGATGAGGCTTTTCATTCCAGGACGAAGGAGAGGTCTTCCTTTTTTAAAGAACGGGGCTTCCCCTCGTCCACCAATAACTCTGCTCTCAAACACATCTCTCCCATTTCCCGCACATCTGCCTTCACCCCATCCACCCACCACCCCACTTGGGATAGGGTTCCCCTTGTCCTTACCTACCACCCCACCAGCCTCCAGGTCCAACATAAAATTCTCCGTAACTTCCGCCACCTCCAACGGGATCCCACTACCAAACACATTTTTCCCTCCCCCCCCCCTTTCTGCTTTTCACAGGAATCACTCCCTACGCGACTCCCTTGTCCACTCGTCCCCCCCATCCCTTCCCACCGATCTCCCTCCTGGCACTTATCCTTGTAAACGGAACAAGTGCTACACCTGCCCTTACACTTCCTCTATCACCACCATTCAGGGCCCCAGACAGTCCTTCCAGGTGAGGCGACACTTCACCTGTGAGTCGGCTGGTGTGTGATATACTGCGTCCAGTGCTCCCGGTGTGGCCTTTTATATATTGGTGAGACCCGACGCAGACTGGGAGACCGTTTCGCTGAACACCTACACTTGGTCCACCAGAAAAAGCAGGATTTCCCAGTGACCACACATTTTAATTCCACGTCCCATTCCCATTCTGATATGTCTATCCATGGCCTCCTCTATTGTCAAAATGAATCCAAACTCAGGTTGGAGGAACAACACCTTATATACCAGCTGGGTAGCCTCCAACCTGATGGCATGAACATTGACTTCTCTAACTTCCGTTAATGCCCCTCCTCCACTTCTTACCCTTTCCCTGACATATTTAGTTATTTGCCTGTTCTCCATCTCCCTCTGGTGCTCCCCCCCCCCACCTTTCTTTCTCCTGAGGCCTCCCGTCCCATGATCCTTTCCCTTCTCCAGCTCTGTATCACTTTTGCCAATCACCTTTCCAGCTCTTAGCTTCATCCCACCCCCTCCGATCTTCTCCTATCATTTCGCATTCCCCCCTCCCCCCACTACTTTCAAATCTCTTACTATCTTTCCTTTCGGTTAGTCCTGACGAAGGGTCTTGGCCCGAAATGTCGACAGTGCTTCTCCCTATAGATGCTGCCTGGCCTGCTGTGTTCTACCAGCATTTTGTGTGTGTTGTTGTTTGAATTTTCCAGCATCTGCAGATTTCCTCGTGTTTGCAGTTAATTTATTTTTTGTTTAATTCAATAATTTTACTGCATTTTAGGTAATCATTTAAATTTTAATATAATATGTTTAATTGAATGTCAGAAACATTCCATTTATTGTCAAGATGCAAAGTTAACAATTAAAACAAGTATTACAGGTGCTGGAAATGCACAGCAGTGCAGACAGCACAGCACCTGTGAAGAAAGAAGCAGAGTTACCTTTTCTGGTTGATGACATTCCATTAGAACTGGGAAAAGTTAGAAATAAACAAGTTTTAAGAAGCAGAGAATGTGAAGAGAGAATAGTAGAGAAGTCTGTTATGGTGCGGAGACTGGGAGAGGTTAAATAACAACCAAGACAAGTCAATGGTGAGGCCGCATTTGGAGTTTTGTGTAGAGATATAAGAAAGATGTGATTAAGCTAGAAACAGCCCAATAAGGATTTAACTGTATGGGGCTTTCTCTTGGAGGCCTGAGTTACAAGGAGAGGTTGTACTAGTACTTTATTCCCCTGAGCATACAAAACTGGGGGTCGTAGACAGGGTGAAAGCACATAGTCTTTTTCCCAGAATGAAGGTATTAAAACAAGAGGTTATGGGTTTAAGATCAGAGGTGAAATGCTTAAAAGGGACGTCAGGAGCAGCTTCTTTGTAGAAAGGGGGTTGATATTTAAAATAAGTTGCCAGAAATAGTGATTGAGGCAGGCACACTGGTAACATATAGAAGCCATCTTTTATTAAGTATATGGATCAGATGGGTTTAGAGGGTATGGATAAAACACAGACAGATGAGACTAACTCGAGTTGGGCTGACGAGCCTGTTTCCATGCTGAGTGGAAGTGAGTAGTAATACAGGACATAGAGAAGCACAAGATTTGCCTAATTGAACTGTAAATGGCAGAAGCAGAATCAACCTGATATTATAGACAAAAAAATAGTGCCAATGTGTTAATCAAGGCTTCTGCAATGCAGAGTGTTCCCTCAATTTAAAGTCCTTATTGTGCACAGTGAATGGTGTAGACTTAAGGGAAGCTTAAAAAGTACCCATTACTGTGCTCATTTCATGTTTTTAAGAGGCAGGAAGCAGAGCAGCAGCAGGAGCCTTTCTGATAGGCAAACAGATGGTTTTGGAAAAGAACTTCTCATAAGTTAATTGTGTGACATCAATAAAGACAAATAGTTTCTAGCAGAGCAACCATTGTAAGAGTGGGCCAGTGTTTGACTGGTAAATAAGAAGGCTTTGTATTTCATACATAAGCAAACAGAAGCACAGATAAAGTTCTTTTACTCTAGGTGTATTCAGAATGGCAGTTAAGGGAGTGGTATGCTCTTCCTGCAGGATGTGGGAGATCAGGACTGCACCTGTGGGATGTGTCCACTTCTGTTTTCACCATGGAGAAAGACATGAAGACTTTGGAATTAGAAAAATTAAATGGGTAATTCTTGGTGATAGTTTGCATCAAGAAGGTGCTTGATACTGGTGAGGCCACATTTGGAATATTGTGTTCAGTATTGGTCACCATATTATAGGAAAGTTAAACTGGAAAGAGGGCAGAAATGATAGACAAGGTCTTTAGGGACTGAGAGGTGGTAATATAGAGGTGTGTAAAATCATGAGGAGCATTGATAGAGTTGGAGAATCAAGATCAAGCGGGTGTAGTTTTAGGATGAGAGGGGAAAGATTTAATTGGGACTTAAGGGGCATTTTTTTACACTAAGCATAGTATCTATATGGAATCAACTGCCAGAGGTGGTGGTTGAGGTAGACACAACAACAACTTTTAAAATACAGTTGAACTGGTACATCGTGTTGGATCTGGAGATGCTAATGATCCCGTGCTTCTTCAGAAGTCAAGAATGAGGCATAAAACTTGCTGGTTACTGACGATTTATTAGGTGTTCATAACAGTAAGCAATTTCATTGGGAAAGAAGGAAGAAAAAAATGAACAAAGAGAGGGAGAGAACAAAGAAGTGGTGGTTGTTTTATTCTAAAAGCTAGCTCAGACTAGAAAGATAAGAACACACCATTGATAAAGACGTAACCTAGGTTCAGCCGTGTGACACAGGTTGTAGCTAAACTTATAGAAAATACAGAAATAGCTACCCTACCATTTCTGAAAATTCACTAAACAATTACACAAACATAATGATTATATAGAATATAAGCAAACATAAAGAATGTTAAACTACAAGAAAAATAACTCTAATCCAACAATAACACTCCCCCCCCATCCTAAATCATATATTTAGAATTATTGCATCTGAAAATTCTGGGGCAGAAAAACTTGTATCTACGTCGCTTGTAAAACAATCAAAAACTTACATCATCAGGCAAACATCAAAGGTCATCCATACAGTGATCTCATAGTCAGATGTTTCATCCTTACGGTTGTCCTTATGAGTCAGTACACTATGAGTACGTACACTCGCATACGTTTGGGAGCCTTATTAAAGAAGGCCTTTATACAACTATGACATAAATTATATGGCACACCAGGGCAAGTATAACTCATAGAACAGAGATGCCGGGAAAACTTTTTCACTCAGAGAGTGGTGGATATGTGGAATGCTCTGCCCCAGAAGGCAGTGGAGGCCAAGTCTCTGGGTGCATTCAAGAGAGAGTTAGATAGAGCTCTTATAGATAGCGGGGTCAAGGGATATGGGGAGAGGGCAGGAACGGGGTACTGATTGTGTATGATCAGCCATGATCACAGTGAATGGCGGTGCTGGTTAGAAGAGCTGAATGGCCTACTCCTGCACCTACTGTCTACTGTCTATTGTCATAGTATTAAGTAATCCCAGCTTCCAAGCTTTGATTTTATCCAGTAAAAGAAATCCCATCCATCAGATTGATGTACTTTAACAGCTTCGTCATGTATATAACAATATCACTTACTGCCTATAACTACACATGCTAGCCACTTAACTGCTAAGAAAAGATTTAATCCCATTCGACTTTGAAGAACTATCTTGCACATTGCAACCATTTCTGTTTTTACTCCCCGTAAGGCACCAGCAGTATCATTGCTTCTCTTTTCTAAAGCTGCAGCAGCATTTTAAAACTTATGTTGCGGTTCTTGCAACACTACACATTGGGAATAAAGTTACTGCAAAACGAGCCCCTTTTAATATGTCCCGTTTTCTATCAAGAGTCAGGGTGGAAATATAAAGTTTGTGTATGTCTCATAGCAGGTAAAATATTATGCAAATAACAAGGTTATGTCCAATTCACAGGAGGGAGACATAACCTACATTTTCGCACATAAAGTACATATTACTGCATGAACTTAAACTATCTCTTATTGTCTGACAAGACCCTTGTTGATCTGTAATAGACTTTTCAGGACGTCAATAAAAATATCGGGATCATTATTACATTTAAGACGATATTAAGTATAATCGCCCAAACAATGCAGTAAATATGCCGTCAGGTGCAGGCATAGAGATAGCTCCTGAAACGGCAAGATTAGCAGAAAACTTGATATAACTCACTAGTTCATGCTGACTGCGTTTGCACAAATGATCTGGTTCAAAATGTGGTGGGCAGAATCATTGCCTCTTTGAGAATAGCGATTCTACTGTAGCTTGGTTGCAGTAATGAACTTCATCTTTATTTTTAGGTCTTCATTTTTTGGAGCGTAGAAGGTTAGGTTTTTATTCTTTGAGCTTAGAAGGTTGGGGGGGCTTGATAGAGTTATTTAAAATTATGAGGGGGATAAATAAGAGTTGACGTGGATAGGCTTTTTTCCATTGAGAGTAGGGGAGATTCAAACAAGAGGACATCAGTTGAGAGTTAAGGGGCAAAAGTTTGGGGGTAACACTAGGGGGAACTTCTTTACTCAGAGAATGGTAGCTGTGTGGAACAAGCTTCCAGTAGAAGTGGTAGAGGCAGGTTCGGTATTGTCATTTAACGTAAAATTGGATAGGTATATGGACAGGAAAGGAATGGAAGGTTATGGGCTGAGTGCAGGTAGGTGGGACTAGGTGAGAGTAAGCATTTGGCACGGACTAGAAGGGCCAAGATGGCCTGTTTCCATGCTGTAATTGTTATATGGTTAAAGAACGTTTGTTCTGGATCTATATAAATGTCTAGCATTCGTAAATATTTTAAAGTATGTGGTAAATATTGGCATACCCAATATATTGAAGCATTGACAGCATCTGCAAATTCACGTAATGGTAGGTGGCAGCCGTCGATCCCAGGGGGGTCATGTGTTTGTGCCTCTGGTGGACTGTGTCCTCCCCAGGGAGCAAGCCTGGGTGGGAAGAATCGAAGAACCGGCTGTTGCCCATGCAGCGGGTTCCCCCCTCCACGTCACTGATGTGGTCCAAGAGACAGCTTGGCACCAGTGTTGTTGCAAAGGTTGCCAGAGTGAAGTTGTAAACAACATCAAACTGCCTTAGGGACCCCGGCTCCAGATTTCTTCCTTGGGGTTTAGTCCCGAAGCCTTTCCCATGGGTGGGTATGGCAGCAAGGCAGCAGAGGTTTAAAATCAGAGTTTTCCTTCCCTAGGCAGGCTACCGTCCAAGGCTGACGGGCCCCACCTGCCTGAAACAACTGGTTTTGAGGCACCAGTGGTCCACGTTTGCCCCTTTTCTTGTCAGTAGAAACAGTTCCGCTGGGCCTAGTAGCGAAGCCACACGTGAAGGCCAAGAGTTGGACTTGGGTGTCAGAGGCCGTTAGAGTGGCATGTCATTTGGAGCACTTTATAGAAAGTGGTAGCTTATCCCCATTACCACCCCCAGCTATGGCAACCTTAGGAAGCAAATTCACATAACACTTGTAAGAATACATTATGAGTTATCCCAATTGACAGATTATGTTGGGAAAATTGGTAAATATAGAACAACTAAAATAAGAATAAATGCCACATCCAGTAGTTAATGACTGTTCAACGTTTTCTGGCTCTGTGGTAAAATGCTCATCATAATCTTTCAAATACCACCCATCCCCAAATTAAACTGGAGGTGGCACCAATTGCAAAGTTACACCTTTATCATAATGTAGGAGCCATGCATCTGTTCTCTATCTGCATTGCTTTCTGTGCTGCGCATTTATTCTGTGTATTATGTTAACTCATCCTGTGAGTGGGGGCATGGTAAAAGCGAAGGGAGTAAGTTACCTATTCATGCTTTGTTTTGTGCAGTTTGGGGCCGGGGACAGATGGATATCATTTTTTTTGACTGTTTAATAGCTTAATTATGCTTAGTTTTGTCGCTTCAAGACTATAAGTTTGCTAGTTGCTAATCAAGCATCAAATACAGTTTTTGGGTTTTATCAATATTGGAGTGATTGGAGGGCGCATTATACAAGTATAACAATCCGTGGGGATTGCCAACAGCAGCATCAGTTTGTCAGCAGAGGATTTCTCCCTTGTTAGTGGGAGAGCCTGCTGAGATGTTGAAGTGTTGGAATGAGCAGCAGTTTTTGATGTACGTACTCTAGCTCATGGTCTCTGGGGCTTGCTATTGATTGCATGGTGGTGGGGGGGGGGGGGCGCTGATGCTTTTTGCTGGAGCAAGTGGGAGGAGGGGGCAGCTTTGCGTGGGAGGGGGGCTTGGGGGTCTAACATTTTTCTGTCATTCATTCTTTTGGGTTATTTTTCTCTCTGTTTCGGGGATGTTTGCAAAGAGTAAGGATTTCGGGGTGAATACTGTATACACTCTCCAAAATTAAATAAAAGCTTCCTCGTACCCAACGATGTCTTGCAAGTGCAGTCTCATTTAGATGATTTTAAAAGTCCTCATAAAGATATTGTTCAGCAACATAACTTGTTGTCTTTAATGCCCATCTCCGTGCAAGACAAGCAAACTAAAAGCTATGTAAATATTGATAAGCTTATTAACACAGACACAGCAGAGGCTGAACAATGGTTGAAACAAACATGCAATGTTGCTGGAGGAAATAAGAATACTTATCAAACTTAAGGACATACTGTGACTACGTATAAACCTGATGATTTTTCAGATGACATACACCCTGAAGACAGTGAGTCTAATGTGCGTGCAGCAGGTTCTATTGCTAGCAGAGCATCCTGTGAATCTGACACTATCTCAGCACATATTAAAATGGAAGCTGATTTAGCTGAGCTAAGGACAGACAAGACAACAAATATTGAGGGATACCGTGTGTTGGAGAAACAGGTGGGACAGCTTTGTAGAAACTAGGAGTAGCATAAGTTGCAGGAAGAAATTGCAGCCAAGATAGCCAGAGTGAAATTGCCAAGGGCTTCAAGTGCTGAGGGTTCTAAACATGCTCCAGCAGGACAGTTCTATGGTGAGAGTTCCTATGATGACAAGGCACAGAGAAAATCTAACATACTCGATGTTAATGTTTCCCAAAAGTCAATGAGCCACAAGTTTGGACCCCAAGGGGTAATTTAGCATGTTCATTCTCAGCCACACCAAGGAGGCACTCTAAACCTATGCTGTATCCAATAGCACAAGGTGCTTCTGAGGATATTAATTTACAGTATGGTGACACTCATGTTTCAGATGATAGTGGTCTAAATAGTGTGCTGATGGCCAAAAGGACGCAAAAGGAAATAGCAAGATTAGTGATGCAACAGCAATGCATTGCATCTCTGCTTAAAAGAGAAATTCAAATCTTCAATTGTGAACCATCGCAGTATCATTCATTTGTGAGAGCTTTCAAGAATAGCTTTGAAGGCAAGATTGATGTTTATGGTGATTGTCCCTATTTACTCGAACAGTTCACTGAAGATTACCCTAGAGAACTTGACAAAAGTTACCAGCGAGCCAGCTTGGGGGAAGGATACCTAAAGGCCAAAGCTTTATTACAAGAACATTTTAGTGATAAGCAGAAAGCTGCTGCAGTCTACGTGGAAAAGGTTCTTCCTTAGCTGCATATCAAATCAGAAGACATGAAAGTTCTTCAAGATTACAGTCCTTTTTTAGAGGTTGTTGCAATGCCAAGGAGAAAGTGCAGGACATATGTGAGCTGGGCATGCCTGCTAATATGATAATTGTTGTAAAGAAATTGCCCCATAAGCTTAGGGGAAACTGGAGATTGAATTGAGCTGAACTGAATTGACTGTATCACTTACGTCCTTCAAGTAATGAGGAGTAACAATCCTTACATTATGTCTCCATTCAAGGGTGAAATGTGCAATTATAGTCATTTATAATAAATATTATGTACAACAGGATAGTCAATATAATATAGAAGTACAGTTGCATCAGCATGAATTGAGCAGGCTGATGGCCTGGTGGAAGGAGCTGTCCTGGGGCCTGGTGGTCCTGGCTTTTATGCTGTGGTACTGTTTCTCTGATGGTAGCAGCTGGAAGAGTTTGTGGTTGGGGGTGACTCGGGTTTCCAAGGATCCTTTGAGCCCTTCTTACACAGCTGTCTTTGTAAATGTCATGAACAGTAGGAAGTTCACAACTACAAATGTGCTGGGCTGTCCGCACCACTCTCTGCAGAGTCCTGCGACTGAGGGAAGTACAGCTCCCATACCAGGCAGTGATGCAGCCAGTCAGGATGCTCTCAATTGTGCCCCTGTAGAAAGTTCTTAGGACTTGGGGGCTCATACCAAACTTCCTCAACTGTCTGAGATGAAAGGGACGCTGTTGTGCCTTTTTCACCACACAGCTGGTGTGAACAGACCACGTGAGGTCCTCAGTGATGTGGATGCCGAGGAACTAGAAGCTTTTTACCCTCACAACCCCAGATCCATTGCTGTCAATAGAGGTTAGCCCGTCTCCATCCCTCCTGTAATCCACAACCAGCTCCTTTGTTTTTGCGACATTGAGGGAGAGGTTGTTTTCTTGACACCACTGTGTCAGAGAGATGACTTCTTCCCTGTAGGCCACCTCTTTATTGTTTGAGATGAGGTCAATCATTGTAGTGTCATCGGTAAATTTAATTAGCAGATTGGAGCTGTGGGTGGCGATACAGTCGTGGGTATACAGGGAGGAAAGGAGGGGACTCAGTACACAGCCCTGAGGGGCTCCTGTATTGAGAGTCAGAGGGTTGGAGGTAAGGGAGCCCACTATTGCAACCTGCTGGCAGAATAAGTTATTTTCCAGTTGTATAGGGCTTTCAAGATTTGACAATGAGCAATGAATGATGTATGAAGCACACAAACTATCTCGATTTTGCTGTGGAGCGCTGGCAAACATGTTTTGGAGTGTTTTTCCATTCCTGAAAGTTTTCACAAAGTGACTGAAAACAAGCCAAGTTCTCCTTTGCTTTATCAAATGTTCAAGGATGATTTCATTGCTTCATTTGAGAAATAGATTTTCACACAACAGACAAATTTTCTGCTGCTCATTGTTTGGTGCTGGTATAAATCCGTATTTCAGATACTCCACACTAGACTGTCTACACTTCCTTTTCATTTGATCTGCTTCTGCTATTTTCCTAATGGATTAACGACCACAGTCAGTCATCTGTTGTTTAAGTCCAACCTCAAGTACTGAAATCAATAAAGGGAAACTTAAAATGTCACCATAGCTCAGTCCTCCGAAGGTACATAAAGTGGGGCAGCAGTATCTTGGTTGTGCTGTGGGCTAGAGAAATGAAGTCGAGACCGTTCAAAAGGAGAGATTCTGAACTTTAACCCATTGAACACCATACTCTGATTCACAGGAACTGAGTCGTTGCATGATTAGAGTATGGGAATCAGATTAGCTAACACTGTACTATGACAATACTGTATGGGCTGGGTAAGGAATTCACACATTCTACAGTCCAGATTTCTCATAATATGCCAAATGCAGAAGTATCACATTGCTTTTCAACAAATACAACATGCTAATCTTTGTGCAAGTTAAAGTCCCTCTTGACAACATTCCATTCTTACATAGTTTATTACTTTAATTAGATAATGGAATAGATGGCTTTGGTGCCAAGTTTGCAGATGATATGACGATTGGTGGAAGGGCAGGTAGTGTTCAGGAAATGAGTAGGCCGAAGAAGGACTTAGACAGACTAGGAGAATGGGCAAGAGAGTGGCAAATCAAATACAATGTTGGAAAATGCATGGTCATGCACTTTGGTAGTAGAAATAATGTGCAGGCTATTTTCTAAATGGAGAGAAAATCCAAAAATCTGAGATGCAAAGGGACTTGGGAGTCCTTGTGCAGAACAGCCTAAAGGTTAACTTGCAGGGTAAGTTGGTGGTGAGGAAGGCAAATGTAATGTTAGCATTCATTTCAAGAGGTCTAGAATACAAGAGCAGGAATGTGTTGCTGAGGCTTTATAAGGCACTGGTGAGGTCTCACCTTGAGTATTCTGAACAGTTTTGGACTCCTCATCTTAGAAAAGATGTGCTGGCATTGGAGAGGGTCCAGAGGAGGTTCACAAGGATGATTCCAGGAATGAAAAGGTTATCATACGAGGAATGTTTGATAGCTCTGGGTCTGTACTCACTGGAATTTAGAAGGATGAGGGGAGATCTCATTGAAACCTTTTTGAATATTGAAAGGCCTAGACAGAGTAGATGTGGGTGGTGAATTTGTGGACTTTATGCCCACAGGCAGCTGTGGAGGCTGGGTTGTTGGGTGTATTTAAGGCAGAGCTTGATAAGTTCTTGATCGGACACGGCATCAGAGGTTACAGGGAGAAGGTCAGGGAGTGGGGCTGAGGAGGGGAAAAGAGGATCAGCCACGATTGAATGGTGGAACAGTCTCAATGGGCCAAATGGCCTAATTCTGCTCCTATGTCTTATTGTCTTATGGTCTAGTTATTTTCTTAATTAACTCCTGTTCAATTTAAATGAGACAGTTCCTTTGCGATGTTTGCATTTTAGTTGTCATGGCAATGATTTAGACCTTAAATTTTAACATTTTTGTGCATAATCATTTAACAAATGTTAGTTATTTTCATTCTTAAAGATAATAATATTTCAGTTTCATTCTCAGTCACTTCCAGATATGATCATGATGCACTCCCCTAATAAGTGCATCCAGGCAAAATAGCTTGAATTGATGCCAGCTTCTAGCAAACTTAGACCCAATGTGACAGTGTTGTGACACAAAGATGATGAAATCATTAAAGTGAGTAAGCAGCTTGCATTTGTGCAAGAGTTCAAATAAATACAGGTTAAATATATATATATCACAAGTATTCCTCCTTCATCGTGCACAGTTTTTAGGTGCAATCTTGTTTGGGCCCCACACAGTAAGTCCCTATAGTGCGCTAATCTCTTGAAACCAGTTTGTTGAGAAGGAGGAAATCACAGGTGTGACTCTGGTTTTTAACCGTGTGTGTTTTGTACACTCTGGAGGTTGCTGCTAGATTTCCACTGTTAAAATACTCAGCACTGAGAATCTTGTCTTTCATGTCCTTGAAATTCCAGGCCATTAAAAAATAACACTCTAATCATCAATTGAGCTTAGTAACAATTTAGGTAAAGATAGTGACCTGGATGGCACTTTTGCTCTATTTTAAATGATTTTTTAAAGTTTTTTTGTAATAATTAGTTATGATTATCAGCCACAATAACATTTGCAGAACACTGAGATTAATTAACAGATATTGCAAATAGGGAGATAATAGTTTCATCAAAAATACTTTTCATGGAAATTTCACAGATTGAAAAGATGCTACTAGACTATAAATTTCTGAATATGATGAGTTATGACTTTCTGTATTGTTGATATGGTCTCCTTGCCTTGGCTTTCTGCTTCCATCACTCAATAACCAAGCTCAAAGCAGTTCAGGAGCACACAAACCCAGGAATTTATTCATAACCCTGAATACTTCCAGTGAGATAAGTTTTCCAAATAGTGCTCAAAAGTTCAGAACAAACAAAGTGCAAGTCCTGAAATTTGTTGCCTGGTAACAAATGATTGTTGCCTGGTAACATTGAGTGCAAGCAGTTTCCAGCTGCACTCAATGGCTCAACTCGACATTGCCCAATACTGAAGGAAGAATTTGTGGAAGTTCCCTAGCGTATGCATAGCTAGGGAACTTCAGGTTAGACCTGGTGCAATAATTATGAGAGCATTTATTTGAACAGCAAATGTAGGGCTGCAAGAATGTTAAGTTCTCCCTAGCCAATCATTAAAGAAGCTCATGCCACAGTTGACCTTGTTGCTGGGCTTCAGGGCCAACCCAGTTGGTGTTATCAGATATATATACTTACCATAATTCCGTTTTACTATTATGTGTTGCAATGGACTGCTGCTGCACAACAACAAATTTCACAACATATGCCAGTGATATTAAACCTAATTCTATTTCTGATTTTGACCCTCAACGACTTGTAGAAGACCATAAGATATAGAAGCAGTATTTGGCCATTTGGCCCATTGAGTCTGCTCCACCATTTAATCATGACTGATCCAGATTTTCTCTCAGCTCCAATCTTGCCATATCTCTTCATGCCCTGACCAATCAAGAATCTATCAACCTCTGTCTTAAATATACATAATGATTTGGCCTCCACAACTGCCTGTAGCAGCAAATTCCACAGATTCACCACTCTGGAACAGCACAGAAAGCATCCTATTCATGGGCATCACAGCTTCATCTGGCAACTGCTCTGCCTGTGACTGCAAGAAATGCAGAGATTTGTGGTCATGGCTCAGCATACCATAGAAACCAGCTTCCTCTCCATGGGCCACGACTACACTTCTCACTGGCATGGTGCAGCAGCTCTTTTCTTCCCCTTTCCCACCAAGCAGAAGGTAAAAAGCTTGACAGCTTGTCCAACAGGCCCAAGGTCAGCTTCTTTCCACTAAGACCATGGAATGGTTCCCTAGTAAAAAAAAATGGATTCTTGACTTCCCAGTCTCATTATGACCTTTAATCTTATTGTTTACCTGCACCACGCTTTCTCCATGCCTCTAACACTTCATTGTGCACTTTATTATTTTACCTTGTACTACCTCAAAGCACTGTTGTAATGAATTGATCTGTGTAAATGTGAAATTGTCCATTTTGACAGGAAAACTAACAAAAGTACTCTGTTTAAACAATGAGGGATTGCAGAACACTGAGGTGCAGAGGGATCAAGTGCATCATCCATAAAAAGCTATTATGCAGGAAAGTAATTAGCAAAGTGCAGCAAATGAAGAGAATGATGTTTGCTCAGAAGTGCATAATATTAGTCTTCTTTATTTAAGATGGATGTTAATGCATTGCAGTTCAAATGTTTACTAGACTGACTGCATCATTTATTTCAATAGTTATTTCTTTTAATACCTAAGGAAGCAGTGCTTAAGGCAGTGGAAGATAGACTCTGAATAAGTCTGAGGTTGTAAAATCACCATCAATAGACTGGAGTGCAGATTGAAATTACCATCAGATCAGCTGTGTTCTTACAAAACGATAGGGAAAGAATGGCCCAATTAATTTAATATTTTATCTAATCATTGTTTTTATTACAAACATTCATGCATTTGATGTGTCTGCTTTAAACAATGAACAATATATGCCTTCTGACAATTCATTTGCAGGATCCCTTCTTGTTAAATGTTATATTAAATGATAAATAGTAAAATGAGAAGGCTGAGCAAAATGCACTCTGGATGGAGAGCAGCACACAATAGTTTGTTAATGTAAGTCGAGCTATAAACATGGAAAAACATAGAACATAGATAATCTACAGCACATTACAGGCCCTTAGGCCCTTCATGTTGTGCCAACCATGTAATCTACTCTAGAAACTGCCTAGAATTTCTCTACCGGATAGCCCTCTATTTTTCTAAGCTCCATGTTCCTATCTAAGAGTCTCTGGAAAGACCCTATTGTATCCACCTCTACCACCTTTGCTGGCAGTGAAAGCTTATCTCTGACAACCCCCTTGTACCTACTTCCAAGCACCTTAAAACTGTGCTCCGTCGTGTCAGCCATTTCAGCCCTGGGAAAAAGCCTCTGACTATCCACACGATCAATGCCTCTCACTATCCACACGATCAATGCCTCTCATCATCTTATACACCTCGATCAGGTAACCTCTCATCCTCCGTCACTCCAAGGGAAAAGGCCAAATGCACTCAACCTATTCCCATCAGGCACACTCTCCAATCCAGGCAACATCCTTGTAAATCCCCTCTGCACACTCTATGGCATCCACATCCTACCTGTAATGAGGTGACCAGAACTGAACACGGCTCTAGTTAAGGTCACACAGCTCTAAAGTGTCTGTGTTACTTGAGGAAAAGTTTATAAATAGAACGTTTGTAAATCAAGGAAACTACATCACTTTTTCCCTTACACATTGCTCTAATAATACATTTTGTGAAAGGATCTCATCTGTTTGTCTTTATCTTATGCAAACCAGTGATCCTGTGCACTTCCAAATGCCAATTAATAGGATCTTCTGAGTTTGTCCTCAATTGACTGAGGTTTCAATTCCTAGATTAACCTTCTTAAATAGAGCTATTATCATCTTGTTGCATGGAGTACTTTGCTCCTCTAAGAAGGATTGAGGCTAGTGTCTTTTCTCTCATCTTTGACCGAAACAATCTTGGATTCATGCCACCAGGGCTCATCTCATTGCTTATCCACTTTTTATTATATCAAAACCCACTTGCTCCCTACATTTACATCTGTTTTCCATACTTTAAAAAAACATAGCTCAATAATCTCACTTCCACCTACATTTGTAAAGTACAATATGTTCATATCCAATATTCATTTCGTGCCCTGTTTCTGCTTTCATTCCACAGTGACCTTCAATTATTCTTTTACTTTCAAATGAAATTAATGCTTCTGAGAACCTTCTTAATTCCTTACTGATTATGACTGACCTCTTGTTATACACTACGTAGCCAAAGCAACACACACACAATGCTGGAGGAACTGAGCAGGTCTAGCAGCATTTACAGGAAACCCTTCTAATCACTTTCCCCACTTTACAGCTGCTATCAGCTCATATGATTCACACTACCACCCCTAACAACATACTCCACACCCCAATTCTGACCCTAGTTTTCTTTCAGTTTATGCCTGGAAATTCATATTTTTTGTGCATGTAAATAACATAACCCATATTTGCACCTTAATGTTAAAAGTTTTTTCACAATTGATGTGACATTAATATTTACTGTCCCCTTGGTCTGAATTTCCAGTCCAATGTTCTTAAATGTTACTCGTCATATTTTCTTATTGTCAAATTGAACCAATCTGTACCATAATTCATAATGTTTTTCGATTATTTTATCTGTCCCTGTCTCTCTGCCCCTATCACTCTCCTCCCATCTGACTGTCTCTCACCCTCCTCCTCTCCCCATCGCTCTTCCCCCTACCCTTTTCCCTTCTCCTCCTCTTCACTCTTCCCCTCTCACCACCTACCTACTTTCCCTCTCCCCACCCCATCTAACCCAACTCCCACCTCTCACATGCCCCCAATCTTACCCCTTCTCCCCCACCTTCTCCCTCATCTCTGCCTTCTTCTCTCCCCCTTTCTCCCACTTCTCTTCTTCCTCTCTCCCTCCTCAACACCATCTCTTACCCTCCTAAATCCCTACTCTCCTCCCTTCCCCTCCTTCCCCCAGCCTCACTTTGTCTTGCTTCTGCACACCCTCTCCCTTCGCACTCTCGCCCGTCCTTTCATTAGTATGTTTACATGACATGGCACGCATTTTCTTTCACAAATGTCACTTCCTCTCCACTCCCTTCTCCTTCAGAAACCTTTCTGAAAACCACATATTTGCCTAAGCTTTCAGTTCCACTTCCTTCTGTTGCCTGAGACATAAGATCCACGTCTGTCTGATCAAGCCTCTACAAGCATCTTGGTGAGTGCTTAAAAGCTGAGTTATATTTGCCAAGTTATAATTGATGTGATTTGAGCAATGTTAAATTATTATCCAACCCACATAAATGATGATATGAGTGTTTTGAAAAGATCTTTTGCTGATATTTTCACTGCTTTCATCCAAGTGAATCAATAGGGGAGGGGAGGGGGGTAATAATCCAGGTTTGGAATTGTAGTGTATATATGATATTTGCTCACTTTTCAGCTGAAAAAACATTGACAGGTATGTGTAGAGTCTGCAAAAATGTTCTCAGGTTGCTTTGTGATGTCAGACTGTGGTGTCACTTAGTTACAGTGACACCCTGACTCAGGTATAATTATATTTTTGACTCAGTTGTAAGTTGCCACCAGTGTTTGCAATGCTTTCAGTAGTCTTATTGGAAGTTGTGTCGCTTCTCACTTTAGTTGATTTTTTCACTGCAGTGTTTCACTTTCTGTCATTAAATTATCAGGAAGGAACTGACTTCATAACTTCAGCAGAGGAACCCCACGTCTATTGTGACATCGGAATCTTTTAGCATATGATTTAGTTAATCAAAGGTAAATTCTTGGCAACTTACACTTAGATCCGCAATAATATAGATTCTATACTGTAAGAAGTTCAGACGCTGGATTTTTCTTCAATAATAACGTGAGATTTTATTGGCTATCTTTATAGAAAAGAGTACTATGCATAGTTGAATTGTATATTAACGGTTGTGGAAGAAATTTAAATGGATTTCATAGATCCAACTTCAGAGTAACATGCAGGATGCAATCTGGTCATTCGGCAAGGCTGAAAACAGGTGACATGTTAAAAGAACAAACTAATTCCTGAATGGAGATAGGAGTGGAACAAAATGATTTAAGTACTTAAGTACTTAATGTACTTAATGATTAAGTACTTAATGATTTAAGTGTTTTCTGCAAGTATTTTCTCCTCATTTGCCATGGCTGCAAGGTGTCAGCCTTTTATTTTATTTTGTTTTCTTTTACAAAATATTCTCCTTAATCAAGTAAATGCATCATTAAGTATGATACTGAATTAATGGCATTATAATTTTCAATTTGGTCATTGTAATTTCAGCAAAAGTAGCACATAGGTTTCCAAGGGTGCTACTTGGAGGAAGTGGTAGAGTTAATTTACATTATCATGCCTGTGATATCACAGAACTTGCCTGGACAAGAATCCAAGCCAAGTTACTTGGTTTTGTATGTATAATACATAAAAGATAGCTACTGGTCTATTGAAAACATAACAAAGATAATGCATAGGTCAATTCCTTGTAGAGAATTTGAATCAGCAAGTAAGTCTTAACTTCAAATATTACTGTTCTGTTACCATTATACATATTGTGGAAAATTCATTTTTAAATTATTAGATTAAATTAAATAATTATGGAAAAATTAATGGCAGTGTAAACTAGTTGGTGATTGGGTCATTCAGAAATGTATCTTCCATTTCCCATAAGAATAATAATAACTTGTATAAGATTTGAAATTCATGTCACTATTTAGTGTCAAGTGCATTTCATACACTTTAAAATTTTCTGTTTTCCTTACTCCAGTACTTGGAATTCAGTCAGATCCAGCATACCAAGCTTCAGAGCAACATGCCCAGCTGCGGGGAGCTTTTGTGGTCACTTTTCTGGCTCATTGTGTTGTTCTTCATCGGCTGGCCCCTCAGCATATTCTTTGGGGGCATCTATGGGTTTTTGTCACCACTGACTACATGCGTTGGACTGAACCAGGTCACGGATGTACTTCTAAAAGGTGCAAACCTGGGCAAATCCTGTGCTGAGAATATAAGATCAAGCAAAGCTCTCTGCTGAAAAGTGTTCAGCAAAAAAGATATTTCACTTCAACAGATCTCCCAGATTACTGTGGATCACACAATTCAAAATGCAGTCACAGAACTCTCCTTTGTGCTTCTGATCTCAACAACTAGATTTCTCCTTATTTCTTATATGGGATTTTAAGCAGAATGAAATCTATTTTAAATTACTTCTGATTGATATTATAATAAATTGCCATCCTTTCAAATATACCAAATGGTGACTTCAATGGTTCTTAAGATCTTAATTTTTTTTTTAATTGCCCATCTTATTGTTTGCATGAAATCTTAATGAAGATCTTTAAAAGGCTTCATGTGCTCCAGATCCAACAGGAAGAATAGCTGAGTGACTATGGCCAAAGGTGATGTCTCATCAGAAAACAGGTAATATTGGCCGAGGAAGATCACAAATTAAAGCATAACATAACAGATTATCTTACTCCTATACAGTATTATTAAAGCACTCTTAAGTACGTTATTTTCTAAATAAACAGTGGTTTTCAACGTTAGCAGAATATTCCCCCTTTTGACAGAGGTTATGGCTTTTATTAAATTGGGCAGTACAATATCACACATTAGCCCCACAGCACTTTAACTTAGGGAGGGGATTCCCTGCCAGTTCTACCCAGGTACAAATCTCTTTCTGCCTACTATCTCACAGATCCTATATGTGAAGTGAACTCAGAACATCTGAATGCAGTTCTTCGAGCTTAGAAATCTTCAAGATCAAACTATGTGAAAGTTCACTGAAACGTCACTGTCATTTTGAGAAGATATGTTGTCTTTTATTCTATTGGTGCAGAGGGCAGAAACAGGAGCTAATTATACCAAGAATGATCAAGCCTTTCAAACAGTTTGCACGCCTACATATGGGAGAGTCTCTGCGGTCATTCTAAGCCTAGGGATTCTGAAGAATGGTGTACTTTTTTCTTTAGCATTAGTGTTTGAAAAATAGTTCAATCTTGGAGTGTAGTGATGAATTCCACATTAAATTGCATAATATCTGGAAGTGCAAACCAATTCCTGGCAAGAGTCAAGTTAATGTGATCATGTGATATGCACTGATAATGTAATTTGCACTGATAATGTGGTTTTTGCCCTCACTTAAACTAACTCACACTGTTGTGATGCATCCTGTCAATGGATGCATGTGTCTGGGAAGGACTCAGCCCAGGAGTGGAAACATCCTCAGGGATCCTTCCTCACTCACTTCCTCTCCTTCAGGGTCCCCCGTCCATCAGCCTCACTCCTGACTCCAATAATCTCCTATCCGTCCCAACCGCACCCTGATTCTTGCTCCACCTGTTGCACATTCCACAACAGCTCTTGACTGAGGTATCAGCTTGATCCCCACCCTTAACCTCTGCTGGAGGCTCAGCCCAGTTACTGCCTTCATCTGACATAATCCCTCAATCCTACTCTGATCCTAGACTTGCCAGGTGAGCATCGTACAGCAGCATAGTCTATCTTCTGCTCCAGCTTTGCACATTTAAATAAGAGGCCTTGTTAATAATAGACAATAGACAATAGACAATAGGTGCAGAAGTAGACCATTCGGCCCTTCGAGCCTGCACCACCATTTTGAGATCATGGCTGATCATCTACTATCAATACCCGGTTCCTGCCTTGTCCCCATATCCCTTGATTCCCCTATCCATAAGATACCTATCTAGCTCCTTCTTGAAAGCATCCAGAGAATTGGCCTCCACTACCTTCTGAGGCAGTGCATTCCAGACCCCCACAACTCTCTGGGAGAAATTGTTTTTCCTTAACTCTGTCCTAAATGACCTACCCCTTATTCTGGTGCATTGAATTGAAGTGAGTTTTGAATGTCTTACAGATCGCTAGAGAATAGAATGGTCCATTGAACTGGAAGAAGTTTTACATGGTTTGTTTATTTAAAAAGGGAAACATCAGAAGTTATGGACAACTTATAAGGAAAAGAGCAATAAATGGGCAATAAATTATCATCTTAACAGAGGAAAGATTATAAGTGAGTTTCAATCTGACTTTTGGAACAAGATATCCTGACAGTTGAACCTTGTCAAACCTTGTGAAAGTATTACTGAGTGGTCAGAAGCATAGGCAGTGTCTTGATTTACAAGACAACTAACAAAATGTGTCCCAAATACACACATCTATTGTGTGAAGATTTTGAATTGGGACTAGGAACTGATTTTATAATTATCAATAGTATTAATTCCTTTCCTGGGTCTTCATCAGATAAAACCTGACCATCTTTACTGTAGATCTTGGATAAAAGTGTTAAAAAATTCAACTCAAGTTCAGGGACGACAGTTGGATATGCCGGCATCTAAGGCTCCTAAATTACATTAAATATTGGAGGAATATCTAAGTGAAGTGAGTGAAGTGGATCCAAGACTATTTTAATTGGTATCATTTTAATTAGAATGATTGATAGTATCCAAAGGACACTGCCTCAAGGAGGAAACATCTGTCATGAAAGACCCCAACTACCTGGGCCAAGCCATCCTATCATAACTAACATAAGGCAAGTCATTTGGGTAGCTATGTACTTGTGCAAGTGACAATAAACTTGACTTTCTTGTATGCAAATTTACTCTTAAACTTCACAAATGCAATACATCTTACTGTAGATAATAACCGTGCTTAAAACTGTTGAGTAGAAGAACATCATTTTGACACCATTCATGAATTAGCAAAAGCTCTTAAGTGCCATAACACCTATGTCAGGATGCTCTTCGTTGAATATAACTCAGCATTTGATACCATTATTCCCACGGTTCTGATCGATAAGCTACAGAACCTGGGCCTCTGTACCTCCCTCTGATATTGGATCCTCGATTTCCTAACCAGAAGACCACAATCTGTGCTGATTGGTGATAATATCTCCCTCTTGCTGACAGTCAACACTGGTGCAACTCAGGGGTGTGTGCTAAGCTCACTCTATACCCATGACTGTGTGGCTAGGTATGGCTCAATAGCAGCTTTAACTTTGCTGATATAACTATTGTTGGTAGAATCACAAATGGAGATGAGAGGATGTAAAGGAGTGAGATACATTAGCTAGTTGAGTGGTGTCACAGCAATAACCTTGCACTCAATGTCAGTAAGATGAACGAGCTGAATGTGGACGTCAGAAAGGGTCAGACGAGGATCTAACCTGGTCCCAACGTGTCAATGCAGCTATAAAGGCGGCAAGACCGTGGCTATATTTTATTAGGAGTTTGAAGAGATTTGATTTGTCAATTGAAAGACTTGAAAATTTCTATAGATGTACCTGCCATTCTGACTGACAGGCTGCATCACTGTCTGGTACAGGGCAGGGATTGTACTGCACAGCACTGAAAGAAGCTACAGAGATTTGTAAAATTCGTCAGCTCCATCTATTCTGACTTGGTACAAGAAAGGGTCATTCTTCAGACCCTCCTTTCGAAAAGGGGGAGTTGGAAGGGGCTTAGTACACAGATATGATTCAGTTAATCCAATAGGCTTAGAAAAGGAGGGGCTCTTTGCAAAGATAAAAATGTTTGAAGACAGTATTAGATTTAGTCCTAGTAAATGAGCTACTCAAACAAGTTAGGTTAGTAAAACAAAGAATGCGAAAAATACTCTGCAAATCAAGCCACATCAAAGAAGCCTGTTAGAAGTACAGAAAGATATATATTGGCAGAGGGTAGGTAGTCTTTTCCCAGGACAAAAATGTCAAATAATAGAGGGCATGGCTTAAGGTGAGAGGGGAAAAAGTTAAAGAATGTTTACAAGATTGTTTACACAGATACTGGTGGGTACATGGAGCATGCTGCCCAGAGGAGGTATTAGAGGCAGACTGGATAGTAAAAGTTAAGAAGCATTGACCAGTTGACCAGTGGTTCACAAGTATGTTTGGGTTACCGTCGTCTTGGCTCCCAGACCACTACCCCAGCATTTCCCTCTCCCTTTCCCGCTGTTAGATGAAAGCTATAAAGAAGTTTGATTTACATTGATGAGCGGTTCACAAGTATTTTTGGGTTACCGCCCTCTTGGCTCCCAGACACCGGCATCTTCCTCTCCCTTTCCGGCCCTTACATAAAAACTATAAAGGATTTTGATTTTTGATGCACAGTGAAAGAACATACAAATTGCAAATTCAAAGCAATGACAAATAATTGCAAAAATTATTCAAATCTATTCTTATGAGTGATGAACAGACCTGATGGACAATGGGGTGAAGAGTTAACCATCCCCCCCCCCCCGAGAACCACAAACTATTACTGTTGCTATGTTGACCATGAGAAAGAGAGACGGAAAAACAAGCAAGAACATTGGCAACAGATAAGAGAGAGGGGGAAATTGCTGATTAACCGTATTGTGACTCCTTTTTTGAATTATTTACTGTTTCACTGCAAGGACAATAGTTTGCTCATAAACATTCCTCAGTGGACTGAAGGAGTGGCCTTATTTGATGGACACAGTCATTCAGGAGTGATGGATAGCTGAGTCCCCGTGAGTAGGGATAAAAAGACAGGTCTGGAGAGACACCCTCCAGACACGCCAGTGGACACTGATTGAGTGTTGGAACCCACAAGAAAGGTGGGGGCTTCGAAGACTGAACCAGGAGGTCGGTCATTAAGGCTATCAGTGTAAAAGCAGGGCCGGTGGGTACTTGTGTGTGTGTCCACTCATGCCAGAGTGACGAGTCCACCATAGAAGAACGGTCTAGCAGAAGGATGGCGAGGTCATAACTGAATGACCACACCGATACGACGGATTAAGAAAGCAAAGGAAGGTTTGGCTGCTGTAGTTGTTACAGCTCGCTCACTCTCTCTCTCCAACAATTACAATACAACAACCATAACTACATCAGCACTTAGGAACTGAATTGAACTTTATATCTTTCTATGACAATTTATTTACCCCTAGACATTGATAGAGCTTGTTTATTATTGATTATTATTATTCCTACACTTTTAGGTTTATTACTGCTAACTCGTTTTATATGTATATTTGCATTATTGATATGGTTTTTGCTTATTTTTATTAATAAACACCTTTAGTTTGGTACCACCAGACTCCAATGGATTCTTCTTTCTTTGCTGGTTAGACACCCAGTTACGGGGTAGATTACAAATTGGGGGCTGATCCGGGATTTGATTACCAAATTAGGGGGCCAATGAATCGGGATAAAAGTCCCTTATCTGATCTGGTTGTGAGATTATCCAGATGGGAAACCAGCAGAGACGGACATTGTCAAATTTTTTAAAGACCTGACTGCGGGGGCATTAGAGGCTGCCAGGAAGACTGAATTGGTGAATGTTGTGAAACGATTAGATCTCCCAGAGGTGAAATCGTCGATGAAAAAGGTGGATATACAGAGAGAAATAGCTATGCATTATGTATCCAAGGGTGTGTTCACACCAGATCTATTGGACCTGTTCCCTGAGAGGAAACCAGCCGAGGGAGAGGTTCAGTTAGAAATGGAAAAAGTAAGGTTGGCTGAGGAAAAGGAGAAGAGGCAGCATGAACTTCGGATAAGGCAGCTGGAAGCAAAGAGAGAAGCTGCAGGGCGAAGAGAGGATGCTGATAGGAGGAGAGAGGAGGATGAAAGGAAGGCTGAAAGGAGAAGAGAGGGAGGCTGAAAGGAAGAAGGAAGAGGCTGAAAGGAGGAGAGAGGAGGCTGAAAGGAAGAAGGAAGAAGCTGAAAGGCAGATGGAGGAAAGGGAGAAAGAGAGGCAGCATGCGCTGGACATAGAGAAGTTAAAGGTACAGCAGGGAAAAGACCGGGCAGCAGACCCAAATGAGGGGTTCAAGATTGGTCGGGAGATCCAGTTGGTACCTCCATTCAAGGAGATGGATGTCGATAAGTTCTTCCTCCATTTTGAGAAAGTGGCTGTGAATCAGAACTGGCCTGAGACAAAATGTGCTGTTCTGTTACAGAGCGTACTTAGGGGGAAGGCTCAGCAAGCATATTCGGCATTGTCCATGGATGAGTCTAGGAATTATGAGGAAGTAAAAAGGGTTGTATTGAGGAATTATGATTTGGTGCCAGAGGCATACCGGCAGAAGTTCCGGAACTTGAGAAAGCCGTGGAACCACACGTATTTAGAGTTTGCCCGTGAGATGCAAATATATTATGAGCATTGGTGCACCTCAAAAGGGGTTGATGAAGATTATGATAACCTGTTACATTTAATACTGATAGAGCAGTTCAAAAGTTGTATCCCTGAGAGGATGAAGATGTACTTGGATGAGAAGGAAACAGAGACTCTGTAGGCAACTGCCAAGTTAGCAGATGAGTATGGCTTAACCCACAAGTCAAAGTTTTCCTCAAATAGGAGTTACCAGGGAGGCAGTAGGGATGGTAGATAAAGCCCACCGGCTAAGGCAGAGAATAAGCCGGGAGCTAGTGGAAAAGGTAAGGAGGAGGAAAAGCAGGCTGGCAGGAAGGTTCCTAGCTTTACCTGTTATAATTGTGGGAAAGCTGGTCATATAGCATCTAAGTGCTTTGCTCCGAAGAAGGAGACAGGAAAAGGGAAAACAGCAGTCCCGACAGGTTGCATTGAGTCGGCCAGTAGATCGATGAGGAAGGCAAAGGTAGATAGAGCCCAAGAGGGGCGTGAGAAGTTTATCTCAAAAGGGACGGTGTCTGTGAAGGAAGAAGAAACCCCAGTTCCAGTGCGGAGAGATACTGGGGATGTGTGTTCAGCAGTGAAGCTGACAAGTAAGCCTGTGAGTGCCGGGGACCCGCCCATAGATTCCAAGATTTATCCTGCATGCGCAATCACTCGCAGATGTCTAGAAAGCCGGCTGAGAAAGGAGACAGTTTAAATCAGTCCAGTGTTAATTTGGCGGAGACGTTTTTACCGACCCTGTACCAAGAGGGGTTAGAGGGTGGTAAAACAGAGGATAGTGGGGTGAAAGAGAGTAAAGGAGAAGAGGTAGATGTCCCGTTTGTGTGTGTTCAGGGTGTGAAGGGTGTGGATGCACAGGGTACTGAACCTAGTATTGAAACTCAGGAAAAGTCTGAGGTATCTGATTTAGTTGAAAATGAATGCAGTTCTTTTGGGTCAGATGGACTTGGTTCAGTGAAGAAAGGGTTAACCTTGGTATCAGTGGAAAATGAGAATTCTCAGTTGTTTGGGTTAGAAGGTGTGTTAAAAGTTAATGATAAGATGAAAGCTGGTGATGTGAATATTATTGAAGGAGAAAGGAAAGTTGTTGTTCCTAGATTGAATAAAGAAATTTTAAAGTCTGAATTGGTTTTAGAAGGATTGACAAAAGGGAAGGGACCATTAACTGAACAATGGCTTGTTAACAAGGTGCCTGTGAATCAATTGCAGTTTGTTTGGAAATTCAAAGATAAACTTGCTGATGTTATTCAAGTATGTGATTTAGAGAGGCAGAACTTGAAATGTTGTTTTGACCAAGAGGGATCATCTGCCACTGTTAAACTGAAAACAAATAGAATGAAAGATCCTGAAGATAAAATTAATGACTTGCTTAAAATTAACAAATTGTGTGGAAGTTCAGCAAATGGGTTTAGTTTGGAAAACATTGGTGATAAGATAACTCCTGTGAAAGGAGTCTGTGAAGGCCTATTCCACACTGGTGAGGAAGCTAACTACGTGAGAGTTAAGTGCAAAAGGGACAAAGGTTGACCAAATGCCACTTTGAATAACAGGATCTGGTTTTGAGGGAATTTGACAAAGCATGTGAAAGATAAAAACACCATGGAAGATTGACTGTTTGAATATTAAGTTTAAAAGTAAAATAGAGATTAGTATCTGCACAAAATTTCTGTAATGTACTACATTATGATCACACATGTATTGGTTCACACTTTGTAATATACGCCTAAGCTAAGAACACAACCCCTTGGTGTTTTTGACAAACATGAAAAAAAATTAGGAGGTTATTATATTGGAGTCTGTTGTTACAGGAATTCGATATTAAAATACAACATGTAAAGGGGAGTGACAATGTTATTGCTGATTGTTTATCTAGATGTTAACTTGAACGTGTGTTGTCATGGTTTCTCGTGCCCCACAAACGACCAGGAGATGCAGAAGATTCTTCAAGAAGGGTTAAACTTTAATTTGCAAATCAAAGCTGAGACAGTCATTGAGCTAGTCGCTGATTGCCCACCGATCCTTGTACATAGCATTTTTTATAGCAATCTCCTGGTTTAGTTGCATTAACATATCCAATTGGTCTACAGTTGCCTATCACAAGTACATCCGCCACTATTGTTTCTACCCATTGACTTAATCCTGTTCTAATCTACATCTCTTAGCTACCTCTCATTAACACACCATTGTCTTCTACATTCTTAAGATTTCATTCTCCTACTAAATTGGATACATGCATAGCAAATAGCAAGTTCAAAGCTGACTACATAGTTTTGGTTACACAGCAAACAATGCAACTTTTATACTCCAATAGTATCTGTATTATTCTTGTAGTTAAGACAACTACTGTATTTTGTTAAACTCTGTAATTCAGTGCTTTATTAGTTAATTTTCCCCTGGTGAAAATTCCCAGAAGGATGGGGGTGATATGGGTGATGAACAGACCTGATGGACAATGGGGTGAAGAGTTAACCATCCCCCCCCCCCCCCGAGAACCACAAACTATTACTGTTGCTATGTTGACCATGAGAAAGAGAGACGGAAAAACAAGCAAGAACATCGGCAAAAGATAAGAGAGAGGGGGAAATTGCTGATTAACCGTATTATGACTCCTTTTTTGAATTATTTACTGTTTCGCTGCAAGGACAATAGTTTGCTCATAAACATTCCTCAGTGGACTGAAGGAGTGGCCTTATTTGATGGACACAGTCATTCAGGAGTGATGGATAGCTGAGTCCCCGTTGGTAGGGATAAAAAGACAGGTCTGGAGAGACACCCTCCAGACACGCCAGTGGACACTGATTGAGTGTTGGAACCCACAAGAAAGGTGGGGGCTTCGAAGACTGAACCAGGAGGTCGGTCATTAAGGCTATCAGTGTAAAAACAGGGCCGGTGGGTACTTGTGTGTGTGTCCACTCATGCCAGAGTGACGAGTCCACCACAGAAGAACGGTCTAGCAGAAGGACGGCGAGGTCATAACTGAATGACCACACCGATACGACGGATTAAGAAAGCAAAGGAAGGTTTGGCTGCTGTAGCTGTTATCTCTCTCTCTCTCTCTCTCTCTCTCTCTCTCTCTCTCTCTCTCTCTCTCTCTCTCTCTCTCTCTCTCTCTCTCTCTCTCTCTCTCTCTCTCTCTCTCACGATTACAATACAACAACCATAACTACATCAGCACTTAGGAACTGAATTGAACTTTATATTTTTCTATGACAATTTATTTCCCCTTAGACATCGATAGAGCTTGTTTATTATTGATTATTATTATTCCTACACTTTTAGATTTATTACTGCTAACTTGTTTTATATGTATATTTGCATTATTGATATGGTTTTTGCTTATTTTTATTAATAAACACCTTTAGTTTGGTACCACCAGACTCCAACGGATTATTCTTTCTCTGCTGGTTAGACACACAGTTACGGGGTACATAACAATATTAAATAATAAATAGTAAAATGAGAAGGCTGAGCAAAATGCACTCTGGATGGAGAGCGGCACACAATAGTTTGTTAATGTAAGTCGAGCTGTAAACATAGAAAAACATAGAACATAGATAATCTACAGCACATTACAAGCCCTTAGGCCCTTCATGTTGTGCCAACCATGTAATCTACTCTAGAAACTGCCTAGAATTTCTCTAACACATAGCCCTCTATTTTCTAAGCTCCATGTTCCTATCTAAGAGTCTCTGGAAAGACCCTATTGTATCCACCTCTACCACCTTTGCTGGCAGTGAAAGCTTATCTCTGACAACCCCCTCGTACCTACTTCCAAGCACCTTAAAACTGTGCTCCATCGTGTCAGCCATTTCAGCCCTGGGAAAAAGCCTCTGACTATCCACACGATCAATGCCTCTCATTACCTTGTACACCTCTATCAGGTAACCTCTCATCCTCCGTCACTCCAAGGGAAAAGGCCGAATGCACTCAACCTATTCCCATCAGGCACACTCTCCAATCCAGGCAACATTCTTGTAAATCCCCTCTGCACACGCTATGGCATCCACATCCTACCTGTAATGAGGTGACCAGAACTGAACACGGCTCTAGTTAAGGTCACACAGCTCTAAAGTGTCTGTGTTGCTTGAGGAAAAGTTTATAAATAGAACGTTTGTAAATCAAGGAAACTACATCACTTTTTCCCTTACTCATTGCTCTAATAATACATTTTGTGAAAGGATCTCATCAGTTTGTCTTTATCTTATGCAAACCAGTGATCCTGTGCACTTCCAAATGCCAATTAATAGGATCTTCTGAGTTTGTCCTCAATTGACTGAGGTTTCAATTCCTAGATTAACCTTCTTAAATAGAGCTATTATCATCTTGTTGCATGGAGTACTTTGCTCCTCTAAGAAGGATTGAGGCTAGTGTCTTTTCTCTCATCTTTGACCGAAACAATCTTGGATTCATGCCACCAGGGCTCATCTCATTGCTTATCCACTTTTTATTATATCAAAACCCACTTGCTCCCTACATTTACATCTGTTTTCCATACTTTAGAAAAACATAGCTCAATAATCTCATTTCAACCTACATTTGTAAAGTACAATATGTTCATATCCAATATTCATTTCGTGCCCTGTTTCTGCTTTCATTCTACAGTGACCTTCAATTATTCTTTTACTTTCAAATGAAATTAATGCTTCTGAGAACCTTCTTAATTCCTTACTGATTATGACTGACCTCTTGTTATACACTACGTAGCCAAAGCAACACACACACAATGCTGGAGGAACTGAGCAGGTCTCGCAGCATTTACAGGAAACCCCTCTAATCACTTTCCCCACTTTACAGCTGCTATCAGCTCATATGATTCACACTACCACCCCTAACAACATACTCCACACCCCAATTCTGACCCTAGTTTTCTTTCAGTTTATGCCTGGAAATTCATATTTTTTGTGCATGTAAATAACATAACCCATATTTGCACCTTAATGTTAAAAGTTTTTTCACAATTGATGTGACATTAATATTTACTGTCCCCTTGGTCTGAATTTCCAGTCCAATGTTCTTAAATGTTACTCGTCATATTTTCTTATTGTCAAATTGAACCAATCTGTACCATAATTCATAATGTTTCTCGATTATTTTATCTCTGTCCCTGTCTCTCTGCCCCTATCACTCTCCTCCCATCTGACTGTCTCTCACCCTCCTCCTCTCCCCATCGCTCTTCCCCCTGCCCTTTTCCCTTCTCCTCCTCTTCACTCTTCCCCTCTCACCACCTACCTACTTACCCTCTCCCTCTCCAACTCCCCTCTCCCCACCCCATCTAACCCAACTCCAAACTCTCACACTCCCCCAATCTTACCCCTTCTCCCCCACCTTCTCCCTCATCTCTGCCTTCTTCTCTCCCCCTTTCTCCCACTTCTCTTCTTCCTCTCTCCCTCCTCAACACCATCTCTTACCCTCCTAAATCCCTACTCTCCTCCCTTCCCCTCCTTCCCCCAGCCTCACTTTGTCTTGCTTCTGCACACCCTCTCCCTTCACACTCTCGCCCGTCCTTTCATTAGTATGTTTACATGACATGGCACGCATTTTCTTCCACAAATGTCACTTCCTCTCCACTCCCTTCTCCTTCAGAAACCTTTCTGAAAACCACATATTTGCCTAAGCTTTTAGTTCCACTTCCTTCTGTTGCCTGAGACATAAGATCCACGTCTGTCTGATCAAGCCTCTACAAGCATCTTGGTGAGTGCTTAAAAGCTGAGTTATATTTGCCAAGTTATAGTTGATGTGATTTGAGCAATTTTAAATTATTATCCAACCCACATAAATGATGATATGAGTGTTTTGAAAAGATCTTTTGCTGATATTTTCACTGCTTTCATCCAAGTGAATCAATGGAGGAGGGGAGGGGGGTAATAATCCAGGTTTGGAATTGTAGTGTATATATGATATTTGCTCACTTTTCAGCTGAAAAAACATTGACAGGTATGTGTATAGTCTGTCATTCGGCAAGGCTGAAAACCCATGATATGTTAAAAGAACAAACTAATTCCTGAACGGAGATGGGAGTGGAACAAAATGATTCAAGTACTTTAAGTGTTTTCTGCAAGTATTTTCTCCTCATTTGCCATGGCTGCAAGGTGTCAGCCTTTTATTTTATTTTGTTTTCTTTTACAAAATATTCTCCTTAATCAAGTAAATGCATCATTAAGTATGATACTGAATTAATGGCATTATAATTTTCAATTTGGTCATTGTAATTTCAGCAAAAGTAGCACATAGGTTTCCAAAGGGTGCTACTTGGAGGAAGTGGTAGAGTTAATTTACATTATGATGCCTGTGATATCACAGAACTTGCCTGGACAAGAATCCAAGCCAAGTTACTTGGTTTTGTATGTATAATACATAAAAGATAGCTACTGGTCTATTGAAAACATAACAAAGATAACGCATAGGTCAATTCCTTGTAGAGAATTTGAATCAGCAAATAAGTCTTAACTTCAAATATTACTATTCTGTTACCATTATACATATTGTGGAAAATTCATTTTTAAATTATTAAATTAAATTAAATAATTATGGAAAAATTAATGGCAGTGTAAACTAGTGGGTGATTGGGTCATTCAGAAATGTATCTTCCATTTCCCATAAGAATAATAATAATTTGTATAAGATTTGAAATTCATGTCACTATTTAGTGTCAAGTGCATTTCATACGCTTTAAAATTTTCTGTTTTCCTTACTCCAGTACTTGGAATTCAGTCAGATCCAGCATACCAAGCTTCAGAGCAACATGCCCAGCTGCGGGGAGCTTTTGTGGTCACTTTTCTGGCTCATTGTGTTGTTCTTCATCGGCTGGCCCCTCAGCATATTCTTTGGGGAAATCTATGGGTTTTTGTCACCACTGACTACATGTGTTGGACTGAAGCAGGTCACGGATGTACTTCTAAAAGGTGCAAACCTGGGCAAATCCTGTGCTGAGAATATAAGATCAAGCAAAGCTCTCTGCTGAACAAGGGGACCCCTCGAAGTGTTTCGCTCAACTTTTAAAGGATGCGTTCCCTTCTGTATTCCCGTTACTTGATCGCGCCCATAGAATTATTCGCCAGTCACCAAGTTCTTAATCTAAACCACCTGTTGTAATTGTTCGATTTCATTATGTGCATGTTAAAGAGCACCTTATTCGTTTGGCTCAGCGTTTAGGGATGGTTAAATTGAGAGAATTCCAATTTCGGCTTGTGGAGAATTTCAGCCCAGAAGTGATGAAGGCGAGGCTCGCTTTTAAACCTTTGATGTCCGAATGTTATGAGAAAAACCTAAAACCAGCGCTTTTATACCCTGCGAAACTTAGAATCTCGCCTTTGAATGCACCACAACGTGTTTTTCTCTCCACATCTGATGCTCAAAGCTTTCTGGATGAGAACTATCCTACTGCTTTGGATTCTCGTCTGTAATAAATGTATGGTTTTGATCGTTACAAGATAGTTTTTGTTTCCAAAACCAGATTTTGTTTCTAACTATTTTATTTTACATTTTATATTCCAATTAAAGTTTTTCTTTATCGACATACTAATCTTTTAAATTTACTTACTTTAACCATCGTATTTTATTTTTGGTCATTGTTATTAATCCTTTGAAGGTGAATTTTTAAAAATGTTTTGATACATATCTTTTTCATTTTTAGTGTAACTAAGATGGCGGCTTCTTTTGAAATTTCACCATTTTTTTTGTCATCTTCTTCCTATAATGACTTTCTTATCACATCCTAACTTTTATTTGTTCAGGTTTTAACCCAATTTATAAGTTACCAGTGTTTATATTCTTTTTGGTTTTTTTTTACTAGCAATTATATTAAGAAGTCTGTATTAGTATAGTGTTAATTACTTTTTAGGATTTTGGGTGGATCTTTCTTTTTCTCCTTTATATATCTGGATTCGCCTTCTGGAGACATGGGGGTAGATTTAGTCTCACAATTTTTTTTTCCTGGCCTCCTTCAGGCTCAGGAGGGTCTGTTTTTCATAGGTGGTGGGCCGGGGGGGGGGGGGGGGGGTTCCTTTCTAATTCTATTGCTCTTTTTATTAGTTTTTCTAGTTTTTTCATTTGGGCTGATTTCAAACTAGTAAAATGTCTGCCATGTCATCATTTCCAGGTCCTCCCCTTATTTTTGTTCCTCTTCCGGGTACATGAGTTCATACTTTGGTTAACTCTTTATATACCAAAGGGTTAATTTAAGAAATATGGCTCAGACCATTAATTTTGTCTCTTGGAATACTAATGGCTTAAACCATCCGATTAAACGGAAAAAGATTTTTAAAGTATTCCAAAGACTGAATGCGCATATTACTTTTGTACAAGAAACTCATGTGAGGAAAGAGGATAATCAACTTTTTTTAGGTTTTGGAGGGGTCAGCAGTACCATTCGAATTCTAATGCTAAAGTAAAAGGAGTTTCAATTTTTACTGACTCCTCTATTACATTTGTTCAACATAATATTATTTCGGATCTGAGTGGTAGATTTTTGTTAATTACTGGGTTACTTTTTAATAAGAAGGTTGCTATGGTTTATGCTCCAAATGTGGATTATCCTGATTTCTTTAAGTCTTTATTTACTTCTCTACCTAATCTAAATGAATATATGTTAATAATGGGTGGTGACTTCAACTGTTGTTTAAATCCTTTGCTGGATAGATTTATATCCATTCAGACTTTACCAAATAAGTCGGCCACTTACATCAATTCTTTTTTGACTGATAATGGAATTTTCGGTATTTGGAGATTTCTGCATCCTAAGGACAAAGAGTTTTCATTTTTCTCACATGTTTATCATTCTTACTCGAGAATTGACTATTTTTTTATTGACTCTCATTTTATTCCATCTGTAACTGGTTGTAATTATGACATTATAGCCATCTCTGATCATGCTCCAATGAAACTTTCTATTAAATTAATGGATACAGCTTCTAGTACTAAGCAATGGTGATTTGATTCTACCTTACTGCAAGATCCGGATTTCATTAAATTTATAAAGGAATAGGTTGATTTCTTCTTTTCAACTAATTCCACGAATGAAATTTCCTGCAGAATACTTTGGGACACTTTTAAAGCATATATACGTGGACAGATTATCTCCTACTCTGTTGGTTTGAGAAAACGTACTAAGAAGGAAACTCTTTTATTGGTTGATAAGATTAAAGAAATTGACAAGAAATATTCAATTGCTCCTAGTAAGGAGCTTTACAAACAAAGGGTTGAGCTTCAAATGGAACACAGCTTATTACTTACATCTTCAATTGAAAATCAATTAATGAAAACCAGAACTGATTTTTATATACATAGTGATAAATTGGGTAAACTGTTCGCTAACCAATTGAAAAATGCTTCAGTTAAACGTCAGAATATTAAGATTCGTCAACAGAATGGTGAACTGACAGTTAACCATGATGAGATAAACAAATCTTTTCAAGATTTTTATACCTTCCTGTATCATTCTGAATTTCCTCATGATCGTAATACCATGCATGATTTTCTTGGGAAATTGAATTTTCCAAAATTATCATCAGAAGAACTTTTAATATTAGAAACTCCTATTATGGATGCAGAAATTAAAGGTGTTATTTCCTCTATGAATTCTGGGAAAGCATCAAGTCCAGATGGGTATACAGTGGAGTTTTTTAAGTGTTTTTCCTCTACTCTTTCTCCTTGGTTATGCAAGGTTTTTGAAGAAGCAATAAGACTAGGTAAATTGCCACAATCTTTTTATAGAGCTTCCATTTCTTTAATATTGAAAAAAGATAAAGACCCTACTGATTGTGCATCCTATAGACCAATATCCTTATTGAATGTAGATTCCAAGATCTTTTCCACGTTACTGGCTGGAGAAGGTATTACCTCAAATTATCTCGGAGGATCAAACTGATTTTATTAGAAATCGCTATTCTTTTTTCAATATTAGGAGATTATTGAATATTGTTTATACTCCTTCACGCAGCACCTCAGAATGTATCATTTCATTAGATGCGGAGAAAGCATTTGATAGAGTTGAATGGCCATATTTATTTACTGTGCTTGAGAAGTTTAATTTTAGTCCGACATTTACATCCTGGATTAAATTGATATATCATACTCCAGTAGCCTCGGTTTTTTCTAACAATCAAAGATCTCCCTTTTTTCGTTTATTTCGGGGTACCAGGCAAGGTTGTCCTCTTAGTCCATTATTATTTGATATTGCTATAGAACCTTTGGCAATTGCTATTAGAGAATCACCTAACATTTTTGGCATTACTCGCGGGATGGATATACATAAGTTATCATTATACGCAGATGACTTGTTATTATATTTTTCTGATCCTGAGAAATCCATTCCTGCAGTTATATCATTGTTGGCTCAGTTTAGTAATTTTTCCGGGTATAAATTGAATCTTAATAAGAGTGAATTGTTCTCCTTAAATATACAGGTTCCAATTTATGGAAATTTACCTTTTAAATTAGTTAATGACTTTTTTATATACCTGGGGATTAAAATTACAAAAAATCATAAGGAGTTATTCAAGGTTAATTTTTTACCCTTAATTGATCAGATTAAATGTTTGTTCACTAAATGGTCACCATTGTCTTTATCTCTGATAGATCGGATTAATGCTATTAAGATGATTATTTTATCCAAGTTCTTATATATATTTCAAGCAGTACCAATTTTTATTCCGAAATCCTTTTTTGACAATGTTGATTCAAAAATTTCCTCAGATATATGGCAGAACAAAAATCTTAGATTAGGTAAAAGATATTTACAGAAGGCAAGGAAGGAAGGTGGATTGGCATTGCCTAATTTTAAATTTTATTATTGGGCAATTAATATTTGATATTTAAAATGTTGGTTAAGGGATTGGGATTTATCTCCTAGTCCTCATTGGGTAAATCTGGAAACTAAATCTGTACAAGGATTTTCATTGGGTTCTATTTTAGGGACTTCTCTTCCCTTTGCTCTTTCTAAATTGCATAAATGAATTGACAATCCGATAGTCAAACACACTTTATGTATATGGTCTCAATTTCGGAAATTTTTTGGGCTGAATCAATTTGTTTTAACTATTCCTATTGTATCCAATTTCTTTTTTCATCCTTCTCTTATGGACCAAGCTTATTCAGCTTGGAAGACTAAAGAAATACTACGATTTTCTGATCTATTTTTGGATAATTGTTTTATGTCTTTTGAACAATTATCTAATAAATATAATTTGCCCAGATCTCATTTTTTTTAGATATTTACAGATTAGGAATTTCTTAAACACTGTACTTCCTAACTTTCCAAACCTTGATTCTTCGGGTATTTTGGAGAAATTGTTAGAACTAAATCCTTTTCAGAATGGTGTAATATCAGATGTTTACAATATAATTATGAAAATACGTTCAGAGGCCTTTTATAAGATTAAAAATGATTGGGAAAGAGAACATAACTTTACTATCCCTATTGAGAATTGGGATAAAATTCTTCAATTAGTTAATTTATCCTCTATATGTGCTAAACATTCATTGATACAGTTCAAAGTTGTGCACAGGGCTCATATGTCCAAGGATAAATTGGCTCATTTTTATTCCCATATAAATCCTATATGTGACAGATGTCATTCTGAGATAGCTTCTTTAACTCACATGTTTTGGTCTTGTCTGCTTTTGAAAAAATATTGGAAAGACATTTTCGATATTATTTCCACAGTATTGAACATTGATTTACAACCTCATCCTATTACTCAATCTTTGGTTTACCAATGATGGAGTCAATCCATTTATCTTCTTCTGCTTGTCAGATGATTGCATTTCTTACATTAATGGCTAGAAGATCTATTTTGTTGAATTGGAAAGAAATTAATCCCCCTACCGTATTTCATTGGTTTTCTCAAACTATGTTATGTCTAAATTTGGAGAAAATTAGAAGTGTCATATATGACCCTTCTATTAAATTTGACAAGATTCGGAGGCCATTCATTCAATATTTTCACATGATGTAATTTGACCCTGTTCCAATCCTATTTGTTTTTCCAGTTTTGATTATATATATATGTTGAGAGGATCGGAGTTGGGGACACTGATGATTTTGTAATTTTTTTTATAGATACTATAAACAGCCCATTTTTTTCTTCTTTCCTTTTTATTTTCTTAATAGTTAGTGGTTAGTTTGTTAGTTTAGTTTTTCTTAGGGTATTAATATTTTTTTTCTTTTTCTCTTTTTTTTCAACATGAATTACTTAGGTTTTTTTGTTTCGTTTATATGACATTTGTATCATTCATGATTTGGGAAGACTTAACTATATTGTACTTATTGCTTGTGTATCCTTTTATGCTCATTATAATTTTGTAAGTTTGTAATCCCATTATCTATGTACTAATCTTATCATGTTGATATTAATAAAAAGATTGAAAAAGAAAAAAGATATTTCACTTCAACTGTGATCTGTCCACATCATCTCCCAGATTACTGTGGATCACACAATTCAAAATGCAGTCACAGAACTCTCCTTTGTGCTTCTGATCTCAACAACTAGATTTCTCCTTATTTCTTATATGGGATTTTAAGCAGAATGAAATCTATTTTAAATTACTTCTGATTGATATTATAATAAATTGCCATCCTTTCAAATATACCAAATGGTGACTTCAATGGTTCTTAAGATCTTAATTTTTTTTTAAATTGCCCATCTTATTGTTTGCATGAAATCTTAACGAAGATCTTTAAAAGGCTTCATGTGCTCCAGATCCAACAGGAGGAATAGCTGAGTGATTATGGCCAAAGGTTTTGTCTCATCAGAAAACAGGTAATATCAGCCGAGGAAGATCACAAATTAAAGCATAACATAACAGATTATCTTACTTCTGTACAGTATTATTAAAGCACTCTTAAGTACATTATTTCCTAAATAAACAGTGGTTTTCAATGTTAGCAGAATATTCCCCCTTTTGACAGAGGTTATGGCTTTTATTAAATTGGGCAGTACAATATCACACATTAGCCCCACAGCACTTTAACTTAGGGAGGGGATTCCCTGCCAGTTCTACCCAGGTACAAATCTCTTTCTGCCTACTATCTCACAGATCCTATATGTGAAGTGAACTCAGAACATCTGAATGCAGTTCTTTGAGCTTAGAAATCTTCAAGACCAAACTATGTGAAAGTTCACTGAAACGTCACTGTCATTTTGAGAAGATATGTTGTCTTTTATTCTATTGGTGCAGAGGGCAGAAACAGGAGCTAATTATACCAAGAATGATCAAGCCTTTCAAACAGTTTGCACGCCTACATATGGGAGAGTCTCTGCGGTCATTCTAAGCCTAGGGATTCTGAAGAATGGTGTACTTTTTTCTTTAGCATTAGTGTTTGAAAAATAGTTCAATCTTGGAGTGTAGTGATGAATTCCACATTAAATTGCATAATATCTGGAAGTGCAAACCAATTCCTGGCAAGAGTCAAGTTAATGTGATCATGTGATATGCACTGATAATGTAATTTGCACTGATAATGTGGTTTTTGCCCTCACTTAAACTAACTCACACTGTTGTGATGCATCCTGTCAATGGATGCATGTGTCTGGGCAGGACTCAGCCCAGGAGTGGAAACATCCTCAGGGATCCTTCCTCACTCACTTCCTCTCCTTCAGGGTCCCCCGTCCATCAGCCTCACTCCTGACTCCAATAATCTCCTATCCGTCCCAACCGCACCCTGATTCTTGCTCCACCTGTTGCACATTCCACAACAGCTCTTGACTGAGGTATCAGCTTGATCCCCACCCTTAACCTCTGCTGGAGGCTCAGCCCAGTTACTGCCTTCATCTGACATAATCCCTCAATCCTACTCTGATCCTAGACTTGCCAGGTGAGCATCGTACAGCAGCATAGTCTATCTTCTGCTCCAGCTTTGCACATTTAAATAAGAGGCCTTGTTAATAATAGACAATAGACAATAGACAATAGGTGCAGAAGTAGACCATTCGGCCCTTCGAGCCTGCACCACCATTTTGAGATCATGGCTGATCATCTACTATCAATACCCGGTTCCTGCCTTGTCCCCATATCCCTTGATTCCCCTATCCATAAGATACCTATCTAGCTCCTTCTTGAAAGCATCCAGAGAATTGGCCTCCACTACCTTCTGAGGCAGTGCATTCCAGACCCCCACAACTCTCTGGGAGAAATTGTTTTTCCTTAACTCTGTCCTAAATGACCTACCCCTTATTCTGGTGCATTGAATTGAAGTGAGTTTTGAATGTCTTACAGATCGCTAGAGAATAGAATGGTCCATTGAACTGGAAGAAGTTTTACATGGTTTGTTTATTTAAAAAGGGAAACATCAGAAGTTATGGACAACTTATAAGGAAAAGAGCAATAAATGGGCAATAAATTATCATCTTAACAGAGGAAAGATTATGTGAGTTTCAATCTGACTTTTGGAACAAGATATCCTGACAGTTGAACCTTGTCAAACCTTGTGAAAGTATTACTGAGTGGTCAGAAGCATAGGCAGTGTCTTGATTTACAAGACAACTAACAAAATGTGTCCCAAATACACACATCTATTGTGTGCAGATTTTGAATTGGGACTAGGAACTGATTTTATAATTATCAATAGTATTAATTCCTTTCCTGGGTCTTCATCAGATAAAACCTGACCATCTTTACTGTAGATCTTGGATAAAAGTGTTAAAAAATTCAACTCAAGTTCAGGGACGACAGTTGGATATGCCGGCATCTAAGGCTCCTAAATTAAATTAAATATTGGAGGAATATCTAAGTGAAGTGAGTGAAGTGGATCCAAGACTATTTTAATTGGTATCATTTTAATTAGAATGATTGATAGTATCCAAAGGACACTGCCTCAAGGAGGAAACATCTGTCATGAAAGACCCCAACTACCTGGGCCAAGCCATCCTATCATAACTAACATAAGGCAAGTCATTTGGGTAGCTATGTACTTGTGCAAGTGACAATAAACTTGACTTTCTTGTATGCAAATTTACTCTTAAACTTCACAAATGCAATACATCTTACTGTAGATAATAACCGTGCTTAAAACTGTTGAGTAGAAGAACATCATTTTGACACCATTCATGAATTAGCAAAAGCTCTTAAGTGCCATAACACCTATGTCAGGATGCTCTTCGTTGAATATAGCTCAGCATTTGATACCATCATTCCCACGGTTCTGATCGATAAGCTACAGAACCTGGGCCTCTGTACCTCCCTCTGATATTGGATCCTCGATTTCCTAACCAGAAGACCACAATCTGTGCTGATTGGTGATAATATCTCCCCCTTGCTGACAGTCAACACTGGTGCAACTCAGGGGTGTGTGCTAAGCTCACTCTATACCCATGACTGTGTGGCTAGGTATGGCTCAATAGCAGCTTTAACTTTGCTGATATAACTATTGTTGGTAGAATCACAAATGGAGATGAGAGGATGTAAAGGAGTGAGATACATTAGCTAGTTGAGTGGTGTCACAGCAATAACCTTGCACTCAATGTCAGTAAGATGAACGAGCTGAATGTGGACGTCAGAAAGGGTAAGACGAGGATCTAACCTGGTCCCAACGTGTCAAAATTTCTATAGATGTACCTGCCATTCTGACTGACAGGCTGCATCACTGTCTGGTACAGGGCAGGGATTGTACTGCACAGCACTGAAAGAAGTTACAGAGATTTGTAAAATTCGTTAGTTCCATCTATTCTGACTTGGTACAAGAAAGGGTCATTCTTCAGACCCTCCTTTCGAGAAGGGGGAGTTGGAAGGGGCTTAGTACACAGAAATGATTCAGTTAATCCAATAGGCTTAGAAAAGGAGGGGCTCTTTGCAAAGATAAAAATGTTTGAAGACAGTATTAGATTTAGTCCTAGTAAATGAGCTACTCAAACAAGTTAGGTTAGTAAAACAAAGAATGCGAAAAATACTCTGCAAATCAAGCCACATCAAAGAAGCCTGTTAGAAGTACAGAAAGATATATATTGGCAGAGGGTAGGTAGTCTTTTCCCAGGACAAAAATGTCAAATAATAGAGGGCATGGCTTAAGGTGAGAGGGGAAAAAGTTAAAGAATGTTTACAAGATTGTTTACACAGATACTGGTGGGTACATGGAGCATGCTGCCCAGAGGAGGTGTTAGAGGCAGACTGGATAGTAAAAGTTAAGAAGCATTGACCAGTTGACCAGTGGTTCACAAGTATGTTTGGGTTACCATCGTCTTGGCTCCCAGACCAGCATTTCCCTCTCCCTTTCCAGCCATTAGATGAAAGCTATAAAGAAGTTTGATTTACATTGATGAGCGGTTCACAAGTATTTTTGGGTTACCGCCCTCTTGGCTCCCAGACACCGGCATCTTCCTCTCCCTTTCTGGCCCTTACATAAAAACTATAAAGGATTTTGAGTTTTGATGCACAGTGAAAGAACATACAAATTGCAAATTCAAAGCAGTGACAAGTAATTGCAAAAATTGTTCAAATCTATTTAAAACTACAATTAAAATTATTTATTTAATTATAGTTTTTAAAAAATTATCAACAACTTTAGAGCATACTTTAGAAGTCCAACTATTCACTGTCTGATTACTTTTTCGCCTCTCAATGAGATGGAAGGGCTTGGTGCAGCTGATATCATTTTGACAACATCAGGCTGAACGTCACTCAGAAGCCTCAGATACCCACTTTCAGTAACTTGCAGTCTGCTTCAATGCTTTGAAAGAAGTTGGGCGACAACACTGAAAACACACTCCACTAAATACAAACACGAGAAATTCTGCGAATGCTGGAAATCCAAAGCAACACACACAAAATGCCGGAGGAGCTCAGCAGGTCAGGCAGCATCTGTGTTAATGAATAAACAGATGGTGTCTCTGGCCGAGTCCTTTCTTCAGGACTGGAAAGAAAGGGGGAAGACAACTCTTGTATCTTCTTTAATATTTCAGTAGTGTGTGTGTGTGTGAGTGTGCGTTTATGTGTGCGTGCGTGTGCGCGTGCACGTGTGTGCATGTGCGTGTGCATGTGCAGGTTGATGAATCATTCCTGTTAATTTAAATAATTCATTGTGGGTTATATGTGCAAATACATGAATTGCATACATCATCACACTACCACATGATATGTGCATCCCTCATTTAAAGTAAACACAAACTTGGACTCACATTATGGACTCCTGTGTCTTCCTTTGAAGCAGTTGAATGTTTTAAAGTTGCAACACATAACAGCACTGACAAGGTATTTCTAAAATGAACCTGAGACAGCTTTCGACCTGTTGAAGAAAGAAGTTTGAATACAAAAAAAATGTAGTGAGGAACAGCGAGTGAAAAACACAGACCAGCATGTGCAGAGATGATCAGGTTTAAAAACAGCACTGTACAGCACCTGTTCTTTGGAAGGGAAGACACAATCATGTTTTTAAAAGAAAGTCAGAAAACAGAAGAATTCACCAGTTTATAAAGAGTGAGTACTAGGTGATAATAATCATTAAAACAAAAAGCCAAAATGGCAGGCTACATCGGGAAGGTTGATGCAATTGATTACACAACAGATATCTGGACATTATATTCTGAGCAAATTCAACAGCATTTTGAAGCAAATGAAATAACCAATGAGAAGCGAGTACCAATTTTGCTGAGTGCATTGGACTTAAGGCATACAGTTTAATTGCTCCAACCAAACAAGCAGAAATGTGTTTTGCTGATATTGTCAAAGTAACACAGTAACATTTAGAACCATAGTCATTGTTGACTGCAGAACTCTTTTGCTTTCATAAGTGGAATCGAAAAGAAGGGGAGTCCACTTCAGTGTACGTGGCTGAATTGAAGAGATTGACCGAGCATTGTCAATTCAGTAATGGGCTTAATGATGTACTGAGAGACCATTCAGTTTGTGGAATCTTGCAAGAGAGCATTCAAAAACAGCTCCTAACTGAAGCACAACTTACATTAACAACAGCAGTTGAAACCGCTGTTGCAATGGAAACCACAGAGACGCAATTGATTTGCAGTCAGGAATGAAAGTGAGTGTGAACAAAATTACAATGTCTAAACAGAAACCAGTTTGGCTGAACAAATTATGTTACCGTTGTGGTAGGAGATCACATGCACCAGACCAATCAAATTTAAAGGTGAAACTTGTAGAAAATGCAACAAATAGGACACATACAGGGAGTATGTTGGGCAGACAAAAATAAATGGCAGCACAGAGAAGGCAAAATCCCTCTTGCGGGTTGTGAGAAGGCAAGAAGATCTCTGGTGTCTGACAACCACAGCTGTGAAAAGTGCATCCAGCTGCAGCTTCTAGCAATCCACATTAAGGAGTTGGAGCTGGAACTGTGTGAAGTCCGGATCATTCAGGAGGCTGAGGGGATAATAGATAGGACAATATAGAGAGGTAGTTACACCCAAGGTGCAGGACGCAAGAAACTAGGTGATAATCAGGAAGGGAAAACAGATAAAGAGCCAGTGCCGAGTACCCTTGTGGCAATCCCCCTCAACAACAAGTACATCACTTTGGATACTATTGGGAAGGATGACCTAGCAAAGGAAAGTCACAGCGACAGTCAGGTCTCTGGCACTGAGTCTGGCTCTGTGACTCAGAAGAGAAGGGAGAAGAAGAGGCAGGTTGTGGTGATAGTGGAATCATTAGCTAGAGGTACAGAAAGTAGGTTCTGTGAGAATGAGATTCTCTGATGGTTGTTGCCTCCTGAGTGATAGGGTCTGGGACATCTTGGATTGAGTCTGCAGAATTCTTAAGCAGGAGGGTGAACAGCCAGAGGTTGCGGTCCATGTAGGTACCAATGACATGGGTAGGGTGAGTGACAAGGTTCTGCAAAGGGAGTTCGGGGAATTCTGTGCTAAGTTAAAGGGCAGGACCTCCAGGGTTATGATCTCAGGATACCAATACTACTTGCTAATGAGGCCAGAAAGAGGAAGATTACACTGTTAAACACATGGCTAAGGTGTTGGTGTAGGAGGGAGGCCATAAGATTTTTGGATCATTGGGCTCTCTTCTAGGAATGGTGAGACCTGAACAGAAGAGATGGTTTGCACCTGAACTGGAAGGGGACTAATACCCTAGTGGGAAAGTTTGCTAATGCTACATGGTGGGGTATAAACTAGAGTTGCAGGGGGCATGGGAACCAGAGTACCAGAATAGTTAATAGAGAGGTTGTGGAGTCAGATATTCGTAAGACTTCAGACAAAGTCAGGAATCAAAAGGTTGAACATGGTGCGACTAGTGTCCTTAGCTGCATATATTTTAATGCAAGAAGTATCGTAGGAAAGGCTGATGAGCTCAGAATATGGATCAACACCTTATGATATTGTAGCCATTAGTGAGACTGGGTTGCAGGATGGGCAGGTCTGGCAGCTCAATATTCCTGGCTTCCTTTATTCCAGACGTGAGAGCAGGACTGATTAAAGGAGGAAGGGTGATGTTACTAGTCATGGAAAAGGTTAAGGCAGTGCTCCATCAGGACAGACTGAAGAACTCCTCTAATAAGGAGTTATGGGTGGACTGAGAAATGGGAAAAGTATGATCACGTTAATGGGGCTACAGTATATTACAGACCGCCCAACATTCTAAGGGAATTAGAGGAACAAATCTGTAGAGAGATCACACTCTGTTGCAGGAAACATAAAGTTGTTATAGTAGGTAATTTTAACTTTCCATATATTGACTGGGACCCCCATACTGTAAAAGGACTAGATGGGATAGAGTTTGTCAAATGTGTTCAGGGAAATTTCCTTAATCAGGACAGGGAATTTCCAATAAGAGGGTGTGCGATACTTGATCGGCTATTAGGGAATGAGACAAGCCACATGACAGAAGATTGTGCAGGGGAACACTTTGCATCTAGTGCTCACAATGCCATTAGTTTCAGAGTAAATATGCAAAAAGATAGGTCTGGTCCATAGGTTGAGGTTCTAAATCGGAGAAAGGCCAATTTTGATGGTATCAGAAATTATCTGGCAAGGATTGATTGGGAAGGCTGTCTTCTGGCAAAGGATAACTTGGTAAGTGGGAGACCTTCAAACGTGGAATTTTGAGAATACAAAGATTGCATGTCCTTGTCAGAATAAAAGGTAAAGATATCAAGTGTAGGGAACCTTGGTTTTCAAGATATTGGGGCCCTGGTTAAGAAAAAAGGAGGTGCATAGCAGGTATAGGCAAGTAGGAACAAATGAGGTGTTTATAGAGTATATGAGATACCAGAGAACGCTTACGAAAGAAATCAGGAGGGCTAAAAGAAGGCATGAAATTGTCCTAGCAGACAAGGTGAAGGACAATTGTAAAGGATTCTACAGATATATTAAAAGAAAAAGAATTGCAAGGGACAATTCTGAAAGATCAGAATGGTAATTGAAATATGAAGCCAAAACAGACAGGGAGATTCTAATTATTTCTTTTGCATCTGTATTTATTTAGGAGATAGTCACTGAGTCTATTGAAGTGAGGCAAAGTGGCGTCAACTTCATGGACCCTATACAGATTACAGAGGAGCTGCTTGCTGTCCTGAGGCAAATCGGGGTGGATATATCCCCAGGGCTTGACAATGTATTCCCTCAGACTCTATGGGAGGCAAGTGCTGAACCGATGGGACCCTAGCAGGGATATTTATAACATCCTTAGTGACTGGAGTAGGTACCAGACGATTGGAGGATATCATATGTTGTTCTGCTATTTAAGAAAGGCTCGAAACATAAACCTGGAAATTATAGGCTGGTGAGTCTGACATCAGTTGTGGGAAAGTTACTGGAAGGTATACTTTTTTAAAAAAATTTTAAAATTGAGTTTTCAAATGATTACAGAAAGAAAAAAAATTATCTACCCTTTGACCTCTCTGTCCCTCTCACTCTCTCTCTCTCTCTCCCTCCCTCTCTCACTCTCTAACAACCTCTTCGTCTCCCTCCCGACCTCTCTGTCCCTCTCACTCTCTCTCTCCCCCTCCCTCTCTCGCTCTCTAACAACCTCCCTAACATCCCTATAGAAGAAAAGAAAAAGAAAAAGAAGAAAAAAGAAAGAAAGAAAGAATGCCTGGATATCGGAAGATCCCCACATGCTCCACGGAGTTCATAATAACTTTAGTATATATATTTATTTCTTTCCCCAAATAACCAATTATTTTATCTTCAGAGTACCTATATATTTAATCCTGTCTTTTGTAAATAAGGGTGCCAAATTTTCAAAAATGTTTCATATTTATCTCTAAGGTATTCTAAGGGACCGGATGTAAGTATTTGGATAGACATGGAGTGATTAAGGATAGTCAGCATGTCTTTGTGCATGGTAGATCGCGTCTAACCAATTTTGTAGCCTTTTTTGAGGAAGTTACCAGGAAAGTGGATGAAGGCAGTGAATGTTGACATTTGACAAGGTCCCACATGGACTTTAGCAAGGCATTTGACAAGGTTCAGTTTTTCGGCAGTCAAGATGAGGTAGTAAATTGGATAAGACATTGGCTTTGTGGAAGAAGCCGGAGAGTGGTAGTCGATGGTTGCCTTTCTCACTGGAGGCCTGTGACTAGTGATGTGCTGTAGGGACCGGTGCTGGGTATGTAGTTGTTTGTTAGCTATATCACCAATCTGGATGGTAATATGGTTAATTGGATCAGCAAATTTGCAGGTAACACCAACAATGGGGTTGTAGTGGACAGTGAGGAAAGTTATCATGGTTTGCAGAGGGAGCTGGATCAACTGGAAAAACGGGCTGAAAAATGGCAGATGGAATTTAATATAGACTAGGGCAAGGTTTTGGTGAGCAGAATGTTCTTTTCTTTGAAATATTGACTCACTCTTCATATTTGTTTCTAGCCCCCTTGTAAATAATAACACTTGAATCATACTTTCAGCATGGTTTTCACTCTTCTCAAATTGGATCAGGCTTTCCAGAATTGGCAGTGAGCAACAAAATGTTTTATAAAGCACACAAACCATCACTGTTTCATTGTGAAGTGCTGGCAGAACTTTGTTTCTGAAAGTTCTCACGAAATGACTAAAATTAAGCCAAGTTCTTGTTTGCTTTATCAAAGTGGATTCTCTTCAAATGTTCAAGGAGCCTGGATGGTTTCATTGCCTCATTTGAAAAAACTTTTTCACGCACTAGGCACACTAACTGCTGCTGGGATACAGCAAATCCATATTTTGGATACTCCACACTATACTGTCTACACTTCCTTTCTCTTTGGTCTGCTTCTGCCATTTTCATTATGCATAAATGACCACTGTCAATCGCCTATTGTTTAAGTCCAACTTCAAGCACTGCAGTTAATAATGGGGAAAGTTATGATGTTATCATAGCTCAGCACATTTCTCTAGCCCACAGCCTGCCTGAAGATACATGAAGTGGTGTAGCAATATTTCAGATGGCCATGGGCTAGAAAATGGGGTCAAGGCAATTTGAAAGGGCAGATTCTGAACTTTAACTCATTGAATCCAATACCAGACCCTATTTCACAGGAATTGTGTCACTGTATGGTTAGAGTATGGGAATTGAATGGGATTTACTTTATTCCTTACATCCTTTACATACATGAGGAGTAAAAATCTTCGCATTACTTTTCCGTCCGAATGTGTAATGTGCAAATTATAGTAATTTGTAATAAATAGTATGGACATTTCACTATAGATATTCACTTTAATATCTATAGTGAAATGATACTCAGAGAAATAGAAGACCTAGATGGGATAAAAATTGGAGGTGTTAAAATCAACAACATAAGATATGCAGACGATACCATCATAATAGCAAGTGCTGCAGAAGACCTACAAATCCTCCTAGACAAAGTAGTACAAGCAAGTTGATGGTCTAACCATCAACTGTAAAAAACCATCAACTGTAAAAAACTGTAAAAAACTAGTGATGTGAAACGTATGGTAATATCAAAACACCAGGATACTCCCAACTGCCAATTGTACATCAGTAACCAAGAGATTGAACAAAAGACCGGCTTTGATTACCCCGGTAGCTTTATATCACAAGATGCTAGAAGTAAAGTAGAAATAAAAAGAAGAATTGCTATTGCCAAAACCAACTTCCAAAAAATGAAACCCATTTTTACCAACAGACGCATTTCTATGACAACAAAGCTTAGGCTACTAAAATGTTACATCTGGTCAATCTTGCTGTATGCTTCTGAAACATGGACTATAACACCAGAACTCCAAAGAAACTTAGAAGCAACAGAAATGTGGTTTCTTAGAAGAATGCTGAAAATATATAGAGATAGGTTAACTAATGAGACAGTACTCCAATGTGCCCATACAAAAAGATCTTTAATGAGAACATTAAATGAGAGGAAACAAATTCCTGGGCCATGTCATCAGAAAGGGAGAAATAGAATGCCTTACATTACAAGGCCATATGCCTGGGAAATGCAGAAGAGGAAAGCAAAGGAGAAAATATATGGACACTGTGAAAGAACTAACAGATCTAAGTGTGTGAGATATCATTGACACTGCGAGGGATTGTTCGATGTGGACAGCCATGATTGCCCAAGTGTGTAATGCGAAAGGACGTGGTGAAGAAGAAGAGTATGGACATAGAAATACAATTGTGTCAGCATGAATTAATCAGTCTGATGGCCTGGTGGAAGAGGCTGTCCCAAATACTGATGGTCCGGGCTTTGACACTGTGGTACCATTTGCCGGATGGTAGCCGCTGTGTTTGTGGTGACTCGGGTCTGTTACGTAAACCCCGTAACCAGGTAACTTACCAGCAAAGATAGATGGATCAGCTGAGTCGGATGCTACTATTTTCAAACGTTTTATTCAACAAGGGCACAAACATATGGTTAATACAAAACATTCAGATCATACACGTCGTCAAAACTCAATCTAAAACACCGGTGTAACCATAATCAATCAGAAATAAGCTCTACAGTTGTCTAGGGGTTAATACTGAGTCCAACGGAAATATAAAGAGTCACTCAGAAGTTTGCCGGCTTTTCCTTTTGGGAACCGCTGGGATTTTCACGTTGTAGAGAGAGAGAGGGAGAGAGAGAGACGACTTAGAAAAGATACACACTTGCCCGTCGTCTTGGCAGAGCAAATCCTTGGAACCAGGGGAGCAGACTTCCCCGTTGTTGTTTAAAAGCAGTCTTTCGTTGGTTTTAGCCACAGATTCAAATTCGGAATCTACCGCACGTGGCTTCCTTCAAAATGGCGTCCCGCTCCCACGGGAATTCGATCTCGTGTCTACTGGGTGCGTCTGGGTGCTTCTGAGGGTCCTCCCCTCAGACCCGCCTTTATACTTCTTCACGGGATCGCAGGTGTCAATCAAGTTGCAGGTAATGCGATCTCTCTCTCAACCAGCCCACTTTGCCCGAGGGCTTTTCACGTGGTCTCCATGAGACAATAGTCAAAGTCACCTTTATTCTGCTTCTTGGGAGAACGTGGTCTTCCGCACGTCTCTCTCTCTTGGGTCAGTTGACCCCCCTTAACTAGAGTTCTTGCGATTTTCACAAAGGAGGGGGCCAACGGCATAACAGGTCCCCAGTGATCTTTTGGGCCCTTTTTATGTGCCTGCTGCTGTAAATGTGGGAAGTTCACATCCACAGATACACTGGGCTGTCCACACCACTCTCTGCAGAGCCCTGTGATTGAAGGAAGTTCAGATCCCATACCAAACAGTGATACAGCCAGTCAGGATGCTCTCAATTGTGCCCCTGTAGAGAATCCTTGGGAATTGGGAACTCATGCTGAACTTCAACTGTCTGCGGTGAAAGAAGCACTGTCGTGCCTTTTCACTACGCAGCTGGTGTGTACAGACCACGTGAGATCCTCCGTGATGTGTATACCGGGGAACTTGAAGCTATTCACCCTCTCAACCCCAGATCCATTTATGTCAATGGGGTGAGCCTGTCTCCGTTTCTCTTACAGTCCACAATCAGCTCCTTTGTTTTTGCAACAATGAGGGAGAGATTATTTTCTTGACATAACTGTGACAGGGTGATGACTTACTCTCTGTAAGCTGCCTCGTTATTATTTGAGGTAAGGCCAATTAATGTCGTATTATCAGCAAATTTAATTAACAGATTGGAGCTGTGGGTGGCAACAGAGTCATGGGCATACAGAGAGTAAAGGAGGGGGCTTAGTACACAGCCCTGAGGAGCTCCTGTGTGGAGGGTCAGAGGGGCAGAGATGAGTGGGCCCACTCTTACCACCTGCTGGCGATCTGACAGGAAGTCCAGGATCCGGTGGCACAAGGTAGGGTGAAGGCTGAGGTCTCTGAGCATTTTGTCTAGCCTGGAGGGATTTATGGTGTTGAATGCTGAATTGCAGTCCAAGAAAAGCTTTCTCACATAGGCATCCCTTTTCTCCAGGTGTGTAAGGACGGTGTGTAAGAGCTGTGGTTATTGCATCATCTGTTGATCAGGTGTGTCAGTAGGTGAATTGTAGCGGGTGCAGTGTGGGTGGTAGAATGCTGCAAATGTAGTTCTCGACCTGCCTCTCAAAGCATTTGCTTACTGTGAGGTGAGTGTGACAGGATGTCAGTTGTTCAGAAATGTTACCTTGGTGTTTTTAAGTACAGGGACAATGGTGGATGTTTTGAAGCAGGAGGACAATCTACACTGGGAGAGGGAGAGATTAAAAATGTCTGCAAACACAGCAGCCAGTTGTGCTGAGCACATCCTGAGTATTCGTCCTGGGATGCCGGCCCGTCCCACAGTCTTGTGGCTGTTCACTCATTGGAAACACCTGCATACTTCAGCCTCAGAGATGACCAAGGTGCAGGTCCCCTCAGCGGCTCTCCTCGGGGGCAGTGTTGGCAACATTGAACTGAGCGTAAAAAAGATTTAGCTCATCTGGGAGTGAGGCAGCAATGTTGCCAGCACCACTGTTTTTAGCTTTGAAGTCTGCGATGGTGTTCAGCTTCTGCCTGTACATGAGCAAAAGCAAGATGGAGGAGCGATCAGACTTCCCAAGCGGTAGACGGAGGAGTGCTTTGTAAGCGTTGTGGAAGGCAGAGTAGCAGTGGTCAAGTGTGCTATTTCTCCAAGTGCTCACCGAGATAAGTTGATAAAACTTTGGAGGGACTTTAGTCAGCGATGCTCAGTGAAAGCAGCCTCCGGGTGTGCAGCCTTCAGGATGCTGACGGTCTCGTACAGTTCCTCGAGAGCCAGGTCAGTATCAGCCTGTGGCAGAATATGCACAGCGGTGATAACAACAGCTGTGAATTCTCTAGGCAGCCAGAAAGGTCTACACAGCAGCACCAGGTACTCCAGATCCAGGGAACAAAAGGATTTAAGGGCACGCACATTCTGGGGGGTTCGCACCAAGCATTATTGACCATGAAGCGTACCTCACCTCTACTCTTCCCAGGGAGGCTTTCAGACCTGTCCTCATGAAACAGGGAGAACCCAGAGGGCTTGATGGCGTGATCCACTATCTCCGTCAACCAGGTCTTCACTGAACATTAGCCAGGAGTGGTGGCCGATCAGCACGCTAGCTCAACCTCACCAGGACGCTGGCCCTTCTCCCTTGCCTCAGGCACCACTTCTGAGGCAGCAACGGTGTAGTAAATGAGACTCCTAGGGATCGTGGAAGCAGGGGATCCCAGTGTAGAAAAGGCAGCACACTGTGGGTAAATGCAGTCTTCCCAATGTTCAGAAGAGTCAGTCTATCATATCTGATGTGACAGTCAGCTTCTTGAACAAGAAATGCAAAGGAAATTGCAGAAATTAGCAGTACACTGTAAAGTTGGTATGGACCTCGCAACATGGCTGCCGTACCCAGCGCCATCTTGGCCAAGCATACCAGCTAACACAGTAGATAACAACAATAATGTGTGGGCCATGTCCAGGAATAACACAATTTCTTCAGTTCAGATTTCTCAGAATATGCAAAATACTTATGTGTCACATTGCTTTTTAATAACTTTAACACATTTTGAACAAAGTCTAAGAGAACAGGGGGTTAACAAGAGATGAGATTACATGATCATTGTAATCAATTATGAGGTACTGATGATCAAATGCTTATAGTAGGTAATTCACTTCTTAAAAATAGTCTGTAATCCCTCAACACCACCCCCACCACCTCTTTTATCTTTATCTCCTACTTAGAAACTCCCACCACCCCCAGGAGGGCTGATATCACCATAGTGGGAACCAGCGATTGAGACAGACTTGAACAAACAAGGAATAGAAGAATACAGACCATTTTGTAGAATGATGGGAGTCAGTTCAGATTAGCATCATGATCAGTACCGACCTAATGGGGCAACAAACCTGTTCTTGCACTATACTGTTCTGTGTTGTAAGAAAGGTTAAGTTGTAAAGGCATCAATATATGGCAGCCACATACAGAGCTGCATGTTAGGAGGTAAAACAAAAAAAAAGCAATAAATATTCAGATCAGGCTGCATCTATGGAGTTAATATCTGAGGTCAACATCCTTTTATGAGATGTTAGGAGGTATTACGTCTTGCAACGGCTCATCAATTCAAAATAATTGACAGCAGATTGTCAAGCATGGTGAAATTATTCAGCAATAGCATGGAGGGAGTATGACAAACAGGAATATGTGACAGTAATGTGAGTTTATCTCTGATTCATCATGGCCTCTAGGGAATAATACAATGCCAGGGATTTTCTTGCCATGTGCAATTGCATTTTGTCTATGTCATTGTGCTGTTCCTGGCTGACTGTTCAGGTAACACATTGTGATGAATAGCTGAATGTGGGATAACAGTGTTTGAAAATCACATTGCCACAGTTTAGAGTAGGCTAAGCATTTACTGTCCTTCACTTTATTTATATCTTCTTTTAATTTGCATATATCTCGGGTTGTTGACACTAATCTTAATGATGACATTACAAAACGCTATCCTTATTAAAGCTCCCAGGAAAGAAGGCACATATCATTGAAAGCAGGAATTTCACAGTTTGACTGCAAGGCAGTGCTTGAATGTGTAAGTAGTGTTACGTTGTTGATTGGAAACTCACACTCTTATACATTATGTTGTTCGTCCACCATCATCGATGAAGACCTCAACGCCATTATGATGATGATGATGGTGTGGAGACTAGCACTTGATTTGGATTTAAGTGAGGGAGAATTGTGCAGCACCAGTCTCACTCTCTCATCCCAATTCCCATCTGGATCCAGTGGCAAGACGAGAGTCGAGGCGGCTGGGGATGGGACTAGGCGCAGTGGATGAGCAGGACATCTTCTGTATCTTGTCGTGCTCTACGCATTCCACGATGCTTGCAGAGACCGCCTTCTTGACCATTGGACCTTCCATTGGTCTCGTCCACTCATTCCGCCGGAGTCTGTCTTCACACGCTGGGATAGACAGCTCCCTATCTCACCGAGGGTTTGAGACCCGTTGGCTACCCTCACCTGGTTTAGCCGGCTTGTCGAAGCCGTTGCCCGGAGTGTGGCCGCTGTCGCATGCAAACAGCTACGGGGAGCCACAGGTGAGAACAATGACTGTAGGTGTCTAAAACAAATATAAATAGTGCAAAACTGTGTAAAATTTACTCACCGCTGAATCAAACAGGACCTTATCCTGCCAAAGTTCAAAAAATTCTAAGTCATAAGTAATATGTGATCTAAAAATGATAATAGCTGGGAGGAACTCTCTAAATTTCAAAGTTCAGAATTCAAAGTAAGGCACAAATATATCATCACATAATACACTGATTCATTTTCCTGCAGGCATTCACAATAAATACACACGAGAACAATGGAATCAATGAAAATTAACTGGATCACCAAATCTGCAGCTGGCACCACGATTGGGGGTGTAGTGATCAGTTCTGAAGACTATCAGAGCCCGCAGTGCGATCTGGACCAGCTGGAAAAATGGGCTGAATAATGGCAGCTGGAATTGAATACAGACAAGAGCGAGGTGTTGCACTTCGGTAGGACCAACGAGGGTCGGTCTTACACAGTGAATGGTACGGCACTGAGGAGTGCAGTAGAACAAAGGGATCTGGGAATACAGGTCCATAACTCATTGAAAGTAGTGGCACAGGCAGATAGGGTCGTAAAGCAAGCTTTCGGCACATTGGCTTTCATAAATCGAAGTATTGAGTACAGGAGAGGGGATATTATGTTGAAGTTGTATAAGAGGTCAGTGAGGCCTAATTTGAAGTATTGTGTGCAGTTTTGGTCACCTACCTACAGGAAAGAAGTAAATAAAGTTGGAGGAGTACGGAGAAAACGTACAAGGATGTTGCTGGGTCTGGAGGACCTGAGTTATACTGAAAGATTGAATAGGTTAGGACTTTATTCCTTGGAACCTTGTAGATTAAGGGGTGATCTGATAGAGGTATACAAAATTATGAGGGGTATAAATAGGGTAAATGCAAGCAGGCTTTTTCCACTGAGGTTGGATGGGACTACAACCAAAGGTCATGGGTTAAAGCTGAAAAGTGAAAATGTTTAAAGGGACCATGAGGGGATCGTCACATGTAAGATGACATGGCTTTCTGGAGGTCATACCTGGACCTCTTGTATCTTACATTTACACCACTGATCTGGCCCTCAGCAGATCATGGATCTCCTGGTTAATCCAGGGCTTCTGTTTGGGGAAGCCTCTGAAAGATTTTGTGGGGACACATTCAGACTCTTACTCCGAGGGTTGAAATGTCAAATACTTCAGGACATGCGTTTTAGCTGAGAGGAGGAAAGTTTCAAAGCTGGTCATTTCAGAGAGAGTGATGGGAGCATGGAATGTAGTTTTTATGGGGCACTTTAAGGCTTTCAGATAGGTACATCACTATGCTGAAAATGGATGGATATGGATCGTGTGCAGGCAGAAGAGACTGAACAATTTGGCACAGACAATTTAGCCTCAATCCTAATTTAGTTCATCCACAGAAGAGAGTCCTGATTTACTTAAGAATCCTTTGTGCAAAATAAAGAGAGTGTGCTTCTGAAAGGGTCCTGATGTTGGTCAATTAACCATTCCCATATCTTCATGGTAATATTCAGATGTCTTTTTCTCCAAATTCCTTCCAGAATAATACACACACAATGCTGGAGGAACTCAGCAGGTCAGGCAGCATCTATGGAAATAAATAAACAGTCAACATTTTGGGCTGAGACCCTTCACCAGGACTTGTCGATTGCAAAAACCTTCATCCAGGTATCTACACTACAAAAGCAGAGTGAAGAAAAAGCATCTTTTATCAGTGGGATTTGAAGGCATCTGATAGAGAATTCACACTGTTGGGAGGAATGCTGTTGGGAAGAATAAAGAAGTTTATTACCAATGATGTATGAAAATCCAAGTGCCAGAAGAAATAATACAAAGTGAAGTATGGCTTCAAAACCATCCCATCCTACTGGGCCTTCAGCTAATTGCAGATGGTTCAAAGCTAATAGCATGCATTAGATAGCAAACACAAACTGCCCTTACAGAGCACAACTTGTTGCTTTGAATCAAGTATTGCAGCAGTTGTTAACGCCAAGAAGCCTGAGATTGAAAGGGTCTGATTGGCTTATATTTTTCAATGAACAGAAAGAGGAGTTGGAGTCCCAGAATCCTGGAAACTGGTTTGTAATTCACCATGGTACCTGCACTAATCAAAAATTCTAGGCTTCTTGAATTGGTCCTTCACTGTCAACCTATGACTGAGTATTCCCTTGGATGTCCTCCTCATGTTCCGCTATCCAGTGTAAAAGCTGAGTGTTTTTGCCATAGGACATTACAGCACAGAAACAGGCCTTTTGGCCCTTCTTGGCTGTGCTGAACCATTTTTCTGCCTAGTCCCACTGACCTGCACCTGGCCCATATCCCTCCATACACCTCTCATCCATCTACCTGTCCAAGTTTTTTTTAAATGTTAAAAGTGAGCCTGCATTCACCACTTCATCTGGCAGCTCATTCCACACTCGCACCACTCTCTGTGTGAAGAAGCCCCCCCCCCCCCCCCAATGTTCCCTTTAAACTTTTCCCTTAACCCATGTCCTCTGGTTTTTTTCTTCCTCAGCCTCAGTGGAAAAAGCCTGCTTGCATTCACTCTATCTATACCCATCATAATTTGATATACCTCTATCAAGCCTCCCCTCATTCTTCTACACTCCAGGGAATAAAGTCCTAACCTATTCAACCTTTCTCTGTAACTCAGTTTCTCAAGTCCCGGCAACATCCTTGTAAACCTTCTCTGCACTCTTACAACCTTATTAATATCCTTTCTGTAATTTGGTGACCAAAACTATACACAATACTCCAAATTCGGCCTCACCAATGCCTTATTCCAACTCTTATACTCAATACTTTGATTTATAAAGGCCAATGTACCAAAAGCTCTCTTTACTACCCTATCGACCTGTGACACCACTTAAGAAATTTTGTATCTGTATTCTTAGATCCCTCTGTTCTACTGCACTCCTCAGTGCCCTACTATTTGCCTTGTATGTTCTACCTTGGTTTTTCCTTCCAAAGTGCAATACCTCACACTTGTCTGTATTAAAATCATCTGTTATTTTTCAGCCCATTTTTCCAGCTGGTCCAGATCCCTCTGCAAGCTTTGAAAACCTTCCTCAATGTCCAATACACCTCCAATTTTTGTATCATCAGCAAATTTCCTGATCCAATTTACCACATTATCATCCAGATCATTGATATAGATGACAAATAACAATGGACCCAGCACTGATCGCTGTGGCACACCACTAGTCGCAGTCCTCCACTCAGAGAAGCAATCCTACACTACCACTCTCTGACTTCTCCCATTGAGCAAATGTCTAACCCAATTTACTACCTCACCATGTATACCTAGCGACCGAATCTTCCTAACTAACCTCCCATGCGGGACCTTGTCAAAGGTCTTACTGAAGTCCATGCAGACAACATACCCTTCCCTTCATCCACTTTCCTTGTAACCTCATCGAAAAACTCTAATAGATTGATTAAACATGACCTACCATGCACAAAGCCTCTCTAATAAGTCCCTGTCTATTTAAATACTTGTAGATCCTATCTCTTAGTACTTCTTCCAATAATTTACCTACTAACGACGTCAAACTTACCAGCCTACAATTTCCTGGATTACTTCTTGAGCCTTTGCTAAACAATGGAACAACATGAGCTATCCTCCAGTCCTCCGGCACCGCACCCGTAGATACCGACATTTTAAATATTTCTGCCAGGGCTCCTGCAATTTCAACACTAGTCTCCTTCAAGGTCCGAGGGAATACCCTATCAGGTCCTGGGGATTTATCTACTCTGATTTGCCTCAAGATAGCAAGCACCTCCTCCTCTTCAATCTGTATAGATTCCATGACCTCACTACTTGTTTGCCTTATTTCCATTGACTCCGTGTCAGTTTCCTTAGTAAATACAGATGCAAAAAAACCATTTAAGATCTCCCCCATTTCTTTTGGTTCCATACATAGCCGACCACTCTGATCTTCAAAAGGACCAATTTTATCCCTTACTATCCTTTTGCTCTTAATATACCTGTAGAAGCTCTTTGGATTATCCTTCACTTTGACTGCCAAAGTTACCTCATGTCCTCTTTTTGCCTTCCTGATTTCTTACTTAAGTATTTTTTTGCACTTTCTAAACTCCTCAAGTACCTTATTTGCTCCCTGTTTCCTATACATGTCATACATTTTTCTCTTCTTCTTTATCAGAGTTCCAATATCCCTAGAGAACCAAGGTTCCTTATTCTTATTCACTTTGCCTTTAATCCTGACAGGAACATACAAACTCTGCTCTCTCAAAATTTCTCCTTCGAAGGCCTCCCACTTACCAATCACATCCTTGCCAGAGAACAACCTGTCTCAATCTACGCTTTTTAGATCCTTTCTCATTTCTTCAAATTTGGCCTTTTTCCAGTTTAGAACCTCAACCCAAGGACCAGATCTATCTTTATCCATGATCAAGTTGGAACTAATGGCGTTATGATCACTAGACCTAAAGAGTTCCCCTACACACACTTCTGTTACCTGTCCTAACTTGTTTTCTAATAGGAGATCTAATATTGCATCCTCTCTAGTCGGTACCTCTATATATTGATCTAGAAAACTTTCCTGAACACATTTTACAAACTCTAACCCATCTAGACCTTTAACAGTATGGGAGTCCCAATCCATACGTGGAAAATTAAAATCCCCTACTATCACAACTTTATGTTTCCTGCAGTTGTCTGCTATCTCTCTGCAGATTTACTCCTCCAATTCTTGCTGACTATTGGGTGGTCTATAATACAACCCCATTAATGTGGTCATACCTTTCCTGTTTCTCAGCTCCACCCATATGGCCTCTAATCTGTCCTGCCTCAGCACTGCTGTAACATTTTCCCTGACTAGCAATGCCACCCACCCACCCTTCATCCCTCTGCCTCTATCATGTCTGAAACATCAGAACCCCGGAACATTAAGCTGCCAGTCCTGCCCCTCCTGTAGCCAAGTTTCACTAATGGCTACAATGTCATAATTCCACGTGTCAATCCATGCCCTCAGCTCGTCAGCCTTCCCCACAATACTCCTCGCCTTGAAATGGACACACCTCAGAAGATTATTACCACCACACACAACCCTTCTATTTGAGACTTTGCATGAAACTTTAACATAATTTATTTTCACCCCCTCTCCACTATCTACTCTGACACTCTGGTTCCCATCCCCCTGCAAATCTAGTTTAAACCCCCCCCCCCCCCGCCTCTTGCTTCAATTTTTAACTTAAAATTTTATACTTTTTTTAAACAAAGGGGGACCATTCAGTGTCACAGAACCATCAAAAAGTACAGCACAGAAACAGGCCCTTTGATCAATCTAGTCCTTGCTGAATCATTCAAGCTGCCTACTTCCATCGACCTGCACAGGCACCATTGCCCTCCATACCCTATCATCCACGTACCTATCCAATCTTCCCTTTAAACGTTGAAATCGAGCTCACACGCACCACCTGTGCTGGCACCTGATTCCATAGTGACCTCTGAATGAAGAAGTTACCCCTCATGTTCCCCTTAAATTTTTCACCTTTCACACCTAGCCATGATCTCTAATTATAGTCCCACTCAATCTCAGTGGAAAAAGCATATTTGCATTTACCCTACCTATACCTCTCATAATTTTGTACACCTCTGTCAAATTTCCTCGCAATCTTCTACGTTCCAAGGAATGAAGTCTTAACCTATTCAATCGTTCAGGTATTTGTTTCAATAATCTATAATAATAAGACCACTGAACACAGTGCCATGACACGAAGTGCTTCTGAGGCAATAATTCGCTTCAACCTTTATTTTCAGTCACAAGTCATTCATTACATATTCTCAGCTGAGTAGAAAATGGTAAATTCAAAAGCATGGTAATACCCCGGCACTGCCCCCCTCCCCCTCCACTGTGTAAGGTTTTTATCGTTGTTCTGTTGCTTCCAACTCAAGTCTGAAACCTAGGTTAACTCCACATTTCCACTTCTACCCCTAAGTCCAGCTCAGTTCCAACTCTGCTACCCAAAAGTTTGCTTCATGATTCTGTTTTCACACCTGAAAGGAGAGCCACTGAGAACCCACCCCCAAGGTTCTTGAATACAGTCATTCTGATGGAAAGTCACGGACTTGAAATATTGATGGTCTTCTTTCTCCACGGAAGCTGCCTGACTTTCCGTGAGTATTTCCAGTAGCTGTAGTATTTTATCTTTACTCTCATTCTAAAACTGCCCAAAGCCCAGGAGGAACAAATGCAAAATAGATAACAAGGAAAGCTGGTGGAAAGGTAAATGATAGTATTTGGTACAATGCACTCCTGTTAAATTGTTATAGTTTGAACATTATATTCCCATTTATGTGCACACAATTCTAAACAGTTAAAGCAATCCTTTTAATTTTGTCTATCTTTTTTCAGCTTTTGGAATTGACTCAGACCTGCTTCATCAACTTTTCCAAGCTACAGATCAACATGATTGCTGGAAAAGATCTTCACACGTTCTTGTTATGGGTTCATTGTACTGCTATTTCAGTATGCAAAGGTGGAAAGGACAAACTTTGATCTTTCCTCAGGAGGAGAAAAGAGGCAGCTGATGTGAAGAAGAAAGGAATATGATGCAGGACTACTGTCGGAACATCTGTCATAGGCGAGCAATGAGCTTTGGGATAAAATCAGCTGTCAGTTTGGCTAACCGAGGGACAAAGTAACAAGGAAAAGATGAAGCTGAGTAATTTAGTAAAAAGGGGAAGTATGTCTAGGAACTGCAAGGATTGAAGGACCAGAAGTGATTTAACCTAGTGTTACCTAACCTGAAATTCAGGCTTACACCTAATACAATTACTGTGGTGTTTAAACTGTGTGGCCATATAACCATATAACAATTACAGCACGGAAACAGGCCATCTCGGCCCTACTAGTCTGTGCCGAACGCTTACTCTCACCTAGTCCCACTGGCCCACACTCAGCCCATAACCCTCCATTCCTCTCCTGTCCATATACCTATCCAATTTTACATTAAATGACAATACCGAACCTGCCTCTATCACATCTACTGGAAGCTCGTTCCACACAGATACCACTCTCTGAGTAAAGAAATTCCCCCTCGTGTTACCCTTAAACCTTTGCCCCCTAACTCTCACCTCATGTCCTCTTGTTTGAATCTCCCCTACTCTCAATGGAAAAAGCCTATCCACATCAACTCTATCTATCCCCCTCATAATTTTAAATACCTCTATCAAGTCCCCCCTCAACCTTCTACGCTCCAAAGAATAAAGACCTAACTTGTTCAACCTTTCTCTGTAACTTAGGTGCTGAAAGCCAGGTAACATTCTAGTAAATCTTCTCTGTACTCTCTCTATTTTGTTGACATTTTTCCTATAATTCAGTGACCAGAACTGTACACAATACTCCAAATTCGGCCTTACCAATGCCTTGTACAATTTTAACATTACATCCCAACTCCTATACTCAATGCTCTGATTTATAAGGGCCAACATACCAAAAGCTTTCTTCACCACCCTATCCACATGAGATTCCACTTTCAGGGAACTATGCACCATTATTCCTAGATCACTCTGTTCTACTGCATTCTTCAATGCCCTACCATTTACCATGTATGTCCTATTTGGATTATTCCTACCAAAATGTAGCACCTCATACTTATCAGCATTAAACTCCATCTGCCATCGTTCAGTCCACTCTTCTAACTGACCTAAATCTCTCTGCAAACTTTGAAAACCTACTTCATTATCCACAACGCTACCTACCTTAATATCATCTGCATACTTAATCATCCAATTTAACACCCCATCACCCAGATCATTAATGTATATGACAAACAACATTGGACCCAGTACAGATCCCTGAGGCACACCACTAGTCACCAGCCTCCAACCTGACAAACAGTTATCCACCACTACTCTCTGGCATCTCCCATCCAGCCACCGTTGAATCCATTTTACTACTTCAATATTAATACTTAACGATTGAACCTTCCTAACTAACCTTCCGTGCGGAACCTTGTCAAAGGCCTTACTGAAGTCCATATAGACAACATCTACTGCTTTACCCTCGTCAACTTTCCTCGTAACCTCTTCAAAAAATTCAATAAGATTTGGCAAACATGACCTTCCACACACAAATCCATCTTGACTGTTCCTAATCAGACCCTGTCTATCCAGATAATTATATATACCATCTCTAAGAATACTTTCCATTAATTTACCCACCACTGACATCAAACTGACAGGCCTATAATTGCTAGGTTTACTCTTAGAACCCTTTTTAAACAATGGAACCACATGAGCAAAACGCTAATTCTCTGGCACCATCCCCGTTCCTAATGACATTTGAAATATTTCTGTCAGAACCCCTGCTATTTCTACACTAACCTCCCTAAAGGTCCTAGGGAATATCCTGTCAGGACCTGGAGATTTATCCACTTTTATATTCCTTAAAAGCGCCAGTACTTCCTCCTCTTTAATCGTAATAGTTTCCATAACTTCCCTACTTGTTTCCCTTACCTTACACAATTCAATATCCTTCTCCTTAGTGAATACCAAAGAAACAAAATTGTTCAAAATCTCCCCCATCTCTTTCGGCTCCACACATAGCTGTCCACTCTGATTCTCTAAGGGACCAATTTTACCCCCCACTATCCTTTTGCTATTAATATAACTGTAGAAACCCTTTGGATTTATTTTCACCTTACTTGCCAAAGCAACCTTGTATCTTCTTTTAGCTTTTCTAATTTCTTTCTTAAGATTCTTCTTACATTCTTTACGTTCCTTGAGCACCTCACTTACTCCATGCTGCCTGTATTTATTGTAGATCTCTCTCTTTTTCCAAACCAAGTTTCCAATATCCCTTGAAATCCATGGTTCTCTCAAACTTTTAACCTTTCCTTTCAACCTAACAAGAACATGAAGATTCTGTACGCTCAAAATTTTACCTTTAAATGACCTCCATTTCTCTATTACATCCTTCCCAGAAAACAAATTGTCCTAATCCACTCCTTCTAAATCTTTTCGCATCTCTTCAAAGTTAGCCTTTCTCCAATCAAAAATCTCAACCCTGGGTCCAGTCCTATCCTTCTCCATAATTATATTGAAACTAATGGTATTGTGATCACTGGATCCGAAGTGCTCCCCAACACATACCTCCATCACCTGACCTATTTCATTCCCTAACAGAAGATCCAACACTGCCCCTTCTCTAGTTGGTACCTCTATGTATTGCTGCAAAAAAAACTACCCTGCACACATTTTACAAACTCCAAACCATCCAGCCCTTTTATGGTATGGGCTTCCCAGTCTATGTGTGGAAAATTAAAATATCCCACAATCACAACCCTGTGCCTACTACAAATATCTGCTATCTCCTTACGAATTTGCTCCTCCAATTCTTGCTCCCCATTAGGTGGTCTATAATACACCCCTATAAGTGTTACTACACCTTTCCCATTCCTCAATTCCACCCAAATAGTCTCCCTAGATGAGCCCTCTAATCTATCCTGCCAGAGCACTGCTGTAATACTTTCTCTGACAAGCAATGCAACACCTCCCCCTCTTGTCCCTCCGATTCTATCACACCTGAAGCAACAAAATCCAGGACTATTTAGTTGCCAATCACACCCCTCCTGCACCATGTTTCACTAATAGCTACAACATCATATTTCCAGGTATCAATCCATGCTGTAAGCTCATCCACCATTCTTACAATGCTCCTAGCATTAAAATAAATGCATTTAAGAAATTCTCCACCTCTTCCTCACTGTTTATCTCTAACAGTACAAAGAACTTTACTGTCTTCTTTTTCTTCCTTCTCTCATACATCTGTTCCTACACTCTGGTTCCCCTCTCCACTCATATCTACTCATATCATATCATATCAAATCCACTGGAGCCTCTCTAGCAAACCTACCTGCAAAAATATTTGTCCCTCTCCAGTTCAGATGTAAACCGTCCTGCTGGAACAGGTCCCAACTTCCCTGGAAAAATGCTCAATTATCTATAAATCTGAAGCCCTCCCTCCTACACCATGTCTTCAGCCATGTGTTGATCTGCACTATCTTACTATTTCTAAACCCACCTGCACGTGGCACTGGAAGCAATCCTGAGATTGCTATCCTGGAGGTCTTGTCCTTTAACTTGGCACCTAGCTCCCTAAACTCACCTTTCAGGACCTCCTCACTCTTCCTACCCACGTCATTGGTCCCTACATGGACTACGACATCCAGCTGCTCACCCTCCCTCTTGAGAATACTGAGAACTCGATCCGAGATATCGCGGACCCTGGCACCAGGGAGACAACAGACCATCCGGGATTCTCGATCTCTTCCACAGAACCTCCTATCTGGCCAGAGATGTTTTTCAGATGAATGTTTTTCAGAGAGTAATTTTATGATTGCCACAACCCAAGCATTAATTGGAGAACGAAGTCCTTGTGGGCTCCAACCAGTGCTAGAAATGTGCATCTTTAGGAACAGACTACAGCAATGGCAAGTTGTCTTTTTAAGAAGGCTTACTCATTACTAGTTCTTAAATTGAAGATATTAGTACAAAGGATGGAGCCCTGGGAGAAATCCTGCATGCTCAAAGACCCAAGATGAACCAGAGAAAGCAGGAGGCCAAAGACCTCAATGCTAGGAGACACGTCAAAATGATGGCACACGGAAGACAAAAGTGCAACAAATAGAGATGGCGTGAGGCCAGAGAGATCTTGGTGTCTCTGCAAATTAAATCACCGAAAGCATCAAGACAAGTTAATAAAGTGAGTAGAAGAACACATTGACTTCTTCTCTTCATTAACTGAGGCAAAGAATGCAAAAGTTTACACTAGAATGGTAGATGACAACAACTTGTCCACAGCTTGAGTACTGCATGCAATTTGCTAACAGATTACAGGAAAGTTGTGCTTTTTGAGAAAAGCTGCAGAGGATATTTATATCCAACTGTTGGTTGCCCATTTAAACCAATCCACCTCAATCACAATTTTTATTTATTCTCTCCATACATTCTTTTCAATTCTCCCCAGATTTTACCATTCATCCACACAGTTTACCATGGCCAATTAACCTACCAAACCAGATGTTTTTCCGATAGGGAAGCAAACCCATGTCATGACAGGGAGAATGGGCATACTCCATCCAGACAGCATTTGAGGTCAGGACTGAACCCAGGTCTCTTTCGTTGTGGGGCAGCAGTTTTTCCAGCGGCATCTCTGTGCTTATTCAGAATAACAAAGAGTTCATCAACGATGCATTCAGATGGTTTTGAATACTTGGAGAGCTGTGGTGCTGAATGAATATATTAACACTATTTGAACTGCATGGGGATGAAGGGATGTGGAAAGAGAGAAGGAAATGTGGCTCTGAGGCCAAGATTAGAGCCGTAATGATTTTAATGGCAGAAGATGCACACTGATGCAGTTTAAAGGTCACGAATGAACTCAGGTAAAATGCTGTGATTGCTCTTTGCATGGAGTTCTTCTGTGAAAGCATGGGTATCTTCCCAGAGCAAGCTAAAGAGGTTGATTAGCCTACTCCTGCTCTTTTCTTTCGTCCTCATGACTCCATTGAGATACATACACGATGAAAGGCCAAGATAACGTAAACAGGGAGGACTAACTTACCCTCACAGGATTTTCCTCTGCTGACTTACACCACTTATTACTTTTTCTAGTTTCCACCACCGCTTTGTTTCCTTCCTTTTCAGATTCCCTCTAAAGTTTTAAACCTATGTACAAGGTGTGGCACGTAGTGTTTGTGGTAAGGGGAAGGCTGTTAATTGAAGGCATGAAGCCATTGTGTGGATGCATTGGTATGTGTTGTTGATGGAAGTTTGGATTCTGTTATGGGCTCACTGACCTTGACTACAATGTGAGATCATCAAATATCCCAAAGGACTGCATCCAAGTCATGAAATCATGAAGTAAGAGTAAGCAGCAAGTGTGTTCAAAATACTCAAAAATTCTAAATGCAAGCAAAACCCAAACAACATATGCAGCTAACTAACACAAGCGAAGGTTAACGAGGATAAGGGTGAGTGGCACTGGTAGATGAATGCTCAAAGATTTTACACATTTGAGAAGGAAAACAGTGTGGGCTTGCACTGTTGGTAAGTGCAGCATAGTAGTGATAAATACAATTGGCTCAGCAGATCAGGATGCAGAGATGGGATCAGTTGGATGGAACTAAGTTTGATGAAAAATAAATGTTGAGGCCACCAAGTAGTACAGCAGAAATTAGGAAAATGAAGTGTATATTCCCAAGGAAATACAGTAATCACAGGGTAGTTCGATCTAAACATAGGCTGGATGAGATAGCAGTAAAAAGTGGAGAATAAATTCATGGAATCTAAACAAGAGATCACTATGTTGAGGAACTAGCTAGGGATTTTAGATTCAGTATTCTGCAAGGACAGATTATTTAATAATCTTTTTGTTAATGGGTTTTAGAGAAGTGTTATCATAACGTGATAGAATTTTACATTGAGTTTGAACCTCTTTAACCTGAAACCAGGGCTCTAACAAAAACATGCAGGAACAAAGAGTGAGTTTGGATATGGTTGAATGGGAAATAACACAAAAAATTATATTGATGGAGAGACTAAAGTTAACATAAGACCATAAGACAGAAGTAGTCCATTTGGCCCACTGAGTCTGCTCTACCATTTCAGCAGGCCCCAATCTCCTGCCTTCTTCCTATATCCCTTCAAGCCTTGACCAATTAAGAACTTATCAACCTCTACCTTAAATATAAATAAAGACATGGCCTGGACAGGTGCTTGTGGCAACAAATTCAATATATTCACCACTCCTTAGCTAAAGAAATTCCTCCTCATCTCCATTTTAGAAGGACTATTCTGAGGCTGTGTTCTGGTCCAAGACTCTCCCACCATATGAAACATCCACTCCATAAAGGCCTTTCACCATTCGATAGGTTTCTACGTGGGCATGACTCATTCTTCTGAATTCCAGTGAATACAGGCCCAGAGTCATCAAGTGCTCTTCATATGACAAGCCGTTTAAACTTGGAATCATTTTCGTGAACTTCCTTTGAGCCCTCTCCAGTTTCAGCACATCCTTTCTAAGGGGCCCAAAACTGTTTACAATACTCTAAGTGAGGCCTTATAAAGTCTCAACATCATATCCATGTTTGTATATTCATCTTGAAATGTATGCCCACATCGCATTTAATCGCAGGACTCTGCAGAGAGTGGTGCGGACAGCCCATGATTCAGGACATTTACAAAGCCAGGTGTGTAAAAGGGGTCTGAAGGATCATTGGGGACCCAGGTCATCCCAAACACAATCTATTCCAGCTGCTACCATCCGAGAAGCAGTACCGCAGCATAAAAGCCAGGACCGACAGGCCCCGGGACAGCTTCTTCCACCAGGCCATTAGTCTGATGAACTCACGCTGATATGAGTGTACTCTATATTACATTGATTGTTCTATTTATTATAAATTACTATGACTGCATATGGCACATTTAGACATAACATAAAGAATTTTACTCCTCATACATGTGAAGGATGTAAGAAATAAAGTCAATTCAATTCAATTCATTTGCCTTCCTCACCACAGACTCAACCCGCAAATTAACCTTTAGGGAATCCTGCACGAAGACTCCCAAGTCCCACTGTACCTCAGTTTTTTGTATTTTCTTTCTGTTTGGAAAAAAGTCAACCCATTTCATTTCTCCTACCAAAGTACATTACCATACACTTCCCAGCACTGTATTCCATCTGCCACTTCTTTGCCCACTCTCCTAATCTGTCTCAGTCCTTCTGCAGCCTCTCTACTTCCTCAAAACTACCTGCCCCTCCATCTATCTTCATATCGTCTGCAAACAAAGCCATCAATTCCATCATCTAAATCACTGACATATAACGTAAAAGAATCGGTCTCAACACAGACCCTGTGGATCACCAGGAGCCAACCAGAAAAAGCTCCCTTTATTCCCACTCTTTGCATCCTGCCAGTCAGCCACTGTTTTATCCATGCTGAAATCTTCCCTGTAATACCACGGGCTCTTAGCCGTTTAAGCAGCCTCATGTGTGGCATCTTGTCAAAGGCCTTCTGAAAATCCAAATACACAACATCAACCAATTCTCCTTTGTCTATCCTGCTTGATATTTTTTCAAAGAATTCCAAAAGATTTGTCAAACAAGATTTTCCCTTGAGGAAACCATACTGACTACAGCCTATTTTATCATGTGCCTCCAAGTGCCATGAAACATCATCCTTAATAATCAACTCCAACATCTTCTCAACCGCTGAGGTCAGACTAACTGGTCCTGGAAGTTCTGTTTCTCAGCTTTCTACCTAGCTCCCCAAAATCTCTCTTCAGGACCTCCTTACCTTGTCTACCTGTCATTGGTGCCAATATACACCAAAACTTCTGGTTGCTCACCCTCACCCTAGAGAATGCCATGGACTGGATCTGAGACTTCCCTGATCCTGACACCAGGGAGGCAACATACCAAATGTAAGTCTCTGTTCCTCTGACTAAGGAATCTCCTATCAACACTACAGTCCTCTTCACCTGAGCCACAGCACAGACTCAGTTCCAGAGACCCGGTCACTGTGGCTCCCCCTCAATACTATCTAAAGTTTCATACTTATTATCGAGGGGGAGAGCCATAAAGGTACTCGGCACTGGCTGTGCATTTCAGCTTCTCCTGACAGTCATCCAGTTACCTGTCTCCTGCAATCTAGGGCTGACTTACACCCTGTAGCTTCTATCACCTCCTCATTCTCCCGAATAAGTTGAAGGTCATTGAGCTGCAGCTCCAGTTCCTTAGTACGTTCTCCCAGGACCTGCAACTCTGTGCACCTGGTGCAGATGTGATTATCCGGGAAAGTGGAGCTCTCCCAGACTTCCCACATCCCATACAGAGTACAAAACACTACACTGGGAACCATTCTCATTAATCTACTATGCCGTAACAGATGAGGAATGAACAAATAAGGACAGAGAGAGAGAGAAACTCAAAAAACAATGTACCTCACCTAGTCCTGATCTCACCCAAGTCTGATGCACCAATGCCTCTAAAGACTGGCACACTCCAAAAGAATGGCTGCTCCATTTGCACTTGAATTATTCTTATTGGCCCTTTCTAATGAATCCTGCTTGCTGATTGGTCACTCCTCAATTGAAAAAACCTGCCGCCAAACTCTGCCTTCAAAATCTTGATCGCCGTCCTGATTAAAAAGAGGTTCTTTTCATGCACCTCTAATGTGGATTGTCCAACTCATAGAAAACTGCCGCGAAGCTTTGCTTTTTAAATTACGAGCATGTAAAGAAATAATACATGATCTGAACAGATAATCTTTTAAGGCACAAAAGTCCACATGGCACATATTCCACCCAAGGTTTATGGAAGAAATTAAAGTCAACTGAAGTTGCCAGAAATAGCAATAGGCTGGGGATTGAGATAAATTCATAAAAGGAGAAGCAGGAAATTGGTAATAAAAGGCAAGACAGACTAAGAGGATAAATCAGCAAGAAATATTAAAACAGATTTTATGTATCTGAAAGGGAATAAAACTAGTGAAAGCAAATGGGGGCCCCACAGATAGAGATGGAATTAATAATAAGGATTTTGGAAACAGCGGAGAAATTAAGCACAAAGATGATAAAGTCTGTAGATGCTAGAAATCCAGAGCAACACACACAAAATGCTGGACGAGCTCAGCAGGCCAGGCAGCAGCTATGGAAAGGAGTAAACTGTCGATATTTCGGGCCAAGACCCTTCTTCACGACTGAGAAAGAAGGGGAAAGATGCAAAAATAAAAGGTGGGGGAGGGGAAATGAGGGGGCCCAGAGGAAAATAATAGGCAGGTGAGAAGTGAAAAGTCAGAGTGGGGAATAGAGAGGTGGGGGGGTTGGAATTTGTTCACTGGAAGCAGAAATCGATATTCATGCCATTAGGTTAGAGGATACCCAGGCGGAATTCAAGGCATTGCTCCCTCACCCCGAGGTTGGCCTCAACTTGGCATAAGAGGAGGCCAATGGTCAACATGTCAGAACAAGAATAGGAATCAGAATTAAAATGTTTGGCCACCAGGAAGTCCAACTTGAGACAAATGGTGTGGAGACGCTCAACAAAGCAGTCCCCCCGATTTACTTCAGGTCTCACCAATGTAGAGCAGGCTGCATCAGGAGCACCAGAGGCAGTAGACGACCCCAGCAAATTCACCGGTAAAGTGTTGTCTCACTTGGAAGGACTGTTTGGGGCCTTGAATGAAGGTGAGGGAGGAGGTGTAGGGGCAGGTGTAGCACTTGGGCCAGATGCAGGGATAAGTGCCTGGAAGGAGATTAGTGGGGAGGAACAAGTGGGAAAGGGAATTGCAAAGGGAGCAATCCCTGCAGAAAGAGGGGGAAGGAAGGTAAAGGTATGTTTAGTGGTAGGAAAACTTTGGAGATGACAGAAGTTGGAGGATAATGTGTAGGATGCAGAGGCTGATGGGGTGGTAGGTAAGGACAAGATGGACTAACACTATTACAGCAGCAGGAAGATGGGGTGTGCCTGGATGTATGGGAAATGGAGGAGATGTGGGTGAGGGGCAGCATCAATAGTGGAGGGAGGGAAACCCCTTTCTTTAAAGGAGGATATTTTGCATCTGTCTTTATTAAAAAAAACATACCACAAAAGTACCAGAAATACTGGAAGACAAAGGGGCTGATGAGAATGAACGACTGCAGATCATCAGCATTCATAAAAGTAATGAATGCCGGAAATCCAAGGCTCCAATGATCTACAGTACATCTCCTTAAGAAGTATCTACTGCTTCGTGTATAGTGAATTGCTTTTAAACAAAACCATGTGTTAGATAACTAACTCTAAGGCTATTTAGTGCACAGTAAGATCCCACAAATAGCAATAAAATACACTCAGTGGCCACTTTATTAGGTACAGAAGTGGAACCCGGTGTGGACTTCTGCTGCTGGAGCCCATCCACTTCAAGGTTCGACATGCTGTGCGCTCAGAGATGCCCTCTGCACACCATGGTTACAACACGTGGTTATCTGAGTTACTACCACCTTCGTGTCGGCTTGAACCAGTCTGGCCATTCTCCTTCAACCTCCCTCATTGACAAGACATTTTCACCCAAAGAACTGCTGCTCACTGCATGTTATTTTTTGCAGCATTTTCTATAAACTCTAGAGACGGTCGTGTGTGAAAATCCCAGGGAATCGGCAGTTGCCGAGACACATAAACCGCCCCGTCTGTCAGTCACAAATCATTCCACAGTCAGTCACTTAGTTCACGTTTCTTCCCCAGTCTGATGTTTGGTCTGAACAACAAGTGAACCTCTTGACCATGTGGACATGCTTTTATGCATCGAGTCGCTACCATGTTTGTCTGATTCGATATTTGCATTAACAAGCAGGTGAGCAGGTGTACCTAATAAAGTGGCCATTTTATTGTGGAAGGTTTCAGTGGTTAGAATGTAGAAGTTTCTCAAATCCAATGTAGATTGGGAGACTGCTTCACCGAGCACCTAGGCTCCGTCCGCCAGAAAAAGCAGAATCACACAGCGGCCACCCATTTTAATTCCACTTCACATTCCCATTCCAACATGTCAGTCCATGGCCTTCTCTACTGTCACGATGAGGCCACAGGTTGGAGGAACACCACCTTATATTCCGTCTGGGTAGCCTCCAACCTGATGGCATGGACATCGATTTCTTAAACTTCTGGAAATGCCCCCCCCCCCCCGCACCATTCCCCATTCACTTTTGCTCTCTCACCTGATCTCCTTACCTGTTGATCACCTCCCTCCGGTGCTCCTCCCCTTCTGTCCTCTCCTATCAGATTCCCCCTTCTCCAGCCCAGTATCTCTCTCACCAATCCGCTTCCCAGCTCTTTACTTCATCCCTCCCCCTCTCCCAGTTTCACCTGTCACCTTGCATTTCTTCCTCCCCTCCACCCACTTTCTTACTCTGACTTCTCATCTTTTTTCTCTAGGCCCGATGAAGGGCTTCGGCCTGAAACGTCGACTGTTCACTCTTTTCCATAGGTACTGCGTTCCTCCAGCATTGTGTGTGTGTTGCTCGGATTCCTGTTGCTTTCTGTCTTAAGCTGGATTGCAGGTTTCCGTTGATAGAATCATCACTACAATAAACAAAGCCATTCAGCCCAGCGAATCCATGCTGGGTTTCTGTGGTGGCAGCGGTTATAAATCAACAGGTGTAAGGCTCCTTTAAAACTCTGCAATTGAAGCAGGTAAAATTATTGGTAATCTTTAATTTATTAGCTAATAAATATACTTAAAAAGTAGAATGATGACGTGATTTACTATAACATTGGAAGAGCCTGTTCAGACCAATCTGTCCATGTTGGCGCACAACGATTACTTCTTCAGTCCCAATTCTCCTCTCCTCACTTCCAGGTAATCCGATTCATGATGGTACTCAATGATCAGTCCTGTAGTCGCAATCCTGTCCATTTTGGTACAAAATGATCATTCCTGTAGTCCCAATCCTGTTCATGTCAGTACACAGCGATCAATCCTGCAGTCTCACTCTTCCTCTCCTCATTTTCAGGTAATCCTGCTGTTTTATTCTCCCTAACATAAACTCCCGATTCTTTGACCACCTGCTTAGATTGATCGAGGAGCCATTTACAGCAGTCAGTTAATAAATCATACACATCTTTGGGACAATGGAAGAAACCTACACTAGCAGCACAGCACCAGGGGCCAGGGACAAACCAGAGACTCTGGATCTGAGTGTCTCTACCTTTATTCAGGATCTTCCCCAGCTTTGTCTATTGTTTTTCATACTCCGAAAAGCTGTCAACACCTAACAAGCATTATTGTGATCAGATCCAGAGAAGAGCCAATATATTTTTTTCATTGTGAAGAAGAAATCAAACTGTAGCTATGTAAAACAAAAATGAGCTGGGTATAGCAAGTCTGATGGTATTACTACAAATGTTTAACAGGCACGTTAAATGCAACCTTCCATCTGAGCAAATATCTTCAATAATTGCTGTCAACAATGTGAGTTCAGGGCTAGTGCCTGAGGAAATCAAGTTGTATGTTTCCCCTGGTGTAGGAATGGAAGGTAGCAAGCCAGCTGAAGTAGAGGTGATAATCCTAGCAAGTCACAATTCCATCACTTCCAGCAATACAGGGCAAGATTTCCACGTGAACATTTTAAGCCCCAAGATTTTTAGTCAGCTGCAAAGCTGCTCACTGTTGAGCTTAAAGAAAACTCCCCACAAAGAACTAGAAACCTCTTTTACAAGTACGCCCTTTTCCAACATTTGCTGTTGCTTTATGTTCAGCCAGCAGCCATGGTGTTCTCAAGTGATGTGTAACCAGCAACATGAAAGAGTTCATGTCAACACATTAAGAGGAAGTAAGCTAATGAGTTTAAGCAATGTACAGTTAAAAAATGTACAAGAGTACTTAAGGAGTTATAAAAAAAGAAAATTGAATGCCCATTTCCTGTGCCTGACTATGCACATAAATAGAAGAAGATCTGTAGACTGTGGTTCATTTGCCATGTTTCTTCACAAGCTGCACAATGATTCCCTCCACCAGCAGACAGGGGCGGCAGTGTGTAGAATTTAAAAAAAAACAAGCTGACTTACTTGCCTAGGCTACCTCAATACCTCCTACGACACTATGATCTCAGCCAGGATCATATGATTCACATCAGGATGATTTGGAAATATTTCGCTGGTTTTTCATTGTTGCTGGGTCTAAATTTCCCTCTCTCACTTCTCTGTGGAAGTACATTCACCAGAAGGGTGGCAGTGGTTCATGTACGTAACTCAACACCACCTTCTCACAGGCAGTTAGGGTTGGCATTGCTGGCCTTACCAGAGGTGCTCAGATCCTGAAAAAAAGATATACCCCACCACAGATTTGTTGCTGAAATACAAAAATAAAATCCAGTTACAATACTTACCCATCTAATGCTCATTAATCACACTAGAAAAACAATTGTAAAGTGCCTGCAGTTTTAATAGACACAAGTACCAAATGCCCTGTAGAGGGCACCAGACCTTATCATAAGCTTGGTAACCAGCTGCAGCCTGTTGAGAAATATCAGCAGAAATTTCAAAGTCAGTTACAAGCTGGAGCTCATGTTAATTCTGCTGGCTGGGTAGAGGAGCAAATTACAGTATACATTACAACTGGTATTGAAAAGTTTAAAGATCAATGTCATAGATTTACAACTCATTAATGTACATTGTAAATACATGCTGGTATCTATGCACAATTTATTCCATATCCATACTTTAACCTCTAACTTTATTTTATGTAATTCTTTATAATTGTTGAATATTGTTGATTTTATTGCATGCCGCGGCTACAAACCACAGCAAATTCTTAATACATGCAAATGTTATGGTGGACAAAGTTGATTCTTGATCTTAATTTTAATTTTCCTTCATGAACTTTGATGTACTGACCTCAAGAGATTTTAGGGATGACACTCAAGTATTATTTTACGCAACAGAAATGTACTGTGGACTCTAACATTACTGGCTACTCTCATAATCATACATTTAGTAACACTATAGGTGAGAGCGCGAACAGTTTTAAGTTATGCTTGTACTGATGTGTCGCGTATTTTTACACCAGACCATGATTGACAGACAGGACCTCGTGGATTCGTATGGAAAAACAGCCAAATGAAAATTTTATTTTCTCAGATTATGTCAGGATACATTAATTGACAGTGTAATTACAGCTTTGGAATTCTGACAAAAAAAAAAGCATGTTGCAAACAGCCCTCTAAAACGTAGGTTTGAGATCTACTGTAGAAATGTTTTTGAATTTCCAAGCAGGATATCCTGCTTTCCTATTTCTGGAGCCAGCTGAACGTTTTAATTCATCTTCAAAAAAGATGATGCAACAAGTTTTGGATTAATTGTTGAACAACTGCAACAAATGTATTCTTGACTGAATTGCCTGTGTCTCTGTCCTGAGGAATAACAGGTGGTCAGAACAGCTGGCATGGACTGGAGGATAATGTCTGAGAAGCAATCTGGGTCTTAGATGATCATAGCGCTGCGGCATGAATTAAATTTGTGCCATCAATTGTCTGTACTGCTCACTGTCTGAGTTTTAGAATATATCCATTGACTATCCATTCCAACAGTGCTGTACATGTTATATATCAGAGAGCAGCTGATAATCTAGAAATTCACTACCTGAAAAGGGTGCTTTGAAAATAGAATGGGATGGCAGTCTGAGAAAGAATAATTCAAAGAGCTATAGTGGTTGGACTGACAGGAATTATCATAATGAAGTATGATTAGCCTCCTGTCCAAGACAATTCTACAACATCCAAGCCTTAGCTAGATGTTACAAATGGAACATTCATGTCACAAGTGCCAGCCAACAACTAACTTTGCTGGTCAAAGATGTAATCATCCTGAGTCCCCGTCCATCACCGCTGACCAGAAACGGAACTGGAAGACTCCCAAAAACAATATACTGCTTACAGTGGATCCAGGACCATCTATTCAACAAGAAGTGGATCACTTCCTGCCTCATCTAAGTCTCGCTGTCATCCACAGAGTTATCCACTTGCCCGGATGTCTAGGCTCAAAAACCCGGATACTGTGCAGGAAAAATGAAGTCCACTTTCTTGTATTCTGCATTATTTTTACTTTTAATCCACTCAGAGAGCTGGCCCTTAACCACATACATGCAGATACAAGTGGGAAACTAAAGATTGCTGCCCAAAACATGATGCATCTTCAAAATATATTGAACAGCATGAAGATGTTGCATGTTACAGATAGATAAGCATTAAACTCACCAGAAAACTTAATGTCTTGTCCAAATCAACTGTTTTAGTAAACGCCTCTTCTTAAGCCAATTACCCCTGCTGGGGCATAGGCCGCTGACAGCAGCTCGCCAAGTCCTCAACCTGGCCTGTCTTTCAACTTGTCATGAGTTGTAGCCCATTTTCTAGATCCCTCCTCTCCCAGGTCTTTGGAGCCTCTGCTGGCATTTCTGTAACGCAGAGTTTTTACAGGATGGGATTGATGGCCCCACACCCAACCTCCTCCTTGCGTGGCCAGGCCTGGGACCATCCATGGCGGACTTTTAGCAAATCTGCTTACTGCCAAAAGAGTCCTCTGACGCTGAAATTTGCCTTTTGCATATGTGGAGTTCCATTTCTTCAGATTTTATTTATTATTGCATACTTCAACTTTCCTTGCCCTTCGCATTCTGCCTCTTCCCCATCTTTAATCCAATGCTTCCTTTTACTTTATGTTATTAGCTTTATCTGAGGTGACACTGACTTTAAAATATTCCGGCTTCAGAATCTCTGTTTAGGGCTAGTACAGTTGGAGCAGTTATGATTTTTTTCTCCTCATTACACATTTCCATTTGGGTTTACATGTTTTGTTCTCTGGTTACAGAAGTCTCATTACAGATAGTTTATAGGGCAAGTTCAGGCATAGCTAGCAGAACCCAGAGCAAAACCTGCTCAACTGCAATGTGCAACGTTATTGTTTCTGAATCGTTTCATCAAACTGCACAGGAGAAACGTACAGGTCCAAATAGCTTCTGCATTCTGGAGCAACTGTATCATGCAATTAGTAACGTTGCCTTATTGGCCGTCTCCACGACAGCTGAGACAACATATCGGATCAAATTCGATGTTTCACTTCATCTGTCATCCACTCTCTTCTGATGATAGGTCATCAACCTGAAATCCCAGCCTGCTTCACCACAGATGTTGCCTGACCTGCTGAGTATTTAAACCTTTTTATGTTTTCAGTGTGCTCAGCAGAAAGTGTTAGAATCTGACGGGAACTGGGTGAACTAACCGTGGAAAATAAATGTGATGTCTTATATTTCTGATCATTTTGATGGAGTAGTAACTCCATTTTTTTTTGTTTTTTAACAACTCAATAATTATTTTTAAAAGGAAATCTCAATGACTGCTATGGTAGACTATATATATTGGTTATTACTAATCCGTATCATTGTTCCTTGGTTGTCAAAGCATTAAATGTGCAGGTGACATTCCCTTTATCATGGTTACTAACTCTGTCCTGAAGTTTTATGATCCCAGCCTTGGCTCACCATGATACATTGATGAAAGGGGAATTAGGGAAAATCAACTGAACAGTCAAAACCACACCGGATTAAAGTAGACGTTGGATAAATGTTACTTCGAATTTCACTGTTAGAAAACATACCTTGACAGCTGTCAATCTTTAAAAAAATTAAATGTAACTGTAATTGTCCCCATTTAATGCATTTCCCTGATCGCAAACTCGAAAGCAGCTCTGATCAATAATTCCATGGATCACTCTAGTGATTCCTTTTTTAAAAAAAAATCATAGCTGCATCGATACTACCAAAGCAGGATCCTTCTCACCAACTGCTCACAGACTTTTCCAGGTTTGGTGGTCCTAGAAAATCCCTCTTATACGTTTCTATTTTTAGTAACCAAACTGAAACATTTCAATCAACACGTCCGCGGCTTTGGGGCGTTTCAGAAAATCCAGCCTCCCACTATCAATGAGTACACTTAACGTATCTTTCATAGGGGCCACGTAATTTTCAAGTAATAACACACTACCCAATGATATACTGCAGAGATCCCCATTTACTATAATACTGAAAGATGCTCTCCCGGGATTGTCACTACGACCACCCGCGTTGTTTCAGGCCACTGCTGCCCCGAGGAATTCTCGCCAATTTTATCCCACTCTGTCCATAAACACCAGTTACCAATCCGAAGCGGTTTAAATGAAGGTAGTTTCTGCATAACGCCAACTATTACTGTGTTAGTATATGCAGAAACCTGTGTGCCGTTACACGAACGGACACACGGGCAAGAGCATTGGCTGAATGAGCTCACGGCATTTCTGAACGATAATGATTGCTGTCATTCCAAAGCGGGCTCTGAAATGTGCTTGGGTCATTCAAAAGTTTTGAATGAAACAAGCATCAAAAATGGTCGCATTTGTGCCAGTTACACCCTATTTAGAAAAACACAACAGGTTACTTCCGATTGTAAAACACAAGTTTGAAAGTTATCCCTCAAGACACGTGCAGTTGACCCTTGATGGCTCCGTCGCCCGTCCACACGTCTACCGCGCTGCCTGGTTGCGGTTAAGACTGCTGTCCTGCCCTAACATTCCCACCGATCGGCAGCCACGAATGTTTTCAGTTCCAATTCCCTATTTGGCCATGCCTTTGATGTTTCCGTCTATGCCGCTTCAGATTTGCAGACTGCCAACGACAGTCTCCTTACATGGGCTACGGCAGGAGCGGCTGGGAGTGCGAGTAGGCACTGCCCGCTGCCCTCCCGCAGCCGCTCTCTCCATTAATGGTTCCGCACACACTCGGTGTCGTGAGAGCTACCAAATAAGGACAAGGTCCCGGGCTCTCCCTCAATGGGCTTTCTGTTTCACCAACACATCGGGGAATATAAATCCTAGTCCCCCTCACACTTAGTCTCGACCCAGCAACGCAAGGGAGCCCCTGACTGAAGGTGCAGATCTGGTAAGTTTTCCAAACCGATCCAAGTCACGGGGGTGGGGTGAGAGAGGGAAGTTCTTACAATGGAAACCGATCAAACTTCGGTGTCAACTTTAACACAGCTCTAACCGAATTTAAGAGTTTAAAGAAGTCCTTACGACTTTTGGAGCTAAAACAAAATGGATTGGATTAACAGCTGTTACATTAAATATTAGGTCTATTCTTTCAGAGAAGGGAAATTTATCATCCAATTTCCATGCTAGTCATGTGGGAATCCTTTCACTTAATATTACTTGATCGGGTTTCACCCATGGAATTGTAATGGTTCAAATACATAAATCTTCCTGAATTCAAAAGCCGGATTTCTCGAGCTTTGGGAATAGCGTTACACACAAATGGTGGAAGTGTAACCTTTCATGAGCGTGTAGTCACTATTTTATTTGCGGAATTTAAAACTTTAAATGAATTAGTAGCCCATATAGAAATTACTATTCAGCTCACGTTTATTATTTGCATAATAAATATAAGTGATATTGTATTTTGTTTTCTGGCATCAATGGGCGGAATGCCAAGCCAAGCAGAGACATACAGCCCCAACAACCCGTTATAATCGTGGCTGTAAATATTAATGGTAACTCAACTGTACCAGGCAGTTGTTGTTTGAAGATGGTTTTGCAATTAAACCAGATGAATAGTCAACTAGCAACAAAATAAATAATATCCACACGAGAAGCTAAATTACACCCTTGGGTGCAGAGGAAGATGGATCTAGGGTGGGTGGTTGTACCGTACACTGTCAATGTTCTTGTCGTTTTCCCGTCACATCTCGCTGTCCTTTCAGATCCCAACTCACCATGTGTGACGACGAGGAAACAACCGCCTTGGTGTGCGACAATGGTTCTGGTCTGGTGAAGGCCGGATTCGCCGGAGATGACGCCCCCCGAGCTGTCTTTCCGTCTATCGTCGGCCGCCCACGCCATCAGGTACCTGGTTGCACTGTAGCTTCACCCGCGCCACACACACACACACACACACACACACACACACACACACACACACACACACACACACACACACACACACACACACACACACACACACACACACACACACACACACACACACACACACACACACCCACCGCCATAAACTACATCCTCCCTGTAATAAAACTCGTGCAGATCAGAGTCATAGAGCACAGAAACAGGTCCCCGGCGCATCCGGTCCGTTCGGAACTATTACTCTGCCTAGTCCCATTACCCATCGGGACCATAACCCTACATACTCACCCCATCCATGTACCTATACAAGTTTTTCTTAGATGTTGAAATCGAACCCAATTCCACCACTTCTGCTGCCAGATCGCTCGACTCTTGCCACCCTCTGAGGGAAGAAGTGCCCCTTAAACATTTCATCTTTCACACTTAACCCATGACCTGTCGTTCCAGTTTCACTCAACCCCAGTGGAAATAGCCTGTTTGCATTTACCCTATATATGCCACACATAATGATAGGTTACATTATTATTAATTGTTTTTTACAGTTGATAAGTGTTTCCCAAATTGACACACTGGTTTATGCTTTCCAAGCATTGGACATAGTAAAAATTATTCTTCAAATTCCTGATGAAATGCTGATTTTTGGATGTCAACATTGATTGTTGATCATCATCTTTAATATAGAATGAACAATATTGAAATAGTTGTAAGGTTCTAGCTACTGACATTTTTAAAATTATTTTTCATAGGGTGTCATGGTAGGTATGGGTCAGAAGGATTCCTATGTAGGTGATGAGGCTCAGAGCAAGAGAGGTATCTTGACTCTGAAGTATCCCATTGAACATGGTATCATCACCAACTGGGATGACATGGAGAAGATCTGGCATCACACCTTCTACAATGAGCTCCGTGTGGCACCTGAAGAACATCCTACCCTTCTGACTGAGGCTCCCCTGAACCCTAAGGCTAACCGGGAAAAAATGACCCAAATCATGTTTGAGACCTTTAATGTCCCAGCCATGTATGTTGCTATCCAAGCAGTCCTGTCCCTGTATGCATCTGGTCGTACCACAGGTAAGCCAAAACAATGCCTGGATGATGGGGCTTTCTGAGACATCACACACTTAAGATAATCACAGGACTAACTTTATAGTATTATATTGAAGAAATAGTAGATGACATATTATGTTTAAAATTTATTCTGAATTATTTATTTAATTAAACAACACCAATAAGCATTCAGACTAAATATACTATTTCTGACTTCTGTGGACTTTCAGTGGAGTCTGATGCAATAAATAATGCTCTGGAGGAACTCAGCAGTGCCTGATGTAGGTTTCCATCCAAAACATTGACAATTTCTTTCCTCCCGTTGATGTTCCATGACTCACTGATTTCCTCTCTCATTAACATTCAAGGCCCCAAACAGTCCTTCCAGGTGAAGCGTCACATCACCTGTAGGTCTATTGGGATCACCTACTGTTTCTGTTGCTCCCAGTATATCGGTCAGATAGTTTGGGAGATCGCTTTGCTGAGCACCTACACGCCATCCGCTACAAAAAGCGGGATCTCCTGGTAGCCACCCATTTCAATTCTATTTCCCATTTCCATTCTGACATGTCAGTCCATGTCCTCCTCTACTGCCACGATAAGGCCACACCAGGTTGGAGGAGTAACACCTTATAACCCACCTGGGTAGCCTCCAACCTGATGGCACGAACAGCGATTTCTTGAACTTCTGGTAATTGCCACCATTCATCATTACCCATTCTGGTTTCCCTCTCTCACCTTTTTCCTCACCTGCCCATCATTCTCCACCCCCTCCCCCCGCCTGCTGCTCCTGCTCCTTCCTTTTCTTCCATAGTTTCTTCCCTCTCTTATCAGATTCCCTCCCCTCCAGCCCTTTATCTCTTTCACCAATCAACTTTCCAGCTCCTTACTTCACCCCTCCTCCTCTCCCACTTTCACCTGTCACCTACTACCTTGCACTTCTTCCTCCCCTTCCCCCACCTTCTCATCCGTCCTGATGAAGGGTCTTGGCCCAAAACTTCGACTATTTGTTCCTTTCCATAGATGCTGCCTGGCCCGCTGAGTTCCTCCAGCATTTTGTGTGTGTTGCCCGGATTTCCAGCATCTGCAGATGTTCTCTGTTTGAGATTGTTTGTTGCTCTGGATTCCAGCATTTGCAGCCTCTTATGTCTTTACTGGGCTCTGCAGCATGTCAAATTGAATCACCCTCCATCTCAGAAATGATAAATTCATGCTGAGGCAGTAGTCCTCATTGTTCCTTTGAGAAATGTGACTAGAAGTTCTTGAAATCCCCTGTTAAACATGCACTCTCTTCTCCAGGTATTGTTCTGGACTCTGGGGATGGTGTCACTCACAATGTCCCAATCTATGAGGGTTACGCTCTGCCTCATGCCATCATGCGTTTGGATCTGGCTGGTAGGGATCTGACTGACTATCTCATGAAGATCCTCACTGAACGTGGTTACTCCTTTGTGACAACCGGTACGTAACAGCCACGTTGCTGAGTACATCTTGTGATTTGTGTTCACCTAGGGCTGTCTTAGTGATATCCTTGTCTGTCCCCACAGCTGAGCGTGAGATTGTCCGTGATATCAAGGAAAAGCTGTGCTATGTCGCCCTGGACTTTGAGAATGAAATGGCCACCGCAGCTTCTTCCTCTTCCCTGGAAAAGAGCTACGAGTTGCCCGACGGTCAGGTTATTACCATTGGTAACGAGCGTTTCCGTTGTCCCGAGACTCTCTTCCAACCATCTTTCATTGGTAATTATTCAATTTTACTCATAGTGAACAAATCATTTTTGACTTTTTGGCTACTTGTTTGGACATTTTGAATTACAAAACAGATTTATAACCATTAATCCAGAAATATTTACTGCTGTCACATCTAACATTGAGTACAAGGCTCCTGAAGTCCTCAAGGAACTTCTTGCCGGAGTGAAGCAGTGTGTGGGTGATATCTGAGCCTCTGGTGCTGGATACTGAAACCCTAAGCCTGGACCAGCCTGATGGTTTCTGACAGAATGTGTCACCATAAGCCTTTTCAACTCTTTCCATATGGGCATGATTTAGAACCATGTAAAATACATAGTTACATCAAATATTTTAAAATTATTTTAAAACTAATTAGAAATAAAAATGAATGTAGTTTAAAATGCATTAATTGGGACAGCATAGTGATGAGGCATACAAAGCTGCTGCCTCATGGCCTCAGCGATACACTCTCAATCTGGATCTCTGCTGCTGTGTCCATGCACTTTCTGTAACTGCATGCACTTCCTCCATCTGCTCGTGTTTCCTCCCACTTTGCCAAAATCTGTTTATTGGCAGGTTAATTGGACCCTGTAAATTACCCCTTGCATGTCGGTGAGTGGTAGAATCTGGGGGGAGCTGATGGGACTGTGGAGAGTATAAAATGCAATTAGTGTTAGTGCTTAATTGGTCAGTGTAGATTTGGTACGCCAAAGAGCTTTCTTCCATGCTGTCCTTTAATTGTTTTTATTTATTGAGATACATTGGAGAACAGGCCCTTTGAGCCACACTGCCCAGCAAACCCCCAATTTCATCCTAGCCTAATCATGGAACAGGTATAATGACCAACTAACCTACTGGCTGATACGTCTTTGGATTGTGGGAGGGAAGTGGAGAGCCCGGAGGAAGCTCCACAGTCACGGGGAGAACGTATAAATTCCTTACAGGCAGTGGTGAGATTTGAACTGAGGCCGCCTGTACTGTAAAGAGTTGTGCTAACCATTACACTGCCGTGCTGCCCTCCGTGATTCCATGATGAAATATTGCCAATTGATTTATAATAGAAACATGAATTAATAACAAAATCAAAGCAAATATCCCTCACTTTTTCACAAATGATTGGCCACACCATTCAGATGAACGGGCTGCACTAGCATTAAGTTAAAGTGCCACATCAGGCCCGTTCACTTGGGCTGATCAGGAGATGACTTTGGATTCCATGCTAAGACAAATTAAGTCTGCATTGTAATGAGTTGCCACGGAAGTTATGAGTGTACTGAACTGTGGGAAAGACAGTTTGGCACATTCATAAAATGTGGTTCCTTTATGAACTGCTGACTACAAATAGTTACAATCCTGCCAACAAAATCATTTCAGTCAAACTCCTCAAATAAATCAGAGCCTCAAGATTTTAAGTAAGGTTGCAGTAACAAACTGCCAAAGCAGCCTGCCTAGGGGCTTGTATTGGAGGGGAGACACTAATTCTGATTATATCTAATTGAAGGAGCTGCCATCATTGTTTAGGTATCTAATTGTAGCTTCGCTTGTGCTAAATCTGAATTGGTGCACAGTATTGTCTGCATTCCAAATCAAATGGCATCTTTTTTCTATTGCCCCTTGCTGCTTCTCAGTTACAGCTTTTCTAAGACTTGGTCTGTTTGCACGTCAGGTATGGAGTCTGCAGGTATTCATGAAACTACATACAACAGCATCATGAAGTGTGACATTGACATCCGTAAGGATCTGTATGCCAACAACGTCTTGTCTGGCGGTACCACCATGTACCCAGGTATCGCTGACCGTATGCAGAAGGAAATCACTGCTCTAGCTCCCAGCACCATGAAAATTAAGGTAACTAATACAAAACAACAACAGCAAACAGTAAATGTAAACTTAAACTTAGGTACAATTCAAATAAGCAGAACTACACATTATGTCCATATGATGAATTCTGTAAGAGATAATTTGCACTTTTAACATATAGTAATAACTTGAAAATATTTAGTCAAGTTTAACAACATTTCATTATTGCAAATATACTCTTACAGTGCACTCTAAGCTCTTGAAAATATTCCTGCGTTGAGGACGCATTTGTTTTGGTGCGTATCTAATGATTTTATCTATAATATTTCAGATCATTGCCCCACCTGAACGTAAATATTCTGTCTGGATCGGAGGCTCTATTCTGGCATCTCTGTCCACCTTCCAGCAGATGTGGATTAGCAAGCAAGAGTATGATGAAGCTGGCCCCTCCATTGTCCATCGCAAATGCTTCTAAACATCATGATTTTAACTTAGATTCATCTCAGGTTGACAAGGTTGTGCCTCTGGTTACTTTGAATCAACAGGCTGTTGGGAAACACAAAATAGTTTTAAAGCTATTTTCATTGTACAGTTTGTTTACACATGTGCAATTTATTTGTGACAATAATATTTATTGATCTATGAATAAAACAAGACCGGGACTTGCAATCTATGATTAATGTCTTAATTGGGTTTTGAGGGATGCTTGAGAAATAGTTCAACCTCAACATCTTTTGCCACAACTACTGTTAAAAACCTTTGAATTTTTAAGGTTCTAATTGAGTTCTGCTCTCACATATACCAACCTATAAACCAAGCATTATCCAATCCAAATTTGTTCCTATTCACATTAGTGATAGTAACATAATGTACTAAGCAATATAATAACACTGATGTAAAATATTGGCAAATAGGAAAATGCCCAGAGGGTTAGCGGCAGATCTGGCTAGGGGAACAATTAATGTCTCATTAAGCTGAAGCATATATTCACTTTTTCTCTCTCTCCACAGCTGATCTACAGAATATTTCCAGTAGTTTTTGTATTTATTTCTGAAATATAATATAAAAATGGACATTGATATATCATGTGTAAAACCAAATCAGATCATGTGATTAGAGAGCAAAGGAACTCTTAAAATGTAGAGGAGGAATATGAAATGCTGTTTGCTTTGAAGTTAGCAGAGGCATAAATATTCATTTTAAGATTAAATCAATTTCTGGAATCAAACTAATAGCATTTAATTGAATTTTATAACATAATGTGTGCAGGTGAAATAATGTAATCTCAAGTAAATTGAAATGAAGCCAGCATTTCAAATTGCCATTATCTTTCAGTGGCAGTTAACACAGAATCATTTGGTTTTCTCATGGGTTCAAGCTGAGAATTCAGTAAATTTGTCATGGGTACTCACTTTATCAAGGGCCTGATTCTTGTGAGGAACACTGACATTTTTATGCAGAGGTGTCGAACTCAATTGCACATGGGGCCAAAACTCAAAGCACACTTTAGGTCGCGGGCCGAACAGGATAAACATTTATTGAACACACTAAAACTAAACATTTTTTGAACATAAATATGAATAAAAACAGACAGGAATATTATTCCAGAAAAAATAAACTAAAACTTTAAATAACTTAAATATTTTGCTCTCCATAAAAATATCTCCTGTCAGTATTATACAAGTTAGAAATATGAGCATGCTGCAAAAAAACCCTGAAAATATAAATAAAATTTGTGCTTTTCAGCAAAAGTTAAAACAACAACAAATCAAAACACTCAGTTTTCTTTGCTCTTATGCCGTTTTGTCAGAGCTGGATGCTTGGCATCTTTTCTTGGCAGTAAGTTCGTTTAGGTTTGGTGTAAGGTTCTGTGTTGTGGAGATTCTCAGGATGGACTGCAGGTGTTCATCAGTGAGACGACTCCTGTGTGATGTTTTGTTAATCTTCATCACTGAGAAAAGGTTCTCACACAGATATGTGCTACCAAACATGCACAAGGTTCGAGCCGCATGTAGACGGAGCTGAGGCATTGCTTCAGTAATGGAGCGAATAAACTGTACGGGCCCTGCAGTGTCGTACTTTGCCCCATTACACTGCAGCTCTATCAGCTCCATCTGAATCTGTACAGGTGCAGTTTCCACGTCGACGGCAAATGGGTTGCGAAGCAGCTCGAATTTTTTTTTTGTGCTTCAAAGTCACCAAAGCGCCGTGCGAACTCAGTGCGAAGTGCGCTCAGTTTATCAGCAAAGTGCGCATTTGGGAACATCATTGTGCCGACCTGGTTCAACATTACTTGGCAACAGGGAAAATGAGGCAAGTTGCACTGGTGCATTTGTGTCTCCCATAAGAGCAGCTTCACTTGAAATGCCTTCACTGCATCATACATGTCAGTGATCATGCGGTCACGTCCCTGGAGCTGAAGGTTTAAGACGCTGAGATGTGTTGTTATGTCAGCCAGAAACGCCAACTCACATTTCCACTTTTCATCCCGCAAAACTGTGGAGTCTTTTCCTTTACTGTCCATGAACTGACAGATTTCCTTGTTGAACTTAAAAACTCAATTGAGAACTTTTCCCCGACTCAGCCAACGCACCTCTGTATGATAAGGAATGTCAGCAAACTCTTAATCTATTTTCCGCATAAAAGACTGAAATTGCCGGCGATTTAAACCTTTAGCTCGGATAAAGTTTACGGCTTGTGTTACAGTGTTCATTACATGTTCCATCTTTAGGACTTTACCACACAGCGTTTCTTGGTGTATGATGCAGTGATATGTTGTTAACTCACCAGTACAGTTCTCCTCCTGCATCTTTACCCGCATCCTTCCCAGTAGTCCACTTTTTTCACCGCACATCACCGGTGCTCCATGTGTTGTAAGTCCAATAAGTTTGTCTCAGGGCAATTTTCATGTCGGTTACACTTTGACATACATTTTCAAAAATGTCTTTTCCTGTCGTTGTCCCGGGCATCGATTTAATGTTCAATATTTCCTCTGTAACGCACAAATTGGAGTCCACTCCTCGGATGAAGATAGCCAGCTGTGCAGTGTCCGTCATATCAGCACTTTCATCCACAGCAAGCGAGTATGCAATAAATGGGTTGCTTCTTTCAATCAACTGTGTTCTTAAATCAGTGGCTATCTCACAAACTGTACTCAGCAACCCATAGGTTTTGAAAGACTCTTTTTTCAGAATCAACTTTTCTCTTCGCCATTGTTAGGGGTTAGCTTTGACTTCAGAATAGCATTGTATACAGCAACAGACGCTTGACGCGGGAATGTTCCCGGGGTAGCCTATCGACAGCTGTTGCGCTGCATTATGGGATCTGTAGTTTGTGTGTTATCAGCGCTTCATATCGCCGGGCCATTAATAATTAAAATAATAGATCTATCTGAAATGATCTCGTGGGCCAGATATAATTGTACGCCAGGCCGGATATGGCCCGCGGGCCTTGTGTTTGACACATATGTTTTTATGCATTAATTCCACTGTTTGAGATCCCTGCATATCAGCAATTTAATTTGAAAGTACTGAAATTGCTGGCCAGGTTTTTTCTGACATGAAAAGCAACCGAGTCTGGGTCTGCAGCAATTCCCTTTCACTTGACTTAGGGAATTAACCTGACAAAAAGTAGACCCAGTACAGGAATATTACCTAGAGTCAGAGGAACACAATGGAAGAATAAAGGTAAATACAAGGGAAGTTAGATAGTTTTATTTTAATTTTTAATCCATTTTCAATAACTGGGGACATTGCTGAGTTAACTGTTGTTAATTGCTTTGTGTTTTAAGTATTTTAATTTATTTTGGTATTTTTTAAATATCCAATTAAAAAAATAATTTATTGTTCTTTAATAGCATTAAAACATCTTTGAATGTTGGAGATATTAAGAGCATTCAAAATGTTTTACAACTTGGGAATCTGCGGAATCAGAGGAAGCAGCTTAGCTGAATGTCAAATTTTTATCATTAGCTTCATAACTGGGGCTTCCCCTGCTTTCACATGGCCACTCTCACAGGTCCAAGCTGCAGTAGGAATGATGGCAATTTTGGTCAGGAGGTCAATGCCAGCTGGAGTGTAGATGTTACACTTGTTTTTTTTTAATTATATATGCTGCCAACAGATTAAGGAATATATGGTTCAGAATCAGAATCAAAATCAGGTTTATTATCACCGGTATGTGACGTGGAATTTGTTAACTTAGCAGCAGCTGTTCAATGCAATGCATAATCTAGCCAAGAGAAAAACACATAAATAAAATAATAATAATAATAATAATAAATAAACAAGTAAATCGATTACTTATTTTGAATAGTTTTTTTAATGTGCAAAAACAGAAATACTGTATATTAAAAAAAAGTGAGGTAGTGTCCAAAGATTTAATGTCCATTTAGGAATCTGAAGCTGTTCCTGAATTGCTGAGTGTGTGCCTTCAGGTTTCTGTACCTCCCAACTGATGGTTACAGTGAGAAAAGGTCATGCCCTGGGTGCTGGAGGTCCTTAATAATGGATGCTGCCTTTCTGAGACAACGCTCCCTAAAGATGTCCTGGGTACTTTGTAGGCTAGTGCCCAAGATGGAGCTGACTAGATTTACAACCTTTTGCAGCTTCTTTCGGTCCTGTGCAGTAGCCCATGCACACCAGACAGTGATGCAGCCTGTCAGAATGCTCTCCACAGTACAACTATAGAAGTTTTTGAGTGTATTTGTTGTATTTATTGACATACCAAATCTCTTCAAACCCCTAATGAAGTATAGCCGTTGTCTTGCCTTCTTTATAACTACATCGAAATGTTGAGACCAGGTTAGATCCTCAGAGATCTTGACACCCAGGAACTTGAAGCTGCTCACTCTCTGCAATTCTGATCCCTCAATGAGGATTGGTATGTGTTCCTTCAGCTTATCCTTCCTGAAGTCCACAATCAGCTCTTTCGTCTACTGACGCTGAGTGCCAGGTTATTGCTGTGCCACCACTCCACTAGTTGGCATATCTCACTCCTGTACACCCTCTCATCACCACCTGAGATTCTACCAACAATGGTTGTATTGTCAGCGAATTTATAGATGGTATTTGAGCTATGCCTAGCCACACAGTCATGTGTATATAGACAGTAGAGCAGTGTGCTAAGCACACACCCCTGAGGTTTGCCAGTGTTGATTGTCAGCGAAAAGGATATGTTATCACCAATCCGCACAGATTGTGGTCTTCTGGTTAGGAAGTTGAGATTCTGATTGCACAGGGAGGTACAGAAGCCTATGTTCTGCAATTTCTCAATCAGGATTGTGGGAATGATGGTATTAAATGCTGAGCTACAGTCGATGAACAGCATCCTGACGTAGGTGTTTTTGTTGTTCAGATGGTCTAAAGCTGTGTGGTGAGCCATTGAGATTGCATCTGCCGTTGAACTATTGTTGCAATAGGCAAATTGCAGTGGGTTCAGGTCCTTGCTGAGGCAGGAATTCAGTCCAGTCATGACCAACCTCTCAAAGCATTTCATCACTGTCTATGTGAGTGCTATCGGGCAATAATCATTAAGGCAGCTCACATTATTCTTCTTAAGCACTGGTATAATTGTTGCCTTTTTGAAGCAAGTGGGAACTTCCACCCGTTGCAGTGAGAGGCTGAAAATGCCCTTGAATACTCCCGCTAGTTAGTTGACACAGGTTTTCAGAGCCTTACCAGGTACTCCATCGGGACCTTGCGAGGGTTTACTCTCTTTAAAGACAGCCTAACATCAGCCTCTGAGATGGAGATCACAGGGTCATCAGGTGCAGCAGGGATCTTCACAGCTGTAGTTGTGATCTCCCTTTCAAAGCGTGCATAGAAGGCGATGAGTTCATCTGGTAGTGAAGTATCGCTGCCATTCATGCTATTGGGTTTTGCTTTGTAGGAAGTAATATCTTGCAAACTCTGCCAGAGTTGCCGTGCATCTGATGTCATCTCCAACCTCGTTCGAAATTGTCTCTTCGCCCTTGAAATAACCCTCCACAAATCATACCTGGTTTTCTGGTACAGGCCTGGGTTGTCACATATTTAGCCTTCAGCAGACGATGTACCTCCTCATTCATCCATGGTTTTTGTTTTGGGAATGTACAGTAAGTCTTGGTGGGCACACACTCATCCACACACGTTTTAATGGTCAAAGTTTCAAAGCTTGCAAAAGAAAATCTATTCTAAATCCATGAAGCAATCTGTTTTAAGTATTAGTTCATCATGAGTTCAGGAAAAAGAAATAGCTTCATCTAGAGTAGAGCAGAAGAAACAAACAGAACGCCTGCTTTGTCATGTCTGTTCTGAGGACTCTGTGTGTACCATCTGTATAGAAACACAACCCAGGGCGGTAAGATATGTAAGTAGTAAGATGCTCTCCAAGCATCTGATGAACAGAAAGGAATGGCAGAGACCGTTACAGTTTGGTACCTGCAGTGACACAGGAGTTGCCAGTCAACATTGAAGTCAATGTAGGACTGCTTTAGGGACTCCAGCGCTGGATTTTTCCCTCAGTGTTTATTCTCAAAGCCTTCCCCATGAGTAGGTATAACAACAAAGCAGCAGAGGTTTGAGATCAGAGTTTTCCTTCTAGATGAGCTGCCAGCCACAGCTGATGAGCTCGATCTGCCGGAAATGACTGGTCTTAAGGTACCAGTAACACACCTTTGCCCATTCTCCTGTCAGTAGAAATGATTCCGCCAGGCTTAGTAGCTAAACCACATGTGAAGGCCAGGAGCTGTACTTGGTTGTCAGAGGCTATTTGAGGCGCACACCATTGGAAGCATTTAATAGGTAGTGGGAGCTTGCCCCCCTCCCATAACCTCCTCCGCTGTAACAACCTTAAGATTGTTAACTTGTCATCTAATGCAAGATAATCCAAGGCTATTAATTTTCAATGGAACAATAGCTTTTTGCTAAGTAATTTCCAGTTTTCCCTGGTATCATTCTCAGCTACATGCAGTGAATTTGTACATTCCTAATTCACATTAGTAAGGGAATCAGGCAAACACTACAATATAGATAATGCCATGCCAGAATCTAATGAATTTACACAATTTGTCATAATATACCATTATAAGTGGGGTTCCGTAAATCTTCTTTATATAATAAATATTAGTGACATAGATCTAAAAGTAGACAGCATAATAAAGATGTCTGGGGGTAATAGGTAAATTGACTGCTTATTTGAGAATAGGAAGGAAGATTTAGATTACAAGAGGATATAAATACAGTAGGTTTGGTCAGTTAAAGAGAAAAGTCATAAATAGAATTTAACCCAGAAAAACGTGAGATAATGTGTTTGGGGAAGTGAAGAACAGCAATAATACATTGGGTGGTCTGGAGGAAAAGTAAAGAATCTTCGAAGGAATATCCACATAATCTTACAGATCAATAGTGTGGCTATAAAGGCACATGGGATTCTTCCCTTTATTAAACAAGGTATAGAATATAAGAGCAAGGAAATTATACTAAAACTGTACAGCACTGACTACACCATTGGTTGCACTTCTGGTCTCCACGAGACAGGAACAATATAATTGTACCTGTGTGAATGCAGAAGATACTCTACTCCCAATCGCACTTCCTCTTCATTTGTGTAATCTCTAAGTTATGTTAGAGTTAGGTTTAAATACAGACGCATTCAAAGCAGCATATTGTAATTCCTGGCTTGGCAGGATGGAAATAATTTCAAACAACAAAGGATTATAAAACAGGAACACATCAAAATTACAATTTTAAAGTCAATTCAAGCAGTGCTATGAACTGGAATTAATTCAAAGTAAATGCTTTTCAGTAACATAAATAGATATTATGTTCTAGCTCATGATCCTTTGGTTTCATCCTCCTGTATCAATAATCAGCTCCTTCATTTTGCTAACATTATGGTTGTTGTTGTGGCTTAATTCAGCCAGATTTTCAATCTCCCTCCTATATGCTGATCCATCATCCCAGTTGCAGTGTCCGTTCCAGTCAGGCAAACGTCAAGCTGGCACTGGAGGAACTGAGTACTGTGGCCGACAGTCAAGAGATAACACACCCTGACAACCTCCTAGTCACTTGAGGGGACTTCGACCAGCCCAGCTAGAAGAAGTCTCTGACAAACTATGGAGTGCCATACAGGCTCTACAAAATGCACCAGCTGTCCTGCGTTTCCTCTGGAGGCTCATGAAGGTGGTTTGGCGTAAGCAGGAAATACCAACACCCTGGCGGAGAGACTGAGGAATCCAGATCCCACAGAAAAGAGTTCATCAGAAATCGGCCAATTCCGCCAGATCAGTCTCCTAAACTTCAAGGGCAAAATCTTCTTTAGGGTGGTGGCTCATAGGCTGTCAAGATATCTGCAAAGAAGCCATCTGATTGATACATCAATCCAGGGATCTTGGGGTTCTCTGGCTGTCTGGAACATGTTTGCATCATCTGGCATCAGATCCAGGTCGCCAAGTAGGAGGGAACAGATCTTCACGTGGTGTTCCTGGACCTCACCAATGCCTTCGCCTCAGTCCCTCATAACCTCCTCTGGACTGCTTTCACCTTCTTCAGGGTCCCAGTGGCCCTCACAAGCCTCGTTAAGGCCTAATTCCAGGATGTGCAGCTATGTTTGACAACAGCAAACTACACCACAGTGTGGCAACATCTGGAAGAGGGAATCATGGCCGGTTGTACCATCTCCCTGTTAGCCTTCACCATGGCCATGGATTTGACCACTAGAGCATCTCGATGGGTGGTTGGAGGACAGCGTATAAGACCTGGCCTGAGGCTGCTGCCTATTAGTGCATACATGGACAATCTCACAACACTCACCACGACCAAGGCTTGTACTGTACGCCTGTTGATAAAGCTTCATGAGAACATTGAGCAGGTTCGGCTGAAGATCAAGCCAAGCAAGTCCCGAAGCATCTCCATTGTCAAGGGGAAGCTGGTAGACCAACGCTTCTACATGGGCGATGAGACAATTCCAACAGTCTTCGAGGAGCCTGTAAAGAACCTAGGTCGGTGGTATAACGCATCCCTCAAAGACACAGAGCAGGTAGATCAGCTCAGGAAGGATGCCGTCAGTGGCCTCGAGAGCATCAACAGAACCACACTCCCTGGCAAGTTGAAGCTCTGGTATATGCAATCTGGGCTCCTTCTGCGCCTCAAGTGGCCACTAACCCTGCATGAAGTTCCAGTCTCGAAGGTGGAAAAGCTGGAGAGACTGATCAGCTCATACATAAGGAAGTGGCTTGGTCTTCCCAGGTGCTTCAGCAGCACAGGGTTCTATGGCAAAGGAGTCCTAGAGCTACCCATTTCCAGTCTTTCAGAAGAGTTCAAGTGCGCCAAAGTAAGACTGGAGATGATGTTATCAGAGGCGAGTGATCCATTTGTAGCACAAGCTGCCCTCATCCTGGATACTGGGAGGAAATGGACTCCATCAGAAGCAACCGAGCAAGGAAAGGCAGCACTCAAGCACAGGGACATCGTGGGCCAAGTGCAGCAAGGGAGGAGCGGTCAGGGCCCCGGTCAGAGACGCAGGCTCGTGATGCAGAAGATACGTCGGTAGGAGGAGGAGGCAAGGTGTGCAAAGGCTGTTGCTCAGGCAAGGCGAGGGATGGATGAGATGGAGGGAGTGGAGAAAGGAAAGATCTCCTGGAGAGAGCTGTGGGAGATGGAGACATTCAGAGCGAGCGTCACCATCAGGGCTGCCTACGACGTCTTGCCGTCTCCCATGAATCTCAGCCAGTGGTATGGAGAGGACCCCACGTGCTCCCTCTGCCCGACTTCAGCAACACTAAAACACATTCTGGTGGGCGGCAAGACCAGCCTCACTCAAGGCTGATACACCTGGCGGCACAGCCAGGTACTACGGTGTCTTGCAGCAGTGCTGGAAAGTCGGCAGACGAGCGTCAACGCTGTCCCTCCGCCTTCATCCCGTTGGCCGTTAACAACATTTGTCCGGGAAGGTGAGGATCAAGCCAGACTCCCCACATCAAGACCCGACACCGGGCGGCTAGGTGGGGCACGGGATTGGAAGATGGTGGCAGGCTTAGGCCAGAGGCTCTGCTTCCCAACTGAAATCGCTGAAACCAACCTCAGACCAGACCTTGTGCTATGGTCGGCCTCACTCCATCTTGTTTACATCATTGAGCTTCCAGTGCCCTGGGAGTATGCAGTGGAGGCCTACGAGTGCAAGGAGCTGAGGTACACTGAGCTTGCAGCCGATGTGCAGCAACGGGGCTGGAAAGCAAGGGTGCGACCGGTTGAAGTAGCTGCAGAGGATTTGTAGCCACATCAACATCAAGGCTACTCCGGGAACTGGGAGTGCGAGGGAACACACACCGACAAGCAGTCAAAGACCTCTCCAGAGCTGCTGAAAAGTGCAGTCAGTGGCTCTGGATGAAGAGAAAGGATTCCATCTGGGCCCCTAAGTGAGTGAATGGCATCTAGTGGGTGAGCCCGGGATGCCGGGATTCACTGCTGAACCCTCTGGAGGTGTCGTGGGCCTATCAGCGAAACACTGAGGGAAGAGGGCGCCCACTTGATAACCCAGGAGATGCCACTACTCACCTGGCTGCCCCACAGCGTCTCGGCAGCATGTTTCAGGGGCGCGAATAAGGGATATTAACATCTAGTCCTACATATCATAGCATCAACACATCATCTGTGTACCTGAGGAGTCACTAACCTCTACACCATCAAGGATATCTATAAGATATGGTGTCTTAAGAAGATAGCATCCATCATTAAGGACCCTCACCACCTGTGACAAGTCTTCTTCTGGCATGAGGCACAAAAGCCTGAAGATCCACACTTGACTATTCAGGAACAGATTCTTCCCCTCAGTTATCAGGTTTCGGAATAGTCCATGGACCCATGAGCACTACCTCATTATTCCTTTACGTTACAGTAATTTTATGTATCACCATTGTATTGCTGTAACAAACAACCAATTCCACTTCATGTAAGGGAGTGGTTCCAAACCTGATTCTGAAGCTGATTGGGAATCTGATTCTGAACTGACTTTGTGGAATTCTCAGCCAATAAAGTTTAAGGCAGTTGTCTCATCCAAGCTTCTAATAAGAATGTCCCTACTTCCTCCAATGTATAACAATAAAAGGTGTCCTATTTACAATGCTGTTTGAATAGAATAGCTAAAGCAGCTGGTTTTCATTGATGCATTCATATGGGGAGGAGAGAGAGAAAGAGAAAGGGATAATTAAATTCTGGGACATTAAAAAGTGAACTTTATAATTCCATTTGAATTCTTTGATTTATTTGCTTTACAAATACTGTATTCACACAATTGAGTAACAAAGACCCTGCTTATTTCCTCAAATGATTGGGTACCATGCACCCAGACATGTTTTGAAGAGAACTTCAGAACTGCAATAAAAAATTGGTTCATTGGTAATAAAACAGTAATATTTATAGTCAGCGAAAGTTACTATTATGATGCTCCTGATGACATTGCCATGAATTATTACGTAGTGCAACGATGGGACAGGGAAATCATGGAGACAAAGTACTGAATTAGATATGCAATGGAAGTAAAGGCATCTATAAAAATAATTCAGGCAACCTGGATATAACCAGCATTTTTTGGCCAGCCCTTATTGTCTGTGGTAAGATGAGAACGAGCTGCAAACTTGAACTCTTGTGTTCTAGGTGGTAAAGATTAGGGTGTTGGGTGTTGCAGGATTTAAACTACTGGCACTGAAAAAAAAATGCCATTATATTTGCAGGCGAGGAATCCCATCTTCATGCAACCCGAGGTTGGCAGAAGGAAGTAGAGCTATTGGCTCATGAAGTGTTTTTAAACTCTGCTACAGGCGGTCCCAAACCTGACAGTGAAAGGCGGAGGGTTGGGCATGGGGCCAGCAACCCCATCCCGTAAAATCCCAGAGCTACAGAAACACCAACAGAAGCTCAAAGACCTCACCCCTGGGAGAGGAAGGCTCTTTGCCTAGAAGACGTATGAAATCATGTGGTGAAAGCGGAAGCAACAGGGCTGAACAACCTGTGGCCCAGGACAGAGGGCTCTGGTGTGCTGCCGTGGGCAGCCTAAGCTCCAGCAGGGGTGGAGGGCTTAAGGAGAAGTGCTGTTGAAGAAGACTTAGCAGGGTGCTGCCAATGTAATGATATTGAAGTACGTAATGAATCCAGGTCACAGCAGGTGTGCAGCCTACTTTATCCTAAACTTCTTCACATCTTTCTAAGCAAGTGACAAGATTACTCCTGGTCTCTGTCTTACGGATGGTAGAAAGGTAACACTATTACAGTGCAGGCTGTAAGACTGGGATTCCCACTGCTGCCTGTAGAGGGTTTGTACCTTCTTCCTGTTTCCTCCCATACGGTTAGAGTTAGTAGGTTGTGGGCATGCTATGTTGCTATGGAAGCGTGATGACACTTGTGGGCTGCCCAGCACAAACCTTGCTGATTTGATTTGATGCAGACAACACATTTCATTTTTCATTTATTTATTATCAAAGCAAGTATCCATATGCAACTCTGAAATGTGTATTTCCCCAGATAGTCATGAAAACAAAAAAAGAACATGAAAGTCATTCAGAGAGAAATATCACCCCCCCCATACAAAAAAAGAACAGCATCCCAATCATCAATATCATCCCCCCACACAAAACAGAACAGGAACTTTGAACCCCCCTCCAAAATCAACCCCTCCCCCACACACAAACTAACAGAATATCAACCCCCAACCGCACAACAAAACTGAAGAGGAACAGGTGATAAAAAACACAGAATATAAAAACCACGTCTGAAAAAGTCCACAGTCCATAAACAAAATAGTTCAACCCATAAACACAGAACCACGATCCCATCCTACGATATCACTGACATTCACCGACAGAGAGGGACACCATACAAGGCAGGGAGGCCTACTCGCCTGCCACAGCAAGACACACAGCAAAACCCTGCTCACAGAGTCTTTCTCAGGAAGCAATCAAAAGACAGGCAGTCAGCATTGAAACTCTCGCGCACCTTCTGCATTCACCTCGATGTCTCAGTCTTCAATGTATACTTGAATGTACGTGTGACAAATATAGTTAACCTTTTAAAACTTTTTAAGTAACTCTCTACTTGCAGCCTTAGTACTTAGTTGAACCAGGATGTTGAAGATAGGGAATGTCAATATGTGATGATTGGCCTCTCTCTGTGATCCATTATCTTCCACATCAGGAGACAGCGTTTAGCTCTGTTATATGAACCATTTAGATATCTGAGGAACGTGAGTAGAACTGAATATTGTACAGTGTTCATGATCACTTCTGACCAAGTACTGAGTAAAGACCATTGATGAAGCAATTGAAGATGTCTGAGCCTGGCCCCTTGCATTAAGAATTTCCTGGTCAGGCTATGGGGCCGAGAATCAATTCACTTGTTGTTTTTGTGTCCTGGCAAATATTTTGGTCTCCTTTACACTTGTGTACTGGAAATGATGTTAAGGAATCTTGTAAACTTGATATAAAACAGCTATCCAAACTCATAAATGAGAGAACTGTTTAGATATACATTTATGTCTAGTAATTCAGTTACATGTAAAGTTCTCTGAATATTTGAATACAGTTGGTAATTTCTGTGACATAACTCCACAGATGTAGGATTGGCCTAAATTTTCATCCCCAATGACAACTGATAGTTATATTTTTTTTTTAAATGACTCTGATGGATTTTGTTGCAAGTTCTAATATTAATGGATAATGTGGAAACCTTGAAAAAACTTTCGATGAAACAACTTTTTTTTCTGGTGCAGATAAAGCAAGTTTATGAATTATTTTCATAGAAGTGAGTTGACCAAGGAAAAACCACCTTCATTTAGAACATAGAACATACAACATAGAAAAGTACTAGAGATAAAACATTAACCACTCACTAGTCCTCTGGGACTTTGCTGAGGCCTAGCGAGGATACAAAGATACTGGTCGAGGACCCAGCAATCTCATCTCTTGCCTCTTTCAATAATGTGGGGTATATCCCATCAGGCCTGGGGACATCCACCTTAATACTCATTAGGAGACCCAACACTTCCTCCTCCTTGACTTCTAAACACCTTTACATAATTATACATGCAACACTGATCTCCTAGTCCTCTATATCCTTCTCCTTGGTAAGTACCAAAGCAAAGTCCTCATTAAATACCTCACTCACGGTCTCTGTAGCCAAGCAAATGCTCACCCCTTTATCGTTGAATGGTCCCACCCTCTCCCTAGTTATCTTCTTACTCTTGATGTATGTAGAGAATGCCTCAGGATTCACCATAATGCTACTTGCCAAGGACTTTTCATGGTCCCTCCTAGCTTTCCTAATTCCCTTCTTGTGTCTTTTCTGGCTTCTTTATATTCTTCATGTGCTTTGTTTGATCCTAAATTCCGAAGCTTTACATACTTTTCCTTTTTTTTCTTGATTAAATTCATCACCTCTTTGGACATCAAAGGTACTCTTATCTTTCCATCCCTGTCCTCCCTTCGAAATACCTTTCCATACCTTTCCTGTATTCTGTGCAATTGATCTTTAAACACCCTCCACATATCTGATGTGGACTCACCAGAGAAAAGGTGTTTCCAATTAATGCTTCATAGTTCCTGCCTAATGCCCTTGTAATTTGCCCTACTCCAAATTCAAAACTCTCCCACAAGTACCATACCTGTCATTAGCCTTCACCCACTGAAAGGTCTGTCACCTGGCCGGGCTCATTACCCAACACCAAGTTCAGTAGGATTCCTCCTCACATTGAACAGCCCACATATTGGTTTAAAAAACCTTCCTAGATACATTTAACAAATTTTGCCCCATCTAAACCCCTTACACTACAAAGGTCTCAGTTTATACTGCGGAAGTTGAAATCCCCCATGACAACAATTCTATTGTTTTTACACATCTAATTAATTAGATTACATATCTTTTCCTCAATGTCCCAGTGGCTATTAGGGGATCTGTAGTACAGTCCCATCGGTGTGATTGCACCCTTCCTGTTCCTGAATTCCCAAGTGGACTCAGTGTCTGACCCCTCCATTATGTCTCTCCCGAGTGCTGCTGTGATTAGTTGTGCAATTCACCTCACCCCCTTTTACCTCCTCCTCCATCTTTTCTAAAACTTTGAAAACCTGGTACATTAATTACCCAATCTTGCCCCTCTCTCATCCAAATTTCAGTAATGGCTACATCATTGTAGTGCCATGCACAAATCCATGCTCTAACTTCATCACCCTTACCCATAATACCCCGAGCATTAAAATATACATACTTCAAACTATCCAACCTATAATACTTGTTATTTTGATTTTGCCTTTCAATTCCTTCTCTGACATCTACCTTTTGGACTGACCCTTCCCTTACTGACCTGGGCTCTGGATCTGCAAAACTATTTTAGACTCACCCAGCCCTCTGCAAAACTATTTAAAACTCTCCCCACGGAGCATCAGGAAACCGCCCGGCCAGATTATTGGTCCCTCCCTAGTTCAGGTGCAACCTGCCCATCTCGAACAGGTCACTCATTCCCTAGAAGAGGTTCCAATGATCCAAGACTTTGAAACCCTGTCTCCTGTACCATCTCTGCAGCCACTCATTCATCCATACTATCATCCCATTCCAACCTGTACTAGCCTGTGGCATTTAGAGTAATCCACAGATTACAACCTTGGAGGCTCTTCTCTTCAGCCTCTTTCCTAACTCTATATACTCACTGCATAGGACCTCTTCCCCTTTTCTGCCTATCTCATTGGTGCCAATATGCACCACTTATTTAACATTTTTCCTGATTTCAACCAGCCATGACCTTATTACATAACAACAGGCTCAAAGAACTGTTTCAGCTATAATCTGCATGTCTCAAAATGTTTTACAATTGTTAAACACTCTTGAAAACTAATGATAAAAACAGCAGGTAATGGAAACCAAATAAAAAAACAACAAAAAGGTGCTAGAAACACAGTTTAGCATCTGTGGAAAGTGATTCATGTTGAATTTCTATTGAGGGATTCCAGACTTAAGGTGTTAACTATTCTCTTTCCACAAGTGCTGTCTCTCCTGCTGAGTGTCTTTGAATTTGCCATTTTCCTTTTATAAACTAATTATACACACTAGAATCTATTAACACAATTGGAAATCTAGCATTGTTAGTTTGAAGAACGGTTAGAAAGTAAACCAAAGTGAAAAACAAATATGTAATTTAAATTTAAGAATGTATTTAAGTATCCTTAAAATTAGTGTTTAAAAAGGATAGTTGCTCTACTTTTTCTGCTAAAGAGCAGTAAAATCATCCAATGTTATTAGTTTTAAAGCACAACCGAATACAGCTCTTAAACCTGTTACGGATACCAATTTCACGCAGAAGGGAAACAGAATAGTGTAGCCTGTGCCTCACTGCTTGAGTGAGCAAGGTTCAATCCTGACTCTTTGGCGCTATTTGTGCATTTCCCCCCTTGGTCGTTTGTTTCCAATATGGCTGTTCCATGCTCCTCCCACATCCCAAATACAGATAAGCTAATTTACTACCGTAAAATTGGTCCCGTAGCCTGTTCGTGGCAGGACAGTCAGAATGTAGTTAATGGGCAGTGTGAAGGTGAACAGTTTACAGGGAAATAAAGGGGAGTGGGATTGCTTGGATTGCTCTGAGGGCTGGCTTCGACTCAGTGGTCTGATAGCTCTCCTATTTCAGCAATCTTGTTACTGTGACCTGAGGTCTACCTTCTGAATGAATGGTGGAAGCAGATTCAACTCCACCTTTCGAAAGCAACTGGATGTACATCTGCCCTTTCATGAAGCCATGCAGGCAAATGGGGTAGATATCTTTGCTTCGTGTTCTGTAATTCTATTATAACTTAAGAATGTGTAGGAAACACGTGTAATTGTTTGAATAAGTCGGAGACCAAACCTAAACTGATGATTTGTGTAAAACGTACAAGAGATGAGACTTACATTCAATATCCACAAAACTAAGATCCTCTACCAAACTGTCCCTACTGCAACATATTGTTCTCTGTCAAGGATTCATGGTGCAGTCCTGGACATTGTAAATCACTTCTCATTTCTCAAGAGCCTGCAAAATCAGGCATCAATAAAGAAATGCACCAGGAACTTTGGTCAGTTGTGGAAAAGGGTATTTATAAATTATATGTCAGAATTAGCACATCAGCTGAAGTCTATAGGCAACTGAAACCTCTGCACTCCTATTTGCTTCTGTGATTTCAGCCACTGGAAAATCGGGCCACCAGTGCTGTCTACACAAAATCCTCTGATATCTCAAGAAGGACAATTGGATCAACACCGGGCCTACATCCTCATTACTAATGTCTGGGCACACTGGGTTAACAGCATTAGGCTGGCCATATTATTCACATGCTCAGCACCAGAATCCAGAAGCAGGCACTCTTATCTGAGTTTATTTGTCATGGGAAGAGATTACTGGGGAAAAGGTTCAGGGATGTGCTCAAAGAATTCTTGAGAAAAAAGCCTTATCCAAAGTTGATGGTTTAAAAAAGAAATTAGAATAAATATTACTAGAAAGTAGAAAATCATTTAATTCAAAAAATCTACGAAATTGAAACCAAATTTTTAAAGTATGTTTGATAATAAGGTTGAGAGCTTGTCTACCTATTCTGGGGAGCGAAAACGGAAGAGGAGCTCCTAATAAAGAAGCTAACGAAAACCCCTTTACTGAATTTTCCTCCAGCTGTAACCATGAAGGGTGATCTTGGTCATCTATCTCATAAATCCAAAAAGTAATATAACGAATAAAGTAATATAACAAAGGCTTTTTTAACATGGAAAATTAAGGGAATAAAAACTTTTTAGATTTGTTTTTACAACACTGTTTAATGTCTTTTTCACAGTTAATAGATAAATATGATATCCCCAACACATATTTTTTCAGGTATTTACAGGTTAGGAATTTTTAATGTGATTTTTTACTTAATTACCCCTCGGCCTGCTCTTTAAATTTGGCTTATGCTATTTCTCAGTTTAAACCTTTTCAAAAATGATTAATAGCTATCATTTATAAAGAGTTAATGAATGCTCGCATGTCGCCTAATGATAGGGTTCAACACACCTGGGAATTAGAACTTCAACATTCACTTTCAGATAATCAATGGAGTAAAATTTATTATTCAGTCAATAATTCATCTATCTGCGCATGTCATATCTTAATTCAGTTTAAGATAGTACACAGGGCCCATATGTCCAAAGATAAATTGACGCATATTTTTCCTAATATAAGCCCTATTTGTGACAGATGTAACACAGAAGTGGCTACTCTAACTCATATGTTTTGGTCATGTGTAAGTTTAAACAATTTTTGGAGGGATGTGTTTGTAATATTATCTAAAGTTATAGATGTGGATGTTCAACCTAATCCACTTACAGAAATTTTTGGGATTTTCCCAGAGGAAGCAAGCAAAGTGTCTGCCTCTGCCCAAAATATGATAGCTTTTTCAACTTTACTGGCTAGGAGAGCTATTTTGTTACACTGGAAAGAATCTAATTCGCCCACTGTTTTTTATTGGCTCTCCTTCATTACGTCATGTCTAAGCTTGGAGAAAATTAGAAGCCGGACATTTGATACATCCTTTAATTTCGGACAAGTCTGGCAACCCTTTATTCAATATTTTCACGATTTAATTTATTTTTATTTATTCTTTGGGGAAAATCCTTATCCATGAAGGTTCGGAGATGATTGAAAGGATGTTTCTTCTCTCTCCTTTTTTAAAATTTTTTATCCTCAATTGGACTGCCCAATCTTTCTTTTTTTTCCTTTCTCTTTTTTTTTGTTTCAGGTTAGTTAGTGTTTTTTTTTCTTTTATGAATATAATTTCCAATCATTTTTTATGATTGCTATGAGGAGTTGTAGTTTTTTTAACCATTGTATATATAACAGCATAATATTTTACCTATTTGATTTTGAAATTATATACTTTCTGTTTTTATTATTGCTGTTTATGTCTTTTATATTATCTGTTTGCTAAACTCCTCCTCTGATTTGTATATTCTTTATTTGAAAATCAATAAAAAGTTTGAAAAATGAAATGAAAGAGTTCTTGAGAAAATGAAAGGTTACCACTGACTCATAGAAATCCCTGGCCCATGTATGCTCGAAGTGGAGAAGCAGCATTGGGAATGGTACTATGAACCTCCTCAAGCCTTTGCAGAGATTCTGCAGATAGGCAAAATGAGTGGCCCACCTTACAAACCTCCCTCCCTCACCTGATTAACACCTGTCCCATCTGTGTTTGATTCCGGGATTGGCCTCAGCACCCCCAAATCAGAGCAGAATAAGGACATCGTCAGTCTTGAAGTACTGGCAATAAACGCCCAGCTCATGGTGATGTGAGTGTTGGAAAACTGGAGGCTGAACTGAACTGGTAAGAATGGCCAGAATTTTGCCTGAAATGAAAAAGAAATTAAAACACTACGATAGAAGGGGGTGTGAAATAGGATCATATTCTTCAGGGTCATGGTGGCCTGTCACGAATTGTTCACAAACGTGTCAGTATTTGATCGCTGTTGATGAACAGGGCGACAAGCAGGGCGAAGCACGTTAGTGCACTTTTTCAGCTCCAGTGTTTACGTCGTTTCATTCAAGAGAAACCACAGGGACTCATTACTGAATGAACAAAAGATAAAACCTTGCGGATCCTGCAAATCTAAAACAAATTGGCGAAGAGTGATAAAAACCGGCAGTTTAATCATAGAGAGCCAGGGTCTGTTCTCAAAGGCATGTCTTCCGAACCCAGAAGATCCTAAATTTGAATGTTGATTCAAAAGCTTCAGAGCGCAAAGAAAGCTCGAACTCAGTCTTTCTATTCATTTCGCAGTCCGCTCGGTCGCTTCAAACCCGTTCCGAGAGTGTCACCAATTGAAACGGTCACTGTGTAACATAGACCGCCGCTTTTTGCGCCCCTCGGGGTATCCAGGTTAACGATTTTGCATTTGGCCTTGAGTTCAGTTTTAGATCATTCATTTATTTGTACGCATGTATTTCGAGAATATACGATTACAATGCAAATGCTACTGCAAATTAATCCGTCCTGGGATATTTCAAAATAATGAAATTGAGAAAATCCTTCTTCATTTAGCTGATGTCTAAAAAAAAATTGCCTGTGCGTGACGCAGGAGGAAAGTATTTAAAGGAAGATTAAAGCCCGCATGACTCTAAATACCATCTCTCCCCATTCGGACTGCTTCAACCTCCTGTCCAAAGCGAATGAGATTATATTAATCGGCATTTCAGGCTAAAGACAGGAAAGCGTTGTGTTGTCAGGTACTGTTGTGCGTTTACACTTCGCCCGGACGTGCTAAAGCGACAGTTTGGAAAGGTGTAGTTTCATTGATAATAAAAGGAGGGTAAAAATCCAGTAGATCGGCCTTGTTTTAGCCCTGTTCTTCTCGCCGGATGCACAGCGATGGGAGAATGGACAATACTAGAGAGATTGCTGGAGGCGGCTGTCCAGCAGCATTCGACCATGATAGGAAGGTAAGAGGATTGTCAGGATCTGCAAAATCAGCAAATGAACCTTTATCGCGGCGAAGTGTAACACTCCTTCCGAAGATTTTAATCCACTATCATGTATCCATAATGACGGTTAACTTTACCAGTAGTCTCTTTTCAATCCATATAATCGAACGTCTCAAATCCAGGAAATTCCAAAGGTACCTTGTGGCAGATTGGGTAAAACGCGTTTGGAAGCGATTGCCTCCTGGGGCAAGTTACCTTTCGCGATACATTGCTGGCAATTGGTGGATATGTACATTGTTGTGTAAAAGTAAGCTCCTAAAAGTTGCAACTTTTGGTGCTTTTCAGACCTGGGTGGTTCGGGTGGCGGGAAATATAAAATTGACGAGACAGATGGTGCCGAGTTTCGCGCGGCACAGTCTGGCGAATGTCTCCGGGTGTTGCAAATCGTTTGAATCAGTTGGACTTTGGTGCTTTTCTCCCTACAGGATCCTGTTGACAGTAGTGGTGATCTTCCGAATCCTGGTGGTGGCTATCGTGGGGGAGACGGTGTACGATGACGAGCAGACGATGTTTGTCTGCAACACACTGCAGCCCGGCTGCAACCAGGCTTGCTACGACAAAGCGTTTCCAATCTCACATATACGCTACTGGGTTTTCCAGATCATCATGGTGTGCACCCCCAGCCTTTGTTTTATCACCTACTCCGTGCATCAGTCCTCCAAGCAGCGGGAGAGACAGTACTCCACCGTCTTCATCTCCCTGGACAAAGAAAAGAAGCGCGAAGACAACAAGGTTAAAAACACTACCGTGAATGGTGTTCTGCAGAACTCGGGAGTTTCCAGCAAAGAGATGCAGTCGGACTTTTTAGAGGTTAAAGAAATGCAAAACTCGGCTGCGAGGAATAGTAAGATGTCAAAAATGCGGCGACAGGAGGGGATCTCCCGTTTCTATATCATCCAGGTTGTTTTCAGGAACGCTTTGGAGATCGGGTTCCTGATGGGACAGTATTTCCTGTACGGGTTCAACGTCCCGTCAATGTACGAGTGCAGCCGTTACCCGTGCGTGAAGGCGGTCGAGTGTTACGTGTCCAGACCCACGGAGAAGACGGTCTTTCTCGTCTTCATGTTCGCCGTGAGTGGACTTTGCGTCGTGCTCAACCTGGCGGAATTGAATCACTTGGGTTGGAGGAAGATCAAAACCGCAGTGAGGGGGGCGCAGGAACGGCGGAAATCCATATACGAAATTAGGAGTAAAGATTCGCCACACAGAATAGGGGTGCCTAACTTTGGAAGAACTCAGTCCAGTGACTCCGCCTATGTGTGAGAAGGAAGCGTACACTTGTTTCCTCTTGCGGGTAAAGTGGTTTGAGTCTGACCCAACCACGCGAAGGATGGTTCCGTGGCCACCGCTCTCTTACCTTGTCCACTTCAGAAGCCGTCTGGCGGAATCTAAAACCTTCCTAAAGTCAGACTGGCAACCGTGCATTGCGCCTCGACGAGTAATAAATGTGCTATCTCATCTCGCCAATTCTGTGCATTTTAAAATGTTCACATTTCTCGTCCCAATGAGGTGGCAGAAACCAGGCGGAATACGTCCGGCTAAAATGAAACTGCGTGTTTCGTATATCTGTGAGAAGATACAGCATAACTGTTGCATCCTGAGCTCACGCCGTTTATACAGCCGTTATGTAGCGCTTCGTGTAAAATTACTGATATTTTATATCATTAATGGTCTAATTCAAACGGCTGCTGTATCAGAGGATTAAGATCCGTCTGTGACCATTATACCTTTTTTTTAAAGATATTTAAATGGGCGATGTTAATTTTTCCAAGGTAGCAAGCAAGTTCTGCTTGAAACTGTGCGTTTTAGCACTGATTAAATATAACTGTACATTTATTTAAAAATACGAATGTTCTAGGCGCTGTCTCATTTTAAGTGGTCGCATACACGAATCCGTTTAGAAACCCCTTATCGTACGGATCGTTCCCGTCTCTGCAGATATAGGGATTGTTGTCTCGTGTTTGCCTACTTGTCCCCACCGTTAACCTTAATTTATGTACATTTTGGTATCTACGTGAAATATGATGTTCGGTTTTGAATATTGTCAACTTGTAGTTTTGACAGATATTTGTTTTTAGTGCTCTGATCAGCACTGTGTGTATACAGTAGCTGAAAGGACCAAAGTATTTGAAGTTGTAAACTTCAACAGCTGGATACGTTTCCAATAAGGTAATTTATCCAAGGTGGCCTGGTCAGCATGCTTTTCTTATCAGGTCGCTGTGCGTGTGTGCAGGAAGATGGGGGACGAATTAGATGGGCGAAAAGAAAAAAAACACGATTGTGTCATTTTGTTCCATCATCATAAAACATAACAGTGTATTTAGTTCAGTTGAAACCAGTGCGACTAAAATGGGTTCTGCTTATTTAGTGTAGAAGTTTTATTATAATATCTGGTCTGTATCTCGGAGCTGTTTGTGGGCCTTGCATTGCACGAAATGGCTTCTGTGATCCCCTGGTTACAACTGCGGCAATTACTACAATACCATACTTAATCGTTCGTAACAGAACAACGCGAAACCAGCAATGGCAAGAAATAAAGACAGGGATGTTTTTCATTTTTGGCTTGTTAACTTTAGAAATGTCACCCTGATACTATTGATTTTTGAGTGCCATATGTGAAATATAACTAATTTCCAACTTGGGATAAATAGAGTTAAATGACATGGAATTGGTTGTATGCGCTCACCGATATTGGCCTGCTATCATGTATTTGTCTTCAAGATCTGATGCATATATTAATATTTATTCGCAGCATCATGTTGTTCAGCCTGTGCAAACTGTAATACAAAATAAACTTTTTTTTATTTACAATGAAATATTTGACGTCTGCTTATTTAGGTTTTGTTCAGCAGAGAGATTGAAACAAGTCATGGAGCAATTTGTAACTAGATAGATAGATACTTTATTGATCCCAAAGGAAATTACAGTGTCACAGTAGCATTACAAGTGCACAGATATACAATATACAAATATTAGAAGGGAAGTAAGAAACAGTAAAAAGTAAATTACCTCAAACTGTCTAACAGGAGGGGTTCATCACTTCCCTGGGGAGAGCCAAGGGTAAGAATCACCTCATATAGTACTCTTTGCAGTTGTCTTAGTCTATTAGTAAAAGTGCTCCTCTGTTCAGCCAAGGTGGCATGCAGACGGTGAGAAACTTAGTCCAGGATTGCCAGGGTTTTCTGAAGAGTCCTTTGTTCTTCCACAGCTTCCACTGTGCCCAGTTTGACTCCTATAACAGAGCCAGCCTTTCTAATCAGTTTATTGAGCCTGTAAGCATCATTGTGCCATTGCCCCAGCACACCACCACATAGAAGATTCTTCCGGCAACAACAGACTGATAGAACATGTGAAGGAGAGGCCTGTATTCTCCAAAGGACCTCAACCTCTTCAGTGACTCTGGCCTTTCTTGTACACAGCCTCCATGTTCAAGTGCACCTCCAGGTACTCCTAGGTCCACACAACATCCACGTCCTCACCATCAATAGTAACAGGGAGCAGTTCAGGCTTAGTCTTACCAAAATCCATCACCATCTCCGTTGTCTTACTCATGTTGAGCTGCAGGTGATTCAGCTTGCGCCATTTGACAAAGTCCTCCACCAGGGCCCTGTATTCATCCTCCCGTCCTCCCTTTATACACCCGTATTGCTGAGTCATCAAAGAATTTTTTGCAGCTGACATGACTCAGTGTTGTATCTAGAGCCTGAGGTATACAGGGTAAACAGGAAGGGAGCCCCTGGGGCCCCAGTGCGACTTATGGCCATGTCTGACCCACAGCTCTGAAGCCGCACAATCTGTGGTCTGCCAGTCAGGTAGTCCATTATCCAGGATGAAATGTAAGTGCCAACTTGCACTGAATGGAGCTTTTCGCCCTCAACAATGAAGGCTGTATGGTGTTGAAGGCACCTGAGAAATCAAAGAAACATGAATATTGTTGTGAAAACAATATTCATAGCAGTTAGCTGACTGTTTACAGTGCCTGTGACTTGAGTTCAATTACACCACAGCAAAGGGTCTGTATGTTCTCTCCATGGCTGCAATGGTTTCCTCCAACTGATCTGTTTTACTCCCACGGTCCAAAGACACGCAGGTTGGCACTTTATTTGGTCACATGGGTGTAATTAGGCTGGAAGGGTCTGTTACTAAGATCTATCTCTAAGTAAATAAAATAAATAACAAAATTATATGAGGTGGAAAGATGGAGAGAGGGCCACACCTCAGTTACCAATAGGCAAGTTACTATTAAGGTCTTTTAAAATACATGTTGCCATTTTACTACAGTGAAAATGAGGCTTAATTATTATTCTGTTTTCATACTAATATCTTATATATTTCTACGATGTATTATAAAACACCATATTGGGTATATTTAAAGCAGAGCTTGATAGACTCCTGATTAGTCAGGGCACGAAGAGATATGGGAGAAGGCAGGAGATGGAGCTGAGAGGGAAAATGGATCAGTCATGATGAAATGGCAGAAATGACTCGATGGGCCTAATTCTGCTCCTATATCTTATTGTCTTATAATCAAATACATTTTTATTAAGAACAAAATGAAAATCAAAACATAGAATATTATAAAGGTAAATTATGAGTGCTATCCTGAGTACTGGGTAAGATTTTAACCAGTTCATATTTATATCCTAACTTCACCATGGTTTGAGTAATTTTCCCCTGGACTTACTGCTAGATTGCTAGATAGACTACTTCAGTTCACTTTAAGCATGAACTGAACACAGAGAATCTCTTTGCCATTTTAAGACTATTCTGGTGGACTTTTACTCTGTGTAGTGTGCTTATTATCAGCAAGTGTTCCTTGTACCATTTTCTGGTTCTCTGCTGTTTGGTTTGACACTGTGTTCTCTCCAGCCCTTGTTCTCCTCTAAAGCATGTTTAATTTCTAAATTTTCATAATTCTGATGCACAGTAACCAATATGACACATTAATTCTGTTTGCCCCTCCCTTGATGCTGTCTAATTGGCTAAATATTTCCAGATACTCTAGGTTTTTGACTTTCAAGATCTAGAATATGGGTGTGTGGTCGGAAATGATTCTGTCATTATGGACCTGGCCTCTTTCCACTGACTTTCCAGTCAGTATCTTTCTGAGTCACGTTAAAAACCTTGCTGGATCTTCTGTTAGAATACTCAACTGCATCAGATTCTCATATGGATCTCTGCTAGTCATAGAATCATAGACCACTACAGCATAGAAACAGGTTCTTTGGCTCATCCAATCCATACCAAGTCCCATTAACTTACACCTGGACCATAGCGCTCCATACCCATCCCATCCATGTACCTATCCAAGTTCCTCATAAATATTGAAATCAAACCCGCACCCGTCACAGCTTATTCCATGCTCCACTACCCTCTGAGTAAAGAAGTTCCTCCTCATATCCCCCTTAAATGTTTCACCTTTCACCCTAAATCTATGACCTTTAGTACTGGTGAACTGAGGTTTAGAGGTCACATTGGGAGTCAATGAGTGTCTCCTTCTCCGGTGTCACCATAGTGTTTCTAATATTAATGTAAATTTGGTATAGTGGTCTTTATGAGTATTTATGACAGATAAGGCTCGTCAATAGAATTTAAAAAGTAAGACTGCCAGTTGCTAGGAAGCAGCCTTAGGTTCAGAGAGAATCACTTTTGTCTAGGCATTGAAAAGTTGTGACTTTATTAAGTATCACAGACCACTTAAGTATAAGTGACAGTGCCGATTGTGTTGAAGAATTCTCTATTTCAGATGAAATATGGAACAAAGGCCTATCTGCTCAGTAGTAGGCATAAAGGATACCATGGTACATGGTAATGCTTTCAGTGTACAAGCCAATATCCATCAATCAGTGTTAGAAAGAAAGAATTATCTGGTCATTGTTATATCATTTCATGCAGGAACTTGTACTACACAAACTATTTGCAGTGTTGCATTCAGCAGGTGATGACACTTAAAAGATACTTTCTTAGTCATACAGTACAGTCTTAGTGCAAAGTTCTGCATAAGTACAAATCTTTCCTTTTTACAAGTTTTTTTTCAGTAAATATTGACACAGAAGTTAAATGCCAGTTCACAAGTCCAATCATGGTAAATATGAAATGAACAGAATGCAGACATGAGTAACATTCATCAAATTTATGCCAGAGGAAATGGAAGACTATGTCAGATGGGAAGGTAATGAATGTACAAACACTTATCTATTCAGAAGAACGGGTCAAATTAATCACAAAAGAAAATAACTGTGTCTGATGTTGGAAATGCAAAGTCAAACCAAACATGGTGGGGGGAGGGGGGGGGAGAGGAAATTTCAGCATGTCATTCAGCAACTCTGCAGAAGATTAATTTTTTAGATTTTATGACTTTGTGGAAAACTGATAGTGTTAAGTTTGTGGATGAGCAGAGCCGGTGGGGAAGATGAGAAAGAGATTTAAACTGGTTAGTTTGAAAAGAGGAGAGGGTCCAAAGACTGGTGATAATAGTGTACAACAAGAAGAGACATTAGTGAAATTAGAGAAATAATTATACAAACGTGCATGTATCATTTAGAGATTGTATCAGTGATGAAATTAGAATAGCAGACTATAGGGTGAGAACAAATTACAAAACTGAGCAGATTTTGGTGATCTAAAAATTAAGTCAAGTTAATATCAGGGATGCAAGTCACACTCCTGTGCATGCACTCTCACCCGTAACATAACAAAAACCGTTGACATTTCTAGAAAAAGAGAAATATTATAATGAGGAAAATTGAAGGGGCTTGGTCAAATGTTTGGTCTACCATGTAGACAATGCATCCATAGAAGATGGTACTGGCAGAGCCAATGTAAGGGAGAAGGAGAGACTGGAAGTAGAGAAAAAGAAACAAATTGAAAGAAGCTTAACAGTTTAACTTCTGGGCCAGTGATCAGTGGACTCTCCATAACTAGAGCTCAAAACCAAGAAAAATCTGAGAAGGGAAAGCAGTACCAGAAATGATTTATTATTATTTCAGTGAAAAACAGAAGAAATTTTCGGCTAAAATTAGAAAGGTTTTTTAGGTCAGTGCGAGTTGCTTGTCTCAGTTACAAATTGGTTAGGTTGGGATTAAGTACAAGACTGACTCTCAATGTTCACTAAGTCTCATATGCATGCAAGCAATTCTGGGAGCTGGGTGGCTTTTTGAGAGTTTGACGTGGGAAAAATCGGGACAGAGTTAAACCAGACAAAGAATGTTAGAGTTGCTAGAAGTTCCCTGTAAAATTAATTAGTGAGTATGTGAAGTGCAAGTTGACTAAATTTATGTCATGCCAGTAGCTTGCAAGACAGTTAACAGTAGAGACTTTATATCCCAGAGGGGCTGCTTGCTGGAACGGAAATTTAGAAGAATCCACTTTATGGTAAAAAAAAATCCTTCTGGGCAAAAAGGGACAGTGCAAACCTAACAAAAGTAAAGGTCGGCCTTGTGCACACACTGAAATTCCACGGGCTAGACAGCATCAAGCTTTAGATGCTGTCTACATCCAGCATTCCGTGTGCTCACATCGACTTTGCACACATCTAACAGCAATATTTCTAATGCAACCTGCATTGAGAAGATGCGGGATTGACAGAGAATGTCAAGTTGCGCTTTGTAAGGGAGAGAAGGAAATAATTTAAATACATCATTTAACAGGTGAGTGAATTTACATTTTACACAGGGCAGTCATTGCAATCTCCTGATGTGTTGATGAACAGTGGCAGTCTGTGAGGAAATTTCAGAATTCCAGCTTTTGTTTTTTTTAAATTCAATGTGTACTTGAGATATTATTGATACCGGGTAAGTCCAGACGACTAGACTCAAGAAGAGCTTCTTCCCCATTGCTATTAGACTTCTGAACCAATCACCTCTTTAAGATCCCTTTCCTGGTGGCACTGACTTCGAATGCTGAATCCAATCTTTCCTGTTATTATCACTTTAGCATTTGTGTTGGCACTACTTTATTTTTGCACCATTCCGTCGATTCACGCTCTTCGCTCTTATTATTGTATGCACACAATTTACTTTGTGAGCTTCATGCGAGAAATTAATTTCATTGCACCCTGATGTTGTGGTGAACTACATATACCTGTCTGACTGCTCCTGTGGCTCCTCCCACAGACCCCTGTATAAAGGCGATTGAGGCCTGAGCCCTGCCTCTCATTCTCCAGGATGTAGTGTTGTTCATTCTTCCAGTCAATAAAGCCGATATCTCGCTTCTTACGTCTCAGAGTGAGTTATTGATGGTGCATCAGATGTATACGGCAATAAACTAATCTGAACTGGGCCTGCTTCAGAACAGCGTTGTACCGACACCGCTTCCGCTGTCTGCAACAACCTCACCCTGGACGCCGAGTGCTCTCGATGGGGATGACGGCAGAAGCATGGGTACTACTGCACCACCATGGCAACGCGTCTCTCGGTTGCCAGGCGACAGCCTGAAGCTCTCTCCCCTCCCCTCGTGACCCAGTGTGTTGGTGTCACATGACATACGGGAGCGTAATGACCGAGAGTGGCAGGAGGAGCGTAACCTGCGGGGAGCGGTCTGGTGAGGTATTCGCTCATCTTTTGCATGGTAGCGGGGGTTGGCTCGGGGTGAAATTCTTTTTTTGTCGCGGAGCGTGACTTCCAACTCCGTGCAAAGTTGTTGAGGTTTCCTGGGGATTTGTTCCACCCGAGGGTTTTGCCTGACATTGCACCAAAGGCAGCTCGGTAGTACCCAGCCGTATTTATTGTTCGATAGCATTATGTTTACTGGAAAATTAGCTGGACATTTGGGAGTCTGCACCATGTTTGAAAAAGTTTGAGCGCCCGTCACGTGTTAAGTGCGAATGTGAGTATGCACTTTTAAATGCGAGGATATATGACCTAAGCCATACAATGTCTGAAACAAGAATAAGGTGTTTGTGGGCGTCCATTGGAAAATAGCACCTGTACGGCGGGTTATTGTCCAGTATAGGCGGAATGGGGTTCTATCTACATTGCGAAAACAAAAAACCCCCACAAAATTGAAATAATTATCTGAAACAATAGATGCAGCGCTGATTCTATTTGGGAACACTCGCCGCAGGTAGTAAATTAAGCCATTTGACTCCACGGAACCTTTTCCATTATACAATAAGATCATGGCTATCGTATCTCAAATCTATCCTTGTACTATCCATTTTATTTGCTGACTTCCTCTACCAGAAGTAAATATAGGAAAGTAGTTTAGGTCACGGATTTCCAAAGATTCACTGGCCTTTGAAGGATTAAAAAAAAATCTAATCGAACCTCATTCAGAGTGAGTAGCTTCCGGCTCTAAACCCTACAGCCAAGAAAAGTCCCAAGCAACATTTATCTTATCTGCCCCTTGTGCTTTTTCTGGGACAGTTTTGTTTTATATTTGACGAGAGAACGTTATTAGCATGGTTTTTTTCTTTTAAAAAAAAAGACCAGAGCTATTCTGTTTTCCAGACAAGTGGTTGTTCCAGGAGGAGTCTCACCAAAGCCCTCAGGCTTGTCTACATTTATGCTGCAGCTTCTCATGATTAAGCTTGCTGATCTGTGTGTGTGTCCTTCCAGTGATGTGCATATTTCAGCACTTTTAGGTTAGTTTTGGAAAATATTTTGCACAATGTAGGAATAATTCTCAAAAAGGTGCCATCAGCAGAAGTTGAACCTAGGGCTTTATTCCCTGCAATGTAGGAGATTGAGGGAGTGACCTGACAGATGTATACACCATCATGAGAGGCATAGACAGGGTGAATGCACATAATTTTGTTCCTTGGGAGGGTGTGCAAAAAGCAGGGGAGCATAGATTTCAGATCCAAGGCGAAGCGAGAGATTTAAAGGGGACATCAGGGGCAGCTCTGCACAATGTGTGGTGAGAAAGTGGAACAAACAATAGCGGTTGAGGCAAGCAATATTTAAAAGCCTTTCTGATGAGTATAGAGGGCTATGGGCCAAAAGCAACAGAAGGGACTAACCCACATAGGCTAACAGATGCCCACCACCTTGACCATTGCCTTTTCTCACCTCTACTTGGAGAAGATCCAGGAGGCTTGAAGGCCATGTTTTCAGGCTCTTAGACGCTTGGTTTGCCTTTCATTGAAGTTTCTAGGTGTTCTGGCATTGTCATGTAAATCAAATAAACCAAATAATAAAGATGAACATAAAGCCTGGTATCTAAATTGCTTGCAGTGTACCTGGAGTTTATTTTTTTGTCCTGGTTAAGGGAACTCAGGTTCCATGTTCACCATCTTCCAGTCTCTGACTTAGGAATAACTTCATTCCTCTTCAGTTAGTAATTCATCTCCACAGTCTTTCACAGTCCCTAAGCTGTATCATATCCTTTTGCAAACTCTTGGTGCTACTCACAGTTGGCCTTCCCACCTGGACTTGTTCTTCTTTGTCTTTCTCAGATACAGTTTTATTGCACTTGACTGGGACCCTAATCACACCATTCATGCAATTCATATTTAACAGGCCCAAGCATTGATCCTTGCTGTATCCCATTGGCCAAACAACCTGAAGATAACTTGTTTTCTACTTGTTAACGACTTATTTCAGTCAATGTTTAAGAGCAAGGATCCAGAGAAAAGGACAACAGAGGTGGTCACAGGAGGCAGAGGAAGGACTATGGGATTGCTATGAATTGGTGGACTTGGTCATATTCGAGGATTTCTCAGAGGATCTGAATGAATACACCATGGATTTTATAAAAACAGTTGTAGATGATTGTGTCCCCACAAAATCATTAAGTTTTCCTCAACCAGAAGCCCTGGATGAACCATAAGATCTGCAGTCTGCTCAGGGCCAGATCAGAGGCATTTGGGTCAGGTGACCAAGTAAGATACAAGTGGCCCAGGTGCAATCTTCAGAAAGTCATTTCCTAACCAAATGTGAATCACTGTAGGATGCTTGATAGCTGTGGCAGGACTTGAATGCTATTACCTCTTACAAAGTGTAACCAAGTGACATAAGTGACAACAAGGCTTCACTCCAAGATGAGCTCAATGCCCTCTATGCTCGCTTTTCATGTCAAAACATGAGTAACCTTCCCCAACTCCCACAGCCCCCAATAACCCTGTGACTTCAGTGTCTAAGGCTATGATGAGAGCATTCTTAAGGAATGTGACCCTATGGTGGGTTAACTGACCAAGTACTAGTGACCTGTGCTGATCAACTGGTTGGTGTGTTTACTGGTATTTCTAACCTCTTGCTTCAGCAGTCAGATGCTGTTTTACTGGCTCTTCATTCAATCGTGGTACATCTGGACAGAAATTATGCATAAATCAGAATGCTTTGTTTTGACTGCAGCTGGGCGTTCAATACTGTCATCCCCTCAAAACTAATCAATAAGTTTCAAAACCTTGGCTTCAGTACCTCCTTGTACAACTGAATCCTTGATTTCCACACTTGCAGACCCCAGTCAGTTCAGATTGGCAACACCACCTGCTCCACAATCTCCATCAGTACAGGTGCATCACAAGGCTGTGTTCTTTGCCCTCTGCTTTGTACGTATGGCTGTGAGGCTAAGCACAGCTCCAATGCCATATTTAAGTTTGCTGATGACACCACTGTTGTGGGCCGAATCAAAGGTGGCAGCAACTCAGCATATAGGAGAGGGATTGAAATCTGGCAGAGTGGTGCCACTACAACAGCCTCTCACTCAGTGTCAGCAACTCGATTATTGACTTCAGGAGGAGAAAACCAGAGGTCTGTGAGTCCGAACCCTTTGGGGGATCAGAGTTAGAGAGGCTCAGCAACTCTAAATTCCTCGCTGTCATCATTTCAGACATTCTTTCCTGAGCCCTGCACCTAAGTGCCATTACAAAGAAGCATGGCAGGGTCTCTACTTCCTTAGAAGCTGGCAAAAGTTTGACAAACTTCCATAGATGTGTGGTGGACAGTATCACCACCTGGTAAGGGAACACCAATGCCCTTGAACAGAAAACCGTTCAGAAAGTGGTAGATATGGCCCAGTCCATCTCGAGTAGTCCTTTCTACCATTGAGCACATCTACATGGAGTGCTGCTACAAGAAAGCAGCATCCATCATCAGGAACCTGCATCACCCTGTCCATGCACTCTTCTCTCTGCTACCACCAAGAAGAAGCTACGAGAGCCTTAGGACTCTCACCGCCAGGTTCAGGGTCAGTTATTACTCCTCAACCATCAGGCTCTTGAACCAGTGGGGTAAATCATTCAACTTCACTTGCCCCCATCACCGAATTGCTCCCACAACTTATGAACTTGCATTCCAGGACTCTGCATCTCATTTTCTTGACATTTATTCCTTATTTTTTATTTCCTTTTTTTTTACTTTTATATTAGCAAAGTTTGCTGTCTTTGCATGTTGGTTGGTTGTCCATGTTGGGTGAGGTCTTCCATTGATTCTTTTGTTTCTTGGATTTTCTGAGTATTCCTGCAAGAAAATAAATCTCGAGATTATGTATACTGATAGATATGTATTTTGATAATAAATTTACTTTGAAAATTTAGGGAGTTCGTCCCAGCTATTGACATTTTTAGATCACGTATTACTTGATATGTAATACGTACTCTAGGTCTGCAGTAAATATTCTGTCATGTTTACTGAAGACTCGCGTAAGCAGCCCTGGGTCTTATGGAATCTAGTCTGCATAGTGAAACAATGGCATCAAGGGGCCATGACCAAAGATTTCCCAACATGTTTACTTAACTATCAGAATGCATAGGCATTAAATAAAAGCAGAATACAATTTTCTAGTGAAATGCATCTTTATCTCCAACCCCCTTGTATTTTTTTTCAGTACTACACAATTCATTCTCCCCCCCCCCCCCCCCCCACTGTAATCATGGTCCAGGGTTTAGCTAGAAGCCAGCTATAACTTTTTTCTTATAGACTGCATATGCAGATCCAGGTCTCCTGGTCTTGATGATTGAATACAGATCTCCAAGTTTATTCTGCAGGTTTAGAGTGCAAGTGTAATCTGAATCAAAAACTAAAAATACTACTGACTGCTGAGTATGTCCTGCATCAGCTTTATGGATATTTGGTGAGCGCAGTGGCAAGATGATTGACCTGAACCATTAAACACTTTCTGTCTTTCTGTCCACATCGACACTCTCTGATGTGAAGAACTTATTCAAAATTCGTTGTTCTCCATTCATGCTGATACCCAATGCATATAAAAATGATTTTCCCATTTGTGCTGTCACCAAATCACTTGGAGTTAACTGTTTGGAAAGCAGATCAAATAACTACATGAATTGTGTATTTTCAGTCCCTTTGGAATTTTGTTAAATCTGCAAACACTTCACTCTAGTTTTCTCACAACCTGTGTAGAACTGCTCCTTTGGCAACTGCTGTGGTTTGAGGATGACATGGTTTAGTGGGTACTGTTTTACTGATGACACTAATGTGGGACACACAAAACTTTGAGACATGAGGCAGTAGGTGCCTGATGGAGTGGGCAGGTAGGTAGTGTGTGAGATGGTAGGGTCCTGCAGTTCGCACTGTGATTCTGTGTTCTTTCCATGCATGGATGTGAGATTCTTGATAGCATTCTGCATTTTGTGTGGTCACGGGCTGGTTATTTCCACGAGACACTGAGAATATTGCAACAGCACTTTCATCCTTGTGACATGCAGCATTTACAGATGGCCGGCGGTCTCCATTGTGTTGCAGTCAGCAGCATTGGCCTGCCCTATTGTTATTCTCTTTACATGGAATCTGATCATTAGCCTCGGCACCATCTCTAACATCAGAACTGTCTCTCCTTACATTCATTCAGAGCCTTATCTGGTGTTTCTACCACTGGTTGCTTTTTTTGACGTAACTAATACCAATGTGAGTTTTTTTCCCTTCATTGCCTCTTCTCCAAATGTACTAGTTATTTTATGGAACATTTCCCTTGTATTAGTGCTGCCCTAGGGGATTGAGAGCATGGTGTATCTGGCATGGTTCTCTCTCCAAGAGACAGAGTTCCAATCCTCTGCTGCCTGCCACTTATTTTGTGACTGTGTTGTTGCTGTTTGCCCATTAGTCAGCCAAGACTTGCTGTTACCCACAGCAAAGTGTTCCATCTGTATCCTTCCCCTTCCCTACTTAAAGTCAGTCAGTCAGTTTTCCCACAATAGAGACGGCCCATGATGGAATGTGGATAGAAAAACAACTGCTGGGGGAGCTCAGTGGATCAGGCAGTCTCCTGAATGCAACTGAGAGATTGTGACTCAAGCCTTTGACTGTCCATTTCCTTTCACACATGCTGCCTGACTGTTGAGTTTCTCCCGGAGTTTGTTTCATGGTCCCTTTTTTTTTGGCTGTTCCTGCTCCTGGAGCTGGATTAAGAATGTATTAGAACAGGGAAATTTGCCATAGAACCATAGGACATTACAGCACAGAAACAGGCCTTTTGGCCCTTCTTGGCTGTGCCAAACCATTTTTCTGCCTAGTCCCACTGACCTGCACCTGGGCCATATCCCTCCATACACCTCTCATCCATATACCTGTCCAAGTTTTTCTTAAATGTCAAAAGTGAGCCCACATTCACCACTTCATCTGGCAGCTCATTCCACACTCCCACCACTCTCTGCGTGAAGAAGCCCCCCCAATGTTCCCTTTAAACTTTTCCCCCTTCACCCTTAACCCATGACCTCTTTTTTTTTCTCCCCTGGCCTCAGTGGAAAAAGCCTACTTGCATTCACTCTATCTATACCCATCATAATTTGATATACCTCTATCGTCTCCCCTCATCCTTTGACGCTCTAGGGAATAAAGTCCTAACCTATTCAATCTTTCTCTGTAACTCAGTTTCTCAAGTCCCAGCAACATCTTTGTAAACCTTCTCTGCACTCTTTCAACCTTATTAATATCCTTCCTGTAATTTGGTGACCAAAACGGCACACAATACTCCAAATTCGGTCTCACCAATGTCTTATACAACCTCACCATTACATTCCAACTCTTATACTCAATACTTTGATACTCCAATCAGCAAATTTGCTGATCCAATTTGCCACATTATCATCCAGATCATTCATATAGATGACAAATAACAATGGACCCAGCACTGATCCCTGAGGCACACCACTAGTCACAGGCCTCCACTCAGAGTAGCAATCCTCCACTACCACTCTCTGACTTCTCCCGTTGAGCCAATGTCTAATCCAATTTACTACCTCTCCATGTATACCTAGTGACTGAATCTTCCAAACTAACCTCCCATGCAGGACATTGTCAAAGGCCTTACTGAAGTCCATGTATACAACATCCATTGCCTTCCCTTCATCCACTTTCCTGGTAACTTTCTCGAAAAACTCTAATAGATTGGTTAAACATGACCTACCACGCACAAAGCCATGTTGACTTTTTCTACTAAGTCCCTGTCTATCCAAGTACTTGCAGATCCTATCTCTTAGTATTCCTTCTAATTATTTACCTACTACCGATGTCAAACTTACCGGCCTATAATTTCCCTGCTTACTTTTTGAGTCTTTTTTAAACAACGGAATTACATGAGCTGTCCTCCAATCCTCCGGCACCTGACTCGTGGATATCGACATTTTAAATATTTCTGCCAGGGCCCCTGCAATTTCAACACTAGTCTCCTTCAAGGTCTGAGGAAATACCCTGTCAGGTCCTGGGGATTTATCTAGTCTGATTTGCCTCAAGACAGCAAGCACCTCCTCCTCTTTAATCTGTATAATTTCCATGACCTCCCTACTTGTTTGCCTTGTTTCCATAGACTCCAATCCAGTTTCCTTAGTAAATACAGATGCAAAAAACCCATTTAATATCTCTCCCATTTCTTTTGGTTCCATACATAGCTGACCACTCTGATCTTCAAGAGGACCAATTTTATCCCTTACTATCCTTTTGCTCTTAACATACCTGTAGAAGCTCATAGGATTATCCTTCACCCTGACTGCCAAAGCAACCTCATGTCTTCTTTTAGCCCTCCTGATCTCTTTCTTAAGTATTTTCTTACTCTTTTTATACTCCTCAAGCATCTTATTTCCTCCCTGTTGCCTATACATGTTCTCTCCTCCCCCCGGCCCTTCCTTGAATCAGCAACTATCTCTTTGGTCTTGCTGACTTTTAAAGTTAGTCTGTTATGCTGACACCATGTCGTAAGTTTTGCTACCTCTGTCTTGTACTTGGAATCATCTTTGTTAATCTAGCTATTAGTTATATGATATCAGGGAACCTAAATATCAGGGGTTTGACTTCACTTCATCTGTAGGCAATAAATTAAAATATCGCAGTACACCTGGCCCTCTCTCTTTTTTCCCCTGAATCCAAATGTCAACATGCATTGACAGTAGAGTAGCCATCACCATTTTTCAGATCAGGCTTCAATTAAAACAATTGTAACCCGATTATGTAATTGGAACACAATATCTATCCTTGTATTATTCTCTGCCATATTCATTTTTAATATGTTAGAGAAGTGTCAACTTTATTCATTTCTATTGATCTGCCAAGTGCCATGTTTCTTTTAATTTTCAACATGTCAGGGAACACAAAATGGGTAACATCTCAAGCTCCATCATGCTGAGTACTGGTGCCCCAGGGCTGTGTGCTGAGCCCGCTGCTGGTTACTGACTACAGCGTCAGATCCAGCTCACACCGTGGCATCGAGTTCGCTGATTGTACTACCGCCATCGGTCTCATCAGCAACAGTGGTGAGCTGGCATCCAGAGAGGAGGTAGAGCGGCTTGCCAAGCGGTGCAAGAGCCACAACCCGCGTCTCAGCATGGATAAGAGGAAAGAGATGACTGTGGACTTCAGTAAGTCATAGGTTGACCACCCTCCATTGCAATTCAATGGTTCTGCTGTGGAGAAAGTGAAGAGCACAAAGTTTCTTGGTGTTCACATAATGGATGATCTAACCTGGACTCACAACATCACCTCACTGGTCAGGAAGGCGCAGTAGTGTCTACACTTTCTAAGGAGAGCAAGGCTTCTCATCCCCCATTCTAACAGCTTTCTACAGAATGTCCAGTCTGGTTGCATCATTGTGTAGTATGGAAACTGCAAGGCCTTACAGAGGATAGTAAAAACTGCCCGGAGGATCCCTAGGGATTTCCTTCCTCCCATTTGTGACACTTACCGGAAGAACCGCAGATGAAGGTCCGAAGCATCGTTGAGGATCCCTGCCGCTCATCCCACAATCTCTTTGACCCACTACTGACAGGAAGGAGGTGCAGGAGCATCAGGAGTAGGACTACTCGACTGGGTAACAGTTTCTTCCCTCAAGCGTGTAGACTAATGAATTCCCTGCCGCCACCGAGGTCTCATCGCTAGGACAGTGAGCTGTTGGCTGCACTGTTTAATGTTTACCTGTGCTGTGGATTAAGTGCATTTTGAATTATTTTATTAATGTATGGTAATATTTTTATTTACTGTATGTGGTATGTGTGTATTATATGTGTAACACCCTGGTTCACATTTTTACTGCTATGCTGTAGATAGTTCATTTTAACAGTTCTGTAAGAGCTGTCTGTTCTGCTTTCAGCCTGCTTGGGTTATTGATTAGGATGATGGAACTGGGAGAAGGTTCAAGAGAACACAGGGAGAGGTTTTGTAGGGACACTAAGGTTGGTCCTGTTTTTTTTTGGTTCGGCGGGAGATGAAGAGAGAAGACACTGTGGAGAACCGGTCGTTGGATTCCACATGGTGGGGAACACATTTCACTGTTTAATTATAATGGACCCTTTTTGTCTTTTTCTTTCTTTTCTTTATTAACCCGTTAGTTAAGATTCATAAATGTAATTCCTTTAATTGTATGCAGTGTGCTGTCTGTTTCTTGGCACTGACTGGTAACAGGGTAGAAAATTACACAGCATCCACACAAACCAGGGTTTGGGGTGGGAGAGCCGTCTCAAACTCATGGGTTTGGTGGGACCGGAGTGTGTATTCCCTAGACTTGCGCAGCCAGGGAAACCAGCGGGGTTTCATTTGTTGTGGTTATACAGTGGTCTGGAGGAACATTTTGTTTGGTTGTACATATAGTATGTATAGTCAGATGACAATAAACTGGAACTTAATATTCATTGGATCAAAAACATAGAATGCCCTTCATTGTCATTCTATGACAGTCACAGTAAACAAAATCATCTCTCAACATGCATTAAGAATAATTAAACTTGTTCATTGCTCCATTACTTTCTCAAAGCCCAGTCTTCCTGGACAAATGGAAGTCAGCATCCTGAGAAATGCTGACAGTGGTTGGCTAAGGGAGCCCAAATGTTGAACTCTTAGATTTCAGTGACTGTATGCTAAATTCCTGACACTCACTAACATTTGCTGTGGGTAAGCCAGCTACCTAGGTGACAGCAGATGAGACCCATTGTAGGTTCATCAGCTCCCTTCATTTCAGTGGAGAGGGAGAGGATTGAATTATTTGCAAATTTTTGAATTTTAACTTGAAGTAACTTCTCTGTTTTGTGTAGTTTTTATAACTTTCATTGTGGTTAGTTTTTAAGTTTTTGGATGTACAAACAGTCTGAAAGCTTTGACAACTAACTGAGCTTGTGAGTGTGTCCTAGATGTTAGTTACCTTCTCTACAGTGCCCATAAAAAGTATTCACCATCCTTGGAAGTTTTCGTGTTTATTGTTTTATAACATTGAATCACAGTGGATTTAATTTGGCTTTTTTGATACTGATCAACAGAAAAAGACTTCTCACATCAAAGTGAAAACAGATCTCTACAAAGTGATCTAAATTAACTACAAATATAAACATAGAACATAGAATAGTACAGCACATTACAGGCCCTTTGGCCCACAATGTTGTGCCGACCCTCAAACCCTGCCTCCCATATAACCCCCCCACCTTAAATTCCTCCATATACCTGTCTAGTAGTCTCTTAAACTTCACTAGTGTATCTGCCTCCACCACTGACTCAGGCAGTGCATTCCATGCACCAATCATTCTCTGAGTGAAAAACCTTCCTCTAATATCCCCCTTGAACTTCCCTCCCTTTACCTTAAAGCCATGTCCTCTTGTACTGAGCAGTGGTGCCCTGGGGAAGAGGCGCTGGCTGTCCACTCTGTCTATTCCTCTTAATATCTTGTACACCTCTATCATGTCTCCTCTCATCCTCCTTCTCTCCAAAGAGTAAAGCCCTAGCTCCCTTAATCTCTGATCATAATCCATACTCTCTAAACCAGGCAGCATCCTGGTAAATCTCCTCTGTACCCTTTCCAATGCTTCCACATCCTTCCTATAGTGAGGCGACCAGAACTGGACACAGTACTCCAAGTGTGGCCTAACTAGAGTTTTATAGAGCTGCATCATTACATCGCGACTCTTAAACTCTATCCTTCAACTTATGAAAGCTAACACACCATAAGCTTTCTTAACTACCCTATCTACCTGTGAGACAACTTTCAGGGATCTGTGGACATGTACCCCCAGATCCCGCTGCTCCTCCACACTACCAAGTATCCTGCCATTTACTTTGTACTCTGCCCTGGAGTTTGTCCTTCCAAAGTGTACCACCTCACACTTCTCCGGGTTGAATTCCATCTGCCACTTCTCAGCCCACTTCTGCATCCTATCATCCTGTAAAACACAAAATAATTGCCTAAGTATGCACCCCCTTTAATATGACACATTGAATCATCACTGGTGCAGCCAATTGGTTTTAGAAGTCACATAGTTAGGTAAATGGAGGTCACTGTGTTGCAATTGATTGTAGTAAAAGTACACCTGTATCTGGAAGGTCCAGCTGCTGGTGAGTCAGTATCCTAGCCTGGGTGCTTCACAGCTTTATGAGAGAGTGGCAAAGAAAAAGCCACTGTTTTAAATTCACATGACATCACAGCTAGAGTTTGCCAGAAGGCTTGAGGGAGACTTTGAAGTCAGCCCGAAGAAGCTTCTATGGTCTGAAGAAACTAACATTCAGCATTTTGGCCATCAGACTAAACACCGCATGTCATTAAAAATACACCATCGCTACTGTGAAGCATGGTGGTGGCTGAATCATGGTGTGGGGATGCTTCAACTGCAGCAGACCCTGGAAGGCTTGTGAAGATAGAGGGCAAAATGAATGCAACAAAATACAGGGAGATCCTGGAGGAAAACCTGATGCAGTCTGCAAGAGAACTGTGAAGAATTGTCTTCTAGCAAGACAATGACCCCAAGCATAAAGCTAAGGCTACACAGGAATGGCTTAAAAACAACAAAATTAATGCCCTGGAGTGCCCAAGTCAGAGTCCAAACCTCAATCCAATTGAGAATTTGTGGCTGGACTTGAAAAGGGCTGTTCCATGTGATCTGACAGAACTTGAGCAGTTTTATAAAGAAGAATGGGGAAAAATTGCAGTGTGCAGATGTGCAAAGCTGATAGAGACATATCCACACAGACTCAAGGCTGTAATTGCTGCCAAAGGTGCCTCTACTAAATACTGACTTGAAGGGTGTGAGTAATTATGCAATCAATTATTTTGTATTTAATGATTGTAATAAATTTACACCAATTTGTGGAATCTTTTCACTTTGACATGAAAGAGTCTTTTGGGTTGATCAGTGTCAAAAAAGGCCAAACTAAATCCACTGTGATTCAATGTTGTAAAACAATAAAACATAAACTTCCAAAGAGGGTGAACACTATTTTTGTTTTGGCACTCTCTGTGGTTGAAGTGTCAAAAAAAAACTGAAGATGCTGGAATCACTCAGCAGTGAAGCAATTAAGAATCTGAAATGTTTCCAGCATTTTTTGTTTGTGCTGTTGTAAATGCTTTCTAATATCTGTCAAGCAGGAGTAAAGGCTTCCAGGAGATACAGGGTGTTGCCATCCACCTTGTATCATACGGTTCAGGAAATAGATACTTGAAATCCAGGAAAACGTGGTCTAATTGGGTTGTAGAGTGGGGAGCATGGACAGTGTATTACTGTCGTGACTTTATAGGCCACTGAGGCAAGCATCTTGGACTTGTGCAGATAGATCAGTTCCATCTTTATCACAAATTAAATTTCTGAGGCTTATTTTAATATAAATAGAACTCTTCACCTTCTGTTTTGCTGCATTTACAAAGCATTACATGTACCGAACTATATATTTAAAATTATTGATCAAAAATCTGAGCCTTTAATTGTTTTCTGTCTATATTGCAGTGCTGTTATTTTGTACATCTCCTTTCATCATTGAACAAATTAATCAACACCATTTTCTTTTTATCACTAATTTTTATTGCAATGCCAAGAAATTACATTCAATACAACCAGTTGCTGATTACATTTTGACTGTTTAACCCAGCCACCTCCCAACCTTCATCACCATCCCCCCTCCACCCCTCATCCTCTTCCTCTTCACCATCCCCACCCTATCTCCACCCCTTCCCCCCATCAACCCCTCTCTCCCCCCCCACCCCTCTCCCCTCCACCAACCAACTGGATAATAGTGTATACACAGACAGAGCATTCCTATTTTAACAGAAGTTCTTTTAAGTTAGATATCAAATTTGTCCACATTAAGACTGTGTTTGGCATCATTTACTCTTGCCGATGATAATTCCAGGTAAGAAATGTCCAAAAAGCTCTGAAGCCAGTGAGTACTTGAAATATCATGAGAAGGTTTCCAACACTGGACTACAATCTTCTTAGCTGCAGTCAGGCCTGCTAGCTAGATTTTGCATGTTTTTTCCATAAGGGAAAGGTGGGAGTCATCATTTAGAAGATGTACAGTGGAGTCCATTGGTAATTGTACCCCCGTTAGCTCTGTAAGAGTACTGATAACCATCCCCCACAAACTAAAAGCCCCTGGACGTTCACATACAACATGAATAAAAGAGCCAACGATTCTGTGGGGACAAAATGAGCAATATGGCCAGGAACCAGTCCCATTTGATGTCTAATTCTCAGTGTTAAATATGCTCTATGACAAAATTTCAAGTGTATATACCAATGATTTGGGTTTTTCAAAGCACTGGCAGCATTATCCCAAATCGCATCCCAGTCTAAGTCTTGTCCCAATTCAGATATGTCCCTATCCCAGGCTTTCATTCCTGATGTGGGCATATATTTCTGGGAGTTTAATTTATCATAGATATATGAGAATATCTGTCCTGGAGCAGCCTGTAATCAACTTAAAATGGGATGGTCCTTTAAATCTGACCCCCAAGGATAGTACTTGTCCCATTAATATTTTGAAGAGTAATAATACCTTTATCCTCCCAAATTCTGTTAGTGAATGGTTCCCCCCCCCCCCAGATAGAAGATGATTATTGTTCCATAATAGAGAAGATTTGCACCATATGCTTTTAAATTTTAGGAATTTTTCTGCTGCTCTAAACACTTGTAGCATATGGCTTAAAACTGGACCGTAATACAAATTACATCTTTTGGTAGACATACCTATAAGGAGAAAGTCCTTCAACCTTATTGGTGTTATTAGCTCTTGTTCTATATTTTTCCATGATGAAACTTTATCCTCCTCCATCCAATAGCTAAGACGTTTTAATACAAATGCCTAGTGATACAATTTAAAATTTGGACATGCCAATCCCCTATATGACTTTTTGAATTGTAGAGCTGACTACTTTATATTGGATCGTTTACCATTCCAAACATAGCATCGTAGTAAGGAGTCCAGTTTTTGCCAATATCCTGCTGGAGGTGCAAATGGGATCATTGAGCTGATAAAATTAATGCGGAGTAAGATGTTCATTTTAATGACCGATATACAGGCTGGGACTGAAGCTGGCAGGAGTCTCCATCTATTAATATCTATTTTTTTCAAAATTAAGGAGTAATTTGTTTTAGCCACAGACGATAGGGAAGTATTAATTTTAATACCCAAGTAGAGGACCTCATTTGTAACATTAATCTGGGGAGGGGGAGACACCTTACTTTTACCCATATTAATCAGCATCAGTGCTGATTTTGACAGATTAACTTTGTATCCTGAAAGAAATCCAAATTGCTTCAGTGTTTTTAAAACCTAGGGGAGAGTTTGTTGAACATTTGCCATATAAGCTAGTGTATTGTCCGTGCAAAGCGATAATGAATGTGATGTTGTACCTATTGTATTAGGGGAGATCTGAGAAGAGTTTCTAATTAAATGCAAGCAGTTCAATAGGTATAGTAAAAATTAAAGGAGACAGAGGGTCCCCTTGTCGTGTGCCCCGTCTTATGTCAAATAATCTGAGAAGCCTCCTCCCACACCTACTGGGCTGAAGGATCAACATACAGTGTTTGAATCATATTGATAAATTTATCGCCGAACTTAAATTTTTTTTAGAACTCTCCAAAGATATGGCCATTCAATGCGATCAAACGCTTTTTCATCATCTAAAAATAGCAGGCCCCAGGCAGGCGGGATTTTATGTGTTGCACTCAGTATGTGTAGGAGCCGGCAAATATTATCAGATGCGTGACGTTCCCCGATAAAGCCCGTTTGATCTGGGCTAATTATTTTCCCAGCTACTGTCTCGAGACTACTGGCTAAGACTTTGGAAAATATCTTGAGGTCGGATTTTATCAAGGAGATTGGACGGTAATTGGCACACTCCAAGGGGTCCTTACTGGGCTTGGGTATAACTGTGATCAGGGCTGTGTTTAGATCTCTATGGAAAGTGCCATTTCCAATAGCATGATTTAATGTTTCTAACCATACTGGTCCAAGAATATCCCAAAGTATCAACACAATTTTCTGACTCACTTTCCAACAGATGCATTTTGAGGAGGAACTGGTAGAACTACCCCAACTTTTGATCAACAGCAAAATTCAAGGTCTTAACTATATTTGGTAAGAATTTTGTTCATGTATTATTGTTGCATTAGGTAATTGTTAATGTGCTTATTTTTAAATTCCAAGTAACCAAAATCTTGTTATGATACAAGTAAAACAATAAAACGTGTGAATACTTAAACATTTGTTATTTTTCTTTGTAACAATGTTTTTTAATTTGGAAGTGCAATACACGATTTAGACCAAAAATGTCCAATTCAAACTTACTACAAATTGCATTCTTTCAAGTTGCTCAGATGTTGCAACTTAATTTCTTCATCACTGTTGCTGTCAAATGAAAAGAGAGTGAGATGTTTTTAGATATATAATAATACACAATTGACAATTTCATAGGAACTGCTCAGAGGTGTTAAATGTCTGTGAGAAATGGATAAAGTGTTGGTGGATGGAGTGCCGGTGTTCAGTCATTGGAGCACTGCAGTAAGTACCGTACATTTACCATGCAGTATTACAGTTCAAGTGTCATGTTTTGCATTAGCTATCTTTTCCATTTTTTAACTGGTGACAGTTGTCATGTATCTGCCTTATCCTGTTTTGGGGAAGCTACCTTTATATAACAATGAATATTTCATATTCAATATCAGTTTATTAAAACTTTAAAACACACTTGAAGCTATTGCCTCAGAAGGCTTTGCCTCAGTATCCCAGTAAAAGTGATAAAAATATTATTAGATAATAACTACTTAACATTTGGTTAATACAGTGACAAAACGGACCAGGGTTCACTCCTAACCTTTGGTGCTGTCTATGTGAAGTTTGTATTTTCTCTCTGTGACTGTGTGGATTTTTGCTAGGTGCTCTGGCTTTCTGCCACATTTCAAAGAATTGTCAGTTGGAAGTTTTGCTGGCCACTGTCGTTTGCCCTAGTGTGTAGATGAGTGGTATAATCTGGAGAGAATTTGAAGAGAATGTAAAGTGAAAAAGAAAAATAGGATTAATTCAGAATTAGTGTAAAAGGTGTGATTGATTGTGATGTGAATCTTTGTGAAGAAGTTAACAAATTAATACTACAATCAAGAATTTTGGCAGAAAATGCTTTGTGCCTTTCAACTTAGCTAATAGATTGAAAAGTATAATGAAATATCAATTTCTATCTGCTGAATTTTATTGTATTTCCTTGTTTATTTGTTAAGAACGATGTTATTCATAAGAGATGGTTGCTGAATGATACCAAAAAATCTTCATTGCAACTGAAATTGAATTGTTCAATCTTTCCACAGCATCCTGAAGAAACAAAATCAGGTATGTGCCATTCTTTTTGCACCACAGTTTTATATGATCCTTTTATTTAAAGTTTACAAAGCAAGAAAAGAAAGTTTATTTGTTTCAAGATGAAGGATTTGAATTCAGAATAATTGAATAAGTTATCATCATCAAACATGATTTGTAAGAAATATTTGGATTGTTAAACTTTCTAGTTATTTATTGTGCATTCACTTATATATGGACCTAGGGTGAAAATTTTCTGTCAACTGTAAGGATTATTATATAAATTGCATGTGGAGACATTCTGTTGACTATTCCTGATCATGCCAGAGAGGTGGATGAGTGAGAGATGTGTTGAGTCATGCCACTGAGGTCAGGATGATCACTGCCATTTCTGGGATCTTGCAAACTGGCAGCTACAGGGAGTGGTAAGGTAGAGCTTTTTTTTTTGACATAACGAATGTAGTGTATATGAGGGGATATGCCGTAGGAGCACGGACATTTTAATGTGCTCTTCTTTACTGCCTCTGGTAGGTTCACAGTCTGTCAAGATAACCCGTGGACCTTTTGTGAGTGAAAGGAAGGCATTTTTTGAATCTCAAATGAAATTACCAGGTACAAAGGAGCAGGCAAAGTGTGGCAGAATCCCAATGACATTGAAAGTCTGCAAACCGAAAACGGCTGCTACCAGTGTTGTGGAAAGTGTCCAAGGCTCATGTAATTTTTTGAAGGTAAAAACAGCAATCATGACAACTGAGGTAACATTTGTTTGTGCATTGAGAGCACTTCTATGAAATCAGTTTGATTCTATTATTTTACAGACACCATGGGAGGTATAACGACCTCGTTTCTAACGAATATTTGCATTGGTGCAGTGCTGAGGAGGCATCTAATTATTTCTTGGAATTGTGAATGTGCAATAATTTACATTTGCTTTAGCAGAGCTGATTGCATGTGGCTGTGAGATGAACATGTGATACCGGTGAGAGGCAGCAGGGAAAATGTACCTTACTGCCAGTCATGTATAATTCAGATGTTGAATCATAGTCATACAGGAACTGGACCAGCAATAGATGCTGACCTTTCCACTCATCTACACTAATCCCATTTGCCCGCATTAACATAGTACCCTTCTGCACCTTAACTATAAACAGCACTGTACACTGGTGTTTTCTCACAAGGAAGGTGCTGTTCTTGGCTGTCTCTCAGGTCAGAATGAGTTGCTAAATACCTGGTAGTTACTGCTGCTGCTGTAAGGCAACATTCCTTTTTGAGAACTGCAGCTGGTTTTAGCTGTAGTTGCTGCTGGGTCCTGAGGAAGTTAGACCTCCTGCTGTGGTCATAAGCTGTTGGAACTGTATCGTTGGAGCTGGTGACTCGTGTTGAATGAGCTGGCTGGACAAAAATTTGTGTCGCGCCTAGGGCGGATGTAATAGGTACAGGTTAGTGCCAAGTGAGAGTGAATTTGTAGAATGCCTACAAGATGGCTCTTTAGAGCAGCTTGTGGTTGAGCCCACTATGGGAAAGGCTATTCTGAGTTGGGTGTTGTATGATGAACCGGATTTGATTAGGGAGCTTAAGGTAAAAGAACCATTAGAGTCGGTGATTATAATATGATGGTCTTCACCCTGCAGTTTGAGAGGGAGAAGCTGAAGTTAGATGAATCAATATTACAGTGGAGTAAAGGGAATTTTAGAGGCATGAGAGAGGAGTTGGCCAAAGTTGATTACAAGGGGACCCTAGCAGGGGTGATGATAGAACTTGCAATATCTGGAGTTCCTGGCAGAAATTTGGAAGGCATAGGATAGATGTATCCCAAAGAAGTAGTATGCTAAGGGCAGGATGATGCAGCCACGACTGCAAAGGGAAATGAAAAACAGTATACAGCACAGTGCAATAGTCTTAGGCATGTATACAGCTAGAGTGCCTAAAACTTTTGCACAGTACTGTATTTGTCAACGTGGACCTGAGAACAAATTTGTAAAACTGATGAAAGCAAAGGATGTTGGGAATAGTGAGGATGGAGCGCTGTGAGAGGGGTGTGGGGCAAGTGGCAGAGAAGGAGTGCTGGGGGCTGTGGTGGCATGGGTGCAGGCACACTCAACCCTGAGTCACCAGGCAAGGTCATTTGATTTCAAGCAATTGGTTTATTGATCGTTACAGAATGTCTCTTTGGCACTTCCCACTCTGGACCAAAAACAGATCAAATTCATGCCAAAAAGAGACTGGCATTTTGAGGGGAACTCTGTGACCACTCAACATTGGAATATGCAACTGCAGTTTGAGTGGAAAATGCTAACTGAATACACTCCTGCTTTACATAGGATTATGATTTCAGGATTAGGAATGAGTGTATGGAGAAGGTTTTTTTTAAAATTCCCATTAGTCTATAGGATAGGCATTGTAAATGGAATAATACTGCAGGTCCCCCCCAGTCACTTAACAAATCTTTGCTGTAACAAAAACTTTAATTTATTTAATTTGTCACCTAACAAGTAGGTTCCCTAATCTTATGAGGGGTGATTGATAAGTTTGTGGCCTAAGGTAGAAAGAGTCAATTTTAGAAAACCTAGCACATTTATTTTTCAATATAGTCCCCTCCTACATTTACACACTTAGTCCAGCGGTCGTGGAGCATACGGATCTTGGACCTGCAGAAAGTGTCCACGGCAGGGGTGATTGATAAGTTTGTGGCCTAGGTAGAAGGAGATGTGTTATTAACATCAAACTTTCTGTATAATCACTCAAAGAGATGAACTGCCTTTGCATGTAACTCATCTCCTTCTACCTTAGGCCACAAACTTCTCAATCACCCCTGTTGTGGACACTCTGGATGTCCAAGATCCGTATGCTCCACGACCGCTGGACTGTGTGTGTAAATGTAGGCGGGAACTATGTTGAAAAATAAATGTGCTAGATTTTCTAAAATTGACTCCTTCTACCTTGGGCCACAAACTTATCAATCACCCCTTGTAGTTTTATTCATTGTGACCAAGAAAAGGGAATATATTTGGACATGACCTTTAAAATGAGTTTCCATGCAAACCAACAGCATTTATATTAGATCAGGTTAAAGGAATGGAGTCTATGAAATAATCAATGGGCAATGAAACCCCTGAGCATCTCCTCTCTGTTTCTGGCAACAAAGGTTATTGAACGATGAACATGTAAGTTTCAAATTGTTTCAGCTGATCAAAAGTACAATAGTTTTATTGGAAAGGAACCACTTTATTAACTGGGGAAAAACTATAATGGTATTATCTGGATGAGGAAATAAAGTGTAGTTATATTGAAGTTTACTGCATTCTCTTCTGTAATCCACCAGTGATTATCGTTGGACAAAATCACATTTCTATTATCTCTTCAGACTGAAAACTCTCTCTTCAAATTAGCACAGCACTCGATGGAAGAAAGATTATTGTAGTCTAAGTATAACTTGAGGCCGATCTATTCTAAGAAAATCAATTCTTTCTCACTTCCAGTTGAATTGGGTAAATCAGCCAATCTACAATTGACAGATATGCCTACAGGGTAATAATTGCATTGTTCACCACAGGGAGGCACAGATTATAAACTTTTGCAGTTAAAATGATTTATCTTTGTTGCAATATTTACAATATCAATGTGCCCCCACATCCTGCACAGGATTTGTGTTCTTCTGCAAATACAGGGAATTGCACCGCTGACACTTGTGAACCCAATCAGGTGGTTTTGGTGTTTCTATACTTACACTCCCTCCCCCACCAAGTTAGTAGTAACAGTTGCAGCAGCAATGGCGTCGACTTTCAGGTGCTGTTGAACAAACCTTTTAACGTTTCTGCAACCAGGTTGATCCATGGTGTGAAGGAACAGTGTTTAAGGTGGCAGATACGGTGCTGATAAAGTTGACTGCTTTGTCCTAGTTGACATTGAGCTTTTTAAGTAAAGCAAATGAGACCTTCATCTGAATTTAAGTTGCCTGTAAATGAACTCTCCAACTTCGTGCAGTGCAGTGGGACTGTATATCCTTATCAGCTCTGCCTTAACCACTGGATCTGTTAAAACCTTGTACCACATTATCCCCGAAAATTCACTTGGTTTTATTTCATTCCGTGAAAGTCAGCATCACCCATAGATCTATTTTTCAAATGAATGTTGATTCTTCATATGACTTGTCTGTTTAGAAGTTAGTTGTTTTTTGTTCATTGGCAAGAGTAATTAAGCTGGCTGGTTGCTGAGCAATAACGAGAAATTTCCAGGCTGCAGCAGCTCAATAAGGCAGAGCTTCCTTCCAGGTTGCAAAGTCTAAAAACATTTGAGAATGGAGAACGCAGACACCTAAGATTGTTGTCAAGGCTGATCCCAAATGCTGACCAATGGAACAAGAATGCCTTTTACCATGATTTATGTGCTAAATGCCAAAATAAATGTGGTCTAGTACTTGATCATATTGTTGAAGGTATCTTGAGCTTAGTTTGGTCTAGGCCAATTAACACTGTGCCGTTGAAACCATATAACAATTACAGCACGGAAACAGGCCATCTTGGCCCTTCTAGTCCATGCCGACGCTTACTCTCACCTAGTCCCACCGACCTGCACTCAGCCCATAACCCTCCATTCCTTTCCTGTCCATATACCTATCCAATTTTACTTTAAATGACAATACCGAACCTGCCTCTACCACTTCTGCTGGAAGCTCATTCCACACAGCTACCACTCAGAGTAAAGAAATTCCCCCTCATGTTACCCTTAAACTTTTGCCCCCTAACTCTCAAATCATGTCCTCTTGTTTGAATCTCCCCTACTCTCAATGGAAAAAGCCTATCCACGTCAACTTGATCTATCCCCCTCATTATTTTAAATACCTCTATCAAGTCCCCTCTCAACCTTCTACGCTCCAAAGAATAAAGACCTAACTTGTTCAACCTTTCTCTGTAACTTAGGTGCTGAAACCCAGGTAACATTCTAGTAAATCTTCTCTGTACTCTCTCTATTTTGTTGATATCTTTCCTATAATTCGGTGACCAGAACTGTACACAATACTCCAAATTTGGCCTTGCCAATGCCTTGTACAATTTTAACATTACATCCCAACTCCTATACTCAATGCTCTGATTTATAAAGGCCAACATATCAAAAGCTTTCTTCACCACCCTCTCCACATGAGATTCCACCTTCAGGGAACTATGCACCATTATCCCTAGATCACTCTGTTCTACTGCATTCTTCAATGCCCTACCATTTACCATGTATGTCCTATTTGGATTATTCCTACCAAAATGTAGCACCTCACACTTATCAGCATTAAACTCCATCTGCCATCGTTCAGCCCACTCTTCTAATTGGCCTAAATTTCTCTGCAAGCTTTGAAAACCTACTTCATTATCCACAACGCCACCTACCTTAGTATCATCTGCATACTTACTAATCCAATTTACCACCCCATCATCCAGATCATTAATGTATATGACGAACAACATTGGACCCAATACAGATTCCTGAGGCAAACCATGTATGTGAGATATGTACGTTGATGTATGTGAGAATATGTCACAGACATGAGAGTTTGTAAGTCACCTCTCAATAGGAGTAGGAGGGTTCCTACAAACAGATTTTAGCACTTTTAAGAAAGAGATTTATGAAGTTCAACTTCGAGGTTGTTATCAGCGGGTACCTGTTGCATGCAAGTGAATATCGAATATGAGGAAAAAGCTGAATCATATATGGTTAGTGAGATGGTGCAGGAGACAGTGCTTTAGATTCTAGTTGCTCTTCAACAGAATCGAGATCGGTATCCTTGTAGGTGGGATTACACATGTTATTAGGGAGTGTAGCGTTTAGGAAACTAAAAGCAGAGAGAGAGAGTTTGAAGGACAGATAAATCAAAAGTTAGAAAACAGAAATGGCATAATTCCAAATGAAACATGCTTATAGCTGAATAAAAATGGCTTAGTTGCCAAGGCAGATGGTAACCAAGTACTTACAGACATGTACAGCTTTTGTTATTTTAGCTGTTACTTAAGCATAGATTAATATTTCTGTTACAGGGTTTTCAGAGTAGATTGCAGAAGTGATTAAAAAAAATGGAGTAGAGGAAGCATTGGTTAAAGAAACATTTGTGGTTCTGTGAAAGGCTGTCATTTTAGATGGATCTTTGAAAGAGACTTTTGAGTTGACCAAAAGAACCAGTCACTCCAATGGGACTATATGATAACAATCTGTTAAATCCAAGGAAGGTGGGTCAAATCTACAGGCAAATTTCCAAACAAGGGCAAAAGGGTTTGGGCAGTAATAGTAAGAGACGGCCATCACCTTGTTATTCAGTGGAAGAGTATTTTTGTGGTAGTTATCATGTTTCAGTTAAACCTGTAGTGAAAAGTAGGTTCTCTATTAGAGGAAGGCCAGTTTTACTTCCGAAGTAACTTAGCAGGGGTAGATTGGGAGTTTTGAAATAGTGGTTATTTAAGGAGGGGCAGAGGGTATTCTTGAGCTGTCTACCAAGATTCACCAAGGTAGATTTGCTGAGGCTATTTACCACGGGGCTGAAGTGTAACTGTATTGCTAGGTCCGCATCATTTAAGTTCACTGATGATACAACAGCAGTTGGCCTCATCAGCAACAGTGATGAGTTGCCATACAGAGAAGAGGTGGAGGGGACTGTGGACTTGTGCAAGCACAACAGCTTGATCTCAGTGTGGACAAGAATAAAGAGATGATTGTGGACTTTGGGAAGGTGCAGGCTAGCTACTCCCTACTGCACAACAGTGGCTCATCCTTGGAGCAAGGCAGCCACACCACACTTCTTGGAATGCACATCACAAGTATCTCACTTGGTCCCTCAACACCACCTCTTTAGTCAAGAAAGCATGGCAGCGCCTCCACTTCCTGAGGAGACAGAGGTAAGTGAGGCTCTCTGCCCGCATTCTAACCACGTTCTACCAGGGCACCATCGAGAGTGTTCTAACCAACTGTATCAGCATCTCGTATGGGAATTGCAAAGCATTGGACCACAAGACCCTGCAACGGAGTGTGAGAACTGCCGGGAGAATTATCAGGGTCTCTTCTCCCCACCCCCACCCACCATCCAGGGCATATACCAGAAGTGCGTTCGCAGGGCCCTCAGCACTGTCAGTGATCTCTCCCATCTGTCCCACAACCTCTTTAACCTTCTACCATCAGGCAGAAGGTACCGCAGTTTGAGACCGAGAACTGTTAGGCTGGGTATGCTATGTTGTGTATGCACTTTCTCAACTTGTACATCTGCAGGATATTTTTTGGCTGTTAATATTACTGTATTAATATTTTACATACTGTAAATTTTATGTAGTGTATTTTTGCACCTTGGTCTCGGAAGAACGTTGTTTCATTTAACTGTATACATGTGTAGAGTTGAATGATAAACCTGAACTTGAAATGTAAATCTTTGGAGAGATGTACCAAAATTATTCCAGGAATAAAGGACATTAATTATCTGGTTTAATAATTAGTCTAGGGTGTCTGTCCTTGGAATGGAAAAGGTTAAGAGATCTGAAATCTAGAAAAATATAGATCGAGGAGATAGAGAAAATCCATTCCCATTGGGGATGGGGTCAGGGATAGGCACATCTAGAATGTAGTCAGTTGACAAAATATCCAAAACTGATGTGAGAAAAACACTCATTTACACAGCATAGTTAAGGCTACACTGGCAAGACAAGAAGTGGAAGCAAATTTGGTACTTAACCATGAAATAAGCTTGAGAAAGTTGGATCATGTCTGTCCAGCTGTAACTGAATCCTTACTGAAATGATAGATCTTAATTGCTTCCAAACCAGCTCTCTGGAGCTCAAAACTTAGGACCACAAAGTTTGATTGTTCAGCTTTAATTTATTGCAGAAGATTTGGGAACAGTTAGGTCTCAATTCTCCTCAGTTCCATTTATATTTCTACCTCCATTTCAATTTTTGGCTTTGATTTGCAGTAAACTTCAACACTGCATGACTCAGACAGTTCAGACTGATTGGTTGAAAAGATGTGCAATTGGTTGCACTGGTTGCATAGGTCGCAGGTTCCTATAAAGAAGCTCATCACATGACACTTGGTATCTTTTATTTAAATTTGTTAAGAATTATATTTATAATGAACAGCAAATATTGTTTGCCACTGACCATAAAATATGAACCATTGAAGACCATAAGACATAGGAACAGAATTATGTTGCCATTCAAACATGGCTGACTTATTAACCCTCTCAACCCCATTCTTCTGCCTTCTCCTTGTATCCCTTGATGCCTTGACTAATCAACAACACATGAACCTTTGTTTTAAATATATCCAGTGACATCCTCTACAACTGTCTGTGGCAATGAATTCCACAGATCTGTCACCCTCTGTCTAAAGGAATTCCTCCTCATCTCTGTTCTAAATAATTGTCCCTCTATTCTGAGGCTGTGACCTCTGGTCCAAGACTCCCCCACTATGGGAATCATCCTCTTCACATCTACTCTATCTAGGCCATTCAATATTTGACAGATTTCAATGAGGTTTTTCCCCTCCCCCATTCTTCTAAGTTCCAGCAAGTACAGGCCCAGAGCCATCAAATGCTCCTCATATGTTAACCCTTTTATTCCCAGAATCATTCTCCTGAACCTCCTCTGTACTCTCTCCAATGCTAGCACATCTTTTCTTGGATAAGGGACACAAAAACTGCTCTCAATACTCCAGCTGTGGTTGACCAAAACCTTATGAAGTCCCAGCATTGCATCCTTGCTTTCATATTCTAGTCCTCTCAAAATTAATGCCAACATTGCGTCTTCCTGCCTTGCCACTAGATACAAAACCCTGCAAATTAAACTTCAGTGAATCCTGCACGGGAGCTCTCTTCTTGCACCTCTGATATTTGAATTTTCTCCCCATTTAGAAAATATTGTCTTTATTCATTCTAGCAAGTGCATGACCGTACATTTCCCAACACTATTATCTACCTGCCACTTCCTTTCCCATACACCTAACTCCTTCTGCAGACTCTCTGCTTCCTGAACGCTACCTGCCCCTCCACCTATCTGTATCATCTGCAAACCTGGCCTCAAAGCCATCAATTCCGTCACCCAAATCATTAATCGGGATCTGTCCGAGGCTCATTACGAAAAACGCACAGCAGCACCTGTACCTTTTTAGAAGCTTGTGAAGGTTCAGCACGGTAGACTAATGTTCTGAGTTGGGTATATTTCAATGCCAAGTGTATTGTAGGAAAGGCAGATGACCTTGGGACACAGATAAGCACATGGAATTATGACATTAATAAAAACACAAAATGCTGGCAGAACTCAGCAGGCCAGACAGCATCTATGGGAGGAGGTAGTGATGATGTTTCGGGCCAAAACCCTTCATCAGGCTGAAACCCTCCTGATGAAGGGTTTCGGCCCGAAACGTCGTCACTACCTCCTCCTATAGATGCTGTCTGGCCTGCTGAGTTCTGCCAGCATTTTGTGTTTTTATTTATTTCCAGCATCTGCAGATTCACTTGTGTTGCCTTGGAGTTATGACATTGTAGCCATTAGTGAGGCTTGGTTGAGGAAGGGGCAGGACTGGCAACTCCTTGTTCTGGGGTCCAGTTGGTTTAGATGTGATAGAGCAGGAGGGATTAAAGGGGAGAGGGATGATATTATTAGTCAGGGAAAATGTCACGGCAGTGCTCACACATTATTAGGATTATATTATAGACCACAAAACGGGATTTAGAGGAGCAAATTTGTAGAGATCGCAGACTGTTGCAAGTAACAAGGTTGTGATGGTGGGTGATTTTAACTTTCCACACATTGACTGAGACTCCCGTACAGTAAAAAGGCTGGGTGGGCTAGAGTTTGTCAAATGTGTTCAGGAAAGTTTCCTATCAGTACCTAGGGGTCCCAACTGGAGAGGGTGTGATACTAGATCCCCTTTTAGGGAATGAGACCGGACAGGTGTCAGAAGTTTGTGGAGGAGAAGACTTTGCATCCAGTAATCATAATGTCATTAGGTGCAATATAGTTATGGACAAGTAGAGGTCTGATCCTCTGGTTGAGATTCTAAATAGAAAAGCTGATCTTGATGCTATCAGAAAGGATTTTGCAAGTGTGCAATGAGACAGGTTGTTTTCAGGTAAAATTGTGCTTTGTAAGTGGGAAACTGTCAAAAGTGAAATTTTGGGAGTACAGGGTTTGTATGTTTCTGTCAGAATAAAGGGCAAGGATAACTGGTTTGGGGACCTTGGCTTTTGAGAGATACTGAGGCCCTGGTTTAGAAGAAGATGGTGCATATCTGGTATAGGTAGAAAGGAGCAAATGAAGTACTTGCAGAAACACTTAAGAGGGCTAAGAGAATGCTTGAGGTTGTTCTAGCAGACAAGGAGAATCCAAAAGGCTTCTGCAAATATATTAAGAGCAAATGGATAGCAGGGGATAAAACTAGTCCTCTGGAAGATCAGAATGGTCAATTATGCATGGAATTGAAAGAGGTGGGGGAGCTATTAAATGGATTTTTTTTGTCTGTGTTTATTCGGGAGACTGATAGAGAAGTGTATTGAAGTGAGGCAAAGCAGCAGTGAAGTCATGGACCATATAATGTCTACAGAGGAAGAGATGTTTGCTGTCTGAAGGCATATTAAGATGGATCAATCTCTAGGGCTTGACCAGATGTTCTCTCAGACTCTGTGGAAGGCGAGGGCAGAAATTGCAGGGACCTTAGCAGAGTTATTTCAAACGTATCCTTAGCCATTGGTGAGGTACCAGAGCATTGGAGAAGAGCTAATGTTGTTCCGTTGTTTAAGAAAAGCTCTAAGGTTAAGATGGAAAATTACAGGCCGTTGAACCTGACATCAGTAGTGGGTAAGTTATTGGGAGGTATTCTAAGGGACCAGTTATATAAGTATTTGGATAGACAGGGACCGATTAGGTATAGTCGACATGGCGCTGTACATGGTAGATTGTGCCTAACCTCTCTTAGTTTTTCGAGGAAGTTACCAGGAAAGTTGATGAAGGTAAGGGAGTGGATGGTGTCTACAAGGACTTTAGAAAAGCATTTGACAAGGTCCCACATGGGAGGTTGGTCAAGAAGTTTCAGTTGCTCGGCATTTAAGATAAGTTAGTAAATTGGACTTGACATTTGAGTACAGTACTAGTAGATGGTTGTTTCTCTGATTGGAGGCTAGTGGTGTGCCTCAGGGATCACTGCTGGGTCTATTGTTTGTCATCTATATCTATGACCTGGATGATAATGTGACAAACTGGACCAGCAAATTTTCAGATGACCCCAAATTAGGGGAGTATAGGACAACAAGGAAGACTATTAAAGCTTGCATTGGGATCTGCACCAGCAGGAAAAATGGTCTGAAAAATAACAGGCATTAAATGCAGACAAGTGTGAGGTGTTTCCCTTTGGGAGGGCAAACCAGGGTAGGACTTGCACGCTGAGTGGTAGGGCATGGAGGAGTGTGGTAGAACAGAGGGATCTGGGAATAGAGACCCATAATTCCTTGAAAGTGGCATCATAGGGATATAACGAAAGCTTTTGGCACATTGGCCTTCATAAATCAAAGTATTGAGTACAGGAGTTGGGATGTACATTGAAGTTGAGATGTTGGTGAGGCCAAATTTGGAGTGTTGTGTACAGTTTTGGTCATTTACCTACAGGAAAGGTTGAATAAGATTGAAGGAGTGCAGGGAAAATTTACAAGTACTTGAGCTTGGTGATAGAAAAAGGTTAAATAACTTAGGACTTTATTCCTAGAGCAATGAGAATGAGCAAAAGATTTTATAGAAACATACAAAATTGAGGGGAAAGATACGGTAAATGCAAGCAGGCTTTTTCCACCAAGGATGGGTGAGACTAGGAATAAAGGTCATGGGTTAAGTGTGAAAGGTGAAATGCTTAAGGGGAGCAAGAAGGGGAACTTCACTCAGAGGGTGGTGAGAGTGTGGAATGAGCTGGCAGTGGAAGTGGTGGTTCAATTTCAACATTTAAGAGAGATTTGGATGGGAAGGGTATGGAGGGGCTATGGTCTGTTTACAGGTCTGAAGGTGTTGGCAGTTCAGATGCTTTCAGCTTGAACTACAGGCAGTCCCTGGGTTACATACGAGTTCCATTCCTGAGTCAGTCCTTAAGTCGGATTTGTAGGTAAGTCGGAACAAGTACATCCGGTATTATTTAGCATCAGTTCGTCAAACGTTTGGCTTAGTATATAGTATATATTTTACCTTTCTATGCGTATAAAACACTTAAGAAACGTATGTATTCCAATAATTAAACCGCTGCGTTGCTTAGTAATAATTGTAGCTTTCATTGGGGCAGGGCATTTCACATGCTCCATTATTCTCACTTTATCCGTTATCCTTTAAAATTGTTCCAATTGTTGGCCGACTGTAGCCTAACGCTTTTCCAATGACCGATGGCATTTCACCTCTTTCCAAACGCTTTATTATTTCCACTTTATTTTCAATTGCGATCGCTTCCCGTCAATGGAACAGAAACACTGCGGGCGGCGGGTCCCGACCTCCACCGGCTCCCGAGGTCCGCTGGGTCCTAAGGACCACCACACTGAGACAGACTAAAAGGGACAAGTGGGGGCTGTGCTGGGTTTGGGTATTTGATCCTCCACAATATTCCGCGTGGGTATTTAAATTGGAGGTGGTGGCATTTTTTTTTACGAGGTCAAGCTGCGAGCTCGACATCAACCCGGCAAGGATGGTACGGGAGTCACTGGATCGACAACAACCCGGCACGGGAGTGGTCTGTCACTGGATCGAACTCGCTGATCTCACTGCGCCACCAGCCGACCGGAATGGAGGGGTGGGGGAGTGGGGTCAGGGGGAATCTTACTAAGAAAAACTTAAGCCAAATACAAAGTTAAGCATTCAACACAGTGTCATTGGCAACGACTTAAAATGGCCAATGGCGTTCTCCTTCCTTGGTTCGTAAGTACGAGTTGACCATAAGTCGGATGTTTGTAACTTGGGGACTACCTGTATATCAGAAGGGTTCGCAGGGCTTTCGGCATTGTCAATGATCGCACAATCTCTTTAACCTTCTATCGTCAGGCAGTTTGAGAACAGGAACTGTTAGGCTGAGCCAAAGTGCCTGTAGTGTTCTGTGACTCTATGGTTCTGTAATGTATTTTGTCTGCCATCTAAAAGAACATTGAAGTTGAGTGCAGCTTTTCTTTATTTCTTTATTTTTACTTGTAGTCAGAGGAGTGCAACAGATGTCCAAAACAGAATGCCCCAGGGAAATCCTGCCTTAGATCCTCTCCTGTCAAAGAGAAAAGAAGACAACTGATTGGTCTCTATCAGGCCATTTGTGAAAAAGTTCGGCAGTCACCATATGACTTAAGGCAAAACATTTTGGAAGATTGTAAGGTAAGGTGTCAGATTATTTATCGTCCAGAGGGATCTACGTGTTCCAGTGAATGAATCGCAAAGAGCTCGCAGGCTGCTCCAGCATCTTGTTAAAAAGGCTAACAGTATTGTGACCTTCATTGCAAAAGTTTTATAATAGGAAGGCTTTGTTGGAGCTGTACAGGGTGTTGAAACCTCACCTGGAATACTGCACACAGTTTTGGTCACCTTAGCTATATTTAAAAAAGAAGACATTGGAGGCTGTTTAACGGAGATGCACCACACTAATTTCTGGGATGAGAGGGTTGTCCTGCCAAGAGAGATTCAATAGATCTTACCAGTATTCCCTTAAATTTATAAGAATAACTGGTGAGGTTGGTAGGGTAGATTTGATGTTTTCACTATTGTCAGCATCTCGAATAAGGAACATATTTGCAAATGAAAGGGCTGCTCATTTAAAATAAAGGTAGCTAGTAATGTTGTCGTGCAGAAGTTGAGGAATTCTCAGCCTCTGGCTGATAGCTGTATCAATGGAAGTACATAAAGTGGAGATGGATAAATATTTCCTAGACCAAGGAATAGAGGGTTTTGGAGAAATAACATTGAACTTGAGCTGAGGGCAGCATAGATTAGACATAGTCAAATTAACTGGTGGAGCAGGTTTGAAGGGCCTGTTGGACTACTCTTGCTCCACTTTTTTGGTCTTTGTGAATACAGTGCATGAGAAGTATTATCAGTGGCTGGTCATTTTTGAATTGGCAACAAAAATAAACTATAGAAATTATCTTTGAGATTGGTGGCCTCATTTTTGTGTACTAGTGTGTGAATCTTAAGTACAAAAGAAAACTAATGTTGCCAGATTGGTGATGTAGAAGGAGTGCTTAAATTTGCTGGTTTGTGGTGATATTTGCATAATTATTCACAAACCTTTGAAGTGTATTGAGACATGAAAGATGTGGAAAACTGGACATAAGTAAAATTGTCTGGGATGGGAAACTTTCAATTATAGTTGCTGTCTGATGAAGTGGTGAGTTCTTGAAGTAATTATGAGGAGTCAATTTTCAACTCATTTGACTTGATACATGAGCCCAGACTAATGCAAATTTGAAAGGAGATGGGTATAAGCTCCTTCTACATTCAGAGGATGGGAAAATTGATTCACAGTGGCAAAAATTACAAGTACAATGTTATGTCAGGCGCCTTAGTTTCTTGTTTGATTTCACGTTATTTTGTTTCTCTTGATTGTAGGAAAAGACATCTTCAAGCCTACAAGACCGACTGCGGTGTTTGCTCATTGAGGAATCTAATAGTCAGGAAACGAAAGAAGTATGTGTTTTTTTTTTGTATCATTAATTGTAATGCATTGTCACTCAGAGTAAGGTTTACCGTCACCCGCATATGTCGTGAAACCTGTTGTTGTATGGCATCAGTACATTGCAATACATAATAATAAAAAATATAAATGAAGTATACTGTGTATGTGTATGGCAGAGGGGAATATGCTGTTCCTGAATCACTGAGTGTGCCTTCAGGTTTCTGTACCTCCTTCCTGGTGGTAGCAATGAGAAGCGGGCATGTCCTGGCTGATGGGAACCCTTAATGATGGATGCCGACTTTTTGAGGCATTGCTCCTTGAAATGTCCTGGATACTACTGAGGCTAGTGCCCATGATGAGGCTGACTAAATTTAAAACTCTCTGCAGCTTACTTTGATCCTGTGCAGTAGCCCCACCCCCATATCAGGTGATGATGCAGCCAGTTAGAATGATGTCCATGGTACATCTGTAGAAATTTGAGTGTTTTTTGTGACACACCAAATCTCCTCAAACTCCTAACAAAATATAGCTGCTGTCATGTCTTTATAGCTGCATCAAAGTTAAGTAAGTAGTGCAAAAAGTGTGGAAAAATTGCTGAGGAAGTGTTCGTGGGTTCATTGCCCATTCTGAAATCTGGAAGTGGAGTGGAAGAAGATGTTGATTGACCCACTCTTAGAGGATCAGACTAATTCTAAATAATGCCAGCCATTCAAGAAGTTTTCTCTTCCCTGTATCCCTAGTCTTTGTAGTGCAAATTGACAGTCAGCACAAGATTGTACAGTACTTTTTGGATCAGAAGCAACATGCATAAATTAATTAGATATTACAGACTCAGTGTCCACTTATGAGTTTGCAATTGTATACAGAAACATTTAGTCTTTATTTTCTAGCAGTTATTATTCTAATGACACCCAATTAATTGACTTTCATCTTGCAAAATAATGCAGCAGACTTGTATCAGAAAGAAGAATTTTTTGTATGTATTGAGCAGAAATCTAACAGCAAAATATCATCAGGGACTCTGTATTCTTCAGGACCTTTGTCTCCGATCCTCTGTATGTGTGCATGGAGGCTAATGGAGAAGTGAGATGACACTGAATGACATAATATTTGCTTTAATACCACTTAAACCTATTCTCATTTGGTCTGATGTTGTCTATGACAAGAAGGCATGTTACTGAAAGCTTGAAGCCTCCTTTAATATGATTTTAATGGAGAAAAACTTTGCATCGGCTGCTGCAATGATATCCAAGGCATCTACCATCTTGGAAAATGGTTTAAGTGTGTATTCCTAGTGATGGCTCCCATCATCTATCATTGCTGCTGATGTCCTCAAGTTCCTCTGATCCTTACCCTGAAAGTCCTGCTTACAACCAATTTCCCTCTAAAGCACTCCCCACCTTTATCACCTTCAAAGTTGATTACCTTTTCTGACCATGACCAAACTTACCCTTCTCAGTGTTTTTTCATGCTCATTTTCCACCTGCCATCCTTTCCCTATTAATCCTTTATTGCCACTCCCCTTTTCCATCTCCCAAAAACCCCTCCATGAACACCATTTGCTTGCATAACTTCACCACGTGCTCCATTAGCTAAATTGGTGGAAGTTTTGAGGTGGGGGGGGGGTGGCTTCAATACAAGTCCTACCACATAAAGTACACATGCAGTACATATATTGTGCCTTGGCTCTAGTGTGCTGTTGACTAATGCTGAAGTTCTGCAGGGACTCCAGTTGCCATTACTGCTTTGCCTCAAAATATGGATAAGAAATGAATTGCAGCTGTGAAGTTAAAATGATTGTCGTCAACATCAGTGTCACATTTGATTGAGTGGAGTGACTGGTGGGAGGTGTGTCAGTGAGTCACTCCTTGCGCAAATGAAGGTCTGCTGTTGGAGGTCAGCTGTCTCAACCCCCAGGACTTTGCTAGAGAAACACACTGGGGCTTCAGTAATGATAATTGTCCATCATAAAGGCAAAAATGGGGATGCTTGCTGACAATCAGAGTTCAGTTCCATTTGCAACTCTTTGCATAATGAAATCTACTATTTCTGTGTGTAACAAGCCTTTATTTTCAGGCATGGAGTGATAAGTGGCAAGAAATACCAATAGCATACAGTGGGCCATGCAATGACCAAGTATCTCAATCGTATTTAGCACCAACCTACCAAATGTTGAAAGGACTAGATAGGGTGGATGTGGAGAGGATGTTCCGTATGGTTGGGGGTATTCAGAACTAGAAGGCATAAGCTCAAAATTGAGGGGTGACCTTTTAGAACAGGGGTAAGGAGGATTTTTTTTAAGCCAGAGTAGTGAATCTGTGGAATGGTCTGCTATTGAGTGAGATGGAGGCCAAGTCTGTGGGTATATTTAAGGTGAAAATTGATCATTTTCTGATTGGTCAGGGCATATGGCAAGAAGGCAGGTGTGTCGTTGCATGAATGAAATCTTTGGAGAAAATTACTGGTAGATACAAGCAGCTTCTTTATTTGACAAAACAAGGTACGGCAGGCATCATATGGAGACAAATATGGCATCATTCGGTGGAAAGGTCTACTGGCCCAACACAAAGGATAATTCCATATTTACAAAGTATAGACAATGCTTTCTTTTGGAACTACATATAAACTTCACACCTCCTGATTCACATCCATACTACAGATGCCAGTTTTGTCTAGACTGGGCTTCATAGCTTTTAGGAATGCATTGTTCCAAATTAAGTCTACAGTACATTTTCAAGGAACAGAAGATTGGTAGCCAAAGCCATATGCTAAATGTAAATGACCTAAACCCAAAAATCACTGTAAAAGGTATATGGGGTTGAGTGGGATCTGTGATCAGCCATGATGGAATGGCAGAGCAGACTCGATGAGCTAAATGGCCTAATTCTGCTCCTATTTTTTATGGTCTTATTTTCAACTGCATTGGCATTGCTCAATACCTCATTATAAACATCCTCATATCATCATTGACCAGTACTGCATGAATTGACCATACAAGGGTTTTCCACCGTCAACTTAAGATAGTCTGATGAAATATTTTTGTATGCAGTTCCAGTAATACTCAAGAATTTTTACTCCAACTAAGATAAAGCTACCTTAATCACCAAAATAAATTTTACTCCCTTCACCCTGCGTGCATCATCTGTGACTTGTCCTTCACCTCCACATCAAGGCCAGCATCTCCCAAGCTTGCTCTTTTCAAACCTGGGACAAGAGCAGCAGGAACACGTTTGCTCCACAATTTGCAAGTCCAAAACCATCTTGGATCCTTCTACCTTCCAATATAGCTGGTTTGGAATCCTGGAATTCTTTCCTGCCTTCCAGTATAGTACAACTTGCACCACAAAAACAGTACAATTCAAGAAGTTGGCTCATTATCTCTTTCTGTGATTGTGTAGGGCAATGATTTCAGACTTGTGTAGTCCACACCCTGTAAAAGAGCGGCATGAAACTATGTTTGGTTTGTATGAGCTAAGTTAAATATATTCATGAGATTTTTTTTGTCAGAAAACTGTTGCATGCAATGTTCAAAATTCAAAATTAGGGAAATCAAGCTGAAAGTATATCTTACCTTTTATTTTTAAAAAATGGTTGTTTTGTGCATACACTGGAAGCAAATTTGTTATTGTATTGGGCTTCTATTTCCTCAACTGCATACTGCTGTTTCAGAATCTAATTAGACTTTATCACCTTGAATCTGTGTATCTTTTGAAGACATTATCTTAGAAGGCTTCAATGTATCAATATTTAAGCCTTAAAGTAGCTTTTGCTGTCATTTTCCTAAAATGAGTAAATTTTAGCATTTTTTTAAAGTGAAATTTCATAAGCCTTGCTATTAAATCCACTGAGGGAGATTGATCTTTTGCAGATATTTTTAAAGCTGCTTTGTTCAAATACCAACTTGTTTACACCATTGCCATTCTCTTGGACTGAGAGAACTGTTGCTGCAAGACTTCGCTAATATTTCTGCAGTATTCAATACTCCAGCCTTTGATGCAACTCTGCTTGGTAATCTGCCTCACTGGCATTGTGTTGTGCAATTGTACTTTGATCCATCACAATATGGGCACTGCACCTTCAGTATTGGCATCTCTTAAACATGTGCAGTCACGTTTGGTGTATCTTTGATGTATCTAGGTCTAGTATCTAGATGCCGCTTTCTTTATATTACCTGCAAACATGGAATAAGTTTCTATATTCCTGCTCTGGTAATTTTCTGCATTGCTCTTTCCAAATGCCAGTTCAGGCTGAAAGCCAAGATGTATAAGTATCGGTGGTTTATTTAGCTCAGAAGAGTGTTTCCAACTTCACATTTCAGCCACCAAGAAGACTTAATTCCACTGCTGCAAAGCTGCTTCTGACAAGTCTCTTCACACTGGGATATCTTTACTTCAGTATGGAATTTTCTCCAAGGGTGAAAATTATGTGTAAAACTAGGTTATTTCTGCCCTAACTTGCATAAGATTGGACATGATTTTGTGCAGTCAACCAAAAGAGTAGAAAATAATTGTTTATATTCTACTTTGCATTAAAATATATATTAATCTATTTGCAAAGGGTATTAAGGTGATGAAAGTGGGTGCATTTCAAAGCAATGAGCACCTTAATAAGTAGAGGCCTCAAAATTATGGAAATTACTTAAATGCAATAAATAATTCTCAAATGAGTTTATCTATAAATAAATCTGTGTTGCCCTTAAGGCATTTATTTAGCTTTATTACATTTTCGCTTTAGTAATTCGTTTGTAACTATTTTTTAGTTAAAGTTGAGGTTGATAACTACGTTGCAGTTTGTCGAAGGTAAATTCATTATCTGTGATGTTTCGCAGCATGCGATGACGTCACACCCGGTTTTGCCGCGTCTTGTGGGTAAATACCGGTTTGGAGAAACGGGAAGGCGGGGGCTTGTGTGTGCAGGATCAGCGCGAGAAAAGTTCCATTTCTATGCATTAAGAAACATCATAGAAGCAACGCCATAAGTTCATATGACAGTCGGTATGTTGAAGTAAAAATGTTAACCCTGATTCTGTTAAAAGAAATGACGGTTGATAAAGTTTATTTTCTTGTGCTGTTGAAAGCATTGCTGGCAAGTTTGTGTTGAAGTGTATTTAAAGTTGTTGATGGCGTAGGAAGATTCTGACTGTATGTTGTACTTTAATTAGACTTTAATGTAATATAGTTTGTTGTAGTTTTATTTTTACAAGTATTTATGATGTAAATGTGATGCCAAGAAGGAAACATACTGTATATATTTTGTATTGTTTTATCAACAGTTTTCACCATACGTTAATGTGGAAGAGTGAGCAGTAAATAGTTAATCTTACTGCGATCCTGTCCTCATTGGCTACGGTTTAACTTGGTGTTTAGCTCAGAGTTTCTAAACCCTGCACGAGAACACTACAAAATCATTCATTATTCTTTGTTCCTAAGAAGCCTCATTCTTATTTTTGTGGGTTCTAAGACAATTGATAAGGTCAGTGTGGGAATTGCAGACTCATTCCACAGGAGGTGATTAATAGAATGATTTGGTGGATAGTTCATGAGGTGCTGCCTCTGTGTACTCCTGATCATTAGACCTATGATGATTCTGAAGTGTACCCTGTATTCTCCTTCGGCAGTTTAAGTTTCCAGATCCGCAGATTCCCATGAGTTGGTGGGGATATTGTTTTCCTCTAGCTACGTGGTAACCTGCTCCTATGTAAACACTGAAAATAGTTTCTATTTAGAGAGTTTGGTGTTGAAAATGTGAATAGAGTGGCCAACTCTGTGAGCTGGCATAGGGCACTGATTTTTTTAAACTTTCCACTGAATATGGAAGAACTAGCAGAAATATTAATGTATCTCTCAAGAGCTTTGAGCCTCCTGTTAGAGGGTGTCAAGATCTCAGATAATATAAGAGAGCAGGGATCATTTTTGGCTGGTAAAGAAAAGTTTTGTGCTGGAATCGATGACCACATAAAATACCACAGTGGAAATTAATTGTGCTTGTTGCACATCGCAGACAGTTTTGAGAGGGAACTGATTTTTCAAGATTGTTTAATGTCACTTCCAGTACACAAGTGTAAAGGAGAATGATATAATTGTTACTCTGGATCTGATGCAGCTCAATTAAAAAAATAAAATGAAGAACACAATAATAAAAACACAATAAATATAAATATATAAAATAGCTTACCTACATAGATTGTATCTACATTAAGTGAAGCTAGGTACAGGAGATAAATAAGGTGACTGATACAAAATGATAAACTAGTGGTGGTAGGGGGAGTGGTGGGGTGGGTTAATGAGTGTTAATCAGCCTTATTACTTGGGGAAAGTAACTGTTTTGTGGTGTCTGTTGTTCCTGCCAACGATGCTGCATAGCCTCCTCTGTGATGGAAGTGGGACAAACAGTCCATGCGCAGGGTGGCTGGGGTCCTTCATCGGAAAGATTTCCTGTTTGTGTATGATGTGTCTAGGACCATGAGAGGCTGTGCAAGATGTGAATCCCAGGAACTGGAAACTGCTCACAGTTTACACTACTGTGCTGCCGATGTAGAGAGGGGTGTGAATGGTACAAGTTCTCCTGAGATTGATAACCATTTTTCCTTTGACTTGTTGACATTGAGGAAGAGGTTATTTGCCTGGCGCCAAGCCTCAGGCTCTTCCACTTCCTCTCTGTAGGCTATCTCGTTGTTGTTGATGATGAACCTCACCACTGTTGTAAAAGTTTATAACTGATGCTATTTCAGAGTTGAGCAGTTGTTTTTTTTCATTTGTGCTGGTTGAATGACTTCATCCATCTTGTGTGAATAAAACAGCACAAGCTCTTGGATGGTGTTTTCTTTTTTTTGTAATTTATTTTTATTGAAGTTCATCATCAAATAAACATTTCCATAAGATGTATTTCAGATATTGTACATATATATAGTCATATATGCCCCAAATCTCCACATAATATTTATCTGAGGTATACACTTTATAGAAAAGAGAGGAAAGAAAGAATAAGCGAAATGAACCTTGTTACAGATCCCAGAGCTCCAAATGCGTTTACAATCTTAAACAATCCATTGGTAGCAGATCATTTGGGACTTGCAATTCCTCTCTGTGGAACAATATTTTAAGACTTCGCTATTCCCCAGAGGTGATCTGACGAAGAATCCCTTGGTGTTTGGAACCTGGAACGCATTCTGTGATTAGGTGGTGGAAGCACGTACTCTCATAATATTAAGAAGTTTCTGAATGAATACTTGAATCACCAAAGCATGGAAGATAAAGGTCAGTGCTGGTTAAGTAGGTTAGTAGTGATGGGTAAACCACTAGAAGAACTTAGCTGGTTGAGGATCTGCATTAGTACTGGTTGTTTAAATGTAAAATAGCCGTTGTAAATTGGTGAGAAGAGTGAGGTGAGGGACTGCTGTGAGAATGGGGTGGGGGAGTGGGTTGGAGGGAATGATGGGTAGATGTAGCTAAGTGGGGAAAGGAGAAGGGTACAGACAGATTAGTAGGTGATTAGTGGAACCAGATAAGGGAATAATTGGCAGATGGAACCAGTGAGGAAGGTAATAGTAAAGGTGAATGAAAGGAGAAATAAAAATGGGGAGTTTGTCAACTTTCCATCCCCTCCCCCAGCTCTATTCCATCTGCTCATCATCGCCTGTTAATCCGACTTATCTATCACCTACCAGCTTCTGTCTCACATCTCCCTCTAATTTCTGTGTCTAGACTATCTTGTTCTCCACTCAGGTCTGAACCTGAGAAGTCTACCATCCTTTTGCCTCCACAGATGCTCAACCCACTGAGTTCTTCTAGTTTATCTTTTGCTCCAGTTTCCTATCATTAGCATAGATGGGTTCTTGATGGTGGACTTGGTAAGCCAAAGGGCCTATTTCTGCACTGTTTGACTACTCTTCTGCCCACTAAGATCTCAACCCTTTTCTTATAAACTGCTCCTTAATGTCCTGTATTTTATATTCTGTGCCAGTGTATTTTTTAGAATATTTCCTGAAGTGAAAGGCCTTGCATGAATGTGCACGTAGCTGCAGAAACGTTGGCACATAAGGTAAACCCATCAGTTTACCATTAATGGACACATTAGGATGCGCTTTATAAACTACGGCTCAACATTCAATACTATCATCCCCTCAAAAACTAATCAATAAGTTCAACCTTGGCCTCAATACCTCCTTCTGCTATTGGATCCTGGACTTCCTCACTTGCAGACCACAGTCAGTTTGGATTGGCAACAACATCTCCTACCCAACCTCGGTCAGCATAGGAGCGCTACAAGGCTGTGTGCTTAGCCCCCTGCTGTATTTGCTTTACACTTAGACTGTGTGGCTACTAATTTGCAGAGCATCTCAAAAAATGTACAACAACAAAAACCTAGGGCAAGTCACTACCCTTCGTACATTCTGTCCTCCACCACCCTGCCCTCTGCCCCAGCACTCTGTGGCACCATGAGCCAGTGGAGCACTCTCTTGGTTACTCAAAACAAGTAAAAACTTCAGTTGAGTTCAGATGTTCTGAAAAATCCCTTAACATATAATTTTGTATCCCTATAACCTGTAGAAACAAAATGATGAATAAGAAGTGTGACAGCATAAAGGTTTGTTGTAACTTAAGCCTTTAGGGTCCAAGTTATTATAGTTATGAAGTGCTGGAGCTTTTTTCTCTGTTGTACGCACCAAACCTGGAGTATAAACACTCGGATATTGAACTCTGCTCCTGAAATGTAATCCTTCATTGTCATTGCACACTCCTCTGCCTTCATCCTTGGCATTTTAAAATTAGGTTCAATTCTGGCTACTAGTTCTAAAGATTTTCCTGCATGAATGACTGATACTTGAATTCTGAAAGTCCGTGTCCTTGTATGAACAAAAACTTACGAACAGCACAATGTTATGTAGCCCCACAGGCCGCCTTCTGGTTATAGAAATGAAGGTTGAACAATGAGTTGAATTTACTCTTGTATTTTCATTGTGAATTTCAGGCCTTTTTTTTTAGGAATAAATGAAGAAAACTCTTAGCTTTTACATAAACACAAAATACACTGCAGATGCTGTGATCAAATCAACACGTCCAAACAAGCTGGAGGAACTTAGCAGGTCGGGCAGCATCCGTGGAAACGAGCAGTCAATGTTCCGGGCCGAGACCCTTCGTCTGGACTGAAGAAGGAGGGGGCAGGGGCCCTATAAAGAAGGTGGGGGGAGGGTGGGAAGGAGATGGCTGGTGGGTGTAATTCCAGAAGTAGTAATTCCCTCCCTCTCCTTTTCCCCCATCCCAGTTTCACTCTGCTTCCTCCTCCAGCTGCTTATCACCTCTCTCATGATTCTGCCTTCTACTACACAATGCTTTCACCTTACATTCCTTCTTCACCTTTCCTGCATATCGCCTCCCTGCTTCCCCTCCCCCACCCCTTGATCTTTCCTCTGATCGGTTTTTCACCTGTCACCCACCAGCCTTCTCCTTCCCACCCTCCCCCCACCTTCTTTATAGGGCTTCTGCCCCCTCCTCCTTCAGTCCTGACGAAGGGTCTCGGCCCGAAACATCGACTGCTCGTTTCCATAAATGCTGCCCGACCTGCTGAGTTCATCCAGCGTGTTTGTAGCTTTTACATAGTTCCTTTCAAATTAACAGATATGGCCATAAATTAGTTCTAAATAAATAGTTTAAAATACTCATAAATTTGATTTGCAAGAGATAACAAGATTTCATGAACATAAGTAGGATCATCATTTATTCCCACTTCGTTTTCCACCTGATAGCTAATTTTCAATATTTTCCATTTTATTTATCCATAATTCCATGTGTTCTCACCTTGCTGAACATCCTCCCATTTTCAAAGCACATTGTTGAAAGCTTTCCGAGATTACGAATACTCCACATCACTAGAGTAGTCTGTTGTGGTTTTCATTTTATGGTTTCACGTTGTCTCTGATTGATCCTATCATTGTGATATCATTCTGGGGGAACGTTGTCTCATTTTTTTAACTGCATTGCATTTGTGGTTTCTAAATGACAATAATCTGAATCTGAATAATCTTTTTCAAGGTATTTTACTCCAAGCTTCATAATAGATTCCAGGTGATTCCATGATAACCAATGTTGATAGCTTCGCATTTTCTCCTTTGCAGTGCGGTCTCAACCGCTATGCTCCATCCACAGGAACCACCGACAGTTTATAGAATGTTGGAAATGGAAGCCAGAGAAATCCGTATCTCCAAAGTCTTCTTAAAACCTCAGGATGCAAATCATTTCAAGTTCACTCGATTCTATAATACCAATTTTTTTGGCTAATACTTGGATTTCTTAAAGTGCCTTATCAATTTAGTTAATTGTTCTGTTTTAGCCTGTCTAAAATTTCCATTTTCTTGCATTGAGAATAAAGTAATAGCAAGAATAAAAGCAATGAAGAAGTATAAATGGAGTTTGCAAAGACACTCATGAAAGGAGCATAATTCTTTTTCAGGTTCACAAAGACCCTGTAAGAAGATCAGAACTTGCCAACTACATTCAAAGTAAATTGGCTCCATTAGGAACCTAGATTTTGTGACTTATTTGTTCCTCCTTTCTGTGTCTGTCTACGAGGTAATTTACATGTTTTTTTTGAAGGTGCATTACTTTTATCTCATCTCTTTTAACAGTCAAATAGTTGTTTAAGAACAAGTTGGTAACAATTCCCCTGAATACTACAGTGCCTAAAATTGGTGACAATGATAAAATGCTGTATATATAGTGTCAGGTGTCCAGTATTTGTAGATGGGTGAAAAAAATATCCACACTTAATCTATTGCTATTGTAGAGGTAGACTTGACCCAGTATAGGGGTAAGTTTGGTCTGCACCTCCAAGGTGACTTGAAGCACATTGCCAAGCTAATTTGCACCCTCATTTGCCTCGGGACACCAAACAGCACTTCCTCTGTGATCTGTATAGGGTCTATGATCTCACTGCTGCTATGCCCCATTTCCATAGACACTATGACCATCTCCTGAGTAAATAGTGATGCAAAAAAAAAAATCCATTGTAGATGTCCCCCACCTCTTTAGGTTCCACACATAGATTGCCACTCTAATCTTGCAAAGGACCAATTTTTTCCCCCTGCTAACCTTTTGCTCTTAATATATCTGTAGAAGCCCTTTGGATTCTCCTTCACCTTGTCTGCTAGAGCAACCTCATGTCTTCCTTTACCCCTCCTGATTTCCTCCTTAAGGTTTTGTCTTGCATTTTTTATACTCAAGTAATTCATTTGTTCCTACATGCGTATACTAGCTGTGCACCTCTTTTTTCTTAACCAGGGCCTCAATATCTCTCAAGCTAAGGTTCCCTAAACCTTTTATCTTTGCCTTTTACTCTGACAAGAACATACAAACTCTGTACTCTTGGAATTTCATTTTGAAGGCCTCTCACTAAGCACAATTTTGCCTGAAAACAACCTGTCTCAATGTACAGGTTTGCTTGATTCTTTCTGATACCATCAAAACTGGCCTTTGCCAATTTGGAATTTAACCCGATTACCAGTCCTCCCTCCATAATTAAAACTAATAGTGTTATGATCATTAGATGCAAAGTGTTCTGCTACACAAACTTCTGTCATTTGTCCTGACTCATTCCCTAATAGATCTAATACCATGCTCACTTACATTGGAACTTGTATAATGATTGAGGAAAGTTTCCTGAACACATTTCAAGTCATAGAGTCATAGAAAAGTGCAGCACAGAAACAAGCTCTTTGACTCATCTAATTCGTGCCAACCCCTTTAAACTACCTAGTTGTATGCAGCTGCTCCCAGACAATGTACCTATCCAAACTTGTCTTAAATGTTGAAATCAAGTTTGCATGTACCAAATGTACTGGCATCTCGTTCCACAGTCACAACTCTGAGTGAAGAAGTTTCCCTTCATGTTCCCCTTATTCACCCTTAACCCATGACGTCTAATTGTAGTCCCACCAAACCTCCGAGGGAAAATGCCTGCTTGCATTTACTCCTCATAATTTTGTACACTTGTATCAAATTTGCCCTCAATCTTTAATGTTCCAAGGAATAAAGTCCTAACCTATTCAATCTTATAACTTGGGTTCTCCAGTCCTGAAAACATCCTTGTAAATTTTCTTTGTACTCTTTTAACTTTGTTTACATCTTCCTGTAGGTAGGTGACCATAATTGCACACAATACTACAATATCTTGTACAACTTCAACATAATATCTCATCTCCTGTACTCAATAATTTGATTTATGAAGGCTAATATGCCAAATGCTTTCTTTATGGTCCTATCTACCTGTGCCACCACTTCCAATGAATTATGGACCTGTATTTCCAGATCCCTTTGTTCTGCTGCACTCCTCACTGTTGATTACACTTCAATCTGGGTGTCATCTGGCAGATCCGTTTAACCACATTATCATCCAGATCATTGATATTAATGACAAATAACAACGGATCCCTCACCGACCCCTGTGGCACTCCACTGGTCACGGGTTTCCAGTCGGAGAGGCGCCACAGGGCCCAATGGAACACCTTGTCAGGCCCTGAGGATTCATCCATCCTAATTTGCCTCAAGACAGCAAACACCTCCTCCTCTGTAATCTGTATAATGTCAATGACCTCACTTCCATAGACTCTGTGTCTGTTTCCTGAGTAAATATAGATGCAAAAACATATCCATTTTAGATCTCCTCCATCTCTTTTGGCTCAATGAATATATTACCATTCTGATCTTCCAGAGGACTAATCTTGTCCCTTGCAATCATTTTGCTCTTACCATATCTGTAGACTCCCTTCGGATTACTTTGCTAGGGTAACCTCATGCCTTCTTTGCCCTCCTGAATGGTTTCATAAGGGTTTTCTTGCTTTTCTTATACTCCACAAGTGCCTCATTTGTTCCTACCTGCCTATACCTGCTATGCACCTCCTTCTTATTTCTGTCACCCACAAAGTGAACAAGAACAAGATCAGCTAAATTCTTCAAAGCAATTGCAGTCTTACCTTCAAGATCCCTAACTCTGTGTGTCTAATCACCAGTGATTTATTTATGAATGAAAAGATTTTTTTAAATTTCTAAAATCTTCAGCAAGGAAGTCTGCAGAACTGAGTCCCTTGCTTCTCTTGCATACAGATGTCTGAGACTTCAAATCTTAGTTTAACTTGGGCATTTTTTTTGTCACGTTATCTTCATTGTTATAAAGTTTTCTTGAGGGAAAAGCCAAGGCATAGTCAAATAAATCTGTAGGTCGTGATTTGTTCAGTTAAATCTATGATCGAGCTCTCATTACTTCAATGTAAAGCCATGAGGAAATGGACCCCCCTACTCAGTCTCGTGAAGTTTCCAGTGTAAAGTTGGCAGAGATCATTGAACTGCTCTTGGTGAGATTGGGACATTAACACGTGCAGAGATATCCTGTACTTGTTAGTAATTGTATGGGGAAGCATACAGTTTTCCATGAAATTACTTGAATCTCTACCCCTCCCCCACACACCCTTTCCGTATGTGAGATATCGTATCATCTACTGTTACTTGATTTTTCCTTCTCTTCCAATTGGTCTGGTTCTTTCAAATTGTAATCTGTAATGTTGCAACATCCTGATGCTCTTCAACAAGCTAATTGAGGAGCTTTACGGATGATGTAGGTGTGTTCAAGTACTTGAGATAATTCTGAAAGAAACGTCGGTCATAGAACCAAATAGGAATGAAGAGAGTAAGAAAACAAGATGAAAAACACCAAGATGCAGAAAAAACCATGTACAGAGAACTTTAGAAGAGAGGCCAACAAATAGTAAATGGTTTCCTTCATGGATGCACTGGTTTTATATGTAGTTTTTTAAATTATGGAAGTGTTGCCTTCTTGGACAGTTGTTCCGATCTGTAAAGCAATAGGCAAGCAAACACGCTCAAAGTCGAATTTTTGTCATATGCACAGATGCAGTGATAAACTTGCCACTGCATCACAGGTTCATACCAATTAAAAGGAAAATAACTGATAAAGGCAATATTTGACTTGTCTGTTTCCACTTAAAATCCTTTTAAGTCACAGAAAAATGATTTGTGCTGAAAGTTAGTTAAACAGATGGAAAATTAAATGTGGTAAATTGATGATGCACTGACCCGCTTATTGCTGTCTACTTCAGCTAATGTCTACAAATGCAAGACAAGCATCTAGTGTCTGTTCTTAACATGGTTTCGAAAGCATTAGTCTAATTAAGACATCCAGCATTGGAAACAAAATCTAGACATGATCTAAGAAGCAAGAAGTCAGAGCACTATGTTTTATGGTTCAATTTTTTTTCTAGTTCTAATTATAAAAAGCAAGCACTACCTGTCAGGACTTTCAGTGGAGCTTGATGAGATTGTTTGGTGTTTTAGGCACTCAGAAGAGGCCAATAAAAAACAGACTGGCTGTTGTTGGAGTAAGATGAGTTTAGAATGGGGAATTGAGGATTTGGTGAGTAGAGGCTTTTGGGGGTGGGGTAAGCCACCAGAAGCCATGGTACTTGTTCCACCAGCAACATAAGTAGGAGGAGTTTCTGAAGAGGGAATATAGAGAGCTAGATAGGGAGATGAAAAGCAGAATCACAAGGGGAGTCTCTAGGTTGCTGTCTGTGTCATATGCCAATGAGAGAAAGAATAGGATGATTGGCAGATGAATGTATGGCTGAAGTGTTGGTGCAGCAGGCAGGGATTCACATCTGTGTATCACTGGGATCTCTTCTAGGGGAAGGTATGATCTGTAAGAAAAGGACAGGTTAAACCTGAACTCGGGGGGGGGGGGTGGGGGTGGAGACACATTGGCAATATCCTAGCAGGCAGGTTTACTAGAGCTATTGATGAAGGTTTAATTTAGGTTGGCAGGAGGATGGGAGCCAGAGTGATCGGTCAGAGGATGAGGAGGTTAGTGTAAAGGTAAATACAGCACCTTGAGAGACTTTGAGGAAGGATAGACAGTGGATGGGGCCTGTACTCACTGGAATTTAGAAGAATATGTGGGGATCTCATTGAAACATACCGAATGTTGAAAGGATGTGGAGAAGATGTTTCCTCTGGTGGGTATATCCAGAACTAGAAAGCATAACCTCAAAATTAAGGGGAAACCTTTTGGAACAAGTGTAAGGAGGAATATATTTAGCCAGAGAGTAGTAAATCTGTGCAATACTCTGTCACAGATGACAGTGGAGGCCAAGTCCATGGGTACATTTAAGCTGGAAGTTGATTGTTTCCTGATCGGTCAGGGTGTCAAAGGATATGGCAAGACTGCAGGTGTATGGGGTTGAGTAGGATCCGAGATCAGCAATGATGGAATGGTGGAGCAGACTTGATGGGTTGAATGACCTAATTCTGTCCCATGCCTTATGGTTTTATGGTCTAACTGCAGCCAATTGGATGGGTTGAAATGTGTCTATTTTCGTGCAAGAAATATCAGGAACAAGGATAAAATTAAACCATGGATCAATACATGGAGCTATGATGTTGTGACTGTTAGAGGCTTGGCTGTCACAAGGGCAGGAATGGCTGCTAAATGTTCTAGGGTTTAGATGTTTCAATGTGGATAAGAAGGGAGGTAAAAAAAAAAGTGGGGGAGTGACATTGCTAATCAAAGATAGCATCATAAATGCAGGAAGTAAGAATGTTGTGGAGGGATCATCTACTGAATTAGAGTGGGTGGAAGTCAGAAATGGGAAGGGAGTAATCACTCCATTGGAAATATGCCCACCTCACTCACCCACCCAATAGCAACAGAGACTGAGAAACAGATATGGAGTCAGATTTTGGAAAATGACAGGGTTGTTGTCTTGAGTGATTTGAAGCTCCCTGATAGTGATTGGGACCTCCTCAGCACAAAAGGTTTAAATGGGGCAGGATTTGTTAGGTGGGTCCAGGAATGATTCATAACACAATATGTAGACAGGCTGAGTAGAGAAGAGGCTATACTGCATCTGATACTAGACGAAGAATCTGCAGTGGTGACAGATCTTTCGTTTGGCAATAACTTTGGAGACAATGACCATAGATTCTTGACTTATACCAAGCCTTGGGCAGGGAATATAAGAACATTAGAAATAAGAGCAGGAGTAGGCCATCCGGCCCATCGAACCTGCCCCGCCATTCAATAAGATCACGGCTGATCTGTCCATAAACTCAGCTCCATCTACCTGCCTTTTCCCCATAACCCTTAATTCCCCTACTACTGTATGTAAATACCTATCTAACCATATCTTAAATACATTTAGTGAAGAAGCCTCAACTGCTTCCCTGGGCAGAGAATTCCACAGATTCACCACTCTCTGGGAAAAACAATTTCTCCTCATCTCCGTCCTAAGTCTTCTCCCCTGAATCTTGAGGCAATGTCCCCTAGTTCTAGTCTCACCTACCAATGGAAACAACTTTCCTACTTCTATCTTATCTATCCCTTTCAAAATTTTGTATATTTCTATAAGAGCCCCTCCCATTCTTCTGAATTCCAGAGAGTATAGTCCCAGGTGACTCAATCTCTCCTCATAGGTTAACCCCTTCATCCCTGGAATCAATCTGGTGAACCTCCTCTGCACTGCCTGCAAAGCCAGTATATCCTTCCTCAAGTATGGAGACTAGAACTGCACACAGTACTCCAGGTGCGGCCTCACCAGTACCCTGTATAGTTGCAGCATGACCTCCCTGCTCTTGAATTCATTCCCTCTAGCAATGAAGGCCAAAATTCCATTTGCCTTCTTAATGACCTGTTGTCCCTGCAAGCCAACTTTTTGCAATTCATGAACAAGCACTCTCAAGTCCCTCTGCACAACAGCATGCTGCAACCTTTCACCATTTAAATAATAATATGTTCTTCTATTATTCCTTCCAAAGTGGATGATCTCGCATTTACCAACAGTGTATTCCATCTGCCAGACCTTGGCCCACTCACTTAACCTATCTATATCCCTCTGCAGACTCTCCACATCCTCTGTACAATTTGCTTTTCCACTCAGTTTAATGTCATCAGCAAATTTTGCTACGCTACACTCAGCCCCCTCTTCCAAATCATCAACGTAAATGGTAAACAGCTGCGGGCCCAGCACAGACCCCTGCGGCACCCCACTCACCACAGACCGCCAACCGGAGAAACACCCATTTATACCAACTCTCTGCCTTCTATTGGTTAACCACTCCACTATTCATGCCAATACACTTCCTCTGACTCCATGCATCCGCATCTTATTTATAAGTCTCTTGTGTGGCACCTTATCGAACGCCTTCTGGAAATCCAAGTATACGACATCCACCTGTTCCCCTCTATCCACTACACTCATTATGTCCTCAAAGAACTCCAGTAACTTTGTCAAACAGGACCTTCCCTTTCTGAATCCATGCTGCATCTGTCTAATGGAACCACTCCTTTCTAAATGTTTCACTATTTCTTAATGACAGCTTCAAGCATTTTCCCGACTACAGATGTTAAGCTAACTGGCCTACATTCGTCTTTTGCTTACATCCTTTTTTAAAAAGTAGCATGACATTTGCTGTCCTTCCAATCTGCCAGGACCTGCCCAGAGTCTAGAGAGTTTTGGTAAATGATTACCAATATGTCTACTATAACCTCTGCCCATTCCCTCAGTACCCTTGGATGCATCCCACCAGGACCAGGGGACTGATCTACCTTCAGACCCTCTAATTTGCTCATCAGTATCTCTTTAGTGGCAGTGATTTTATCGAGGTCCTCACCTCCCATGTCATCCTTCTTTGGCATATTAGACGTGTCCTCCACCGTGAAGACTGACACAAAGTAGTTGTTCAATGCCTTAGCCATTTCCTTATCACCCAATATCAGTTTCCTCTTCTCGTCTTCAAGGGGCCTACGTTGACTTTAGCCACCCTCTTCCGCTTTATATATTTATAAAAAAACTTTTGCTGTTTTTATATTTTGTGCTAATTTTTCATACTCTATCTTCCCTTTCCTTGTTCCTCATTTAGTTGTTCTTTGTTGATTTTTAAAGTTTTCCCAATCCTCCAGTCTGCCACTACTCTTTGCGACTTTATACGCATGAATTTTTAATTTGCCGCTATCTTTTATTTCCTTAGTTATCCAAGATTGGCTCTCCCCACTCTTACTGTCCTTACTTATGACTGGAATATACTTTTGTTGAAGAAGAAGAAGAAGAGCCCTTAACTCGGCAGTGGAGTTATCGGGGCATCGTCATGACGGTGTTTCCGTAGCAAGCTATTCTTGTTTTTATGAGGCCGAGTTGCTAGCTCGACGCTCAACCTGTCTTGGGTTCGAACTCAGGAACCTTCGCTCTGGAGTCTGGCGCTGATATTATTGCGCCTCAAAGCGGGACATACTTTGAGCACTTGAAAAATCTCTTTTAAGGTATTCCATTGTTCCTCAACTGTCCTACCAAATAGCCTATGCTCCCAATCCACATTAGCCAACTCCTCCCTCATCCCGTTGTAGTCTCCCTTGTTCAAGCATAATACACTAGTTTTAGATCTATTTCATCCTCCATCTGTATGTGAAATTCAATCATACTATGATCATTCTTTCCAAGAGGATCCCTGACTACGAGTTTGTTAATCTTACCTGTCTCATTGCACAGGCCTAGATCTAAGATAGTATTTTCTCTTGTAGGTTCACTAATGTGGTGCTCAAAAATGCCATCATGGATGCATTCTGCGAAGTCCTGCTCAAGACTTCCTTGACCAACCTGACTCACCCAATCTGTGTGGAAGTTAAAATCCCCCATGACATTCCGTTCTTACAAGCCTCAGTTATTTCTTGGTTAATCACCTCTGCCACTGCAATATTTTTATTAGGTGGCCTATAGACAACACCTACCAGTGATTTTTTTTTCCCCTTCACTATTCTTAATCTCTACCCAGATGGACTCAACATTCTGCTCTGTAGATCTTATATCGTCTCTCACAATCGCCTTGATCTCATCCCTAATCAAAAGTGCCACTCCACCTCCTCTGCCTTCCTGCCTGTCTTTCCGTATTACCTGATACCCTTGGATATTTAATTCCCAGTCATCTCCACCTTGCAACCCAGTTTCTGTAATGGCCACTAAATCATATGCCTTGCTACTGATCTGTGCCACAGTTTCACTAACCTTGTTTCTCATACTACGGGCATTTAGATAAAGTGAGCAGATGGTATAAGAAAGTATTTAATGGGGGGGGGGGGGTGGTTGAATTATGATGCTATTCGGCAGGAATTTGGGTGTACGTGCATGGGTTTGCCCATTGAGGCAGGGAAAGGATGAAGGGAACGTTTGCAAGAAATGTGCAACATCTTATCAAGGGGAAGAAAGAAACATATTTAAAAGTTTGGGAAGCAAGGATCAGACATAGCCTGAGGGAGTTAAAGGTAATCAGGAAAGAGCGTAAGTCCATTCAGCTGTAAGGGAACATGAGAAGTGCTTGGTAAGTATGGTCAGGAAAACCGAAGGTGATCTGCATGTACATAAACAACAGCAGCATGACTAAAGTGGGGGTGAGACCAATCGGGACTACATGAGGAAACGTGCCTGGAATCAGAGGATGTAAGGGAGATCCTTTAAGTATTCACCAATGAGAGGGACCTTGAATGTGAGTATAGCATAAAACAGGCTGAAATGCGCGAACGTTTCAAGGTTAAGAAAGAGTGTTGGAACGTTCCTAGGACTCAATGGAATATACCCGAGGTTACTTTGGGAGGTGAAGGATGATTGCTGCACCTTTGGAAATGCTCTTTACATCTTCACTAGCCACAGAGGTACTATTAGAAGGTTGGATGGTAGCAAATACTTTTCCCTTGTTCAAGATAGTTAGGATAATCCTGGTAATTATGGACAAGAGAGTCTTATGTTAGTAGTGGACAAACTATTGGGGAGAATTCTTAGAGACAGGATTTATGAGCACTTGGAGAAGCACAGTTTTTAATTATTAGTCAGAATGACTTTGTGAGGGGCAAGTCATATCTCACATGCCTAATTGAATTATTTGAGGAATTTAAAAACAAACTGATGAAGGTAGGGTCGTGAGTGTGGTGTATATGGATCTGTGGTGAAAAAGGCGATTGACAAAGTCCCCCATGGTAAACTCAGTCTGAAAATCAAGAGGTATGAGTTCCAGGGCAACTTGGCTGCATGGATTCAGAATTGGCTTGTCCACAGAAGGTAAAGGGTGGTACTATTCTACCTGGGTGACCAGTGGCATTCCACAGGGATCTGTTCTGCAATCTCTACTCTTTGTGGTTTTTATATAATGACGCATGAGCAAGTGGCAGGTGGTGTTGTGGAGGGTGTAAATGGTAGATCCTTCAAAGTTGTCACATTCGTTAGTAAGGTGATTAAGAAGGCATATGGTATGTTGGCCTTCATTAATCGGGGGATTGAGTTCAAGAGCTGTGAGGTAATGTTGCACTCTATCAAACCCTAGTCAGATGACACTTGGAGTATTGCTTTCATTTCTGGTCACTTTATTAAAGGAAGGATGTGGAAGTTTTAGAGAGGGTGCAGAGGAGATTTACTGGGATGCTGCCTGGAATAGAGAGCATGTCTTGTGAGGATAATTTGAGCAAACAAAAGCTTTTCCTTTCAAGTGAAAGAGGATGAGGGGGGACTTGATAGAAGACAGAGTGGACAGCTGTAGGCATTTTATCAGGACAGAAATGGCTAATATGAGAGGGCAATTATCTAGAGGATAATTCCGGGAATGAAAGGGTTAACATATGAGGAGTGTCTGGCAGTTTTGGGCCTGTACTCACTGGAATTTAGAAGAATGCGGGATGATCTAATTGAAACCTACTGAATGTTGAAAGGACTAGATAAGGTGGATGTGGAGAGGATATTTCCTCTGGTGCAGGTATCCAGAACCAGAGGGCACAATTTCAAAATTGAGGGATGATCTTTTTAGAACAGTAGTAAGGAGGAATTTTTGTTGCTAAAGAGTAGAATCTGTGGAATTCTCTGCCACAGACTGCGATAGAGGACAAGTCCATAGAGATACTTAAGACAGAAGTTGATTGGTCGGGGCATCAAGGGGTATGGTGAAAGGGCAGGTGTATGGGGTTGAATGGGATCTGGGATCAGTCATGATGAAATGGTGGAGTGGACTCGATGGGCTGAATGGCCTAATTCTGCTCCTATATCTTGTGGTTTAAGCAGGGTTTTTGCACAAAGATAGGCAGCTGTGTGTGCAGCAGCATGGATTATTGGTAGGGTGTGATGAGCTAGCTGAAGTGCAAGGCCAATGATGAAGGTAAGATAATAGCCCCTGTTGTGTCAAACTACTGAATAGCAGAGTTTAGAGATACTGTAAATCCTAAAATATCTAAAGTGGTCATGTCATTTGTGTTGCATTAAATATGTAAGGTTCATCATGAATTATGATCTTGGAGCCTATTTTTGGGGTTACTGAATTTAGATTTTTAAAAAAAATCAGTATCAGGTCAAATGTTATTGATGTGTTGTTAAATTTTGTTTGTGGCAGCAAACAGTGCAATACAGAAATTACCATAAGTTATAATAAAAAATATGTAAAATAGATAAATTGTGAAAATTAGAGCAAAATAGTGAGGTAGTGTTCATGAACACCATGTTGAATGTGCATCCTCAGCCCCCTATACTTCCTCTTCATTAATAGCAATGAAAAGAAGGCATGGTCTATATGGTGAGGGGTCCTCAATGATGAATATCATTGAGTCACCACCTTTAGAAGATGACCTTGATGGTCGGAAGGTTCGTATCCTTTTATTTAATTGATATGTAGTTGTTCAGACACAACAAATTGGCGACAAGTACAAACCTGAATATCAGCAAATGTCACCAACTGCACAGTTATAGGACGACAGACTTTGGAGGAAGGAAGAGAGACGGTGAGAGGAAACAGTGAATCAGTACGAAGAAGACCATCACGGACGTTAACAAAGTAACGCCAGAGTAACTGCATAGTACACAGTGAAAGACACGCGACTAGCAAAGTTGAAGTGAAAATAATGTGACGATGGCTTTAGTTAGGAAAGTAGATGGATTTGATAGCGCTAATGAGGACTGGGAATTGTATATCGAGAGGGTTTAGCTTTATCGTAATGTGAACAACATGATGAGGAAAAGAAAATATCCACACTTATTAGCTTAATGGATGCTAAAACATGCAAGCTCTTACGCAACTTAGTAACTTCTGAAAAGCCAGTAAGCTAGCAGATGTTCGATTTAAATTTTTACATAAGCACTTATGCTCTAAACTGCTGGTAAAAGCTGAGAGATTTAAATTTCACAAAAGGAACCAGCCAAAGAATGAAAGCATTTCTGAATACAATGAAGAACTGCACAAACTTCCTTAATATTATAATTTTAGAGAGAGACTTTCTGATGCATTAAGGGACAGGCTTGTATGTGGCATGTATAGTGAGAGCACTCAAAGAGGCTATTGGCAGGAAGAGACCTAATCAAGAACGGGCATTGACAATTGCAATATCGTTGGACACAGCAGAAATGGATGCATCAGACTTAGAAAAGAAGATTTTAGAATGTGAAATACACAACATGTACCTCAAAGGTACAAGAAGCCAAAAATGTTATTGACGTGGCAAATCCTCCAATGATGCAAATAACTGTTGGTTCAAAGAAAAAAGTTTGCAGAAAGTGTTACAGACAAATCCAAAGTGAGTGCAAGTCAGACAAAAAGCACAACCAAGGAGAAAAACCACACAACAAAAAGTTTCAAACACAAACCAAACAAACACGTAAAGTGATTGAATGTGAAACTGAACCAGACCAACGCAGAGTCTGACAAAGGCATTATGCTTAGAACTGCATAACATTACTGAAGCAGATTGCAAATGAATATGGATCACAATAGATGTGTCTGGTGTAGTACTGAAAATGAAGTTGGATGCAGGGTCAGCTTTGTAATTTCAGAGGTTGACTACAACCAAAATGTTTTCTAAGCTACCATAAGAAAAAAAAGCTTCGTGATATGAAAGACCTACATGGGCAAAAAAAAAGTGCCTCCCAAAGGCAATCTGAAAGTAAGTGTGACGTAAGGAGGCAAAACACAGCAGTTAGAGATTTACGTGTTGTAAAGTGGAGGGCCAATTTTCTGATTTTCAAACGTGAATGGTTGAGAAAAATCCAACTAGACTGGTGCACAATCACAGCTCTCAATGTGATATCAATAGGCAACTGAAGCCCAAGTGGTAGCAATGACCAGAGACCCTTGTATCTGCTTAATAGTAATGAGAAGATGTTTGAGAAGGGTTTTGGTAAACTCAAAGGCACGAAGGCCAGAACTGAGCTGGATGAAGCAGTAACACCAAGATTCCATAAAGTGCTTTAAGCACTGTGTCCTAAAGTGGATGATGAACTTCAGAGCTTGGAGGCATCTGGCATTCTCTCCAAAGTTGAGTGGAGCAATTGGGCCACACCTGTCATCCTGGTGATCAAGAAAGGGAAGGCTGGAGCTGTTTGTGTATACTGGTACCTCAAAGTGAGTATCAACCTTGTGCTATGTACTGCGCAATATCCCTGCTACAAAAAGACATTTTTGCATCTTTGGCAGACAAGGAAAGGTTTTCAAAGATTGACTTGTCAGAAGCCTATCTGCAAATGGAGATTAAGGAGTCAAACAGAAAATTCCTCACAATCAACACTCACAAAGGACTGTTGCAATATAATTGTCTCGTCTTTGGCATTGTATCAGCTCCAGCAATTTGATAAAGAACAATGGACCAAGTGCTCCAAGATATCCCAGAAACATAATGTTACCTGATGACATCATTGTGCCTGGGAAGAATGATGAAGAGCACCTCCAGACCCTTGGTAAAATGCATATCAAGCTGAGTGAATATGGTCTGCGAGCAAAGAGCGAGAAATGTGAGTTTTGAAGAATGAAATCTCATATTGTGGATATGTCATTTACAAGCAGGGCTTACATAAGTCATGAGAGAAGACTGAAGCAGTGTTCAGGCACCCAAACCAGAAAATGTGTCACAACTCAGGTCATACTTGGTAAACTACTATCACCAATTTCTCCCAAACATTGCTACGGTGCTGCACCCATTGAACTCACTGTTGCAGACAGGAGCAAAGTGGGAATGGTTAGAAAGATGTGAAGGTCTTCAAGGAAACAGAGACTAATAACATCAGATGAACTGCTCATGTGTCCCCTTATTGTATTTGTGCAGTTTTGTCACACACTATGAAAGATGGATCTGAATGTCCGAGTGCATTTGCTTCAAGATCACTGACGAATGCAGAACATAACTAGACCAAGAGGCCCTTAGTCTAGTACGGGGATAAAAGTTTAATCCAGTGACAGACCCCCTGCCCCTTGTATACATTTTCAATCCCAGGAAGGGAATCCCAGTGATTACTACCCAGTTGCAACATTGAGTACTTTTCCTAGGAGCCCACTGTTATGACAGAGTTAAGTGGTACCAAACAACACAGCATCACTGACAGCTTATCACCTCCTCCACTATTGACGACTGAAAAAGAAAAGTCTTCATTCTGTTACCCAGCAGAAGAGTCCCACACAGCATTGGTGGACCAGTTGTTGGTAACAAATTCTGAAATGCAAAGCGAAACAAAGAATGACTCGACTTTGTCAAAAGTCTATGACATCACCATGCAAGGATGGCCAGCTGAGGGTAATCCTGCCTCCTGCTCTCTCTCACATGAGTTAACCTCGCCTCCCATGTGCGCGCCCTTACTTAAGTGATATGTAGTTGTGCAGACAGAACAGCAGTGATATAACCAGTTGGAATGCTCTCCAAGGGACGTCAATAGAAATTTGTGGCATTGAATGTAGAGAAAGTAGAGCAGTGGTTAAGCATGTATCTTAGGATGTGCCTATGTTGATTGCCACCATGAAAGTGATATTATTTCCAATCCACACTGGCTGTGGTCTCCCAATGAGGAAGTCAAGGATTCAGTTGCAGAGGGAGTTATAGAGGCCCGGGTTTGAGGCTGTTGATTAGTACTGAAGGGATGATCATGTTGAATGCTGAGTGTAATCAATGAACAGCAGCTTGTCATAGGTATTGCAATTCTCTAGGTGATCCGAAGGTGAGTAGAGAGCCAGTGAGACTGCATTTCTCCTCCCAATTTTATCTCTCATCCCCTTCTGTAAACTTCTCAGGAAAAATTTGTAACTTCTCTGCTCTGGGCTTTCCTTCTTGCTAGCAAGTCTCTCTCATTATTTTGATACTGAATCATTTTGAGATTTGTTCAGTGCTGTGGAAATATATGAAAAGCCAGTCACACTTCCTTGCAAATTGAGAGGATGTGCGTTTTTGAAAAATAAAGCTAACAAAAGAAGTGAAACCACTTAGCAAAAATTTTTGATCTGAATATTATTCAGGGTTTTAGGAATTACCAATAATAATGAATTCCTGGAATAATACGCAATAATTATTGAGATTTATAAAAATCCAGCATATTTCAATGGAGCTCACATGATCTCATTAAGATGTGTGAGGGGTTATCCAATTCAAGAAATTTCATACAGCTCAAAGCTCCTGTAAATTTTCTTTGCAATTCTTTTGATATCCCAAGTTCCCTCTACTGTCTGTCTTCCATTCATTAATAATTAACAGTTGGATTGTGATATTTGAAGGTGTATAGCTTATGTTAGGACCCTTCTCCTGAACTTAAAGTGCCGAATAGAGATGGTCCATAATGATTTGGTCTTCTATTGCTATGGTGAAGAGGTGTTGTGAAACCTTGTATAGTTGCACTGTACATATTTTTGTTATTAATGGAATAGCATTCAAAGGGCAGCAGGAAATGTAACCTGGTTGCAAGCAAGGCAAACTGATTTTATAGCAGATAGAGCACCAGAACATCTCAATTAAATTACTTAAATTGATTCCCTTTAAAATCTTATCTGTTATGTTTCTGTGCATTCAAAGCAAATTTCAATTTAGTGAAGGACAATGGCGCCTCTGAGATTCAAGGTAATGGGATGAGAGTCTGTATCTGACAGCCTTGTATGGATTTGCAGGCACAGAGGTTAGGCAGATACTGTCAAGTTACTACCCACTGAGAAACAATAACACAGAACTGTCTGTGATTTATATAAACACTGCTGCTAATGCCATGGGCATTTAACCTGACAGTCAGACCACTAGTTCAAGCAATTATTAAAGATGCCCAGCAGTGATAGTTTGAGGACCATGGAGGATTCAGGGTTTGGTCTCACAAATAACTTGCTGTTCAATCATAGCATTGTAGTGGATATTGCACTTGCTTTTGTATAATGAATCATAAGATATAGAAGCAGATTACGCCATTTGGCTTATCGAAACTGCTCCACCATTTCATCATGGCTGATTCATTTTCTCTCTCATGCCAACAAATGTGTACATCTTATCCTCCATACCCCTTCCCACTAGTTTCCATAGGTCTCACTTTCTCTGCGACGCCCTTGTCCACTCGCTCCTCCCCACTGATGTCCATTCTGGCACTTATCCCTCCAAGCATGACAAATGCTACACCCACCCCTACAGCTCATCTCTCATCACCATTCAAGGCCCCAAACAGTCCTTCCAGGTGAGTCAGTGTGTGTCTGTTGGGCCCTCGTTTTGTTTCTGTGCTCCTGAGGTAGCCTCCTCGACATTGGTGAAACCCAGTGTAGACTGGGGTACTGCTATGTTGAGCATATTAGCTCTACCTGCAGCAAAAAATGTACTTGCCATGGGCGGGGGGGGGGGAGGGGGAGAAGCATTGCGAAAGGATGAAAGAACAATCGAAACTGCAGCTACTTCAATGACAGGAAACTAGAGGCATGAGGCACTGAGATATATTGAGCCTGATCATACTAGATCGGGAATACTGCTGGAGTTCATTGCGTGGTGCCCACTGGCCCACACTTCCCTGTGCTGGGTAGAGCGCGCTGGTATGCTCCAGTGAAGTACAGCAGGAACTCCAACAGTGGAGCACTGCCTTTTCCTCCAGATCAAAAGGGGATGGCCTTTTGCCAACTCACCATTTGTTGAACTGTTTTTTAAAAAGAAAAGGGTTTAATTAAAATAGTTCAAATGAAAAAATAACTAAATATGGAAAAAAAAATAGTATTTTGATGTCCTGTAAGTTAACTAAACATATCAAGGTAAAGCGAAGATAAAAATAAAATACTCTCCGTATTTTTCTGTTGGCCAGTAAAAAGCTGACTTTGGATTCAGCACTTTAACCCAGTGGTACTCCGAGGCTGAACTCGGCGTTGGAGTGGGAATAGCAGGTGATCGCACTGGACCCCATCTCAGCTGTGTCCCTGTGCAGGTGCAGAAGACAGAAACAAGATGGACAGAAAAGGGGAGATAGACAACAGTTCTTAATGGTTTTGCTGCTGAGCTGGAAGTTATTTCATGGTAGCAATCTCTGCAAATTAAGATATCATTCCAGTGTGTGTAATATCGTGGTGGTATTTCTTATGTCGGGCAAATAGTGCTGGGCATAACAGGAAGATGGTAACATATGACTCCGCTCCCACACCCCGCAATGTGTATTTTGCCATTTAATTCACAGAATCATTTATGCAATTTTGTTTTAACTTTAAAAACTTGATTGTTTAAAGGGTGAATAGTTTAGTGATAATCAGAGCTAAATCTCTCTAGTTCTTTTTGTCCGTGTGACCCCTTCATAATGGTACACTGCAGGCAAATAATTATATTTTATGGGATGGTAACAAAATTCTCCATGCAGAAATTACATTTGGAAATGCAGCTGGTGCAAGCAATGCAGTTGTGAATGGGGATTAATGTTTTGAATATTTGACTAGTACTATCACAAAAGTTGCATTCTGTGGCATGTTGAATTCTTCAGTGTTCTCTGGTTTATGTTCTCATTGTCTATAATAGTTCTGTGCAAGAAGTGGATGTGGAGGCTTCAGGCTTGGGATGAAAGTTAAAAGTTTACCCCACTTTGGGGGGAAAATCTGGCACAGTTTTGAGGAGAAGTGGTTGATTGCTGGACCTTTGGGAAGCTCATTGATAGACTTCAGTCCCCTTCAAAAGGTGATAATAGATGAGGGGCTGCTGAGGTGCTTCAGGTTGGTGTTTAGAAGCTTCCTGTTTTAGATAGTGCTGCCCAGCGACTAACTTACTGCCTGTTACACTACTGGCGTTTAGGGCAGCAATGAAAGTCCTCCATCTCTGTCTGTCCATACAGCCACTTGCAGATATAGAAGGATTTTTCATTGTTGTTTCTGTAATAGTTTATTTTTACAAGTCAGGGTTGTTGTCCCTGAGCTGAGCCCCCAAACCTGGAGGGCCAATGGACCAATCTTAGTCTGGCCTCTACTCTTTGACCTTTCTGGCATGGGTGACACTACCAAGAGCCAAAGCATAAGGCCCTGACTCCAGCCAACTTGGCTCTCTGGGTCACTGAGGCACCAACACTCCAAACCCTGCAACAAGGTTGTGGCCCTTTTGGAGTCTGGCAGCTACTTATCAGTGGCAAAATACTAAAGAAAATACACCTTATTAATAACAATCACCATTAGCAATGGAGAAGCGTGCAGAGATGAGGCTAGGTGAGTAGAGGCAGAGATGAAGATGAGGCCTGGTGAAGGCAAGCGGTGGTGGGAAGAGGAGGAGGAAGAAGCAAGGAAAGTCCAAATATCTGATCAATTTAAGCGCCAGGCCGAATTGGAAAGGTTAGGTATGGGTGAATCATGGTGGTGGAGTCCAGGCCCCAGAATGGTCTGAGAGCAAGAAATGACCTGATGTTTAGATGATTTAAGCACCGGGCCAGATTGAAAAGGCTAAGGTGTTGGGACCAGAGGCAAGGAACGAGCCGGTTCTGCTTGCTGTGTTTACTCAGCTCTACATTGAACTGAGGCTTTGGCCTGCTCTGGCTGCTGTGATGCCTGGCTTCGTGTCTTTTGTAAAACTTCAGTTCTGAATGCTATTTGCTTACTTTTATTGTTTGCGTGATTTTCTCTTCTCTGCACACTGGGTGTTGATGGTCTTATTCTAATGGGTTCTTTTGGGTTTCTTTGTTTTGTGGCTGCCTGTAAGGAGCTGAGTCTCAAGGTTGTTTAATGTATACATACTTTGACAATAAATGTACTTTGAAGAGTTTGAATTTTATTTTCTTTGTCAGGGAAAAGCACAGAGCTATCATGTTTTCATAAAATTCTTTGATCAACGTCGCTAAAAGCAGATTAACCAGATTCCCATCACTGTTTTTTTGTGGGGTGACGATATGTGCCAAATGCTGCAGTGTGAGATAGAAATAAGATTATTGTACAATTGTGATCTTTTCATTGAACAAATTCTTTTATTTTGACTTGAAAAGTTATTATTCAAATTTCTGAATTTAAAAATGGTGCACTTAGCTTTTGTAAATGTTGAGTTTGTGGTCCATGTGTATTTTACACTCACTGCATTTATTTGGAAAGAGGAAAAAGTGATGCAGTGGCGTGCTTCCAAAAGCAACTGCACACGATCAAATATCAACTTGTTTTGTATGGAACTTGAACAGAAAATCAAATGCCTAAAATTTTTAAATTATGCTCATGTTTTCTGCAGCTTTGTCAGTTAGCAAAAATGATCCTATAAATCATGAGTTAATTAGTAGGTCAGCATGCATTTACCAGCCACTGGCAATTTTAGATCTAATTTATTATTTCACTTCTCAATGTGAATGCAGCTCTATATATCATATTTTAAGGAAAATATGGTCAGGATTAACATATCCAGCCACACTTCTGGAGTTAGGTCATTTTTAGGGGGGGAAAACTGTATTTTCTCCCCTAATAGTTACATATCACTTTGGCACTCAGCCACTGTTCAGAATTAACTGAGAGGATTATGCTGGATTTTGTTTCTTTTGGGATTTAGGACTGGCTTCAGCTTAGCCTCGGTTACATTGGTATTAAATGAAATGCATTTCTGTGCAAGAGTTCATCCTTTAGCTGTTGTGACTTTGGAGTGACTTCCAAGTCAATCAAATCAAATTCTTGTCCTGAGATTAATGGCTATTTCAAATTTCCTTTGATGAAAACTAAAACTATTAGAGCAAGAATATTAGACCATTGCCAAAATAATTACATAAAATATTACAAAAAACGTGTGTTGTTTACTGTACTTATCTGCTTATTATGCAATCTTATTGAATATCTTTAAGCTCAAGACAACGAAGGTAGTTTCAGCTTGTTCTTTAAATTCCTTTACTTTTGGAGTAGTTGGTGCAAGAGGTGTGTAGTTGAGGAAGCAAGGATTTATCACCTATCTATGCTTGCCCTGAAGTTGGTGGTCATCCGTTTTCTGAACCACTGCACTCTTTATTGTGCAGGTAATCTACATCCACAGTGTCCCAGCAGTGATTAAAGATGATGTTTCCAAGTCAGAAAATCATCGTTGATGTTGTGTCTTATCAAATTAACATACATCTGATTTTATGTCTTTAGTTACGATCCAAATGGCAAAATCTGGAACCAGATGATCACAGTTTTGATTCCACATCGGAGCATCATCTGTCTTTAAAACCATTGAAGAAATATCAGAGATCAGCATTTCTGGACTCCGAGAGTGCCGTTAATTGTTTGAGAACCAACAACATTCCAAGGTAACATTTAGCTTGAGGTGTTCTACATTCATGGCGGCTAAATACTTTATACTGCAATGTATGTTAATACCTTCATCTCATTTCAACATAGTATTTGGTAAAACCGACAAGAATGGGAATTAGTTATAAATTGGGTGCTTCCTATTTACCTTCCACGAATTTTTGCTGGTACTAAGAAACAATTAACTCCAAACAGCTGCCTTAACACTCAAGGACAGCCACATGAGTTGAGACTTGGAATGAGAGCAGAAGAGCTTAAAAGAGGTAGGTCTTGGGCTTGTTTGTGAGTTTCACTTTACAGGAATTTAAAAGTTAGCTAATTGTTATTTCAGAAGTGATTGGGTTATGAAGTAATTATCTGCAGCCAATAAAAACAAGGTTGGGTCAAGCAAAGCATCTACTTTGGGTGTGGCGGTGAGCTAGTATAGGAGTAAGAAAGCTCTGGCTTAAGAGGCTTGGAGTCAGAAGGCTGAGAAAGTGGCTCAGGTGCTTGGAGTGAAAGCAGGGTCTTTAACAAAAAAAGACAAGTTTCATTGATTGGTTATCGGATGGCATTTTCTCTAATAAAAGCATACCGTAGTTAAGTGAAACAATACAAGCAGAATCTCGGCCCAGAATGTCAACTATGTTCTTTTCCATAGATGCTGCTGGACTGCTGAGTTCCTTCGGCATTTTGTATGGGTTGCTTGGATTTCCAGCATCTGCAGATATGGTTGTGATATGGTTAAGTGGAGTAGCCTTTTGGAGCAGAAATTGAGGCTAGGAAGTTGAGGCTTTGGTGAAGGGGCACAGATAAGAGGTACAGGTTTATTTTGCTGCCCATCTTTAGTGCTTGAATTAGTGTGCACAAGACAGCATTTAGGGCAGTGAAAAGCTGCTCTTACAAGATGTGGGGCAGGGAACCTCATGGTCTCCCTGATGTCAACGCCTGTAGGAAGTCCAGCCAGGTGCAGCTTCTGACAGACGAGGATTTCAATGTACTCAGGATAGTCTGGGAAGCTGAGAAACCCATAACTGAGACAAATGCACAAGCCTTGATCAGTAAATTTGGAGGTGACACAAATAGTGAAGAAGCTTGTTGTAGATTTCAAGGAGATCTTGATCAGGTAGGGAAGAAGTCTGAGGAGAGGCAAATGAATTTCAATATAGATAGCTGATGGAAACATAATGTATCTGAAACCAAAATAAAGATTGCACATTAGCATAGTCCTTTCAGACTGGCACTGGTGTTCAAACCCCGCAAGTAAAAGGAGGTAAAATGTATTTATTCACTAATTGTGTTGTGCGTGACGTAAAATGTGTATGATGGACTTCTTTTTAAACAGGATGCTTGAAGATATAGGTTAATTTAGAAATCCAAGAGCATTATTGACATTGTTGTTAAAGCAGGTCTCATCCGTGATTGATTTAAGACACTCTTATTACAGACTTGAAGGGGTTTTAAAACAGGAGATTATTGCTGGTGTTATTAGCAGATGACTGCTTAAAGCACACCACATGAGCAAGAGACCCTGGTTTATTTTAAATGGATTAATGCAGCTGTTAAAACTGAGTGTTCATCCATTAACATAGTCAACAGTAATTTCTAGGCTTTAATCTGTGTTTAGCCTTCACTGCTCCTAATGCGGGGTTCTGGTGCTGGTCCCAAGTGCTGCCATAAACCTGAAGTCTTAATGAATATAAAATTCACTAATGCAATGAAAGGAAAAAAAATCCATCTTTTCTAATATCATTTCCATGATATCTCCAAGAGCAGCTGGTTTACAAATAGAAGGCTTAGCAGCTCAAGTAATTTTTTATGAATAGAAGTATAACATACAATGTTATAGAAAATAACAAACGACAGGACAAAATTCTTATTCTCATCTCTCATACTCATTTCTGGAGAAACTGACAACTGCTGAAACTCAGAAGTTCTCATTGCAGGCTGATCAGTGTCCAACTAAACTCTCAGGTTATAGACTGTAATGGGGGAAAAAAAGCAACTACAAAAAAATCTTCCCAAACAGTCTCAGCATCACACTTTGAGAATGTTTATAATTATTCTACTACTAGGGAAAATGGATAAAATTCTAAATCAGTCAGTAGTTTGAAACTGCACATAGATCTACAGAAGCACACAAAGCATTCTATGTTGTCATTATTACATTTGACCCAGTTTGATGCTGTCAAGAGTCACATCCTAAGTAAAACAAGAAGAATTCACATCACTAGGGATATCAAATGAGAGGGTACATAGACAGAAGTGAACTTAATATTTTGTTAATTAAGCTGTGGTTATTTGAAATTAAATTAAATTAATTTATTTTTGGTCAGTACGAACATAACAAAAAGCATTATTTACAATGATGATTTCATAGGACAAAGTTACAACAAAAAACAGATATTTCAGATGGAGCCTCAGGCAGTGCACAAGGTCGTAAGTCATTCTTCATAATGCTGGGGAAGCTAATCAGCCTGTCTTGGATTAATAACATGGCAAACAACACAGAAGTTCTAGAATGGGAATTTGACAAAGGTCGCTAGGAGCTTGTTTGAAATATATCATTGGAAATTGATCATTTAGACAGTGGTCCTATGGGATTATCTGTACCGCAGATGTTACAAACATTTAGAAGATAGTTGGCTAAATATTTGGAAAGCAATTCAAAAGGATCAAAGGAGAGACAAGAAATAGATTTGAAAAGTAAAATTTTATTGATGCCTGAGATGTGAAATAAAACCACAATTATTGAAGATACTCAGTTGGGCAGGCATCTTCTTTGGAGCGAGTTTATAGACTGAGGACAGGGCTCCAGAACAGAATCCATTATGGCTTATCCCTGATTGTAATTTCTGATAGCACTTTCACACCTCCAGTTGCAAAATGGTCTGGCTTGATATGCATTTTGCTGTTACAATATAAATACAATATGAAGTTGTCATCATGTTTTATCTGATAGCAGCATGAAGCTTTATTGTTGGCTTGGGAATAGCATTGGAATACAGTGTTGTAAATGATTAAGATGTTTTAATATTTTCCCACAGAGCCCCTGGGGTTGTCAGTTCTCGGCAAAGGAGCTTACCCCTTGATAAAGCACATGGACAATCAATTTTGAACAGCACTACAAACAATGGTACTTCCATATAAATGTTACTCTTAATAATATAAGTTTTCATTTCTACAAATAATGCCTTAATCCTCTTCATATATATTCCTGCTATATTCATGTTTCAATAATGTTTGTTGGCTATTGGACCAATGGTAAAGGGAAAATAACTCACACGTGCTGATTAGGATTAAACATGTTGTACGATATTCAGACAAAACACATCAATTAGCTGTTGTTCTCCTGTGCAAGAATAGTGAGGTTTTCCTGATCTCCTTGGTTACAGGTCCCCTCTATACTTGTTCATTAATTTTGACGTTGACGCTGGTTTGAAAGATGGATTTTATTTTCATATCTGATTTAACATAAAACGCAGAACATAAAAAGCAGAAACTTTTTAACATTGGAGATGATCCTTAATGTGAAGATTAATTGGATTAACCTATTTAGATTTCCAGAAAAAAATACATATTTAGTGTGGGTTTATCTTTAAAATATTATTTGAATTATTATACAAGTACTTGGTCACATTAGTTTGGAATAGTTTCATCAACTTGTAGCAAACTTGGGTGAAAGTGAGTACAGAATAATAATTAACATAGTGATTTGGAATTAAAAGCAGTGTAATTTTCCCCATTTCCACCTCATTGCAGACCTTTACTTTGTTTTTTTAAAAAAAATTTTTATTAGTTTTTCAAAACATTTTACAAAATTGAAAACCCCAAATCCCAATGAGGAGCATTAATACAGAGCAAGGTTAAGCATACAATAACAATATGCTACAGAGGAAGAGAATTTAACAAAAAAGCACCTAAATTAAAGACAAGTGAGCTTAGTGTCCTCCCCAAACCCCACAACACAAGAAAAAAAAAACAACAATTCCAGACCAACCACCACACAATATAGAGAGTATAAGTCCGGACAGTCAAACCCAGACTGTGAATACACTTAGCAACAGAGGATAATAATGCCTACTACCAGAAAAAAAAGGGAGCTGAAAGCAAGGGACTGAAAAGAAAAAAAAACCCTAGTCAAGAGGAAGGTTATGAAAGTACTCGATAAAAGGCCCCCAGATCTTATGGAACTTTAAATCCGAATTGAGAACTGAATAATGAATTTTTTCGAGGTCCAAGCAGGCCATAATGTCGTTAAGCCATTGCGCATGAGTGGGCGGGGCAACATCTCTCCATCTAAGGAGGATTACTTTGTTTTGACTAGAGTGGGATTGATTGTGGCATTGCATAGACTCCACGTTGACACATTCATTTAATGAGTCATTTGGCTAACATCAGTTTGTATTGGGGAAACATGAAATAGATGTAGTTCTGCTCAATTTTTCAGTGACATTTACTCCAGCCAACATAACTCTCCAGGTCACTGAGTCAGGCAAGCCTCCAAACCCAATGACAAGGTTGTGATCCTCTTGGAGGGTATGTCATTCAGTAAGGTGTTAAATATGTTTATCAAGATGTAATGAGACAGTTACTTCAAAGAGATGTTGTAAACTGGATGAATTGTCTAGCGATGTCCTGTACTGATTGGCCCTGTGCTTCTAATTGATGTCAACTGCCAATATTATGAGCAAACACGAGGAAATCTGTAGATGTTGGAAGTGCAAGCAACACACACAAAATGCTGGTGGAACACAGCAGGCCAGGCAGCATCTATAAGGAGTGTTCCACCAGCATTTTGTGTGTGTTGCCAATATTATGGTACTTTTTAATCATCTCTTTTAGCTTTTCAGCTGAAAGATGAAGCCTCTAATTTTGCTGCACTCACTCAAAATAACATTCTCATGTCTATCTAGGATGAGATTGTAACCAAAACATTTCTGTTTAAGAAGCAAGGATGCTTTCTTAATCCAAATTGAAATTGCTTAGAAATTCTATGGCAAGCTTGGTGATTGAAGTTTGTTCAGGCAGCTGAATGACAAGTAATTGTTACCTTGGTAAAGAAGACAGACTATGTAGAATGAATGACAGCCTTTTGGTTAACTCTGCTTCCAACATGCAACGAGCCTGGATGATTATTATAAACAACCCTGTACATGTAACATTTGTTAAATCCAGCCATTACAGGATATATACGTCTGCATAAATTAAATTTGTAATCATTTCATTTTTCTAATTTAGAATTCCAGCCGAACCACAGAGATATTTTCAGCAGAAATGTCTGGGAAAATCCAGCAAACGAGCACTATTTAACATATAATGCAAATCAAGATTTTGCAACAGGAAAACCTGTAAATTCAGAAATTGCAAATAAACTCACTGCAGCCCACTGGCCGACTGACCCTGTTATTGGCCCACAGTCTGACATAAGGATTGGTTTCTCAACTCGCTCTGCAGCTTCAGAGGGTCATTCAGCATTGCCAGATAAAATCAATTCTCTTCATTACTCTGCCAACCAAAGAGTGTCACATCTGGCAAAATGTTGTGAAGTTAATCGTGACCAAGAGCCTAAAGGAAAGGTGCGTTTTGAAAAAATGCCATTGAATGAACTGTTACTTCAAGAAAATCCACAACATGACCCCGTTCCATTTCCTGTCTTTCCGGTGAAAATCCCAGTTATAAATCAGACCTGCAAACAGCAAAAAGATCCAGCTGCATCTGGTCTACAGTCCACTGTCAAAATCGATCGTTTGGAGAAAAGGCCAAGCCAATCAGATCCTTCTCTTGTACTGTGTTCACCACGAAAACTAAAAACAACATCTCTTAGCCATCACGAATTAATGAATTCAGAGACGGGTGCAGCCGATGATGATATTCGAAGCCAAAGTGACAATAGTACAGAAGAGAGCAAGGCAAAAATTCAGTTCAAGTCAATGTCCTTAACCAAACTCAATGATGATGGTATAGAATTTTACTTTTACATTTGTAAGCAAGACCATGAATGCCCAGTCACCTTTCACTTGGATTCAACGCCATACTTTTGCTTTCACTTCTCTTCTCAGACTCTTATGCTCTTAACATGAAGTTCAAATGTATGGTCGGGGAATAGCATCTCACCTTACAATCAGGTGATCATGTTCTCCTAGCATCAGTAGCGAGGTCAGCAGTTTCACATCAACTACATTTCTGTTTTCCTTACTTGTATCCCCTTCATGTACATTCGATTCTGGTTGATTAGAACACATCAGGACCAGTACATTTGGCCTAATTAAATGGTTGCCCCAGTTAGCCAAAATACCATGGAAATAGTTCTAAAAAAATATAAGAGAGAGAAACTACTGTCTGACTGAGTAACAAACTGTGTTTCAATGAATTACATAGCAAGTTAGAATACTACAAATGCTATTGCAGTACGATGAAATAATGTATTAGTTCCTAATAGTTATCGATGTTCTTTTGATTGACTGTAAATGACCAAAATCAGTGCAGACTGCTAGTGTAGTTAATGGACTGCCTTCATACAGTGCTTTTATTGAACACATTCTCCAAATCTTCATTTTCATTGTAACATTCAAAATTGATAGTTGATACTTTAAAATTGTCATAGTTTCTAACCTTTTGAAGTAGTGATATTGATTCATTTTCACTTCCAGCCATTTCTGGAATCTCCAAGCCTGAATTTTTGAAACTTGAGTGAACAAAACAGTTCTGAATTGTCTTACTGCTTATTTCTCATCAACTATCTGTGATTAAAAAAAATTCACTGCTTTTTGAAGGCAAACACATGCAACTGATGCTATTTTAAAAACTTGTCACACTCAGCATGGTGTAGTGTCTTAACAGTCACACAAGTACACCGTAACAGACACTAGTTAGAAACTGGTAGTCTTCTCTCCCAATTAAGTGGCATAGCGTCCCAATTAAAAAAGGGAATTGTGGCTATTTTCTCAATTAGATTTTGTTCTTTGAGTTGTCCCAAATAAGCAGCTAACCCGATTAACTGATGTACTAATTAATCAGAATCCATTGTATTTCATTAGTTTCTTTACATCACACTGTCTTGCAGTATTTAACCTTTCATTTGTTCCACGCTACATAACACCCCCTTTACTCTCTTCTCAAAATTTGATTTTTTTTAAAAGTTCTGATATAAGGTTTACTTTGTGCTTTTCTTCTTGCATGTTGCCTCATTTGCTCTTTATTTGTTACATTTTCCAAAGATGGTTTTGCAGTAATTTCAAAAGCTCTTTCTGTGATAACAGGTAAATGTGTTTCCACCCACCAGGAGGTGCATTTACCGGTAATTAGAAAGCCTCTCTAGCTGTTGGGGAAAGGAAGTGGTGTTTGGTAGTGAATTTGAGATGGATGGAAATGTTTTGGCAGTTTGTTTTGAATGATTGAGACAGAAAGACCTGGGTAAGTCAGGCTCTGTCAAGTTTTGTGGATGGGATTTGTTTGGGTTTACCACCATCCTTTTCCCCTAACCCATACAGGAATTGTATTGCAGAAGGCCCATCAATGCACAGGTCCTCACTGCAAAGGATCCCATAGAAGAGAGGCAAGTTTAAACATTATCCAGAACTCCGTAGTGAACATGGATGATCCAATACTGCCATAGAACTGTCTGTGGGTTTGTGTATCTCTTAAATGTGGGAGAAGCATTTTGCCTTACCTATCAATATACTCATTTTATCAACAGTCAATAATCAGAAATCTGCCTCTTGTATAGCAAGCAGGTACAGGTTGGAAAACAATTTTAAGCAATACTTATAAATATGATAGAAAACAGAATCATAGAAACATGCAGCATGGAAAGGAGTCCCTGCTGTTTATCTCATCCACGATAAAACATAGCAGCAGATTTAGGCCATTCAGCTTATTGAGTCTGTTCTACCATGAGATCATAGCTGATTTATTTCCCCTCTCATAACCATTCTCCTGTCTTCTCTCCATAACCTTTGACTCTCTTACTAATTGAGAGCCTATCAACCTCTGCTTTAAATGTACCCAATGACTTAGCCTCCTCAACTGTCTGTGACAATGAATTGCACAGATTAAACCCCCACCTGATAAAAGAAATTCCTTCTCATCTCTGTTCTAAAGCAATGTCCTTGTATTCTGAGGTTGTGCCCTCTGGTCCTTGACTCTCCCACTATTGGAAATCATTCTCTCTATGACCATTCTATCTAGGCATTTCAATATTTGGTAGGTTTCATTGAGATCCCCCTTTATTCTTCTAAACTCCAGCAATTACAGGCCCGGAGCATCGAACACTCCTCGTATGTTAACTCTTTCATTCCCAGGATCATTCTGATAAACCTGTGGACCCTCTCTGATGTCAGGACATGCTTTCTTAGATATTGGCCCAAAATTGTTCACAATACTCCAAATATGGTCTGATTAATGCCGTATAAAGTCTCAACATTACATCCTTGCCTTTACATTCTAGTTCTCACAAAATGATTGTTAGCTCAGCTTTTGCCTTCATTACTGCTGGTTCAATCTGCAAGTTCACCTTTTTCAGGGGTTCCCACGTTATTTATGCTGTGGACTTCTACCATTAACCAAGGGGTCCATAGACTCCAGGTTGGGAACACCTTCTTTAGGGAATCCTGCACGAAGACTCTAAGTCCCTTTGTATCTGTTTTCTGAATTCATTCCGTTTAGAGAATAGTCTGCATCTTTCTACCTTCTACCAACATGCATAACCATACACATCCCTACCTTGTATTCCATCTACCATTTCATTGTCAATTCTCCCAGTCTATGTCTCTGCTTTCTTAGCATTGCCTGTTCCTCTATCTAAGGTTTTATTGTTTGCAGGCCTGGCCTCAAAGCTGTCAATCTTGTAATCCAGATCATTAATATAGAGCATGAGAAGTATCAGACCCAACCCTGAGCCTTGTTACTGGCAGCCAACCAGAAAAGCTCCCTTTATTCCCGCTCTTGGTGGACTGGTAGAAGGTAATCTTCTGTCCGTGCTTGTATCTTTCTTGTAATTCCATGGGCTCTTGCCTTGTTTACCAGCCTCACGTGCAGCACCTTGTCAAAGGCCTTCTGATTAAATCATTCACTGATTCTCCTTTGACTACCTTGTCTGTTACTTAAAGAATTTCAACAGATTAATCAGGCAAGATTTCCCTTAAAAGAAACCATGCTGACTTAGGCCCTTTTTATTATGTGCTTTGTGTACCCCAAAACCTCATCATTGGGGAAGTCCAGAACGAGGGGTCACAGTTTAAGGATAAAGGGGAAGCCTTTTAGGACCGAGATGAGGAAAAACTTCTTCGCACAGAGAGTGGTGAATCTGTGGAATTCTCTGCCACAAGAAACAGTTGAGGCCAGTTCATTGGCTATATTTAAGAGGAAGTTAGATATGGCCCTTGTGGCTAAAGGGATCGGGAGTATGGAGAGAAAGCAGGTACAGGGTTCTGAGTTGGACGATCAGCCATGATCATACTGAATGGCGGTGCAGGCTCGAAGGGCCAAATGGCCTACTCCTGCACCTATTTTCTATGTTTCTATAATAGGCTTTAACATCTTGACAAGCACTGATGTCGGGCTAACTGGCCTTTAATTTCCCATCTTCTGCTTGCCTCCTTTTGTCAAGAGTTGAGTGACATTTGTGGTTTTTCCCATCCTCTGAAGCCATTCCAGAATTTAGTGATTCTTGAAAGACATATCTGCCTTAAGTGCATTTGCCTGCATTAGGACTGTATCCCTCCACTCCTATTCTAAGTACCTGCTCAAATGCCTTTGAAGTTTTGCAAGAGCATTTGCCTCCACTACCTTCTTTGGGAATTTAAGACACGGGATTCTGCGGATGCTAGAAATCTTGAGTAACACACAAAATGCTGGAGGAAGTCAGCAAGGCAGGCAGCATCAAAGGAGGAAAATGAATAGTCAATGTTTTAGGCTGAGACCCTTCAACAAGATTGGCAAGGAAGGGGCTAGAAGCCAGAATAAGAAACGGGGAGAAGGAAGTGTACAAGCTTGTAGATGATGAGTGTGGGCAAGGTGGGTGGAACATAAGACATAGGAGTAGAATTAGGCCATTTATCCCATCGAGTCTGCTCTATCATTCCATCACAGCTCATCCTGGATCCACTCAACCCCATACACCTGCCTTCTCGCCATATCCTTTGATGTCCTGACTGATCAGGAAACTATCAACTCCCTTCTTAAGTATACCCACAGACTTGGCCTCCACTGCAGTCTGTGGCAGAGCATTTCATAGATTTACTACTCTCTGGCTAAAAAAAAATTCCTCCTTACTTCTGTTCGAAAAGGTCACCCCTCAATTTTGAGCAATGCCCTCTAGTTCTGGATACCCCAACCATAGGAAATATTCTCTCCACATCCACCTTATCTAGTCCTTTCATTCTGTAGGTTTCAATGAGATCACCCCCGCCCCCCCCCCCATAATTTTCTCAATTCCAATTAGTACAGGTCCAATGGTCCAAACGCTTCTCCTACGTTAACCTCTTCATTCCCGGAAACATCTTCATGAACCTCCTCTGGACTCTCTCCAATGACAATACATCCTTCTGTGATAAGGTGCCCAAAACTGTTGACAATACTTGGTGCGGCTTGACTAGAGTCTTATGAAGCCCCCGCATTATCTCCTAGCTCTTATATTCTATTCCCCTTGAAATAAATGCCAACATTGCATTTGCTTTCTTTACACAGACACAACTTGTAAACTAACCTTCTGGAAGTTTTGCACGAGGACTCCTAAGTTCCTCTGCACCTCTGATATTTGAAACTTCTCTCCATTTAAATAATAGTCCGCACTATTGTTCCTTTTACCAAAACACTCATGGACCTCTGGTGCACTGTTAGAGTCTTCCACTGTGGAGACTGATGCAAAGTACCCATTAAGTTCAACTGCCAATTCTTTGTCCCCCATTACTACCTCACCAGCATCGTTTTCCAGTGGTCCAGTATCAACCCTTGCCTCCCTTTTACTCTCTTATACTCTTTGGAGTTGGGAAGATGAAAGGGAATTGTGTGGAATAAAGGGAAGAAGGTGGAGGAGCAGAGGAAGGTGATGGGCAGGTCATGAGGATGGGGGAGGGGAAGAGAAGTATTGCAAGACCCACCAGAATGGGGGAAAACAAAAGTGGAGGGAATTTCAGGTTGTAATTCAGTTTCAATGTTCAGATGCTGAATGAACCATTTGATCCTCACCCTTTAGTAATTTTGTTGGCTCAGATGGACTTCTGTAAGTTTACTCCATGATTTTGTTAGAATCTTATCAATAAAAATCAATAAGATAAATTGGGTGAAAGTCAATAAAAAAAGATGGTGACAGAATTTTCAAGTAAAATGCTGAGCAATATTAACAAATAAAACCATACATAGTGTAAGCACTGCTGATGTAGAGTATGTAGAGCCAATTTTGGCTTGAAACAGTTGCTAGTAAAATTCCCTTTTACTGAGTCTTAGTAAGACGATTGAAATTCCGAGGAACATGCAATAAATTACAATATCCTATGTGACACCTGCATAAACGAGCATTTTTGTACACAAAAGAGCCACTGATTCTTGCACAGGCACCAAGGCTCCACTGCTCCAAGGCAACATTCTCCCTTCCACCTCCAGTGCAGTAGATGGTGAGGAGGTCCACCCTCCCCTGAGTTATGCCATGTTTATTTGCCCATTCTGTATCTGCTACCAGGCTGATGTCACAATGTGTTTTAACAACTGCTGGCAGGAGGGAAGTCGTGGAACCCTGCTCCAGCTGATATCAGGCAGTATTGAGAAATCTGTATGCCTGTTCTTCAGTGTTCTCCCGCTGACTTCTCACAATCATTTTTTTCCATTTAAGATCCAGAAACTGGACTGACAAATCAGTGTTTAAACATATTTTTGATCAGGCAAATTTGTTTTGAATTTCTTTGAGTGTTTGTTCTTGAACTTCCAGTCATTTAAACATGTGAAAATTTTTTGATGCCTTGGCAGTGCAGTTCTAAGTAGATTAAATCGTGGGGTTAAACAAACTTGAGGTGATTGTCACAAACAAGAGAAAATCTGCCGATGCTGGAAATCCGAGCAGCACACACAAAATGCTGGAGGCACTCAGCAGGCCAGGCAGCATCTATGGAAAAAGTGCAGTCGACATTTCGGGCTGATTCCCTTCAGCAGGACTAGAGAAAAAAAGATGAGTAGATTTAAAAGGTGGGGGAGGGGAGAGAGGAACACAAAGTGAAACTGGGAGGCGGAGGGCCGAAGTAAATAGCTGGGAAGAGATACAGGGCTGGAGGAGGGGGAATTTGATAGGTGATGATAGAGGCTATGGAAAAAGGGAGAGAAGCACCAGAGGGAGGCAATGGGCAGGCAAGGACATTAGGTGAGAGAGGGAAAAGGGGATGGAGACTGGTGAAGGAGAAAGGGGGGGGGGGCAATACCAGGGTTGAGGAATCGGTGTTCATGCCATTAAGTTGAAGGCTACGCAGATGGAATGTATGGTGTTGCTTCTCCAGTCTGAGTGTGGCCTCAACGTGTTTTCAGTTGTCTGTGATAGAGCCACAATACAAAGCAACACCTACAATGGAATAGCCATTCCATAATGATCCATTGTAATGCCACCTCGCAGTTTTGCCTCCAAGATCACCATGATTAAGGGTGAGCTAGCATAAGCCGATTTATAGTGGGTACAAGGATGACAATGCAGCTTATCAATGGGTAAATTGCAATATGACAGTGATATTAATAACAAAAGACTAATTGGGGAAATATGAAAAAGTATAAACTTTTGCACATAATATGGTAATTTACCTTACTTTATTCGTATTATTTTTGCTTTAATGAAGGCGCACAAGAATTTGATTCTTCCTATCTAAACTCACTGGCTCAAGCGTCAAACAGTGACTTGGTATCCTCTGGATCCACAACCATGTCACAAATGGAAGATATCAGACAACTTCTGCAATCCCTGGAAGCATATTACCAGAAACTTGTTGCACTTCTTTCGAGGGATAGCAGGACACCACCGACACATCGAAGGCTAAAGCAGAAAGGACTGAGCACAGTGAAAAATAGCAAACTGTGGGCACAGCTGAAATCACAGCAGCAGAAAGATACTTGGTATTTATCCAAAGAAAGAACCAATGGGTTAAATTCCAAAAGTAATGCTGTGAAATATGTTAATTTAAGTGTGATATGACTACAATGCAAACCTTAAATAATTTCCCAATTAGCAAAGTGAAGATAATTGACAGTGAAGACACCAATTTATGGCAATGTACCCATAGGAAATGCAAACAATACAGTCACAAAATGCTATTAATTTATGATGTGTTTCCAAACTTCCAAGTACCTGAGAGAATTTACAATGGCATTCTGCACTACCAATTTCTCTGTAACCTTGTTTCAAGTATCTTTTTCATGAACTGGTTTGCATTATGTGCAGGGGATTGAAAGTCAGAGCTTACAGTGACACTACAGGGCAATACAAAGAGATAACTACTTTATCAGGTGGCATGGCAAGTTCTGGATTTGTAACATGACCTGTCTTGCCCCACCTCAGTCCCACTTCCCGGCCATCTCCCCGTAACCTTTAACATTGTGTCCAATCAAGAACCTATCCATCTCTGCCTTAAAATATACCCAACAACCCAGCCTCCACAGCTGCATGTGGTAACAAAGCCAACAAATTCATTACACTCTGGCTAAAGAAATTTCTCCGCATCTGTGTTTTGAATGGACACTCCTCTATCCTGAGGCTGTGTCCTCTTGTCCTAGTCTCCCACACTATGGGAAACATCCTTTCCACATCCACTATTTCAAAATACGAAAGGTTTCAATGAGGACCCCCTCAGCCTTCTGAATTCCAGTGAGTACAGACCCAGAGCCACCAAACGTTCCTCATATGTAACCCTTTCATTCCTGGAATCATCCTTGTGAACCTCCTCTGAACCCGCTCCAATGCCAGCACATCTTTTCATAGATGAGGAGCCCAAAACTGTTCACAATACTCAAGGTGAGGCCTCACCAGTGCCTTATAAAGCCTCAGCATCACATCCTTGCTCTTGTATTCTAGACATTTTGAAATGAATGCAAACATTGCATTTGCCTTCCTTCAACCTGCAAGTTAACCTTTAGTGTGTTCTACACAAGGACTTCCCAGTCCCTTTGCATCTCAGATTTTGGATTTTCTTCCCATTTAGAAAATAATCTGCACATTTATTTCTACTACCAAAGTGCATGACCATGTATTTTCCAACATTGTATTTCATTTGCCTCTTTCTTTTAACTTCCCATTCTCCTATTGTCTAAGTTCTTCTGCAGCCTACCTGTTTCCTGAACACCACCTGACCCTCCACCAGTCTTCATATCATCTGCAAACCTGGCAACAAAGCCATCTATTCCATCATCTAAACCATTGATATTCTGCATAAAAAGAAGTGGTCCCAACACAAACCCATGTGGAACACCACTAGTCGCTGGCAGCCGAGCAGACAAGGATCCTTTTATTCCCACTCGCTATCTTCCACTAGACAGTCAATGCTCTAACCATGTTAGTAACCTTCCTGTAATAACATGGGCTCTTAACTTGGTAAGCAGCCTGATGTGTGGCACCTTGTCAAAGGCTTTCTGAAAATCCAAATATACAACATCCACTGCATCCCCATTGTTTATCCTACTTGTAATCTCCTCAAAGAATTCCAACAGATTCATCAGGCAAGATTTTCCCTTAAGGAAACCATGCTGACTTTGTCCTATCTTGTCCTGTTTCACTAAGTACACCATAACCTCATGCTTAACGATCGACTCCAGTAATTCAGTACTAGTAATCAGCATACTTCCTGCTTTTCATCCCATAATGTTAGTTTCACACAGTATCTGTTTTCACCTTCATTGCATGAAAGTCTCTGCTGCATTTCCATTTGAGTTTAACATTTATTTTTGCGATACAATTTACAATAGTGCGTATATACCCAGACTTGCTGTCAAATCAGGTCTTTGTGAGGCCTAGATCAAAATCATCTTCCACAGTGAAGATTAATGGGGCTTCTATTTCATTCTTAAAACTACTGTTTTTCTCATTTGGAACTCTTTCTGCGGTCTTCATTCCGTAATTCCATATAATGTACTTATTTAAGACATAGATAATTGGTGGTATCCTTGCATTTTGTGGGTTTCCCCAATGAATTTTTTTCCCTCTATCAGGTAGAGATTTGTTATGTTAAATCAATAATCTAGTTGTTTTTTTCTCTCATTCAGGATGACTTGCAGCGAGTTTCAGCTTTCATCAATTGAAATTTACTTGTGTTTGTTGATTCCTAGTACAGTGCAAAGAAAGTTTGCTCACCTGGAAGCCCACATACTGCTGCTGGTTCGAAATATAGCTCAATTGACTGAAGAGATTGGCTCCCAGAATGCCCTGATACAAAAAATACTTTCATTCCAACTTGAAATTAAAAAAGCACAGCAAGCTTGCAATGAAGAAGCAAGTATCTCATTTCTATAAAAATAGCTTTCATAACTTCTCTGCATTTTTAAATGCTATATTGTCGTATGATATTTAAAATAATATTTTCGGATGCAGGTGTTTCTCGTTGAGAGAGTAGTGTTGGGCATTTGGTAAAACCAAGTGTTTTCTAAAACTTCTGCATTGCAAATCTGTTACAGCATAGTAAATACTTGGGAGTACCATTAGATAAATAAGGAGTTGGAGTCATCTCTGGCCAGACAAAATAGACACAGGAGAGTTTCTTTCTGATAGCTTGCTCGTGGACGAGATAAGTCTAAGTAGCTTTCGATAAATCTGCTATTTCTTACTGGGACCATTTTAGTATTACTGGATTTTGAATATTCAGGTTCTAAGACTACAAGATGATGCTTTTGTTTTTGTTTGCAGTACTGTTGGGCAGAAACCACATAATAGGATGAATGTTCACCTGTCTTCCTGGGCACCACAGTGCATTATTGGTTCACTACTCTTAGTTTACACCCATTGGTTTATCGAACAGGTAACCAATGAATAAAAATCCAGATTTAGTTGCAAATTAATTTATGGAATTAAAACCTGTGGGAGTGTATTTTTCATGATGCCATTTATTTGTTAGTTTGGAACATTCAGTGGCAAATGATGCAGAGGCCGGAGTAAAGAGCTAAACTGCAGAGGAGGCAGGAAGATGAGACTTGCGATGTGGTTGCAGTAAAGTCCAATCGAAATTGGAGTTGTTACTACCAACTATGAGGAGAGAAGTGGACACTCTGCAGCTGAGTGGTGTTCATGGGATTAAATGTGGGAATTATGTAGGGAATACTGATAGATTTGAAAGTGTGTAGAAGCCGTTGTGACACACACAAAATGTTGGAGGAACTCCCCAGGCCAGGCAGCATCTATGGAAATAAAGTACAGTTGACATTTCAGGCCGAGAGAAACACCAGGCGATAAGTGAAACTTGGAGGGGGAGGGATGAAGTAAAGAGCTTAGGAAGTTGAATGATGAAAGAGACGTAAGGCCATGGAAGAAAGAGAAAAGGTGCTGGGGGGAGGGAGAGCACCAGAGGGAGGTGATGGGCAGGCAGGGAGATAACATGAGAGAAGGAAAATGTGTTGGGAAATGGTGGGGGTGGGGCAGTGGGGGCATTACTGGAAGTTTGAGAAATCAATGTTCATGCCATCAGGTTGGAGGCTACCCAGACGGAATACAAAGTGTTGTTCCTCCAACCTAAGCGTGCCTCACCCTGACAGTCAAGGAGGCTGTGGATGGACAAATCTGAATAGGAATAGGAAGTGGATCTAAAATGGGTGGCCACTGGGAGATCCTGCTTGTTCTGGTGAATGGAGTGTAGATGCTCTATGAGGCTACATCGGGAGCACTGAACACAGTAGATGACCTCAACAGACTCTCAGGTGAAGTGTCGCCTCACCTGGAAGGACTGTTTGGGGCCCTGAATGGTAGTGAAGGAGGAGGTGTAGCACTTGTTCCACTTACAAGGATAAGTGCCAGGAGGGGATCAGTGGGGAGGGAGGAATGGACAAGGGAGTCGCGTAGGGAGCGATCCCTGCAGAAAGCAGAAAGTTGGGGGGGTGGGGGGGAATGTGCTTTGTGGTGGGATCAGTTGGAGGTGGCGGAAGTTTCGGAAAATTATGTACTGGATGCGGAGGCTGGTGGGGTGGTAGGTGAGGACACGAAGAACCCTATCCCTGGTAGCGTGGCAGAAGGATGGGGTAAGAGCAGACATGCGTGAAATGGAAGAGTTGAGGGCAGGGTTGATGGTGGAGGAAGGGAAAACCCTTTGGAAAAGGAACACACCTCCTTTGTTCTAGATTGAAAAGCCTCATCCTGAGAGCAGATACAGCGGAGACGGAGGAACTGAGAAAGGGGATGGCAAGTAGCAGGGTGGAACGAGGTATAGTCCAGCTAGCTGTGAGAGTCTGTTGGTTTATAATAGACATCAATAGATGAGCTTTCTCCAGTGATAGGGACAGTGATCCTCCGTCTCCAGCACATAATTCTCTGAAACTTCCTTTCTGCTTTCTGCAGGGATAGCTCCCTACCCAACTCCCTTGTCCATTCATCCCTCCCCACTGATCTTCCTCCTGGCACTTATCCTTCTAAGCTGAACAAGTGCTACACCAACCCCTACACCACCTCCCTCAGTACCATTTAGGGCCCCAAACTGTCCTTCACCTGTGAGTCTGTTGGGGTCATTAACTGTGTTTGGTGTTCCCAGCGTGGCCTCTTGTATATCAGTGAGACCTGAGGTAGATTGGGAGACCGCTTCGCCGAGCATCTATGCTCCATCTGCCAGAACTAGCTGGATCTCCCAGTGGCCACTCATTTTAATTCCACTTCCCATTCCTATTCCAACATGTCCATCCATGGCCTCCTCGACTATCGGGATCAGGCCACGTTTAGGTTGAAGGAACATCACCCTCTATTCTGTTTGGGTAGCCTCAAACCTGCTGGCATGAATGTAGGTTTCTCAAACTTCCAGTAATGCCTCCACCCTGCACCATTTTCCACCCCCTTGTCCCTCTCTTATGTTATCTCTTCGCTCAATCCCCTTTTTCTTTCTTCCATGGCCTTCTGTCTCTTTCAACAATCAACTTCCTAGCTTCTGGCTTCTTCCCTCCCCCTCCAAGTTTCACCTATTGCCTGCTGTTTTTCTCTCCCCTTCCCCCACCTTTCAAATCCACTCCTCAGCATTTTTTCTCCAGTCCCACTGAAGGGTTTTGGCCGGAAACATCGACTGTGCTTTTTTCCATAGATGCTGCCTGGCCTGCTGAGTTCCTCCAGCATTTTGTGTGTGTTGCTTGGATTTCCAGCATCTGCAGATTTTCTCTTGTTTGTGAAGCCATTGTGAAGACTGGTTCTCAACTCTTTCTCAAAAATTAAGGGAACAAATGACAAAGTACCCAATTCTGAAGGAACACAGCAGGTCAGGCAAATCTATGGAGGGGTATAAACAGTCAATGTTACAGGCTGAAACACTTTATCAGGATTGGAAATGAAGGGGACAGAAGCCAGAATAAGTAGGTGGGCAGATGGGAACGAGTACCAGCTGGTAAGTGAAATCAAGTGAGGGGGAAGATGGAGGGGTGGGTAGGTGGCAAAGCTAAAAAACTGAAGAAGGAAGAATCTGATAGGAGAGGAGAGTGGACCGTAAGAGAAAGGGAAGGAAGAGAATTTTATGAATTTACAAGACTAGCTGTCATAGGTTTTGGTTCACATCCCATTGATAGTGTAGAATTTGAAATCAAGTATTAAGTAACATTAGGGTGAAAATTGCTAGCTTCCATCTGTCAGGGAATGAATCTGGCCAATGCATGATTCCAGACTGACAAATGTAGTTGAATCTTTGCTGTTTGATGAGTTCTAGATAATTAGGTATGTGCAGTAAATTCTGAGTTTGCCAGCAATTTTCACATCCTGGGGATTAAAATATTTTAAAAAAAATTGACTGACTGCCTTATCAATGAAACATACCATTCACAGTTCCACCTGTGAACAAAACAGTGCTGACCTGAGACGGGACACATCTGGAATGATGAATGAAGAATAGTTCATGAGATGCAGCCTGCAGTGAGTTCAATGTCAAGTGACCTGGCCTCAGACTGTGACTATTACAGATTAGTCCCGAGGATCACTCAGACTTGGGTTATTTTAGGCATAGTATGAAGTACCCTCTAGTTTTATTTTTGAGTGGTATGGTCTCAGGCCTGGCCTATTTCTGGTGTCGTTAGTGTCCTAAGCCATAGATCCATAATCAGTCTGGTCCCGGTGCTGCTCTGGAACACCGGGATCACTGATTTGCCAAAGCACCTGAACACAGAAGCTGAACCGCAAATGGCAGAGTACCCATTACAAACCTGCAAGTGCAGTTTGCAAATGTGTAATGTTGCAATCCACAGGCAATAAAAGACAACAACTAATTAATTGCTCACAGACCCACACTAGTGCATTATGAATTAATGTTGCTGCCTTATCAGTTATTCTGTCTGTTGCAAAGTAAGCTATTTTCTGAATGTTCCATCACACACAAACTGTTCAATATTCATAAAATCTGCTGAAAGCACTTTGGAATTTATCGCAATACAGTGTATCCTGAATTAAATACAATTTCAAAGTAACAGCAATAATTATCAAGATACACAAATAAGTCAGCAATAAAGACTTGTATTTATTTTGTCTTTAATGATATTGAATTCATATATGACACAAAGATTTATTTGGAATATTCTGTATGGTATTTCTGAAACAGTGTTTAGTAATTAAATAATATGGCTAGAACGATGTTATGTAATGAAGATAGTGTAAAATATTTAATATGTATTCCTGTTTGGCAGGTTGGGGACCCGAATGGATTATCTATGAAACAGGATTCACCCAGTGTTTCACAGAGTTCATTGTAAGTATCTGTATGAGCATAGATTTCTATAAATTAATGGATATAATTAGGAAACATAGGTACCTATGTTTTTATAGCGCCTTTCATGAGTTCTGGATGTTCCAAAAAACTTCACAACCTCTAAACTGCTTATTATTGTAACATACTGAAAATGACAAAAGTTAACAGCATCAGTTTGGGTTCAGACTTCTGTCAAAACGTTCCTGGTTGCTGCAGCTTGTATGTACTTTCTGTATATCTTTTAATATCAGTTTTCCTGTGTGTGTTTTGTTTTCTTGCAGAAATCATCAATAATAGTTGTTAGTTGATATTTTGTGCTTTTACTGAAATGATCTGACTGTGGCCTCAACCGGCTGCTCTGGGCTTCGTGTTTGAAGACACACATAAGTTAGAAATGTTATTTACTTCTATTGTTAGCACAATGTTTTTTTTTCTCTCTCTTCACATTGGATGTTTGTTCTTATTTTTTTATGGGTTCATTTGGGGTTCTTGTTCTGTGGTTGCAATCTCAAGGTTGTATACTGTATACATTGATAACAAATGTACTTTGAATAATGTCCAATTTGGTTTCAAAGCACACCTTTGGAACTATGGAATTGAGCTGCTTGTATCGTGCCTTCTAAAGTAAAGTTTTAAAAAGATCATCAGAGTACACACACATCACCACATACAACCCTGAGGTTCTTTTTCCTGAAGGGATTCTTAGCAAATCTATAGAACAGTAACTGTAAACAGGACCAATAAAAGAGCAAGAGCATAGATGATAACAAACTGTGCAAATGGTTGGCTGTTTGTCCATCGTCGTCAATGAAGACCTCAACGCCATTATGATGATGATGATGGTGTGGAGACTAGCGCTTGATTTGGATTTAAGTGAGGGAGTGTTGTGCAGCGCCAGCCTCAATCTCTCTTCCCAATTCCCATCTGGATCCAGTGGCAAGACAAGAGTCGAGGCAGCTGGGGATGGTTCTAGGCGCAGTGGATGACCAGGACATCATCTGTGTTTTGCCATGCTCTACGCATTCCATGATGCTTGCAGAGACCGCCTTCTTGACTGTTGGACCTTGCATTGGTCTTGTCCGCTCAATCCGCTGGAGTCTGTCTTCACATGCTGGGATATACTTATATTTCCATTTGCACAGGAGTGTATGGGGTGTCAGGTGAGGGTAGCAGACAGGTCGCACCGAGGGTTTGAGACCCGTCGGCTACCCTCACCTGGTTTAGCCGGCTTGTCGAAGCCGTTGCCCAGGTTGTGGCCGCTGTCGCGTGCAAACGGCTACAGGAAGCCACAGGTGAGAACTGAGTGGCAGGTGGGGACCAAAGGTGGACAAAGCGCCTGAAAAGGATGCGACAGGTTCCCCCACCAGAGGTGCTACCCCTCCCAGACACCCCATTCAGCCCTGTGCAAATGGAAATATAAGTAAATAGCAATAAATAACGAGCATGAAATAACAAGATAGAGTCCTTAAAGTGAGATTATTAGTTGTGGGATCATCAGAAGCAGAATGAGTGTAGTTATCCCCATTTGTTCTAGAGCCTGACGGTTGATGGGTAGTAACTGTTCTTGAACTTGGTGGTGCAAGTCCTGAGGCTCTTGTACCTTTTACCTGATGGCAGCAGCAAGAAAAAAAGTCTGGCCCGGGTGGTAACAATCTTTGAAGGATGCTGCTTTTCTATGGCAACGTTTCATGTAGGTGTGCTCAATGGTGTGGAGGTCTTCACTGTGATGTGTTGGGCTGAATCCACAATCTTCTGTAGAATTTTTTGTTCAAAGGCATTGGTATTTCCATACCAGGCCATGATGCAACCAGTCAATATACTCTCCACTACACATCTATAGAAATTTGTCGACGTTTTAGATGCCGTGCTGAGTCCCCGCCGATTCCAAAGGATGTGCTGCTGTGTTTTCTTGGCAATTACACTTGTGTGCTGGGTCCAGGACAGGTCTTCTGAAATGGTAACAGCCAGGAATTTAAAGTCACTAATCCTTTCCACTTCTGATCCTTCGAGGAGTACTGGCTCATGGACCCCTGGTTTCCCTGTCCTGAAGTCTACAATCAGCTCCTTTGTCTTGCTGACATTGAGTGAGAAGTTGTTATTATGACACCACTCAGCTAAATTTTCATTCTCCCTCCTGTATGCCGATTCAGCACCAACTTTGGTTTGGCCCAGAACAGCAGTGCTGTCGGTGACCTTGAATATGGTGTTGGAGCTGTACTTGGCCACTCAATCATAGGTGTAGAGCGACTGGAGCAGGGGGCTAAGCATATCCCTGTACTGATAGAGATTCATATGTCTACGCCTGTCAGATAATGCAACAAGCAACTTGGCTTACATGTTCCTAATGCCTGCTAGAAGTATGGAAAAGCAAATTGTGTTACTTACTAATCTGCACTCATGATTTGATGGTGATGCTATTTTGGCGGTTAGTTCCCCAGCTAGCCCTGCTTTTAATTTGTAATGCTGTTTTAAGGGACAAATAACCATTTTGAGGTTAGTTGTAGTTGTGACTGATTAAAACTGAGCTACACGGTAGCTATAACTGGGAAACGTAGAAGTATTTATTCACATAGCAAACTGCAGGAGAAAGTGAGTCCAGGAGAATCCAAGAGAATCTCACTCTCCCCGACACCATGTTTTATACTCATTCAGCGCAAAGGTAACAACAAACAATTAACTATAGTTTAAGTTGTTGTAATCACCTACTTAACTTTAACATTTTGAATATAGCCAAGTAAATTTACAGAATTACAAATTTGCATCCATAGCATATCAAAACTTCTTTGAATATTAAATACTAGTGTCTGTTCCAAAAGCCAAACACTTAAAACATCGTATTTTTTTACAGTATTGAAGGATGGCTCCATGAATATACAACTAACTAGAAGGTTAAATGAATAAATAGATCTCTCCTGAACTGTGTATTAAGTGAAAAGTATACACCTTTATTATCATCATCGTTATGTAGCGTGACGTATGATGTGGGTGATCATGGTCTTTAATCTGGGAAGTTCTAATAAGCTCTTGAAAACTTTTTCCTGTCCATCCCTTGATGTAACTCATGAATGTCATGTGCTGTTGACTGTGACCTTTTCTTCCATCAGTTTTACAGGTCACTGCAAGTGTTTGAGCTTCTCTTTCCTCACTACATTTCCCAGAAATTCCAGCTGCCAATTCCTGATTGATGATGCAACACACACAAAATGCTGGAGGAGCTCAGCAGGCCAGGCAGCATCTATAGAAAAGAGTACAGTCAAAGGGTTTTGGCCCGAAATGTTGACTGTACTCTTTTCCATAGATGCTGCCTGGTGTGCTGAGTTCCTCCAGCATTTGTGAGTTTTGCTTGGATTTCCAGCATCTGCAGATTTTCTCTTGTTTTGTATTCTGATTGATGATATCAGCTTTCTTTGTATTCCAGCTCTTAGCAACACTTCCTCATTTGTTACCTTGTCCTTTCATGATATTTTCATCATTCTTCTCACAAGCCACAAATCTGCAGCTTCGTATCTTCTCTCCTTCTGCTTTGATATTGTACAACATTCGCTTCCATACGTTAGTGTGGAATGAACATCACTCTACAACACCGAGTTTCGTACCCATAGAAATTATTATTCTTTAGTACCTTGCTCAAACACTCGAAGGTGCATTTAGCAATCCAAATCCTCCTCCTAATTTCACCATTAGCCCTACCATCAGATGTTATTGTGCTCCCTAAGTAATTGAACTTCCATATTTGTTTAATTGTTTCATTGCCCACTTTCAGTTCACATTTCAGTATTTCCTCTTTGTGATAACCGTACATTCGGTTTTCTTGCAGTTGGTCAATCCTCTCTTTGCACTTTCTTTGACTTTATCTAATGTTTGTTGGAGATTCTCTTTAGAAGTAGCTATCAGAACTGTGTCATCTCTGTATTGTAAGTTACTTAAATTGTACCTACTAATTGTCATGCCTGGACTGCTGTTAATTTCTCTTAGAATCTTCTCACTATAAAGGTTGAATAGGTTGGGTGAGAGAATATAACCCTGTCTGACTCTCCCCAAAATCTGGACAAAATCACTTGTCTCATTTTCAACTATCATTCCTGCTCTTTGTTCCCAATACAAGTCTCTGATGATTCTGATAACTTTCCCATCAATGTCCAAGTACTGAAGAATTTTTATAAGCTCTTCATGTCTTACCTTATCAAAAGCTTTGGTATAATCGCTGAAGCATAGGTCTAAGTCTTTCTGGATCTCTATTGTGCATACACAAGTCCTTCTAAGGATGAAGATTATATTTCATCTTCCACTATCTTCATTGAAACTCCACTGCTCATGTGCAATCTCTGGTTTCATGCTTTTTTTTTTGCTCTCATCATGATGATTTGTAGCAGGACTTTCACAGCCTGATTCATTAAACTAATTGTGCAGTCTCACATTGAATTGCTCTTGGGTCTTTTTGGCAGTGCAATAAATACTGATTTGCTTATTTCCAAAAGTATTTCCCCACTATAACATATGTCATTCTGCAAACCTGTCAGCCTTTCAATCTTGAAATCTTCCAGCAAAATGGCAATGCCATTGGACCTAATGCTTTTCAATTTTCAATTTCTCATTGCTCCTTTAACTCCTGATTTAAATACTGGACAACAATTTTTTTACCAAAGTATTCCTTTCTCAGAATTTTTTTTGTTTATGATGAACCACTTGAAGCTGAATACAAATATAATTTCAGACTATATGTATCACATAGGAATTTGGAGAAGTAAGATGTTAACTTTATTTAATATAATGTGTTTAATTCCATAATGGTGCTTACACTTTGCAATAGCTCAACAAAGCTAAAAATGTTTTGTTGTTGATTTTTGTTTGTACTGAAAGGCTTCTCGCTTAAATGTCCAACAATAATCAGCCTGCATTGATGGATTGTAGTTGCTCTAATACGGTTTCTCCATGACTGCAATGTCCTGGTGAAACCTTTCACCATGCTCGTCACTGACAGTGCTAAGATTGGCAGGGAAGAAATCTAAATTGGGGAATGCAGAAACTGAATCTTCAGTGACATGTTGCACTTCATGGTTTTATATTCTTTTTTTTTTTTTTTTTTTTTCTAAATTTTATTTAAATTTTTAAATGATTACAAGTGAAGAAAAAAAAAGATATGTGACCCTTCCCCCCTCCCCTTAATCCCTCCCCCCTAACTACCCTATATAAAAAAAATAAGAAAGAAAGAAAAGAAAGAAAGAAAGAGTGCCTGGTTGTTGGTAGGTCTCCACATGCTCCATGGAGTTCTTAATAACTTTAGTATATATATTTATTTTTTTTTTTTTTTTTTTTTCCCCAAGTAGCCATTAATTTTCTCTTCAGAGCACCTATATATTTAATCCTGTCTTTTGTAAATAAGGGCCCCAGATTTTCAAAAATGTTTCATATTTATCTCTTAAGTTATAAGTAATTTTTTCTAATGGAATACAGCCATAGATTTCTTTTTTCCAACAATCTATACTTAAATATGTATCTGATTTCCAAGTAATTGCAATAGCCTTTTTGGCTACAGCCAGCGCAAATACTGGACAACAATTTTTTATATTCTTGAAGCATGTTGTCAACCAGCTGCACACAGTTTGGTGCTCTGTAGTTGCCAAGAAAATTTTCAGCAACATCCTTGAATGCCTGCCATGCAATTTTCTCTGATCTCACTAGAAGTTCAACTTGTCTGTCATTGATGACCTGTTTGACTCGTTGACTAACAAAAATGCCTTCCTTAATCTTGGCATCAGTTATTCTGATGTGAATTATGAATTGAAATAACAAACGCAGGGGATTTCAAAAAAGATACATGATAGGGAAATTTCATGGTAATTTTTATGATCAGCAGCTCAAAATCCATTCGATATACCCAAGACTAATCAGGAAGCAAAATCTTTGTTGTCCAGTGTAATTGGAGGGCCATCCATGTGCTTAGTAATTATTGGCTTCTCCCCTCTTGTATCTTCAAGTCACCAATATATTCAGGCCATCGAGACAGATATCTGCTTTTTCCATGTGTATTGATCCACCTTTCACCTTCAAGCACCCACTGGATTAGCACCAGTGAGTGTCCTCACCTTCCTGTGTGTATCACCAGAATCTTTCAGCTTCTCTACTTCTTTGCATTCTCCATTTATCTAATGTTCTTTCCTTTAACACTTACCCTGCTATTAACACCTTTAACAATGTGTTAATTGCAAACATGGCAAAATCTATGGATACTGGAAATCCAAACTACAAATCACACAAAATGTTGGACAAACTCAGCAGGTCAGGCAGCATCTACGAAAAAGAGTAATACACCCTTCCCTCTCAGTCCTGGAGAAGGGTCTTGGCCCAAAATGTCGACTGTTTACTCTTTTCCTTAGATGCTGCCTGACCTGCTGAGTTCCTCCAGCATTTTGTGTGTGTTACAATGTATTAGTAGCTGGAATATTCATCTATTGTCTTTCCCTATGCAGTTTCAATGGGACAGAATCAGATGTCCCACACCCACGACCCACAAGTTGGTTTCACTAGCCACAAAGTATGAATTGGAAAATTATGTACAGGTCTTATTTTATGAAGACTGGCTCTCATTTTGTCAATACATTCAGGTGAGCACACAGGGAGAGAGCAAACTCAATCACTGCTACTCTCCCTTCTGGAATGCTTACAAAGTGCTCCTCCGCCCGCCGTTTGGAAAATCAGATCACTTCTCCATCTTGCTGCTGCTGAGGTGCAGGCAAAAGGGGGGCCATAATTAAAACCGTCTACTGTTGGTCCGACCAATCGGTCTCCATGTTACAGGACTGCTTTGATGATGTCAACTAGAATGTCTTCCATAATGAGGATGTCTCCAAGTTCACAGATGAGGTCATGAGTTTCATCCGGAAGTGCATTGAGGATGATGTCCCCCAGAAATTGGCCAGGGTCTATCCAAACCAGAAATCCTGGATCAACAGTTCCATGCAAGCAGCACTTATCTCTTACCACGTGTCACAGAGCTTATGTTGCCGGTGACAACAGGGACTCAAGAAATGCAGTTACGATCTGCGCAAAGTCATCAAGGCAGTGAAACAACAATACGAGGACAAGATTCAGACACAACTCTCCAACAACAATGCACACGGCTCATGGCAAGGTCTGCACATCATCGTAGACTTCAAAGCTAAATGCACTGGAGTTTCCAACATCGCTACCTCTCCCCCAGATGAGTGAAATCTTTTTTGTGCTCAATTTGATGTCGCCAACACTGAGCCCCTGAGGAGACCTGCAGCTTGGTCATCTCTGAGGCTGAAGTATGCAGGTGTTTCCAATGAGTGAACAGTCACAAGGCTGCAGGACTGAATGGCATCCCAGAGCGGGTACTCAGGATGCGTGCAGCACAACTGGCTGCTGTGTTTACAGACATTTTTAATCTCTCCCTCTCCCAGTGTAGTGTCCACTTGTTTAAACATCCACCATTGCCCCTGTACCTAAAAAGACCACCGTAGCATGTCTGAACAACTGGCGTCCTGTCGCACTCCCACAATAATAAGCAGATGCTTTGAGAGGCTGGTGAAGAACTACATCTGCAGCTTGCTACCAACAACACTGGACCCCTATAATATGCCTACTGACACAACTGATCAACAGATGACGCACTAGCCACATCTCTACACACTGTCCTTACACATCTGGAGAAGAAGGAGGCTTATGTAACAATACTGTTCTTGGACTACAGTTCAACGTTCAATACCATAATTTCCTCTGGGCTTCACAAGAAGCTCAGAGACCTCAACCTTCACTCTGCCTTGTGTAGCTGGATCCTGGACTTCCTGTCAGATCACTGGCAGGTGGTAAGATTGGGCTCCCTCACCTCTGCCCCTCAACACGTGCCCCTCAGGGCTGTGTCCTAAGCCCCTTCCTTTACTCTCCATATACCCACGACTATGTCATCACCCACAGCTCCAATCTGCTAATTTAATTTGCTGATGACACTACACTGATTGGCTTAATCCAAATAATAATGAGGTGGCCTACAGAGAAGAAGACATCACCCTGACACAGTGGTGTCAAGAAAACAGCCTCTCCTTCAATGTCACAAAAACAAAGGAGTTGGTTGTGGGCTACAGGACGAATGGAGATGGGCTAACCCCTATTGACATCAATGGATCTGGGATTGAGAGGGTGAATAGCTTTAAGTTCCCTAGCATCCACATCACCGAGGATCTCACGTGGTCTGTACATACCGGCTGTGTGGTGAAAAAGGCCAACGGTGCCTCTTTCACCTCAAATGGTTGAAGAAGTTTGGTATGGGCCCCCAAATCCTTTCTACAGGGGCACAATTGAGAGCATCCTGACTGGCTGCATCACTGCCTGGTATGGGAACTGTGCTTCCCTCAATCACAGGACCCTGCAGAGAGTGGTGTGGACAGCCCAGTGCATCTGTAGATGTGAACTTCCTACTATTCAGGACATTTACAGAGACAGGTGTGTTTTAAAAAAAAAGGCCCCGAAGGATCATTGGGGATCTGAGTCACCCCAACCACAAACTTTTCCAGCTGCTAACATCCGGGAAACAGTACCGCAGCATAAAAGCCAGGACCAACAGGCTCCGGGACAGCTTCTTCCACCAGGCCATCAGACTGATAAATCCATGCTGACACAGTTGTATTACTATGTTATATTGACTGTCCTGTAGTATATACTATTTATTATAAGTTACTATAAATTACACATTGCACATTTAGACAGAAACATAACGTAAAGATTTTTACTCATGTAGATGAAGGATGTAAGTAATAAAGTCAATTCACTTTTGGTTAATCCGAAGTTAGCAGTAGAGAGTTTAAAAATGACTGTAAATACTTATGTTAGCTGATCCATATAAGATCTGAGGACATACGGTTGGGAGCTCCATCTGGACCAGTGGCTTTGTGTGGGTTCAGTCACCTGCAATAATGAACGTGTACGTAGGTGCATTGGAGGCTGTCAGAGCGGGTTTGTTTTTTATTGACTTTTTGTTCAATAGGTGCATTTTTTCCTCATCGGGGAGGGATGCTTTGTTGTCAGCAATGTTGTGTGACTTGGTTTCATAGCCTGTTATAGCACATAAGCCACGCCGTGATTGATGGCGGTCGAGGACTCAGTTTCAGACTGGTATTGCCTTTTAGCCGTAGACCACGAGACCATAAGATACAGGAGCAGAATTAGGCCATTTGGCCCATCGAGTCTGCTCTGCCATTTCATCATGACTGATCCAATTTTCCTCTCAGCCCCAGTCTCCTGCCTCTCTGCATCTCCCTTCGTGCCCTGACCAATCAAAAAGCGATCAACGTCTGCCTTAAATATATGTAAAAGCTTGGCCTTCACAACTGCCTTTGGCAAAGAATTCCACTTGCACTCTGGCTAAAGAAATTCCTCCTCATCACCATTCTAAAAGGACGCCCTGTAGCGGTGTGCTACACACAGCGCTGGAATAACGACACGCAGACGGTGAGTTGCAGTTGCATAAAAGATTTATTCAAACTTTGCGGCCTCGCTTTTAAGCCTTCCCGTTTCCGCCCTCCCCGAGCGGGAAGGCTATAGGGGGCGCATATTCACAGTCCCGTCCCGCGCGTGGGCTTTTTCCGATGCTGGTGAAGAAGGCCTGGCGCCCTTTTTGGGGCCGGCCTCTCTGCCGGCGTGCGCCATTTTGTGAGTCGGTTCGAGTGCGCTGGAAAGTGGGTCACCACAGCCCCTCTATTCTGAGGCTGTGTCCTCTAGTCTTCGACTCTCCCACCACAGAAATATCCTCTTCACATTGACTCTATCAAGGCCTTTCATCATTGGATGGGTTTCAATAAGGTCACCCCTCATTCTTCCGAATTCTAGTGAATACAGGCCCACTTCACGTGACAAGCCATTCAATTCTGGAATCATTTTTGTGAACCTTCTTTGAACCCTCTCCAGTTTCAACACATCCTTTCTAAGATAAGGGGCCCAGAACTGCTCACAATACTCCAAATGAGGCCTCACCAGTGCTTTATAAAGTCCAACATTAAATCCCTGCTTTTATATACTAGTCCTCTTGAAATGAAGGCTAACATCGCATTTACCTTCCTCACCACAGACTCCCAAATCCATTTGCAATCAGTTTTTTTGGATTTTCTCTCTATTTAGAAAATAGTCATCCCTTTCATTTCCTCTACCAAAGTGCATGACCACACACTTCCTGACACTGTATTCCATCTGACATTTCTTTGCCCATTCTCCGAATCGAAGTCCTTCTGTAGCCTCTCTACTTCCTCAAAACCATCTGCCCCTCCACTTACCTTCATATTGTCTGGAAAGTTTGCAACAAAGCCATCAATTCCATCATCCAAATCATTGACATATAGCGTAAAAAGAAGCAGTCCCAATTCCACAGGGTGGAATACCACTAGTCACTGGCAGCCAACCAGAAAAGGCTCCCTTCATTCCGACTCTTCGCCTTCTGTCATCAGCCACTGCTTTATCCATGCTAGAATCTTTCCTGTAAACAGCCTCAAGTGTGGCACCTTGTCAGAGGCCTTCTGAAAATCCAAATACACAACATCAAGCACTTCTCCTTTGTCTATTCTGCTTTTCATTTCTTCAAAGAATTCCAGTAGATTTGTCAGGCAAGATTTTCCCTTGGGGAAGCCATGCTGATTACAGCCTGCTTTATCATCTCTGATAGCTTTATGAAGTTTGTGCCTTGATTAAAATCATGCCTGAGGGGATTCATTACAAAGCCTGGCTTTGAACTGAGTCCTCTTAGCCTGAGTGGCTGCCGCTGGACTTGTTGACCAACAGGCAACACTTGGGGCTGAAAGTAGTGGTGTGATCACAAATACTGTTATTGTGGTCAGGTATGTTCAACAGAGCTACTCTCACTTTGGGGGTGAGAGGAGGAAAAATTACTGCATCGCTGCTACAGCACTCTAGTCCATTTTTACATACATTAATATCCAAATCATGACAATCAAATGATTTGATGTTGCACAAGAATGAAAGTGTACTGCAGCCTGCAAATCTGTATTGGCTGCGGCTGGTGGAGTGTCTCACCCCTGCTTCATCGGGAACGATAGAATCTAGTGTCTGATCTGTGTCAGCTTGGTGATAGACAATGCATCAGAAGACAGATAACAGGAAAATGTAAACAAAAGTCCTCAAGGAATGAGCATGGACTTGTAACAAGAAAAATAAAATAGAATTAAAAACAGTCAAGTTCTAAGTTGGATGAATAGTTCAGCATTCAACACCGTAGTTCCATCCAGGCTTGACAGGAAGCTCAGAGGCCTCAGACTTGACCCTGCCTTGTACAGCTGGGTCCTGGACTTCCTGTCAGATCGCCAGCAGGTGGTAAGAGTGGACTCCCTCATCTCCACCCCTCTGACTCTCAATACAAGAGCCCCTCAGGGCTGTGCTCTGTCCCCTCCTTTACTCCCTGTATACCCATGACTGTGTCGTCACGTACAGCTCTGATCTGCTAATTAAATTTACAGATGACACTACATTGATTGGCCTTATCTCAGACAATAATGAGGTGGCCTACAAGGAAGAAGTCTTCTCTCTGACACAGTGGTGTCAAGAAAACAACCTCTCCCTCAATGTTACAAAAACAAAGGTGCTGGTTGTGGACTACAGGAGGATCTACTGACATCAATGGATCTGGGGTTGGGAGGGTAAACAGCTTTAAGTTCCTTGGCATCCACATCACCGAAGACCTCACGTGGTCTGTACACACCAGTGTGTGGTGAAAAAGGCACAACAGCGCCTCTTTCACCTCAAACGGTTGAGGAAGTTTGGTATGAGCCCCCAAATCCTAAGAACTTTCTACAGGGGTACAATTGAGAGCATCCTGACTGGCTGCATCACTGCCTGGTATGGGAACTGTACCTCCCTTAATCGCAGGACTCTGCAGAGAGTGGTGCGGACAGCCCAGCGCATCTGTAGTTGTGAACTTCCCATGATTCAGGACATTTACAGAGACAGGTGTTTAAAAGGGGCTCGTAGGATCATTGGGGACCTGAGTCACCCCAACCATAATCTGTTCCAGTTGCTACTATCCGGGAAATGGTACTGTACCGCAGCATAAAAGTCAGGACCAAAAGACTCTGGGACAGCTTCTTCCACCAGGCCATCAGAGTGATGAACTCACGCTGACTTGAGTGTTCTCTATATTACATTGACTGTTCTATTTATTATAAATTACTATGATTGCACATTGCACATTTAGACGGAGATGTAACGTAAAGATTTTTACTTGTGTATGTGAAGGATGTAAGAGGTAAAGTCAATTCAGTTCAAATGGTTAAAACTCAGGTAGTTGAATGGGATAGAAGGGTATAATGCTATAGCTAAAGAGATTAGAATAAAAATCAGTTTAAATATCACCAGCATATGTTGAGAAATTTGTTGTTTTGCAGCAGCAGTACATTGCACTACATAATAATTAAATTAAATAAGCAGTGCAAGAAGAGGTACTGTTCATGGAGTCATTGTCCATTCGGAAATCTGATAGTGGAGGGAAAAAGCTGTTCCTGAAACATTGAGTGTGTGTTTCTTCAGACTCTTGCATCTCCTTCTTGATAGTAGCAATGAGAAGAGGGCATGTCCTGGGTGATGGGGGTCTTCAATGATGGATGCCACCTTGTTGAGGCATCACCATTTGAAAATGCCCTCAATGCTGGGGAGGATAATGCCCATAATGGAGCTGGCTGAGTTTACAACATTTTTTTGAACCTTGTGCAGTTGCCTCTGCATACCAAATGCGATGCAACCAGTTAGAATGCTGTCCACTGTACACCTGTAGAAATTTGCGGGAGTCACTGATCACATTCAAAGTCTCCTCAAACTCCTAATGCAATGTACCTGTTATCACGCCTTCTTTGCAATTGTGTCAATATGTTGAACCTAGGATGTTGACAGCCAAGAACTTGAAACTGCTCACCCTTTCCACTGCTGATCCCTTGATGAGGACTGGTATATATTCCCTCAGCTTCCCCTTCCTCATCCGTGCACACACACACTCATCCACACAGGTCTTGACGAAGATTCAAAGATTAGTCCCCGAATATTGTCCAGTCCACTGACTGAAAGCAGTCCTGTAAGCACGCCACCTCCTCTATTGACCAAACCTCCTCCATCCTCACCACTGGTCCTGCAGCCATCATTTCTGCTTTTATGATCGGAGTAGAAGTACAGCCAGGTTATCGGACCTTCCAAAGTGTGGATGTGGGATAGCACAGTAACTGTTTCTGCTGGTAAAACAGTGGTCAAGAGTGTTAGCTCCTCTGGTTCCACATATGATATGTTGGTAGTAGTTGTTCCGAGATTTTTTCAAGCTGGCCTGGTTGAAATCCCCTGCAGTGATAAGGAAGGCATCTGTCTGCAGTGTTTAGTGAATGCTGATTTTGGTGCCCAGCTCCTACAGAGCCTGTCTGAGATGGAATGTACATCACTACCAGAATGATGGTGGAAAATACTCTTGGCAGATAAAATGGATGATACTTGAGCCCTAGATATTCCAGGTCAGGTGAGCAGGATTGAGACAGAACCATCATGATGAGTTAATCATAAAGCATACTCCACGTCCTCTGCCTTAAAAAGACTGAGCTGCCCTGTCTTTGTGGAGAATGTTGAAGTCGCCAGGCTGCAGTGCTGTATCTGAAGTGACACCAGTGAGACATGTTTCTGTTAAGCAAACTACACAGCAGTCCCTGATGTCCCTCTGGTTTTGCAGTTTTGCTCTGAGGCCAGTTTTGTTTTCCAGAGACTACATTTGCCAACAGAATAGTCAAGAGTGGAGGGTCTAAAGCCTCTGCGTTTCACTCGTACCTGCAGACTGGCTTGGTATCCATGTTTCCATTTTGTTAAAAGGGAACTGCATTCACGACCCAAGTTTACCATCCAGGGTCTGTTAATTTTAAGAATCAATAGACTTTTTAAAGCGTCTTCAAATGATGTTGCTTACTTAAGTACCTATGTGGATTTTAGCTGTAGTAGTCATAAATGGGTCACCATCAGTGCCATTATGAGTGACATTAGAGTGAAAATAGGGAAAGAATCTGAGTATCAGGATTGCAAATGTGAACTGAGTGTCCGGAGAAAATTCATGAGAATGATTCTGGGAATGAAAGGGTTAATGTATCAGGAACATTTTATGGCCCTGGGCCTGTACTCATTGGAGTTTCGATGAATTGGGGGGCGGGGGGGGGGGGGGGGCGGGGGTTATCTCATTGAAACCTATCAAGTATTGAAGGCCGAGGTAGAGTAGATATGAAGAAACTGTTTCCTATAGTGGGTAAGTCTAGCTTCAGAGGGAAAAGCCTCAAAATAGAGGGACGTCCATCTAGAACAGAGAAAAGGAGTAATTTCTCTAACCAGACGATGGTGAATCTGTGGAATACATTGCCACATGTGACTGTGGAGGCCAAGTCATTGAATAAATTTAAAGTGGAGGTTAAAAGGTTCTTGATTAGTCAGAGTGCAAAGGTTACAGGAAGAAGGCAGGAGAATGGGGTTGGGAGGGGTAATAAATCAGCCATGATGGAATGGTGGAGCAGGCTCAATGGGCTAAATGGCCTAAATCTGCTCCTGTGTCTTATGCTCTTATGAATGGAGATGGGCAGTAAAGCACTTTATCTGTTGTGTAGGAGCAGAACCATTGTGCTTCGGAATGTACTCTTGTGAAGTAGGCTGAAGGTAAGATCAATTCCCACAGGATATAGAGGACGGTCTAATGCAGAGTGCAATCAGTTGAAGTGATCATGGTGATTAAATGGTCCCAAAGGTTTAATAATATCCTTTAGGGAGAGGCTTTGAGTCTGGGCCAAATGTGACACCAACACCAAGCAAACCCTGGCTGAAGTGCTAACTTACCAGGTAGTGCCTTGAAGGTAATTTGTTAGTATTTGGAACAAATCATAATGACTTTGCCAGCAGCACTTCAATCATCAATTCAAAACAAAATGTAATGTTTTAGCATTTGTTGAAATTTAGTGGACTGGTGCTGCAATAGTCTCCCATCATCTCGCTATCCTAAGAGTAAGGATCTGGTTTTGGACATCATTTAATGTTCATTCTCAAGAATTGGATGCAATTCTTGTGTTAGAACATAGTACAGCACAATATAGGCCCCTGTTGGGCAAACTTTTCAACCTACTCTAAGATAAATTTAAACCTTCCTTCCTATATATTCTTCTATCATTCATGTGCCTATCTGAGAATTTCTTAAATGCTCCAAATGTATCTGCCTCAACCAACAACCCTGGCAGGGGTGTTCCTTGCACCCCCATTTTCTGTGTAAAAATAAATAATAAATAAAAGGTACCTGTACTTTCCTCCAATCACCTTAAAATTATGCCCCCTTATATTAGCCATTTCCACCCTGGGTCACAGACTCTGGCTGTCTGTGCCTCTTATCTTGTACGTCTCTATAAAATTACCTCTCATCCTTCATCACTCCAAAGAGTAAAGTCCTAGTTTGCTCAGGAAACAGCTTGTTGTACCACTTAGTAATGCAGTAGATACTATCACATGGAATTATTAAATTTCACCAGGTGATCACATTTGGTTAAGACCATAGAAACATAGAAAATAGGTGCAGGAGTAGGCCATTCGGCCCTTCAAGCCTGCACCGCCATTCAGTATGATCGTGGCTGATCATCCAACTCAGAACCCTGTACCTGCTTTCTCTCCATACCCCGTGATCCCTTTAGCCACAAGGGCCATATCTAACTTCCTCTTAAATATAGCCAATGAACCGGCCTCAACTGTTTTCTGTGGCAGAGTATTCCACAGATTCACCACTCTCTGTGTGAAGAAGTTTTTCCTCATCTTGGTCCTAAAAGGCTTCCCCTTTATCCTTAAACTGTGACCCCTCGTTCTGGACTTCCCCAACATCAGAAACAATCTTCCTGCATCTAGCCTGTCCAATCCCTTTATAATTTTATACGTTTCAATAAGATCCCCCCTCAGTCTTCTAAATTCCAGTGAGTATAAGCCAAGTCGATCCAGTCTTTCTTCATATGAAAGTCCTGCCATCCCAGGAATCAATCTGGTGAACCTTCTTTGTACTCCCTCTATGGCAAGAATGTCTTTCCTCAGATTAGGGGACCAAAACTGCACACAATACTCTAGGTGCGGTCTCACCAAGGCCTTGTTACAACTGCAGTAGAATCTCCCTGCTCCTGTACTCAAATCCTTTTGCTATGAATGCCAACATACCATTTGCCCTTTTCACCACCTGCTGTACCTGCATGCCCACCTTCAATGACTGGTGTACAATGACACCTAGGTCTCGTTGCAACTCCCCTTTTCCTAATTGGCCACCGTTCAGATAATAATCTGTTTTCCTGTTCTTGCAACCAAAGTGGATAACCTCACATTTATCCACATTAAATTGCATCTGCCATGAATTTGCCCACTCACCTAACCTATCCAAGTCGCACTGCATCCTCTTGGCATCCTCCTCACAGCTAACACCGCTGCCCAGCTTCGTGTCATCCACAAACTTGGAGATGCTGCATTTAATTCCCTCATCTAAATCATTAATATATATTGTAAACAGCTGATGTCCCAGCACTGAGCCTTGTGGTACCCCACTAGTCACTGCCTGCCATTCTGAAAAGGTCCCATTTACTCCCACTCTTTGCATCCTGTCTGCCAACCAATTCTCTATCCACATCAATACCGTGTGCTTTAAGTTTGCACACTAATCTCCTGTGTGGGACCTTGTCAAAAGCCTTTTGAAAATCTAAATATACCACATCTACTGGCTCTCCCCTATCCACTCTACTAGTTACATCTTCAAAAAATTCTATAAGATTCGTCAGACATGATTTTCCTTTCACAAATCCATGCTGACTTTGTCCGATGATTTCACCGCTTTCCAAATGTGCTGTTATCACATCTTTGATAACTGATTCTAGCATTTTCCCCACCACTGATGTCAGTCTAACTGGTCTATAATTCCCCAGTTTTTCTCTCTCTCCTTTTTTAAAAAGTCGGGTTACATTAGCCTCCAATCCTCAGAAACTAATCCAGAATCTAAGGAGTTTTGGAAAATTATCACTAATGCATCCACTATTTCTTGGGCTACTTCCTTAAGCACTCTGGGATGCAGACCATCTGGCCCTGGGGATTTATCTGCCTTTAATCCCTTCAATTTACCTAACACCACTTCCCTACTAACATGTATTTCCCTCAGTTTCTCCATCTCACTAGACCCTTGGTCCCCTACTATTTCCGGAAGATTATTTATGTCCTCCTTAGTGAAGACAGAACCACAGTAGTTATTCAATTGGTCTGCCATGTTCTTGTTCCCTATGATCAATTCACCTGTTTCTGACTGTAAGGGACCTACATTTGTCTTGACCAATCTTTTTCTTTTCAAGTATCTATAAAAGCTTTTACAGTCAGTTTTTATGTTCCCTGCCAGCTTTCTCTCATAAGCTTTTTTCCCTTTCCTAATTAAGCCCTTTGTCCTCCTCTGCTGGACTCTGAATTTCTCCCAGTCCCCAGATGTGCCGCTTTTTCTGGCCAATTTATATGTTTCTTCTTTGGACTTGATACTACCCCTAATTTCTCTTGTCAGCCACGGGTGCACTACCTTCCCTGGTTTATTCTTTTGCCAAACTGGGATGAACAATTGTTGTAGTTCATCCATGCGATCTTTAAATGCTTGCCATTGCATACCCACCATCAACCCTTTAAGCATCATTTGCCAGTCTATCTTAGCTAACTCACGTCTCGTACCTTCAAAGTTACCCTTCTTTAAGTTCAGAACCTTTGTTTCTGAATTAACTATGTCACTCTCCATCTTAATGAAGAATTCCACCATATAATGGTCACTCTTACCCAAGGGGCCTCACACGACAAGATTGCTAACTAACCCTTCCTCATTGCTCAATACCCAATCTAGAATGGCCTGCTCTCTAGTTGGTTCCTCGACATGTTGGTTCAGAAAACCATCCCGCATACATTCCAAGAAATCCTCTTCCTCAGCACCCTTACCATTTTGGTTCACCCAATCTATATGTAGATTGAAGTCACTCATTATAACTACTTTTCCTTTATTGCACGCATTTCTAATTTCCTGTTTAATGCCATCCCCAAGCTCACTACTACTGTTAGGTGGCCTGTACACAACTCCCACCAGCGTTTTCTGCCCCTTAGTGTTATGCAGCTCTACCCATATCGATTCTACATCCTCCAGGCTAATGTCCTTCCTTTCTATTGCGTTAATCTCCTCTCTAACCAGCAATGCTACCCCACCTGTTTTTCTTTCCTGTCTATCCCTCCTGAATGTTGAATATCCCTGGATGTTGAGCTCCCATCCTTGGTCACCCTGGAGCCATGTCACTGTGATCTCAACTATATCATATTCATTAATAACTATCTGCACATTCAATTCATCCACCTTGTTACGAATGCTCCTTGCATTGACACACAAAGCCTTCAGGTTTGTTTTTACAACACTCTTAGTCCTTATACAATTAAGTTGAAAAGTGGCCCTTTTTGCTTTTTGCCCTGGATTTGCCAGCCTGCCACTTTTACTTTTCACCTTACTACTTTTTGCTTCTACCCTCATTTTACACCCCTCTGTCTCTCTGCACTTGTTCCCATCCCCCTGCCACATTAGTTTAAAGCCTCCTGAACAGCAGTAGAAAACACTCCCCCAAGGACATTGGTTCCAGTCCAGCCCAGGTGCAGACCGTCCTGTTTATACCGGTCCCACCTCCACCAGAACTGGTTCCAATGCCCCAGAAATTTGAATCCCTCCCCCTTGCACCATTTTTCAAGCCACGTATTCACCTGAAATATCCTCCTATTTCTACTCTGCCTAGCACGTGGCAGTGGTAGTAATCCAGAGATTATTACCTTTGTGGTCCTACTTTTCAGTTTATCTCCTAACTCCCTAAATTCACCTTGTAGGACCTCATCCCATTTTTTACCTATATCGTTGGTACCTATGTGCACCACGACCACTGGCTGTTCACCCTCCCATTCCAGAATGTCCTGCAGCCGCTCAGAGACATCCTTGACCCTTGCACCAGGGAGGCAACATACCATCCTGGAGTCTCGTTTGCAGCCGCAGAAACGCCTATCTATTCCCCTTACAATCGAATCCCCTATCACTATAGCTCTCCCACTCCTTTTCCTTCCCTCCTGTGCCGCAGAGCCACCTATGGTGCCATGAATTCGGCTGCTGCTGCCTTCCCCTGATGAGACATCTCCCCCAACAGTATCCAAAACAGTATATCTGTTTAGGAGGGAGATGACCTCAGGGGACTCCTGCACTACCTGCCTACTGCTACGCTGTCTAGTGGCCACCCCTTCCCTTTCTTTTTTTTAAAATTTTTTTATTAGTTTTTCAAAACATTTTACAGAATTAAAAACCCCAAATCCCAGTGAGGAGCATTAATACAGTGCAAGATTACGCATACAATAACAATATGCTACAAACTAAGAGAATTTAACAAAAAAGCACCTAAATTAAAGACAAGTGAGCTTAGTGTCCTCCCCAAACCCCACAACACAAGAAGAAAACAACAACAACTCCAGACCAACCACCACACAGTATAGAGAGTATAAGTCAGGACAGTCAAACTCCCAGACTGTGAATACACTTAGTAACAGAGGATAATAATGCCTACTACCAGAAAAAAAAGGGAGCTGAAAGCAAGGGACCGAAAAGAAGAAAAAAAAAGAAAAAAAAACCCTAGTCAGGAGGAAGGTTATGAAAGTACTCGATAAAAGGTCCCCAGACCTTATAGAACTTTAAATCCGAATTAAGAACTGAATAATGAATTTTTTCGAGGTCCAAGCAGGCCATAATGTCGTTAAGCCATTGCGCATGTGTGGGCGGGGCAACATCTCTCCATCTGAGGAGGATCAAGCGTCTCGCCAGGAGAGAGGCAAAGGATAGTATTCGGCATTTGGTCGGACCCAGACATAAATCTGTCTCGCCCCAAAAACTGAACAGAGCAATTAAGGGGTTAGGTTCTAGGTGCTGATTCGGAATACCCGATAATGTAGTGAAGACATCTTTCCAGAATTTCTCCAAGCTAGGACAGATGAGAGAGGCCACGCCCCTCTTGCATTTATCACAGAGCGGACTAATGCCAGGGTAGAATCGAGATAGTTTAGATTTAGACATATGGGCTCTATGAACAATCTTAAACTGTAAGAGGCAATGGCGAGCACAAAGGGAGGTTGAGTTAACCGATTTGAGAACTGAGTTCCAGCTCTCCTTGGATAAGGAGATATTTAAATCCTGCTCCCAGGCCATTTTAATTTTATCCACAGGGGCCCGTCGTAAGGCTGCTAGTTTATCTCGGATAATTGAAATTAAACCTTTACCTAGTGGATTAATGGAAAGAAATAGGTCCATAGCATTTTTCGCAGGCATTTCAGGAAAGTTAGGAATTAAAGGAGCAGTAAAGTGTCGGATTTGGAGATATCTGAAAAAGTGAGCGTTAGGCAGGTTGAGCTTAACGGAGAGCTGCTGAAAAGAAGCGAAGCGATTATTAATGAAGAGATCTTCAAAATGTCTAATGCCCTTCCTGTACCAAACATGGAATGCTGAATCATATGTAGTAGGTAAAAAAAGGTGATTATGTGTGACAGGGCTAGAAATGGAAAACCCCTGGAAACCATAGCATTTCCTGAACTGAGCCCATATACACAAAGTGTGTCTGACCAGAGGATTAGCTATTGATCTGGGCAGACTGCTAGGGAGTGCAGAGCCAAGAAGTGCAGATATAGATAATACTTTAGTGGAGCTCAACTCCATTGCCACCCAGTTAGGGCACTCAGGTTGACCGTGGAAGAAAGACCAAAAGGTAGCACAACGTATATTAGCTGCCCAGTAATATAAGCGAAAGTTAGGTAAAGCCATGCCACCCTCTTTTTTAGATTTTTGGAGGTGGATTTTATTAATTCTAGAGCGCTTATTCTGCCACAGATATGACAAAATAATAGAGTCTAAGGAATCAAAAAAAGATTTAGGAATAAAAATTGGGATAGATTGAAATAAGTATAAAAATTTGGGGAGAACATACATTTTAACAACATTAATACGACCTACCAAGGACATAGATAGAGGTGACCATTGTACCAGACTCTGTTTTATAGCATATGAAAGATTGACAAAGTTTTCACGAAAGAGATCTTTAAACTTCCTTGTGACTGTAATTCCAAGATAAGTAAATTGATTATGGACTACCGGTACTTTAAAAGGGAGATCACGAAATATTAGTTCTTGTGCTTCTTTATTAATTGGGAAAAGTTCACTCTTATGTAAGTTGAGTTTATAGCCAGAGATCTGGCTAAACTGGTCAAGAAGTGAAAACATTAGAGGTAAGGATGTAGACGGATTTGAGAGAAAGAGTAATAAGTCATCAGCATAGAGAGAAACTTTATGCTCAACACCCCCTCTCCAAATCCCGGTCAATTCAGGACAATTTCGAAATGCTATCGCCAGAGGTTCTATAGCCAAATCAAAGACCCCTTCCCTTTCTGCCTGTGTAGCCTTTACCTGCGGTGTGGCCAACTCACTGAACGTGCTATTCACGACTTTCTCAGCATCGCGGATGCTCCAGTATGAATCCAATCACAGCTCCAGACGCTCAATGCGGTCTGCCAGAAGCTGCAGTTGGACACATTTCCTGCACACATAGTCATCAGGGACACTGGAAATATCCCTGATTTCCCACATGCTGCAGGATGAACAAACCACGGGGCTGATCTCAGCTGCCATGACCTACCCAATACTTGCCTCAACTTTTGTAACTTTCTCCTTTTAATGGAACTTACTCGGCCTTACCTCACTTGGAGTGAAGCTCGTCCTCAGCTTCTGCTCACCGAAGCCTCTCAAGACAAAGCCTTCCTACTCTGTCACCCTCTACTCCATCGCCCACTCTGTCTAACTGTTCTCTTTAAATACTCCTGCTGCCTCACCAAGCTGTTAAATTAACCAAGCTGTTAAATTGAAATAATTTTCTTGACTCAAGTTGGTGTGTGTTTTGCTGAGCAGATTGGGATGTTTATTGGTATAATGAAAAAGAATGTTTTGTGGTGATAAGGAGCAAGAAAGAAAATGGGGTGGGAAGCGAACTGTATATTAGAATAAGTAGCACATGTCAGAATAACCCCATTCAGTCTTATTTGGCAACCTGATGTAGTTAACTTTCTCCATTAGCTTTCATAATTTTAACTGTGGCCCTGTGCTTTTAAGTGGATGAGTATTAGGCTAATAGTAAAGATGACCTTAAATAATATTACTGTAGCTTTTGTTAATGCCCTAATAACCTGATAGTTGAGCTGTTTTTACTTATATTTAAGTAATTTATTATGTTTTGGTCCATTTGGAGTATTAAGGTATTAGAAAGGGCAAGAACATGGTGCACTATGAGTAAGAAAAGCTGAGATAGGCTTCTAGATTGTAGGGTAATGAAGGTTATGAGGATGGGTCATATTGTGGAATTGACGTCAAAGACCAGAGTAACTATTACTTAAAAGCCTAAGTAGCGTGCAGGAGCCTTATAGTCTAATCATATTCCTTTTTTTGATACATTCTTAAAGTATGGGTGGGATGCGTGTGTCCCTGCAGTTTTCCTCATTTTTAGATATATTTATAGGAAGGTGCTGAATAGAGTCAAGTGAAAGAAATGCATTTGCCAATTCCTACACTATGAATTGTGGGACTCCACCGGTGTTTAGAGAAGCTGACCCAGGCTTAATTTAATATACAGGCATCCCCCGCTTTACGAATATTCACTTCACACCACTTCAATTTTACAAAAGACCTACATTAGTAAACCTGCTTTCGCATTACAAATAGGATGTTCGCTTTTAAGAACATTTTTCCCTTATAAATTAACGGTTCTTTGCTTTACACCATTTCGGCCTAAGAAAGGTTTCATAGGAACACTCTACCTTTGTAAAGGGGGGGATGCACCTGCATTTTATTACTTTACTTTGTCACGTGTGAGTCATATGTACTGTGTCATTAACCTTGGTCCAGAGGAACATTGTTTCATATGGTGGTATACATGTACACAGTAAACAAACTTAGCTCTGCTCTCTCCTTTAACTTCAAGCTGATACTCTATGTTCCTCCTTCAACTCTTTCTCCACCCAGCCTTTCCTTTGCTCTCCTTTTGCCTCTTATCACGTGACCTTCCCTGTGCTCCCATCATACACTCCCAATGGGGAAATAATAAACAAAACACCAAGAGTGGAAAACAATGAATATTTTTTCCAATTAACAACTGAAAGTGAATTATTTTGAAAGAGCTTTCCATATTATTGGCTTCCAATCAAAAATGATAATTGTTTAATTAAGTTATCTTCAAAGCTTTGATCATATTTGAAATGCTGTTGGAGACATTTTGTACTTGGTGTCTGTGATATATGGATCAATTTCTTTCAGCACAATGACTCCCTTTAGCACTAGTTATTGACTAATAACGCATTGATTTGTTGTTCTCTCTGCAAAGTGAATATACCAGTTAACTTCTCCAAGTGTGTGCCTTTATTTATTTGATATATAGTTATACTGACTCAATTGGTGACGAGTACGAACCTGAATGTCACCAATATCACCCACTGCACAGATGGTTATTTGACAACAGAACTCGGAGGAAGGGAGAGAGACAGTGAGAGGGAAGAGTGAACTAGTATGGTGACAGAGAAGGTGATCATGGATGCTAGGAAAGGGCACATGAGTAATAGTGCACAGTACACAGGGAGAGATGCACAACTAGCAAAGCTAATGTAAAAATAACATGACAATGCCCTTAGTCAGGAAAGTTGTCAAATTTGAAAGTGCTAATGAGGACTGGAGATTGTATATCAAGAGGGATGAACTCTTTTGTAATGCCAATGATGTGGATGAGGCAAAGAAAGGCTATGTCCACACTAGACCAGATAAATCCGTAACCAAAACCTTTTCTCTTCATTTTGACCCTCCGTCCACACTGAAACGGCGTTTTCTTCCCCCGAAAACAGAACTTTTCTAAAGCGCTCTCCAGAGTGTGTAAATCTGACAGTGCTGGTTGGGCGGTGTAGTGTGTACGGGGTAACTGGAGCTTTTTAGAAACGCTGTCATGATGTGCCGGAACAGATGGTTGTGGCAGCACAGCATTTCGTTGTTTTCTTGAACACAACCTCCAACACCACAACAACTATGGTGGACAGCTTCTTGCATGTGTTGTTTTACTTTATTGTCTACGTTAATAGCTTGTTTGGAGTTAAACATAGCTATCTACCACGTACAGGCAGCGTATCTGTGTACAAAAAGGCATCTTTTATACTCACAGTTGCGTGCAATGGATCTGCACAAAGTCAATGTCGTTATCAACTGTACAAAGAGCAGTGGTTTTGGAGATGATCCGGCCGATAATTTTGCAAATGAAGTTGTGGTTCCTGAAGAACGGTGTGATAACTTTAGAATGTCCAGGAGCTCCTTGCTTCGTCTAAGTGAACTATTACGTCCTCACATCGAAGGCAAGAGAACACGAATGAGATCATTGGTGGATGTGGTTCGAAAGGTGGCTTGCACTTTGTACTACCTAAGCGATGAAGGAAGGCTCAGGAAAACGGCTAACGCATTTGGATTATCACGGGAAGTGGTGTCCAATGTAATTAGAGAAGTATGCAAGTGTAACTGTACATCTGGGCCCTGCGTATATCAAGATCCCACACACAGAGTACCTTGTAACCAACTTCCACCATGCTCACGGCATGCCACAGTGTTTGGGGGTGGTTGATTGTACACACATTGAAGTTAAACAGCCTACAACAAACTCCACAGATTACCTGAACAGAAAGGGCAGATTTTATTTGAACATACAGACTACATGTGATTGCAAATACTGCTTTATGGACGTTGTTGTGAAATGGCCAGGCTGTGTCCATGATGCTCATATATTAGCAAATTCAAAAATTAATGACTACTTGAAAAACGAGAAGATCCCCTCTTATAGACGAATTGTGGTGGAGGGTGAGGATGACATTCCTGTTTTTTTTTTGCTGGAAGAACCTGCATTACCCCCTGATGCCTTATGTAATGACAGAGTACACTAACGGTGGTGTGACCCCACAGGAACAGTACTTTGGCATGTCCTTGTGCAAATCAAGAATGGTGATCGAATGCTGTTTTGGATGTTTGAAGGCAAGACTTGGTGCTCTGCGCAGAGCAATGGACATAAGTATGGAGGACCTTCCCTTTGTTATTTATGCATGCTTTGTGCTGCACAATTTCTGTGAGACAAACAAGGAGACTGTCCCTGAGCAGAATGTTACTGCAGCCTTGCAGTTTGACAAAGAATTTCAACCCCCCACACAACCTAATAATTTCAGAACTGGTGGCAATGAAACTGAAGCCAGAAGAGTTAGAAATGTACTCACCAAATACTTTGACCCTTAACTTACTGAATAAATAAGTATACTCACTTTGCCCTGCTTTCTGTCCTTGCTTGTATGAAGGTGGTTTACTTATTTATGCAAGTACTTCTCTGACAATAGAAGTAATATAAATAGCCTAATGTAACATGGTATGGAAATACAAGATAACACTGATGCAGACGTGTTTTATAAATTTAACAAGGTGCTTTATTAATGTATTGCTTGTGCAAACATTCAATAGATGCAATTGTCACTACTTCCAAAATGTCATTTTTAAGTAGTAGCTTATGTTTGGCATAGTCATGAAAATGTTAAGGCCAAAAAAGGAAAATTGTAAGTTTCACTTTTACTCATGTAAAAATAAAATCACTTTTGCCCAGTAACAAGCCTTATTGCGTTTAGTTGTAGCTGTCGTCCCTTTCATCGGTGTAGCTGTATGGCATCGGTATGGCTGTAGAGAATGTTTCCAGGGTGACCCCTCTGTGGGAGTGGGGAAGATGTTGTTGGGGCTACCCGGGAGTCTGTGTGTCTGTATGTGTAGCTATTGTAGTGCCTGTGAGGCTGGTATTGTGGCAGTGAAAAGTACTGGGGGCGAGTCATCATATTCCTCATCATTGCAAATCCCTCTGCAACAGAGTTAGTCAGTTTTTCAATGTTTGTTGTCAGCTGGGTCAATCTGTCTGTGAACTCTCGGTTGGTTGCTTCCATACGCTCCAGTATTTGTTTTGTTTTGGTTTTAAGTCCTGCGTGAGAGCCAACAGCTGTCTGTCGTTTGGCAATTTCTTTTCAAGTTTTTCTAGTCTGTAACTGGATAAACACGCACCAAGTCTTTCACAGGAAGATTTGATACCAAACACGTCGCAGCCATCACCTGTTGCTTGGTCCAAACTGTCGGAGTCGGGCGTACTCGTTGAAGCGGGTGAAGAGGCTGTACATCGGTCGCTGTGATGTGCATTGACCCTATCCTCCACATCGCAGGTTTCAATGCCGCCTTGAATTGTCATTGTGGCCGGTGATCCCCCCCAGATCTGCTCATACAACTCAAAGTTCAGTAGAACTACATTACCGTGTCCACTTTTTCGTTTTTGACCAGTGGAAATAGCACAATGCCGCCGCGGAAACGGAAATAGTATACCACTTCCTCTTCGGTGGTTTTCTGTAGATATGTTCTGCGCATGCCCAGTAGGAGAAGATTCACCCAAATACCCGTTTTAATGTGGTTGGAGGTATTTTCAAAAATGCCTGGTGTGGATGCCTATCATTTTTATGCAAAACTGGCATTTTCAAAATTATGCGGTCTAGTGTGGACGTAGCGAAAGTCTCTGCAGTTCTTAGCTTAATGGGTGCTAGAATGTACAGTCTCTTATGCAACTTAGTAACTCCCAAAAAGCAGCAAGCAAGATGTTCAATGAAACTGTTGCAATTTTGCAAAACCACTAGAGCCCCAAACCACTAATAATAGCTGAGAAGTTTAGATTTGACAAAAGGAACCAGTCAAAGGATGAAAATATTTTGGAATACATTGCAGGACTGTGCAAACTTTCCCAATACTGTGACTTTAGAGATGGACTTTCTGATGTGTTAAGGGACTGGCTTGTATGTGGCAAACATAGTCAAAGCACTCCAAAGAAGGCATTGGCTATTGCAATATCATTAGAGATGGCAGAAAAGGATATGGCAGAATTATGAGAAAACGAGTTTAGAATGTGAAACACACAATGTCCCTGAATGATGCAAAAAGCCAAAAATGTTATCGATGTAGCAAATCCTCCCATGATGCAAATGCCTGTTGGCTCAAGAAAAAAGTCTGCAGAAAGTGTCACAGGCAAGGTCACATAGAGAGTGTGAAAGTTAGATAAAAAGCATAACCAAAGAGAAGAGCCACACAGAGTGAAAAGTTTCAAACACAAAACTAAACAAATGCATAAAGTGACAATGTGTGACTGAATCAGACAACAGAGTCTGACAAAGTTGAGCTGTCGTGCCTAGAACTATGTAGCACTTACTGACGATGATCACAAAATCATATGGATCACAACAAACGTGTCTGGTATAAAATTGAAATTGGAACTGGTTACAGCGTCAGCTTTTTTTTTGTAATTTCAGAGGCTGACTACAACAGACTCTTTTTTAAGTTACCATTAGAAAAGACCTTGGTGATGCTAAAGACCTACGCAGACAAAAAAGTGTCCCCCAAAGGCAAACTGAAAGTAAATGTGACGTAGGGGCCAAACACAGCAGTTAGAGCTTTATGCATTGAAAAGTGGAGGCCAGCACTTTCCGGACACGAACGGTTGAGAAGAATCCTATTGGATTGGCACACAGTCTAAGCTTTCAATGTGTCATCAACAGGCAACTGCAGCCCAAATGGTAGCACTAACCAGAGACTGTCACAGCTGCTTAATACTAATGAGAAGATGTTTGAGAAGGGGATTGGTAAACTCAAAGGCATGAAGGCCAGAATTGAACTGGATGAAGCAGCAATACGAAGATTCCATAAAGCACATCCAGTGGCAAATGCACTGCGTCCTAAAGTGGATACTGAACTTCAGAGCTTGGCGGCACCTGGCGTTCTCTCCAAAGTGGAGTGGAGTGATTTGGTTTTGCCCAGTGTCTTGGTGATCAAGAAAGGGAAAGTCAGAGCTGTTCACATATGTGTGGAGTTCAAAGTGCGCATCAACCCTGTGCCACGTACTGTGCAGTTCCTCTACCATGAATAGAAGACATTTTTGCATTGTTGGTAGGCAGGGAGAGGTTTTCAAAGATTGACTTGTCACAAGGTTCACTAGGTTAATTCCGGGGATGGGTGGGTTGATGTATGATGAGAGGTTGAGTAGATTGGGACTCTACTCATTGGAGTTCCGAAGAATGAGAGGCGATCTTATTGAAACATATAAGATTGTGAAGGGGCTTGATTGGGTGGATGTGGGGAGAATGTTCCCAATGATGGGTGAAACTAGGACTAGGGGGCATAATCTTAAAATAAGGGGATGCCATTCCAGGACTGAGATGCGGAGAAATTTCTTCACTCAGAGGGTAGTGGGGCCGTGGAATTTACTGCCCCAGAGAGCTGTGGAAGCTACTACACTCAATAAATTCAAAACGCAGATAGACATTTTCCTGGATAAAAATGGCATTAGGGGATACGGTGAGCAAGCAGGTAAGTGGACATGAGGCTAGGTTTAGATCAGCCATGTGATCTCCTGGACCAGTTTTCGATAGCCTGGATGGGTCGGAGAGGAATTTTCCAGATTTTTTCTCCTCAATTGGCAACTCGGTTTTTTTTCCCCGGGTGATCACATGGGTTTGGGTGGGATGAATAATAAAATAAAATGGGCGGCATGGTGCCCTGTTGGTTGGCACTGTTGCCTTGTGGGATTCGGTGAAAACTAGAGTTAAGATTGGATCAGCCATGATCTTGTTGAATGGCAGAGCAGGCTTGAGGGGCCGATTGGCCTACTCCTGCTCCTATCTCTTATGTTCTTATGTAAACTTATCTGCAAATGGAGTTTGAGGAGTCGAGCAGGAAATTCATCACAATCAACATTCACAAGGGACTGTGCCAGAATAACCGTCTGGTCTTTGGCGTCACATCAGCTCCAGCAATTTGGCAAAGAGCCATGGACCAAGGGCTCCAAGATATCCCAGAAACACACCGTTACCTTGATGACATCATTGTGACTGGCAAGAATGATGAAGAGCACCTCAGAACCTTGGTAAAATGCTTAGCAGGCTGAGTGATTATGGTCTGCGCACAAAGAGAGAAATGTGAGCTTTTCATGAATGAAATCTCATATTGTGGACATGTCATTGACAAGCAGGGCTTACGTAAGTCACAAGGGAAGATTGAAGCAGTGCTATAGGCACCCAAACTGGAAAATATGTCACAACTCAGGTCATGGTTGGGCTTTGTAAACTACTACCACCAGTTTTTCCCAAATGTTGCTACAGTGCTGCACCCATTGAATACACTGTTGCAGACAGGAGCAAAGTGGGAATGATCAGAAAGATGTGAAAAAGCATTCAAAGAAACAAAGAGATTAATAACATCCGATAACATGCTCCCCCATTATAACCCATCCCTGCCCATCAGACTGGCATGTGATGTGCCCCTTGTTGCATTGGTGCCATTTTGTCACACATTTAGAGAGCTGGATCTGAACATCCGATTACATTTGCTTCAAGATCACTGATGATCGCAGAATGCGCAGATCAACTGAGAGGCCCTTAGTCTAGTGTGGGGAGTAAAGAAGTTCCACCACTTCCTCTATGGACAGAAGTTTAATCTGGTGACAAACCACCAGCACCCTGTGTCCATTTTCAATTCTAGGAAGGGAATTCCAGTGATTTCTGCTACCTGCTTGCAACACAGGCACTTTTCCTGGGAGCCCACTCTTATGACATAAGAGTTCAAGGGTACCAAACAACGCAGCAACGCTGACAGCTTGTTACGTCTTCCAATATTGGCAACTGAAAGAGAAAAGTCTTCATACTGTGTCCCAGCGGAAGTGATCCACACCACATCAGTGAGCAACTTCCTTTTTGCGTATTGGAACAGGAATCTGAGATCTCGCATTGACCTATGAGGGAAGTGCAGAATAAGCAGTTCAGCCAGTTGCCAAGTAACTAAACAAGGAGCTATGAGATTGGACAGGAAGTCCTAGTGTGTGTACAACAAGATGGACACATTACAGGCACCAGCCTTGCCTCTCAGTGATGATCATGCCACCCACAGTAATGTGAGAACGTTGTGTTTGACAAGACACCAGCCAAACCTGATGCCACTCCACAGGTCCAAAGGTGCTATTCTGAAAGAAACAGAGCGCCACCCAAAAGACAAAATCTTCAGTGTAGTGAAGTTAGTTATGGACTGTTATTGTGTAAGTGTGTTTACTTGAATATGGCTTCTAAAGGGGAAATTGTACATATACAGTTTGTTATATTAATCTAAAGGGGAAGAAACGTAATGTATGATCTATTACTCCCCCCTTGGAAGTTTTCATGTTTTACTGTTTTGTAACATTGCATCACAGTGGATTTAATTTGGATTTTTTGACACTGATCAACAGAAAAGGTTCTTTCATGTCACACAAACTTATTCAAGTTGGTCTAAATTTATTACAACTATTAAAATAATTAATTACATATGTATTCACCCCTTCAAGTCATTTTTAAGTATATACTGCCTTGAGTCTGTGTGGATGGGTCTATATCAGCTTTGCACATCAGGAGACTGCAATTTTTCCCCATTCTTAAAAATAAAACTGCTCAGCCCTTTTCAAGTTCAGCCACAAATTCTCAATTGGATTGAGGATTGGACTCTGACTTGGCCATTCCAGGACATTAACTTTGTGATTAAGCCATTCCTGTGTAGCTTTGTCTTTATGCATGGGGGTCATTGTCTTGCTGGAAAACAAATCTTCTCCCAAGTCACAGTCCTCTTGAAGACTGCATCAGGTTTTCCTCTAGGATTTTCCTGTATTTTGCAGTATTCATTTTACCCTCTACCTTCACAAGCCTTCCAGGGCCTGCTGCAGTGAAGCATCCCCACAGCATGACGCAGCCTCCACCATGCTTCACGGTATGGATGGTGTGTCTTTGATGATGTGCAGTGTCTGGCTTATGCCAAACATAGCATTTAGTCTGATGGCCAAAAGCTCAATTTTGGTTTCATCAGACCATAGAACCTTCTTCCAGCTGGCTTCAGAGTCTCCCACATGGCTTCTGGCAAGCTCTAGCTGAGATTTCATTTGAGTTTTTATCAACAATGGCTTTCTCTTTGCCACTCTCTCATAAAGCTGCAACTGGTGAAGTACCTGGGCAACAGTTGTATGTGCAGTTTCTCCCTTAGCCACTGAAGTTTGTAACTCCTCCAGAGCAGTCAAAGGTCTCTTGGGGCCTCCCTCCAGTCACTCACGCACGGTCACTCAGTTTTTGAGGACTGCCTGCTCTAGGCAGATTTACAGCTGTACTGTATTCTTTCCATTTCTCGATGCTTGACTTAACTGAACTCCAGGGGATATTCAGTGACTTGGAATTTTCTTGTATCCATCTCCTGACCTGTGCTTTTCAATAACCTTTTAGCAGAGTTGCCTGGAGTGTTCTTTTGTCTTCATGGTGTAGTTTTTACTTTAATCAATTGAAACACCTTGACTGCACACAGGTGATCTCCATTATGTGACTTCTAAAACCATTCAGCTGTGGCAGTGATGACTCAGTGTGTCATATTAAAGGGGGTGAATACTTATGCCATCAATTATTTTGTTTTATATTTCTAATTAATTTAGATCACTTTGTAGGATCTGTTTTCACTTTGACACAAAAGAGTCTTTTTCTGTTGATGAGTGTCAAAAAAAAAGCCAAATTAAATCAATTGTGATTCAATGTTGTAAAACAATAGGACTTGAAAACTTTCAGGGGAAGGCGAATACTAATTATAGGCACTGTACCAGTTAACTTCTCCGAGTGCAAGCCTTCATTTATTTGATATGTAGTTATACAGACACAACAAAGTCAGAATCATCATCTTCTTAGGATGTCTTGAGGGATTGAGGATGACTCATTTCCACTGTTTAATTTGATGTGTTTAATTAGCCCATAGTAAGACTGGCAGACCCTTCCAGAGGATGCAACGGGTGGTGCCTGATGGTCTATGAGCTGTTGATGGTCTTTGAACTGTTCTGTACCATTTGTCTGGGTTTTCGGCCTTCAGGATTCCAGATTCTGCTTCAGCATTTTGAGTTCACCGGGAAAATTGAGGCCCAGTGTCTGTGAAACCACAAATCTGCCAAAGACTGCCATTACGGGGGTTAGAGGACTGTGTATGTGAGTGTGTGGGTGGGTATGTAGGAAGGAGTAACTGGTCTTTTTTCGCTGTTGTTGTTCAGAAGATGTTTTACATTCAGTCAATGGCACCTTCTACCATAGGGGAGTCTGTATAGCATTCCGAGAAAAGGCACCTGCTGGTTTTGCTTGTTGTTTTCATATAAGGGAGGAAATATTATTAACCATTCTTGAAAAAGTAGTTGGTGTTCTCTGACACACATCTGCATGTGTCAGTTTTTACCCACCCCTCTCCTTGCTCTGGTATTTTCCCTGTAACTGTACAAGGTGTGACAGCCGTGTCTTCACCTCCTCCCTTACCCTTCTAGGTGAGGCAGAGGTTCACTTGCAGCGTCATCTACCCCACTTGGTGCTCACGATGTTCCATTTCCAGCTTAATGATATGCTTCCTGGAGCTTAGTGACTGGAACTGTGTGGAACTCTCCAAGTAGGTATGACCAATGATTTGTACTGTTGTAGCACAAAGTCCCAAATCCTCTACTCTGTGCCCTCACTAATGATGGGAAGTGTGTTTACCAACTTTACCAACCTCTCTGGATGTGTTGTTACTTTCAGTGTTTGACAACACTCGCTCGGCCTTACCATTTGCTGTGTAAGTCCTGCCCTGGTTAACTTTCCAAAATTCATTTCTTTCTCCTTGGGCTACTGTATCAGTTGATGTAGGTCCTATTGAATTCTTCACTGCTACAACAATTTTGGTGTCATCCACAAACTTACCAACCATGTTAATTGGATTGTAATCTAGATCGTTTATATTGGACCCAGCATTGAGTTTTGGTGTGTAATTTCTGTGTGTCGTTGTTCAGTTATTGCTTACAACCTAATAATGGTAGAAAATGAGTTTTAATACCATGTCTAATGTCAGTAGTATTGATAAAGTTCAATAATATCAATGACATTCTTAAAGCTTAATTTTGCTCATAGCGGCTTGTATCTGCTATCGCTGTTCAAGTTTCCCTAAGGACAATGCTATTTATTATATTATTAATAAGAATGATGTTGTTAATCAGTGGTAGTTATATCCTGTAATCTGAACTTAGCTACATTGAAATGTTATCCTTCTTACTTATTCATATAATGAATTCTGTCATGCATTGGAGGTTTAAATTATTTAAGAGAAGTTGAATTCTATTTGATAGTCTCCAGAGAACAAAACATATTTAAAAAGAAAAATGTTGCAGATGCTGAAAATTTGAGATAAAAACAGAAAATCATAGAAAATGAAATTCTTTTGGTTGGTCCCAAAGCCAAAAGAGATAAACTTCTTGATAAACTTAGGAACTTGGCTCCTTTTGTAAATCACAAGTAACTACCCTGGGTGTTATCCTTGATTTAGACTTGAATTTTAAATCCCACATCAAGTGACCAGAAGAGCATTTCTACACTTAAAAATATTGCAAAAGTATGTTTGTTTCTGCTATGTAATGATGCTGAAAATTAATTCACACCTTCATACCGAATCGAGTAGGTTACTGCAAAACACTTTTTACTGTCTTTCCAAAGCAATCTATTGACAAACTTCAACACATTCAGAATGCTGCTGCTCCAGGATGAAGGAACATATCACTCCCATTCTCGATACCCTGCACTGGCTTCCTGTATCTTTCAGAATTGATTTTTAAAGTTATCTTACTTGTTTTTAAAGTATAGTCTGGGACAGGAGCATCAAATAATTGTTTTTGTTTTATAATCTTGCTTGAGCAGTCAGGGCTTCTTTCACCAGTCTCTTAAATTTAAACAATCTCCCTGTGGTAAACTCTGTATACCTGTCTGGACACGCCCCTCTGCTGACTGCTCCTGTGGCTCCTCCCACAGACCCCTGTATAAAGGCGATTGGAGGCACTGCTCCTCCCTCAGTCTCCGAGATGTAGTGGGCTCCCTTTTTTGCTCCTGCCTCCGAGAGTTATTGATGGTGCATCACTCCCTCAAAAGATAAACGGCAGGTCAGTTTTCTTAAACTAAGCTCCTGAACTGTGGAATTTAAAACCTAAAGCCATAGGGGATTCAGACTCAGTTGACACTTTTAAACATCAGCTCAAAAACCTATTTATTTAACCTTGCTTTTAACTAACATGTTTCTGTCTTTAATTTTCATGTTTGTTTTTATTTTATTTTTATGTTTGTTCTTTTATCCCATTGTAAAGCACTTTGAACGACATCATCGGTATGAAGACGCTCTATAAATAACATTTATTATTATAGAAATACTTTTCATATCAGATAGCATCTCTAGGGAGAGAGACATAATTAACAATTTGTGTTGATGACCTTGATTCAGCAAAAGACTTGCATTTATGTAAATACATTTCATGTCTTTAACAAAATACAAATCTCTTGAATTGTAATCACTGATGTCCCTTTAAGTCCAGAGGGAACTTATGCGCATTATCTCAAATAAGCAGCAATATGAAAGTGATAAGTTAGTGATAAGAATTGAAGAATAAATATTGGTCCAAACACTAATGTTAATTCTGTTAATTCATTTCCTTGGAGAACAATTTTAACAACCTTTCTCTAAGGAAATGGATTACAACTGCTGAACGTGAAGAATATGGATGGCGTGAAATGTAAACTTTGTTTCATTCTGCTCAGGTTATTTGAGCATTTTCTGTTTTTATACCAAGATGTAATCATTGTCAATAAAAATAGACTAGGTGTCAACTAGGTGTTTTCTTTTTAAAAAGTCTACGGATTTGCCCTTTACCTGATTTAACATGTTTTTATGATTATGATTTTTTTTCAGGTATTGTGGAGAAAGGCCTTCAATCATGATGATATTTCTGAAGAAATTAGGATATGAGGTAACCATATAACAATTGTTGCTTCGGGATAAATATTATTAACTGTTGAGGAATTGCTGTAATTCCCTGAGAGTATAATGGATCAAAATAAATTTGGAAATATTCTGTAGAGCTGGAAGATGGATAGTTTGAGAAGTTTTATAACTATTAACTTCTCAATCATTGTCACTGTCATATTTCCTTTCTGGACTAAGTAGCACATGCAGATTACCCATGGAGTTTCCTTTGTGATATGCAGTCAGACAGTGTGGAAATGGGTTCCTTGGCCCAACTAATCCCAGGGAAAACTACTATCTGTATTCTTTATAATCTTCTATAACTCATGTCACCTGTGAGTCTAATACAAACCAAGGAAAGAAATCCCGATCTACGCAACGTCTCCTTATACCTCAGCCACCCGCCCCCCCCCCCCCCCCCCCGAGTCCAGGGAACATCCTGGCAAATCTTTTTCTAGTTTAATAATATCTTTCTTATAACAGTCTGACCAAAACAGTATACATTGCTCCAAATGTAGCCTCATCAGTTTTTTTATATAACTCTAGCATAACTTCCCAGCGACTATACTCAGTGCCCTAGCAGAAAACCAATTTGCCAAACATCATCTTCATCACTCTTATCTACCTATGATGCTGCCTTCTGTGAATTATACACTCATACTCCAAGGCTTCTCTGTACCTCAACACTCCACAGCGTCCTACCCTTCACTATATGTCCTACCTCCCAAAATGCAATACATTCCATTTTTTTCTGGTATGAAAGCCATTCACCAATATTCAGCACACATACCTAAATGATTAAGATTCCCCTGTAATTTTTCTTAAAGTCCTACATTATCTAGAACCCCACCTATTTTAATATCATCCGCAAAGTACTAACCATGTTTTGTATATTTAACATCCAAATTTTCAATATAAATTACAAATAAGAGAAGTCCAGCACCAATCCTTGTGGCATAGCACTAGACATTGGCCTCCAGTCCAAGAAACAACCCTCAACCATCATCCCTTGTATCCTTCCAGTGAGCTCATTGTAAATCAATTCTATCTTTCCCTGGATCCCATGCAACTTAACCTTTCATACTAGCCTGCCATGAAGGACCTTGTTAAAGGCCTTGTCTGAGCCACAGCACTCATGGACTTCAGGAGATCTAGGCCTCATATGGAGCCAGTGATCATTAATGGAGAATGTGTGGAGCAGGTTAAGACCTACAAGTATCTGGGAGTACAGTTAGACGAGAAGCTAGACTGGACTGCCAACACAGATGCCTTGTGCAGGAAGGCACAGAGTCGACTGTACTTCCTAAGAAGGTTGGCGTCATTCAATGTCTGTAGTGAGATGCTGAAGATGTTCTATAGGTCAGTTGTGGAGAGCGCCCTCTTCTTTGTGGTGGCGTGTTGGGGAGGAAGCATTAAGAAGAGGGACGCCTCACGTCTTAATAAGCTGGTAAGGAAGGCGGGCTCTGTCGTGGGCAAAGTACTGGAGAGTTTAACATCGGTAGCTGAGCGAAGGGCGCTGAGTAGGCTACGGTCAATTATGGATAACTCTGAACATCCTCTACATAACACCATCCAGAGACAGAGAAGCAGTTTCAGCGACAGGTTACTATCGATGCAATGCTCCTCAGACAGGATGAAGAGGTCAATACTCCCCAATGCCATTAGGCTTTACAATTCAACCGCCAGGACTTAAGAACTTTTTAAAAGCTATTATTAATGCTTTTTGAGATAGTGATTTAGATGCATATCATATTTTTTACTGAGTTAAGTATTGTATGTAATTAGTTTTGCTACAACAAGTGTATGGGACATTGGAAAAAAGTTGAATTTCCCCATGGGGATGAATAAAGTATCTATCTATCTATCTATCTATCTATCTATCTATCTATTTCCCTTATTTTGTTAGCTTCCTTCGTTTCTCCATAGTAAAAACAAGAGAAAAATTCATTAAAAACCTTACTTATTTCCTTTGGTTCTACACACAGACAAGCATGCTGATCTCTAAGAGGACCTATTGTCTCCCTAACCACCCTTTTGCTTTTAATATTCCTATATTGCCTCACTTTGCCTGCCAATTCCTTCTCGTAACCTTTTCTTATTCTCCAAACTTCTCTCTAAGTGCACTTCTACAATTCTTGTAGATTCCTATTTCCCAGTTGTTTATGTGCAATGTATGCCTCCTTCTTTTTCTAACCAGGGTTCCCAAAACCTGCCAGCTTTGCCCATCAGGAACATGTAGGTCCTGAGCTTTTCACATCACACTTTAAAAGGCCTCCCACTTGGAAGACATTCCTTCCCCTGCAAACAAACTTGTCCAATCAATTCTTGCAAGATCCTACCCTAACAACTCCAAACTTTGTTCTAGTTCAGGACTTTAACCTGTGAGTCTGCCATGCCTTTCTCCATAGCTATTTTAAAACTAATAGAATCATGGTAACTGGACCCAAAATGCTGTCTGGCAGACACATCCATCATTTGCCCTTCCTCATTCCACAGGAGGAGGTCCTGTGTTGCGGTGTACCTAGACATCTTTTTACTTCCCTGTCTACCTGCGATGCCACATTCAGAAGAATATGTACTTGTGCTCTAGTGTCTATCCATTCCACAACACTCACCAGGGCCCTATCACTTACTGCAGAGTTCTACCCTGGTTTGATCTCCCAAACTCTCACACCTCAAATTTGTCTGAACAGAATGGCACTTACTACTACTTGGTCCAGTTCCCTAGCTGATCAAAATCCTCTTGTAATTTTTAATGACCTAGTTAACTGTCTATGATAGTATCTATTTTAATGTCATCTGTACATTTACTAATGATGCCTTGTACATTCTCATCAAAATGGTTTTTATAAATGATACTCAACAACTTGCCCAGAACTACTCTTTATGGCACGTTATAAATAACTAGCCTCCAATCCAAAAAACAACTTTCCACCATCAGCCTCTGCTTTCCACCATCAAGACACTGAACCAGCTCTCCACAGATCCTGTGCAATCTCATCTTCTGGAGTGGTGTTCAGTGTGGATCCTTTAGCCTCGCGAAAGTCCACCACCCTGACTCATCAACTCTCTCGGTTACCTCCTTGAAGCATTCTAACGTGCACAAACTACCCCTGATGAGTCCTTGTATATCCAAATACTGACAGAACCTGTCCCTCAGAATTGCGGTGAGCAAAATGCCCACCACTGAAAAAGGCTAATAGAATATAGAAGAGTACAGTACAGGAACAGGCCCTACAGACCCCAATGTTGTGCCAAACCAATTTGTAACTTAATTAATCTTTTCTTCCTACCCAATGTCTATATCCTTCCAATTTCCTCACAATCACATGCTTATCTGAATGTCTCTTAAAAGTGACTAATATTTCTGCCTCTTCGACCACCTGAGACAGCATTCCAGGCACCCACCACTCTGTGTTTTTAAAAATAGCCCCTCACATCTCCTTTGAAGTGACCCCCTTTCACCTTCAATGCACAACCTCTGGTATTAGACATTTCAACCCTTGGAAAAAAAGATACTGTCTGTCTAACTCTACCCATGCCTCTCATAACCTTATAAATGTCTATCAGCTTCTGCCACTCCAGAGAAAACAACCCAAGTTTGTCCAACCTCTTGTGATTGTACATGTCCTCAACTCCAGGCAAGGTCCTAGTAAACCACTTCAGCATCCTCTCCAAAGCCTAGACATCCTTCCAAAAATGTGATGACCAGAAATGTATGTAATATGCCAGATGCAGACTAAAAAGAGTTCTGCAGAGCTGCAAAATGACTTTTGAACTCAGTGCCTTGACTAATAGAGGCAAGCATGCCATATGCCTTCGAAACCCCCCTATCAGCCTGTGTGGCCACTTTCAAGAAGCTATAAACTTGGATGCCAAGGTCCCTCTTGCATAACACTGTTAAGGATCTTGCCATTAACAGTGTACTGTCTCTTTGCATTTGACCTACCAAAGCACGGACCTCACATTTGGCCAGGTTAAACTCCTCCTGCCATTTCTCCACCCATACCTGCAGCTGACCAATATGCCATTGGATTTTTTGACAGTCTCCTACACTATACAGAACACTACCAATCTTTGTTCATCTGCAAGCTTACAAACCCACCCATCAACGTTTTCATCCAGGTTACTTACGTGCATGACAAACATCAGAGGTCCCAGTACAAATCACTGTGGAAGAGCACTAATCACAGACCACCATCTAAAATAAGTCCCGTTGACCTCTATCCTCTGTCTGCTATGGACAAGGCAGTTCTGAATCCAAATGGCTATTTCACCATGATCCCATGCATCTTTATCTTCTGGATGAGCCTCCCATGACGGACCTTATCAAATGCCTGACTTAAATCCATGTAAGCAACATCCATAGCTCTACCTTCATCAATCACCCTCATCACCTCGTCAAAAAACTGCTTAAATTAGTAAGACAGGACATGTCCTGCACAAAGACAGACTGGCTCTCCCTAATTAGGCCATGGTTCTCCAAATGCTCATGAATCGTATCCCTACAAATTCTTTCCTGTAACTTTGCTACCACTGATGTGAGCCTCACAGGTCTACAGTTTCCAGGATTATCCCTGATTTCTTTCTTGAATAATGGAACAACATTAGCTACTCAGGGACTTTGCCTATGGCTAGATAGGGTACAAATATATTGGTCAAGGCCCCAGTAATCTCTTCTCTTGCCTCTCTTAATGACCTGGATTATATCCCATCAGGCCTCAGGGACTTATCCATTTTATTGCTCTTCAAGAAACCCAACACTACCTCCTCGCTTTTGATGTATGCATAGAATGCTTTGGAATTCTCTTTAATGCTACTTGCCAAGGACTTTTTGTAGCTGTTCCTGGGTTTCCAAATTGCATTCTTGAATTATTTTGGGGCTTCTTGCTTCCTGAGCTTTACATACTTCCCTTTTCTTGTTGACTAAGTTCATCACCTCTCTCGACATCCAAGGTTCTCTTACTTTGCCATCCTTGTCTTTCCTTCTTATTTGAACAGACATGTCTTGCATTCTGTGTAGTTAGTATTTAAACACACTCCATGTATCAGATATGGACTTGCCCACTAACAGTACTTCCCAATTAACTCTTCCTAGTTCCTGCCTAGTGCTCTGCTGATTTGCCCTGTTGCAGTCTAAAATTCTCCCGCAGGTCCATACTTATTATCTATAGTGATCTTAAAACTTAAGGAGTTGTGGTAATTGTTCCCCAATTGTTCACCCACTGAAAGGTTGGTCATCTGGCCAAGCTCAGTACCAGCCAGGTCCAGTACAGCTCCTGCTCCTCAGAATCAGATTTAATATGCTGTGAAATCTGTTATCTTTACTGCAGCAACACAATGAAATACACGATTAATAAACATAGAAAACAAAAATAGTTACATTAAGTAATTATATGTATATTAAATAGTTAAGTTAAAGTAAGTAAAGCAAAATAACAAATAAAGCTGTAGTGATGTAGTGTTCATGAGTTTAACGTCCATTTAGAAATGGAATGGCAGAGGGGAAGAAGCTGTTCCTGAATCATTGAGTTTGTTCCTTCAGGCTTCTGTATCTCCTTCCTGATGGTACCAATGTGAAGAGGGCATGTCCTGGGTGGTGGGATCCTTAATGATGGATTCTAACTTCCTAAGGCACCACTCGTTGAAGATGTTGAAGATGTCTTGGATACTACGGTGGCTGGTGCCCACGATAGAGCTGACTAATTTTACAAGTTTCTGCAACTTATTTTGATCTTGTGCGGCAGCCTTCCCCCTCGTATACCAGACGGTGATGCAGCCAGTCAGAATGCTCTCCACGGTACATTTGTAGAAGTTTGAGTATTTTTGTTGACAAACCAAATCTTCCCAAACTCCAAATGAAATATAGCTACTGTCTTGCCTTCTTTATAGCTGCAATAATGTGTTGCATCCAGGTTAGTCCTCAGAGATCTTGACACCCAGGAACCTGAAATTGTTCTCTCTCTCCACTTCTGATCCCTCTATGAGGATTGGTTTGTGTTCCCTTGTCTTATCCTTCCTGAAGTCTACAGTCAGCTCTTTGGTTTTGCTGACATTGAGTGCAAGGTCCTCTTATTGTTGAACAATCTATGTACTTATTTAAAGAAGCCTTCCTGGATGCACCTAATAGATTTTGCACCAGGAAAGTCCCAGTTTATATTGCGGAAATTGAGGTCCCCCATGACAGCGACCCTATTATTTTTACACCTTTCCTTAATCTGCCAGCATGTCTGTTCCTCTGTTGTTGTGGCTTTTGGAGTGTCTGTAGTACAATCCCAACCGAGTTTACATCCTTCCTGTTTCTGAGTTTTATCCATACAGACTCAGTTTTTGAGCCCTGCATTATGTCCCCTCTTAGTGCAGCTGTGATATTGTCCCTAATTAGTAGTCAACTCCCCCACCTCTTTTACCTCCCCGCTATCTTTTCTAAAAGATCAAACCCTGGGACATTAAGCATCTATTCCCATCCCCCTCTCAACCAAATCTCTGTAATGGCCACAACATCATAGTTCCATGTACTGATCCATGCTCTAAGTTCATCACCTTTACCCATAATACTCCTAGTATTTAAATACGTGCTCACGCACGCACACGTTCATTTGTTACACGATGCTGAAAAGCTAATTCATGCCTTTATATCAAATAGACTAGGTTACTGCAATGCACTTTTTACAAACCTTCCAAACCAATCTTCAAGTCATTCAGAATGCTGTTGCTAGACTTGTACTCAAAAGCAGGATAACGGAACATAGCACTCCCATCCTAGCTACTCTGTATTAGCTTCCTGTACCTTTTAGAATTGATTTTAAAGTTACTTGTTTCTGAAGCTCTTACAGGTTTGTGACCGAAGTACCTCACAGAATCGTTTTCGTTTTGTAATCCTGCTTGAGCTCTCAGGTCTTCTTTTTCTGCAAGTCTCTTAAATTTAGACAATCTTCTACAAAAGATAATTGGCAGGTCAGCTTTTATAAACTATGCTCCTAAACTGAGGAACTCAATATTTAAAATTATAAGGGATGCAGACTCGGTTGACACTTTTAAATGATACCTCAAAGCCTGTTCATTTAAGCTTGCTTTTAACTAACATTTTTTGTCTTTTATTTTCATGTTTATTTTTACTTTTTTATTTAATTTTCATGTTTGTACTTTTATCCCATTGTAAAACACTTTGAACTACATCATCTGACTGAAAAGTGCTCTATGAATAAAGTTGTTACTTCAAACCATCTGTCTCATCATATCTATGACTTTGCACCTGCTTGTTTTTACTGACCCTGGCGTCTATATTTCCCTCCACTTTCTGAACTGATGCTCTGGATCCCATCCTCTGCCAAACTAATTTAAACACTCCCTAGTGGCACTGCTGAACCTCCCTGCCAGAATATTGGGTCCCCTCCCGATCCTCTTGTACAGGTCACCCTGGCCCCAGAACAGGTTCCAATGATCCAAGAATCTGAAGCCCTTCTCCTTGCACCAATTCCTCAGCCACTCATTCATCCGTACTGTCAGCCTATTCCTGACCTACCTAGCATATGGCGCTGGGAGTAATTTAGAGATTACTACCTTAGAGGTCCTTCTCTTCATTCTCTTTCCGAACTCCCTATACTCCCTGTACAGGACCTCTTCCCACTTTCTACCCACGTCTTTGTGCCAATGTGCACTATGACCTCTGGCAGCTCTCCCTCTGTCTTGAGAATATTCTGTCACCGCTCTGAAACATCCTGAACCCTGGCTGCCAGCAGGCGACAAACCACCCTGATGTCATTTCTGCAGCCACAGAATCTCTTGCTGGGCCCCTAGCACTTGTATCACTATCGCTCTGCCTGACTTTACCCTTCCTTGCTAAGCCTCGGAGCAAGCCACGGGGTCACCGGTCTGGCAGTGGCTGCTGCAGCTACTGTGCTATGACAGGCCACCCTCCTCCTACCCCCCAGCAGTATGTGAAGGGGTATACTTGTTACTAAGAGCAATGGTCACAGAGGAACCCTGCACTTACTATTTATTCCCCTTACTTCTCCAAGTGGTTACCCTACAGACCCTACAGTCTGGGTTTGACCACATCAATAAAAGTTACATCTTTGAGTTTTTCAGCCTCCTGAATGGTCCCGAGTACACCCACATCTAGCTCCAGTTCCTTGACCTTGTCAGTCAAGAGCTGAAGTTGGGTGTACTTCTTGCAGATATCGTCATCAGGGAAACTGTTAGGTATCCTGCGATCCCATTTCTTACAGGAGGAGCATTCCACTGTCTCAATTACCCACCTGCCTGCACTTGTTATACCTTTGACTCTAATTTCTTAAGCTCAAATTCTGCAATCAACTAAATGATTCAAAAAGGTGCAGCACCCTTTACCTCCACCTGTTCTTGATGAAGTCCGTTGAGCCAAATCCTCCCACCCAAATCTGGCATATTCACACAATAGCCACATTGCTAACACCCCGCTTCTTTTCATTTTGCAAAGTTACTGATACATCAAGTAATCTCCTGACAGTGTCTGCTCACTTTTTAAAATTGGTGCATAAATTCCAGAAGGAACTATCTCCAACTTGCTCCATGATCTCCTGCTTTGCTGACAGTGGTCTTTAGTTCCTTGGCTTGACTTTGCTGCAGTTTTTAAAGAACAGTATAAAATTAGCCACCCAGTAGTCCTCTGGAACTTTAGCTAAAGATGAAGCAGGAATCTCTGCAGTGGCCTCTGCAGTTGCCTTCCTGTGTTAAGTAGCTTTTATTGTTCTCTATTCCCAGAGGCAGCATTACTCTTACAATAAAGCAAAAAGTAACAGTAATGAGTGGGTTTGTGGTAAGAGATCCTTGCTTAAATAGCCAATGACACCTTTAGTGATTTTGGAGATGAACAAAAATTAACATATGCAAAGATAATTACTGGTTTTGATTTGTTTCTTTTGTAGACAAGGCAAATATAGATACATTTGGCCAATGTTGGGTAGATATTTGTTTTGCTGAAAGCATGTAGTACTAGAGCAATGTGTCCAGTACTAAATCTTGGAGTTTGCCTGGGCCCATGTTCTTGCTCAGTATTTTGTTCCCTGACTAATAAAAGCAAGCATTCCATACCTCTTCTTGACCACCTTATTGACCTATGTACCCACTTTCAAGGAGCTCTGAACTTGGATCCCAAGATCTCTCTGTTCAGTAACACTATTAAGGGCCTTGTCTCTTTGCATTTGCCCTACTGAGGTGCAGCACCTCACATTTATCAGGCTTAAACTCTATTTGCCCTTTTTTTGGCTCATATCTGCAACTGATCTATATCATGCTGTATTCTTTGCCAGAGTTCTACACTATCCACAACTCCATCAATCTTGCTATCATCCTCAAATTTACTAACATTTTCATCCAGGTCATTTATATACATTACGGGCAGCAGAGGTCTCAGCACCGATCCCTGTGGAACTCCACTAATTATAGACTTCCAGCTCAAATAAGTCCCTTCAACCACCACCCTCTGTCTTCGATGTGCAAGCCAGTTCTGAATCCAAACAGTCCATTTGCTGCGGGCCTCTTGGATCTTGAACTTCTGGATTAGCCTCCAATGAGGGACTTTGTTAAACAATCCAAGTTCATACCTCCTTGAAAGTGGCTACACAGGTCAATAAGGGGGGCCCAAAAAGGCTTATGGAATGCTTGCTTTTATTAGCTGAGGCACTGAGTTCAAAAGTCAGGAGGTTATATTGCAACTTTATAAACTCTGGTTAGGCCACATGTTGTCCATGTAGACAATGTTCCCTGACCTACCCTCATCAATCTCTCTTGTCACCTTGTCGGAAAACTCAATCAAGTTGATAAGGCATGACCTGCCATGCAGAAAGCCATGCTGGCTCTCCCTAATTAGGCCATGGGTTTCCAAATGCTCATATATCCTATCACTAAGAATTTTCTCCAGCAATTTCCCTACAACTGATGTGAGACTCACTGGTCTATAGTTCCCAGGGTTTTTCCATGTTCCCTTCTTAAATAGAGGTACAACATTAGCCAGTCGTCCAGGACCTCGCTTCTGGCTAGAGAGGACAAAAAGATACTGCTTAAAGGCCCAGAAATCTCATATTTTGCCTCTTCCATGAACCTGGGGTAAATCCCATCAGGCCCTGGGGACTTGTCCACCTTAATACTCATTAGGAAGCCCAACACTTCATCCATCTTGACTTCTAAACATCCTAACATATTTATACACTCAGTATAATCTCCTGGTCCTCCATTGAGGACCTGAATCACCCCAACCACAAACTGTTCCAGCTGTTACCATCTGGGAAACGGTACCGCGGCATAAAAGCCAGAATAGATCAGGTTTTTTTTTGGAAAGAGATGAGGAATTTCTTTAGCCAGAGAGTGGTGAATTTATGGAATTTGTTTCCACAGGCAGTTTTGGAGACTACCTTTATATGTATTTAAGGCAGAAGTTGATAGATTCTTGATGGCCAGAGCATGAAGGGATATGGGGAGAAGGCAGGAGATTGAGCCTGAGAGGAAAATTGGATTAGGATGATGAAATAGCAGAGCAGATTCGATAGGCTAAATGTCCTAATCCTTTATCATATGGTCTGTCTGCTGGAGTTTGGAAAGAGGTGTCTCTTGATAGTGAATACTGTGCTTATCACTATCAAAAATTCCTCCTTACCTCTGTTCTAAAAGGTCGACCTTTATTTTTAAGGCTGTGCCTCTAGTTCTGGATACCCCCACCATAGAAAACATCCTCTCCATATCCACCCTCTCTAGTCCTTTCAACATTCGGTAGGTTTCAATGAGATCCCCCCCGCATTCTTCAAAATTGCAGCAAGTACAGATCCAAAGTTGCTGAATGCTCCTCACATGTTACCCCCTTCATTCCTGGAATCATCCTTGTGAACCTCCTCTGGATTCTCTCGAATGACAACCCATCCTTTCTGAAGTATGGGGTCCAAAACTGTTGACGATACTCCTAGTGTGGCCCGACTGGTGTCTTATAAAACCTCAGCATTATCTCCCTGCTTTATATTCTATTCCCTTGAAATAAATGCCAACATTGCATTTGTCTTCTTTACTACAGACTCAACCAGTAAATTAACCTTCTGGAAGTCTTGCATGAGGACTCCAAAGTTACACTGCACCTCTGATGTTTGAACTTTCTCACCATTTAGATAATAGTCTGCACTATTGTTACTTTTTCTTCCATCTGCCACTTTTTTCCAATTTGTCTTAAGTCCTGCTGCAATCGCATTGCTTCCTCAGCATAGCCTACCCCTCTATCTATCTTCATATCATCTGCACACTTTGCCACAAAGCCATCAATTCCATTATCTAAATCATTGACAAACAATGTAAAAAGTAGTGGTCCCTGAAGAACACCACTATTCACTGGCAACCAACCAGAAAAGGGCCCCTTTATTCCCATTCACTGCCTCTTGGCTATTCCTTTATTCTTGGCTATGCCAGTATCTTTCCTGTAATGCTTTGGGATTTTATCTTGTTAAGCAGCCTCTCGTGTGGCACCTTATCAAATAAATCCAAGTAAATGATATCTACTACCTCTCCTTTGTTCACCCTGTTTGTTACTTCCTCGAAGAACTTTATCAGATTTGTCAGGCACAAATTCCCTTTACAGAAACCATGCTGACTTTGACTTATTTTATCATTACTCTCCAAGTACCCCGAAACCTCACCCTTAATAATAGACTCCAACACTTTCCCAGCCACTGAGATTAAGCTCACTGGCTTATAATTTCCTTCATTTTGCCTTTCTCCCTTCTTAAGGAGTGGAGTAACATTTTCAATCTTCCAATACTCTGGGACCATGCCAGATCAAGTAATGCTTGAAAGATCATGACCAATCTATCTGTTATCTCTTCAGCAATCTCTCTCAGGACTCTGGGATGTTGTCCATCTGGTCCAGGTGACTTATCCACCTTAAGACCTTTGAGTTTGTCTAGCACTTTGTAATAGCACTAGCACTCACTCCTGCTCCTTGACACTCAGGGATATCTGGCCTGATGTTTAACTAATGTGCTGGAGTTCTTTCCAGATGTAGAATGTAGAATGAATAAATGGAACATGCCAGGGTGGATCTTCAGGAGGCTTTTAATGTTGGCCAACACAGTAGGAGAACATAAAATGTGGTTCAGTGTATGAGTAGAATGAGTGGAGTTGTATGAGTTTAGAGTTTGCACTCTGGACTTGCTGTTCATGATGTACAGGGCAGATTTAAAGGGGCCAAATGTCATTCTTTCACGTTTTGTGGATGATGCTAAATCAGGTGAAGTTGTAAAGAAGCCTCAGACATATGTTAAGATGGGAAAGTATGAAGTTGTATTTTGTTGTACCAGTAAAGTAGCAATGCTGAGATATTACTGATGTTCCAAGAGACCTGGGTGTCCTTGGAGGCAAGTTATTGGATGCCACCATTTCAGTGTAGCAAGTCTTGGAGGAGAAATGGCTGACTGGGAAGACATCAGCAATATACCGGACATTCAAGGGTAACAGGGAAGAGAAATATGCGCAGTCACAATTATGACAGAGAAAGTACTCAGGAAGCTGAATAGACTAAGGGTAGATAAATCTCCTGGACCAGATGGAATGCACCCTCGTGTTCTGAAGGAAGTAGCAGTGGAGATTGCAGAGGCATTAGCAATGATCTTTCAAAAGTCAATAGATTCTGGCCTGGTTCCAGAGGACTGGAAAATTGCAAATGTCATTCCGCTATTTAAGAAGGGGGCAAGGAAGCAAAAAGAAAATTATAGACCTGTTAGCTTGACATTGGTGGTTGGGAAGTTGTTGGAGTCGATTGTCAAGGATGAGGTAACAGAGTACCTGGAGGCATATGACAAGATACGGAGAACTCAGCATGGTTTCCTTAAAGGAAAATCCTGCCTGACAAACCTAGTGCAATTTTTTGAGGAAATTACAAGTAGGCTAGACAAGGGAGATGCAGTGGATGTTGTGTATTTGGATTTTCAGAAAGCCTTTGACAAGGTGCCGCACATGAGGCTGCTAAACAAGATAAGAGCCCATGGAATTACGGGAAAGTTACATATGTTAATAGAGCGTTGGTTGATTGGCAGGAAACAGAGAGTGGGAATAAAGGGATCCCATTCTGTTTGGCTGCCGGTTACCAGTGGTGTTCCACAGGGGTCGGTGTTGGGGCCTCTTCTTTTTATGTTGTATATCAACGATTTGGATTATGAAATAGATGGCTTTATGGCTAAGTTTGCTGATGATACAAAGATAGGTGGAGGGGCCGGTAGTGCTGAGGAAACAGAGTCTGCAGAGAGACTTGGCTAGATTGGGGGAATGGGCAAAGTGGCAAATGAATTACAATGTCGGAAAGTGTACAGTCATGCACTTTGGTAGAAGAAATAAACAGGCAGACTATTATTTAAATAGGGAGAGAATTCAAAGTTCTGAGATGCAACAGGACTTGGGAGTCCTTGTGCAGGATACCCTTAAAGTTAACCTCCAGGTTGAGTCGGTGGTGAAGAAGGTGAATGCAATGTTGGCATTCATTTCTCGAGGAATAGAGTATAGGAGCAGGGATGTGATGTTTAGGCTCTATAAGGCACTGGTAAGACCTCACTTGGAATACTGTGTACAATTTTGGGCTCCTTATTTAAGAAAGGATGTGCTGACATTGGAGAGGGTTCAGAGAAGATTCACTAGAATGATTCAGGGAATGAGAGGGTTAACATATGAGGAACGTTTGACCGCTCTTGGACTGTACTCCTTGGAGTTTAGAAGAATGAGGGGGGACCTCATAGAAACATTACAAATGTTGAAGGGCATGGACAGAGTGGATGTGGCAAAGTTGTTTCCCATGGTGGGGGAGTCTAGTACGAGAGGAAATGACATGAGAATTGCAGGGCGCCCATTCAGAACAGAGATACGAAAACATTTTTTTAGCCAGTGGGTGGTGAATCTATGGAATTTGTTGCCACGGGCGGCAGTGGAGGCCAAGTCATTGGATGGATTTAAGGCAGAGATTGATAGGTATCTGAGTAGTCAGGGCATCAAAGGTTATGGTGAGAAGGCGGGGGAATGGGACTAAAGGGGAGATTGGATCAGCCCATGATGAAATGGCAGAGCAGACTCAGTGGGCCGAATGGCCGACTTCTGCTCCTTTGTCTTATGGACTTTTCTCTGCAAGATTTGTTGAGCATTCTTTATTCCTGAGAAAGGACAGTCAGTCATCAGAGAGAGTAGATTTTCTTGCCTCTGGTCTCCTCATACTGCAAGCTTTGGTTATCAATTGATTACAGTCAGGGATAACGAGATGTGAGATTGATTGAAGATATGATTTTATGACAGATGTACTGTAGATACAAAGTTCTCAGCTGTTTGTGCGAAGTGCTTTGTTGCTGACAGGGACATGCATGGTTTTTACTGAGTTTGGTCACTGTTCATTGATCTATCAAGTTCCTTATGTTCAGTGATTTGAGTAGTTTGTGTGGACCTATTCACAGGAAGCTCAAGTGTATAATGTCTGGAGTCATCTGCAGGGATCAAAAATAATTTTATTCAGATTTTAGGAATAGATTGTTAGTTAAATACCACTGTGTTCTTCATTATTATCATGGTATCTCTGATTTACTGTTTGAATAAGTCTGTCATTTGAAATGGATCATTACAGTTTTCACCCTCTGCTAGCCCCAATAAAGCTGATAAAAATAAAGTATTGCCATGAATTTACATAGTTTACATTGAAAGTGGAATGGAAATTATTTAGCAGGAGTGTTGAAATATTTTTCTGTTCTGTCTCCCTGCTCTTCTGCTTCCGAACTGTATAAGCGGTAGAAATTACTGTCACTATGACAGGCATGGTGGAGAGTAGGAGATACCCGAGAAATAGAGTCGACTGTCTGACGATCAAGCAATTAACTGCTGGTGCTTAAAAAGCCAGGACTCTAGAATTTTGAGAATATTTCATATGTAAGTGGTTGCATGTGTGCCAGCAAGTTGTAGAGCATTGAGGACCATCTATCTAACTCGAAGTTAATGCGAAGGAACTAAGAAAATGCAGGTTGGAACTGGTTACTTGCTTCAGTGGTGACCATTAGCACAGAGGTAAAACTGGAAAAATTTACAAGCAAATGTACAATTAAACTGCAAGAATGTGGCACTGTAGTTATAATGGTCTCTTTAATATCAGGGAGAATCATTGATGGCAGCAAAGACTCAGTCATTTAACAAATGAATAACTTAACTCACAGTTTTATAGCCATTCTAAGTCATGCCTAATAAATAAGAACAGCATTTTCAATGTTGGTCATTGCATCTGAAAGAAGATAGGTGGACTCTGTTTAATGGATTCATGCATTGCTATGCAACTTAAGTGAGGTTGTACCAATTTTCACTGGCCTGGCTTGTGTTCGGTTAAGTAACTGTCCCATGATAGTCTAATGTACAATTTGATTGCCAACATTGGACACTAAACTTTTTGTGACATAGAGTAGATTTCTGGCAGCTTTACTGTTTATTCTGTGTGTGATTAATCCTTCTATGCAATATCCTCTGGTTAGAGGAATACAATTTATTTGTCTTCAATGAATCTGTCCTTGAAAAGGCAGGTTCCTGTGCCCACTGTGGTATTTTATGATCTTGACTTTAAGCTATCACTCTGCAAACTCTTAGGCAGCTAAATACTGCTGCACTCCAGTGCCACCTGCTGCATAATGCATACAGTGTTTTACTTTGATAAAATAAAATACATTGAAAATCTAGCCCATTTAAGAGAAAAAGGTCAGGAAATGGAAATACTTAACGTATTTCCATTTTTGGATCATCATAAAATAAAACCTGAAATGCTGATAAGACAAAGTATTGAAAAAAAGAGGCAGGTCCATATTTCCAATTCTAATATTAGAGTTCACCTTGACAAAAAATGATAAAGGATAGCATGAAATTGAGGGCACTTCACTTTCAGGCTGTAATTTGAAATCAATTCCAGCAAGGAACGGAGAGAAAGGTAGACATTGTAAGTGAGTAAGGGGTGTGGCTGGTGCAAACATTACCTGACCACAACTCGTAGATACCAGTTTGTATTGACATTGCTGCACTCATTAAATATATCCTGAGGTGCACAGATGTAATGAGTGCAGCAATAACACTTCCCCATAAACCAGAAGCAGGAATTCACAAACATTGAACCAAGGCACTAAGATAATGGATTCACTTGTTGTATGGCTCTTTCAATTTCGTAAACTTCATGTAAAGGATATATAAATTGTAACTCGCTTCAGAAGGTTCACTGGCATTTTGATCTTTAACAATCCAGATGTTTTGGAATTTCTTTGATGTCTCCTGTCTGAGGAATAAAAGCTGTAGTTTTACATTGTACTGTTTAATTATAGTCTTCCAGTATTTGTTTAATGCCCTGAATTTGCACTTTGCTCCCAGCACTTGGCTCCGTTGTTTGAAAATGCTGGCATCAGTTTCACAGAGCTTCCTTACTTGGATGAGAATAATCTGGAAAAACTCGGCATCCCCACAGAAGCAAGGATTCATATTCTTCGAGAGGTCAGATGTACCACTTATGTATGAGTAACATGTACAACTCGCATCAATTCTCTTCTTGCATTTCCACAATGTGCCTTCAAATTTTGGATTAATTAAAGTTAATTAATAAAACCATGAGATTTCTCATAACACTCCTGTCACAAAAAGTGTTGACATTTCAGGTTTTCCTTAAATTTGACACACACATGCTGACCAATGTTCATGATGTAAAGCATCAAGTCCCACTTGGACAGACTGTGTCCTTCCATCTGAGCACACCTGCATTACCTTGTCTCTCATGGGGAGGATGGACAAGCTGATCACCTGCAGAAAGCAGAGGCAGTACTTGGGATGGGTGCAAAATATAGCCATTTTCTGAACCATCCAAGGAATATCATGTTTCACATCTAATCTATTGTATATAATTTTGACATTATATATTGTCTTCCTCCCCTCATCATGATCTGTATTCAGTCCACAGTCAAGAAATTCTTGAATAATCCATACATGGAAGGATACAACACTGAAATATTTGCTCAATTTTGTGCAAAATGAACTCTAAAGATTTAGGCTTTTGGGCAAACTCATGAATTTGTCTGTCTCCTTGCTACCTGGGGTCAATTTGTTACCATTGTTGCACTTTATAATGAAGGACCTTTAGCTCATACATTCAGAGGAAATGTCAGCCTTTGAAACAAGAGTTCGCAAATAAAAAATGTTCTTATCTTACCTGAAAAAAATTGATTGTTATTATGCATTCTGAAAATAATAAATAAGCCTTATAAAGAATTCAGTGGATTTTCACCACAATTTTATCAAAGGACAGAAAAGTGGGCACATAACCTGGACTTGTATTCCTGAAATACAGAACATTAAGATTAAATGTGATCTTTTTACATTGTGGAAGGATTGATAGAGAATAACAAGTTATTTCCCATTGGTGTGATAGCCTAGAAGATACAACTAATCAGCAGAGGATAGAAAACACTCCTTCATCCCAGGCATGTTAAAAGTGGTGCCCTACCAATTCAATTAGTAGTTCTAAATGTAACATGCAAAGATTTTTGCTTAGGAAAATATTGTGGATAGAGTTCCCTAATTTTTATTAAAACCTGCCCACCTAACTGCCATATATTGACTGGATCATCTGGTCAGAAGATGCGGATGTCTCTATTTACGTAAGTAAAATAAGAACAAGCAATGAGATAATTCATGAGGAAGGGTCTCGGCCCGGATTGTCGACTTTCTGTTCGTTTCCATAGATGCTGCCTGACGTGCTGCATTCCTCCAGCACATTGTGGGTTGCTTTGAATTTACAGCATCTGCAGACTTTCTCATGTTAATTAAATAATACAATGGTTTTAGCACTGGTTTCTAGACCAGTCAGTCAGTCACAGGTAATCCAGGTAAATGATTATCGCAAACTTGACAGCAAGTGCATTGATTGTAGATATTATGATTCAAAAGGCAAAAACAACCAAACCTGACTTCACAATTTAAGCAATTTTTTAAACCCAAAGAATCTGATGCTTAATGTCATTCACTACCCTTCAAATGATTTATCAAAGGATTCCTCCAAAAGCTGTCTTTTATAATAGATCTATACATAAGTACTTCAATCATTGATGAATTCGATAGCTTTATAAGAAACTATCCAGACAATCCTAGGTGACATACATCAACTTGCAAATACACAGGGTTACACAAAATTCTTTAGACACTCAGTCACACTGATATGGTGAACAAAACTAAGTGGTACAAAATCAAACGGTATATAAAGCAACATGAAAACTTGTTCATATAAAAGTTCATCTGTTCACAATCATGCACACTTATCTCAGCGGATTCCACTGAACTGAAGACAAACAGATGATTATAAAACTATCGCAATTTACAGGACAGGAGAAACTTCGGCACATTACATCTGTGATGAATGTGGTGAATGCCCAATTGTCATCTATATGTCCACACTCCCACTGGTTGTTCTGTTTTCCTCGAGCAGCAGCACCATTACACATCTCCATCATCGTCAACATCCACCTGAAATTATCGTAACCTCTTCCTTCATCCTTTTCTTTTTCACAACAGTCATTTGCAAATCCAAATGCTTTAACAACCCGGATAAATTTTGCACTGATGTTATTCATTTGTATAATCCAAATTGAACATAAACTTTGGATTTTTTTTTAACGAGGTTGCTTCCAAATGACCAAATTGCTGTATGAGATACGGTAAGGCAACTGCTGCTGAAACTCCATGGATTTTAACAGCTATGTCAAAATTAATGGGGCCCAGTCGGGTAGTGTAACACCTTTATGGCAATTCAAGTTTGTATTTCACTGCTGTCTGTAAGGAGTTTGCACATTCATCCTATGTCTGTGCGAGTTTCCTCTGGGTGCTCTGTTTCCTCCCACGATCCAAAGACCTACAGGTTAGGGTTAGCAGGTTGTGGGCATGCTAGGTTAGCACCAGAAGCATGGCAACACTCATAGGCTGTCCCCAGCACATCCTTGGGCCGTGTTGATCATTGACACAAAACAATGCATTTCACTTTACATTTTGATGTGTGTGTGACAATGCTAATCTTTAGAACAGTTAATCTGCTGAGATGACATCAAATCTCGAGTGATCTACCTAGTTTTACTTAGGAAGACACTAGCACCACCTTTAAAATAAGGAAATAAGATGGAGAAAAGATGTGTTTATATTTTATGACACAAGGATATGAAACCATGGAGGAAATGTTAATTTTCAGCCTTGTGAAAGCAATCCAATTTCAGGAACTTTAACCTATTTGAGTTGGGATTGAATTCACAACAAAAAAGGCCAATTGGACAACAAGGGTGCTTGTAATAATTTCAGAAACATGAGTAACCAACCAATAGTCAGCTGATTAAAAAAGGTACAGGTTACTTTATTTATTTATTGTGATACAGCATAGAATAGGCCATTCTGGTCCTTTGAGCTGTGCTGCCCAGCAACTTGTCGATTTAATCCTAGCCTAATCATGGGACAATTTACAATGACCAATTAACCTACCAACTGGTATGTCTTTGGACTGTGGGAGGATTGAACCCGGGTCACCCTGTACCGCAAAGTGATGTGCTGACCACCATGCTACCGTTAAGTGCTCTATAAAGAAAAAGATTGCAGTTAAAAATGAACAGAGAAAAAGGATATTGATTTCTTTGTAATGTGTTAGAAGGTGCAACAACAACCAGGGGACTTAGGTATGTTGGGAATGGTTATCTAGAGTCCAAAATAGAAATGCACATTGCGTAAGCAAGTAAGCTAACAGCACAAATCAGCTTAAAGGATATGAAGTAGTGTCCAGTATAGAGAGCTGGCTAATCTGCACCTCCATTCCACTTAACTACCTTTCATCCATATCCTTTGTAATGTTTTTGGATAAATCAACTGCAGCTTGATCCCCAGAATCCAGTACTCCTGTGTTTCCCTCGTGAGCTGCTACATGGGGACTGAACTTGCTGATAGTAGAATACCATTCCACCAAGTCTTTGCATTCAATGCAATTTGTAAATGATATACCCTAATATTTGTTCAAAGCTAACCTGCACGATTTAAAATTGTCAAAAGCTTCTTTAAGTTACTGTAAGCAACCAGTTGCAGAGTTTGATTAGCGCATACTCTATATACCACATGGGAGAAATATCATCAGTCTAAAATAGATATAGTGAGAAAATCTTGATTCTCCTTTCCTGTCCCATCTACATTAGCATCTCTTTGAAAATTCACCTGTGGCCACTTTCTCCTGTTATAAAGTAATTCCAGATTTCCACTTGACTATGCAAAGTTGAAGTAATTTTTGATTGTATTCCTGTACTTGTGTATAGAATGCTCTGTGTGGCACATACACGTTTCTCTGTTGTAACAATAATAAATCAATTGTCAATTATTAACTTGATCTAATCCTTCAGGTATTAGCTGTTCATACTTTTTTCTGGATTAAAGTCATTTTCCTTCCACTGTCCCTGTTTTTGTTAGGCCATGTTACACAATTTTCAAACTCTCCTAATTTTCTGGAAAATTTCTATATTAACTTCTATTCCTTCATTGAAACCAATAATATATATGATTATAACACACATTACTTTTTTTTTGCCAGTGAAGTCCTTTTGCCTCCTGTCACATCACTACAGTAAGTCCCGATTATTATCACAAGCAGCAGCTTGAAAAACAAGACCCTTACAGATTGTAGTGTTTGCTATACTAATCCTGAAAATTAAAACATGCAAGATGTTAAAACAAGAATTAATACTCCAACAGCTTTTCGTATTTCAACAGGATTCTTAAATTTTTTAAACCACATTTATTTACTACACACTTAAGCTGGTTCCAGACTTCCATAAATTAAACACAACTCTTACAAAGTCTTCTACTTGGTTGTCAGCTGTGTTAAAAGAAATCCCATTTATTTCCAAGGTCAGAAAAATTGTCTGCATATTTGAGAAAAAATGGGAATATTTTGACATTAAGCATTGCTTTCCATTAGACTTTAATTTTTGCAGAACTGATTTAACTAAAGTAGTTCCAACATTCTGATAGTAATATATAGTAGAAGGGGTCCAACCAAGCCTAACCAAGTTGCAAGTAGATGTTAAGATCTTGCATTATTAAGGGCACTGACCTTTGTATGTTATTTTACTTTAAACAATTTTGCATCCATTATTCTCCCAGGAAAATTGTTGATATGGTACACACTGGGGGGAAACTTACAGATGTAAATTTGTAAAGAATATCAAACTAAACTGTGCAAAAAAAAAAGGTGACTTATGTGGTATCTGAAATTCATCCACCTTGCACTTTACACTGATAAAGAAGCATAATCATGCCTTCCATGAAATGCTCATTATCTACCTCATTAGAAAGTTAAAGTCATGGAGTAAAACAGTATGGAAACAAGGTCTTCAGCCCAACTTATTCATGCTGGTCATGGTGTCAATCAAGCCAGTCCCATTTGGCCCCAATCCTTCTAAACCTCTCTTATCCATGTACTGATCCAAATATTGTTATTGTACCTTCTACAGCTGCTTTCTCTGGCAGCTCATTCCATATGTGTACCACCCTCTGCGAGAAGAACTTGCCTGTCAGGTCCTTTTTAAATCTTTCATCTCTCACCTTAAACCTCTGCCCTCTAGTTTTCCTTCCCTGGGAAAATATTCACCCTATCTCTGCCCCTCGTGATTTTACACACCTTTTAAAAGTCATCTTGCAATTCCTACAGTGAGTTCCAAGGAGTAGAGTGCTAGTTTACCCAATCTCCACCTCAGATTCTTTCAGCACCTCATTAGTCTTCTCTGCATTTCTTCCAGTTTAATGTTGTTCCAATGACAGGCTGCCCAAAACTACACACAGTATCAAAGTGGAATCTAATCAATGTTTGTACAGCTGCAGCTTACCCCAACTCCTGTATTCAGTGCTCAGACTGATGAAAGCCAGTATGTCAAACACCCTCTTCAACCTGTGCCACCTCTTTCAGCAAACTATGTACAGTACTTGTACGTCTAGGTCCCTCTGTTCCACAACGCTCTCCGGGATCGTACTGTTCACTGTGAAAGTAATTCCCTAGTTTAACTTCCAAAAATGTAACCATTCAGACTCATTTGAATTGAAAGCCATTTGCTAATCCTTGGCCCATTTCTCTAGCTGATCATGACATATCTGTAATTTTTGATAGCCTCCTTCACTGTCTGTGATACCACCTAATTTTATCATCTACAGACTTGTTCACCTTGCCTTGTACATTTACATCCAAATCACTTATATATAAAAAAAACAAACGAAGGTCCCTGCACTGACCCCTGTGGCCTCTGGTCCGAGGAACAACTTTCAACCGTCACTTTCTGCTTTTTGCCATTGAGCCAATTATGAATTTAATTAGCTAACTCTTCCTGGATCCTAAGCAAGATAACCTTTCAGACTAGCCTGTCATGTGGGTCCTTGCTAAAGTCCATCTAGATAATGTCCACTGCCCTATCCTCATCTATCCTTTTCAAAGCTGTGCTGATGATCCCTAATTAGACTTTACCTATTGAAATATTGATTGACCCTGTCCATTAGAATCCTCTCCAATTACTTACCTACCTCTGACATCACACTCACCAGCCTGTAAATCCCAACATAATTCCCTCTTCCTTGGGTAAGTGACCTATGATAACCAAAGAGAGCATGTTGTACCAGTGAGCTCAACTGTTCAGCACCTCAAGTTTTTTTTTTCAGGTAATGTAGAAAAGAGCAAAGGAACTGGGTGGAGTTGCAACTGTACACATTTCACCAATGAAGGAGAAAGTCAGTGCAGGGCAATGGATTCTATGTCCATCTAGCAGGCTACTTTCTCAGATATTGACTTTCTTGAGAGATCAAGTGGGCAAATGCAGAGAGGTCCATTATATTGCTGAGCTGTGCCTTGATGCTACAAAGCTTTATAACTTCAGAGGGTGAACTACCCTATCTCAAGTTTACACAAACTGAGCTTGCTCTTAAAGACACAGTATTTCTGTTCCTAGTTGATAGTGCTTGATGTAGTCCAGTTTGATCTACAATAGATAGACTAATAAGTCTTCAATTCCTTTCGAATTAAGAGATATAATTGTGATGAAAAAGAACTAAGTTTTTGTTGTATCAAGAAGACAAGTAGAAATGGGAGAAGGCTGAACACATGGACGATGCCAGATGCATTTTGCCACATAAATGATTTATATACAAAGCCACGTGTGGAAGTGGAAATACGGAACAGCAATGACAGACACAAATGACAAGTCACAGCCCTGTTGGTGTATAACATGGCAGCAACAGAGAAGCCACATGCAGTGCTGAAGTTGCAAGGTTAAGTAAACGTTTATCAGGTTTGTCCTTGGATTTCTCTCCAAATCTGCATCCCAAAGCTGAGATTTTAAAAGTGGAGGGGAGCAGTTTGGTAACTTAAAACTCTCTTCAACTGCCTTTGTCATGGCCTGATTTTTAATTTAAGACACAACACTAGCCAATGATGAATCTTTCCAATATCTCTTCAGTCTGTTGCAAGGGCACATCTCATTTAGGTGGAAACATTTCACATAAGTTCAGCTCCTGTAGCAGTATTTATTTTCCCTAAAGGTAAATATCCATTAATTTGTAGAGCAAGAGGATAATATTCCACTATTTTTTTCAAGCTCCGTGTATGCTGATATGTGGATTTATTCAGCAATGTCCCAAAGTAACATTGTCAAGGAGAGCAATGTAAAATTGTTACATGACTATTAGACCTAATGAATCATAATCACAGGATATTAAACCGATCTCACAACCCATGCTGTTCAACTTTGCACAGATACATGTCACACACAGTGTGACCCTATTCCAATGGGGCAACTATGTTCAGCGGAAACTTTGAATTCTCACTTACAGGCTCCCATTTGTAACTTCTCTGAGTGCAAAGTAATGGGATTGTGCGAAGACAGAAAGGCAGGAAAGGAGGATCATCCTGGTTCCCAGTCAAAAATATTTTATTGATTTTGGTTTTTATTTAAATGGCTCTAGTGGTAATAAAGATTGATGATTAAGTGACTCAACTAGTATCCAGTGACTTTCAATATTGATCTCTAGACACTGGTTCAGATTACAGATAAATTTAAATGTCAGTTACAGTTACCATGAAACGATTGTTATGTGTGAATCCACTTGTTAGCCAAGAGGGGAACAAACACCACTCTCTGGCATACTCAAGACTTTAAGGAACCACAGAACTTCAATTGGATTTGCATGCTAAGGACAACACTTCAATTTGGAATCTCTGTGATTCATCTTTTATCCAAGTTATTTTAAAACAAAAACATGAACACAGAACTTGGAGGCCTGATCAGTCAAAAAAGGTCAAAAGATTGGTAGAGAAAGCTTCCATTGTGTCTGAACTTTACATGGCTCTACAGCCATGTACCTACTGCTACTCAGCTGTGCTCCGAAATGACTCCAGTAAGTTATGCAATTAGAGGGCAATGTGGGTTGGGCAATGAAATGCTGAACTAACCCTGTTCTTATACTGTTAATTAAAAACAATTCATACATGTTGTTGATTAACTCCCCATCACACTTCTAAATCTTTCCTGTTGAAACAGAGACTCACTATTTAATTTTGTAGTGAATTACAAAGCTGTTTTTATTCATTAACAATTTGTTGTAAATACAATAAATTACAACCTGAAATCACCTATCCAACACCAACTCAGATCAAGACTTTTTGAAAGAAAATACTCAGTTCCTTCACCTGTGTAAACGTTCTGTATGTAAATGAAATACTATACAGTAAAAAACATTTGTTTACTTGCTTAAAGTATTGTCTTGCAATTTGTGCTTTTGCCACGAGATGGAGACAATACAAACAATCTACAATTTGCTAACGTTCCTGTTTACCCGCTGATCTCCTCGCATTTTACATCCCATCAGCTTGCTTTTCACATGAATCAATTATTTTAATTTGATTGAGCATTTGAATCCACATGAATCTTCACTGAAATAGAACAGTGATCCATCTTACATTATTAAATGGGCCACAGGATTGTCACCAAAATATTCATTAAAAGGGAAAGTAAGCTACTAATATCAATGCACTACGACCTTCATTCTGAATGAAGGTGTCACAAACAATATGGGAAAAATGAAGCAATTACACGCTGTTTCAATCCTAATGATTTCAGCTACATTTTCAGTCTATTGGAACTGAACTAACAACTAAACATTGTATAGACAGTCAGAGTGCAAGGCAAACTTACCAGATTATCGTTAATTTAAAAAAAAACTGATTAATAATGACTTCAATTAAATTGTGCATAATACATTGTTTAAAATGTACAGTTATGCTTTTAAAAGTTACTAATATCAAAACAGCAAAACTAGTTAGTGAATATCCTTCCCTTAAGGACAATTGTCTGATCATTATAGATGTCAGGTATAGGTTTAGTTTAGTTTTATTTCTGAATTCACTCTGCCCAAGGCATGCACCTGCATCTTTCTCCAGTTTCTTTCTTTTCTTCCCGATGAGATCCACCTTGGACTCTCTCTATTCCATTCCCACATTAATAATCAAATTCCTTCATTGTTTGTGCTGGTAATGCTCGCCTCCTCAGCTGACTCTATGCCTTTCACAATCACTGCCAATTTTTCATCACGAAACCCTGTCCTTGCAATTTACATCAAAGTCCCTTTACTCTTCCATGTACTGTTGCCTCTGAAGAATATGCATATTCAGCAACTTTCAAACTCTCATCAGATGTCTCAGTGAATGGAGCTTTCAATCCACTTTATGTTTCTTCAACAACTCTGCAATGGCTGAATCCTCCTTTGACCCTTTTCCTCATTTGTGCAAATGCAAGACTGCTTCACATTGCCTTCATTACTTCCCATTTCATTGCAAAATAATCCCATAAACTGCCTTTCTTTCCCCAGTATTCAGTTTCTGTAAAACTAAAGTACTAACATAAAATTGCAAAAGACTGCATCAAGTCAGGCAACTAATGCGGAAAGAGAAACAAAGTTAGCATTTAGACTCATCAGGACAACTCTTTTCACAAATTCTGCCTAAGGTGATGAATATTTTCACTCGTTCTTCTTTATTTCAGCCAGTTGTTCATCCTGAACATAATTATTGTATTTAGAAGCTCCCACAGATCATCCTGATTTTCTTTCGCTACAACTTATTTCTCCCAGCATATAGCTACGATCAACTTCCACATATACACCCTGCTCCTGGTCATCACCACTCCATGCCTCACATATCCACATTTAGACATTCCACAACTACCAACTAATGCAAGGAAACACTGTTCAGTCTATGCAAGGTTCCCCACATTATTGTCATTGATTCAATCTCCCTCACTGGTGACTATCTCAGGCTGAAATTGGCTCTTTGAACTTAGTTATCCCATGTCACAAGAAGGAGCTGTTGATCTGTTCCCTCCAGCACAAAGCCTGCAACTTTCCATTGCATAAGCAAACACATTAATGGAATCTATATCCCTTGAAAGATTAGTTTAAAAAAAGCAAAGAGCCAAAAGTCTATTGCTTTCATATTAATACAGGTAATGTAATAAGTGACTGAATGGTTCCTTAAGTTTGTCAAAGTAGGGGTAAGTAGTCAGAATAAGCTCCCACTACCTATTAAATGTTCCTAATGGTGTGAGTTTCACATAGCCTCTGACAAACAAGTTCTGCTCCTAACCTTCACATGTGGCTTAACTACTAAGCCCAACGGAACTGGTTCTACTGGCAGGAGATGTGAAGACAGGTTATTGGCACCTTAAAACCAGTCGCTTCGGGCAGATGAGGCTTATCAGCCATGGTTGGCAGCTCATCTAGGAACAGGAAAACTCCAATCTCAAACCTCTGCTGTCTTGCACTATACCCACTCATGAGGAAGGCTTCAGGAGTAAACTGTGAGGAAAAATCCATAGTTGGAGTCCTGAAGGCAAGTCCTACGTTGAGTTCAATGCTGATTAACAACTTCTGTGTTGCTGCTAGTGCCAAACTGTATCGGTCTCTGTCATTCCTTTGGATTCATCAGCTACATGGAGAGGGGGAGCCTGCTGCAGGGGCAACAGCTTACTCTCCATATCGTACTGCCCTGGCTTATGTGTCATGTAGACAGCTAGCTGGTCGACCCTGACCAATGGAGGACCTCAAAAAGTGACTCCTGCCATGATTTCATTTCCAAGAATTTGTTACCAATTACAGGTTCCAAGAGATAGACGAATGAACTCTTTTAAAATATAAAAACAATTCTCAAAACACAATGTCTGTACATGTAGGATTTAAAATCAGTGAAAACAAGGCCACAAACGTATTAGAATTAAATCTTGCTACATCACTGTCAATATTAGAGACCTCCTCAAAGAAAAAAATAATTGAAAGTAATGGTTAGCAGTTGATTCAGGTTTCCTTTGGGATTTCATTTCAATGATAGCACACCAGAATACTGATGCCCTTACCTTGTGCAAGTTTTAAGTTCTATTCTTGTTGGACTTTGTTACATATGTTACAGGCATTCCCATGCTATTCATGTAGTATGTAGGGAAACACTTCATTCACCAAGGAATAGAATACTTCAGTCCAAATGCTGCTAAGTGTCATTAGTATAGATTACCTGGCAGTCACCATACACTTGGAAGTCTGAAGGACTTTTTTTCTGTGCTATACAACAATGTAATCCAGTCAGTGTGCACTTGGGAATGCATATTAAGAATCTGAATTTATAATTGCTCTTTTACTGAGAAAATGCACATAGGGCAGATAAACATTTCAGAATGAATTTAAATTCTCTGCTGTTAAAATTTTGTATTGCTTTATGCCCTTTAGAAATCAATGCCTATTATGGTTTAACAAAGCTGAATACACATGTAATTCAAAGAAATATAGCAGGAGTGCCTAGAAATGAGTTCAATATCCCAAATTATCAATTTACTTTTTAGTGGCAGACCAATTAATTAATTCACATATTGTGGCATCACTGTACTTTTAACTCATTGTGAACAATCCTTTGTAACGATTGTGTGCAGTCCTATCAACATTTCAAAATATGCTGTAACTAATATAGATTCCACACTCTGGTAATATCCTAACATCGGGTCAGATTTGACAGCAGGGCATTTAATGGCACCTGCTATGTCGCTGCATGCTTTGGCTTAAAGCTTTTTTGGCCCACTGGGTTACTGACCTAGGGTGGCACAGTAGCATAACAGTTAGCGCAATTGCTTTACAGTGCCAGCAATCACTAATTGGGGTTTGATTCCCACTGTTGCCTGTGGGGAGTTTGTACGTACTCCCTGCAAATGTGCGAGTTTCCTCCTGGTGCTCTGGTTTCCTCCCACATTCCAAAGGCCTCCAGTTAGGGGCATGCTACATTGTCACCTGAAGTGTGGCAACACCTGTGGGCTACACCGGTACAATCCTCGCTGAATTGTGCAAAATGATGCACTTCTTTGAATGGGAATTACTAAGCACTCGGAAGAAAGTATCATTGCTCAGGCAGAATCAAGGAGTGAAAAAGTTCTCAATGTTATTCAGATCACCTTGTTTCCCAAGAAAATGAAACCGTTTAAGAGGCAGTGCAAGTGTTCAGAGACAGTACACCAAATATCTTCCTGTTCCGTTGTTGTGGCAGTGAGAGGGGAGCAAACACTAACACTTGTTAAGCATTTTCCGCTGCAGCGGCAATGGAGACAGGTAACCATGCTGTTCCGAAGTTGGAATACATTACCAGTATCACCATTGTACCTTAAAACAATACCACATAGACCCACCTCACTTGACATTATAGAAGTGGTCTTTGCGTGCAGCATTTCCATGTCGATGACCAATCTGCTGGTAAACAGGTCCTTCACAGAAACACGATTGAGAACTGCCAACGCAGAAGTAGTAAGCTAGCAGTGTAACTCTTTGGAAAATGCTTTCTTTAAATTGAAAACCACTTACTGTGCTTGTCGTGCCTGCAGACCTCCTCGGACAAAAAGGAAAGTTCCTTTTATATTTGTGATGAGGCTGACCTGATATCATTGTGATGGAATATGACAGAGGTTGAACATTTGTTGTAAAATGGTGCCAGTCATGATCAGGTGTGAGAAATCAATGCTATGGGTACTGATTTGCCAATCTATTGATTATTGTCCTGGTCCACTAATATTCTTTCAAACATGGGATTTTAATTCCATTTTTCCCTGCCCTTCTTGCATCCTATCAGTTGTTGATTTGCATCAGCAAGCTGGTGCTCTTATTTCATGCCCTAAGAAGTCCGTTAATGCAGATTTATATTCCTGCAATCCCTTATGACCCAGGAATACTAAAATGAAACTACAAATGGTGGAGTCATCCAGATAGGAAATTATTCTGAGAGGAATTAACAAAAAAAAACCTTATAGTTTTCCCTTTCTCAGCAATAATTTCTTCCTTGAACTACCGGTAATTTTGTTTCTTGCATTTGACTGATTGTTTACCAAGACTGCAGAATGGCCCACACCATCAGCTTGCGTTCTCAGCAATTTAGTGTGCAAAAATAATTGGTTCTGAATGACTCTGGGGTGAAGCTCCACATTAGCAAATTCTGAGTTAGTCAAACAAAAGAAGCTATTTGATTTGCAAATAATAACATAAAATTAACATGGACACAGCAAGTGCTAGTTTCATGACTAGCGAACAGAGTGCAGGCAGGGGCTTACTAATTTAATTGGAATTCTCCCAAAGCAGACCGCAGACATGTAGCTATTATGTACAACCTGAATGAGCAGCCTAGGGTATTTCAAGGAATTTATTTCAAGGTGACTCCATCAAAAAAAAATCTGCCATTAAAACAAAAATGTAAATAATTACCAATTACAGTACTGCTCAAATAATTAATTAATTTGTGTTTTTTCTTTTTACAAATAAGGCATGTTGTACAATCTTTTAATGACAACTAAGACTGGAAACAGAAAGACAGAGCACTAGTCCACACACTGAAGAGACAGGCACAGGACCTCACAGTACGCACTTTGTTGCAGTCAGGATTAACAAAGTATATGAAGTATTTGGATTGCCTTTTGATTTAAAACAGTTGCACAAGATCAAGAGCAATTTTTCTATAGTGTTCCCTGCTCTAGAACACCAGTTAAATGACAGTCCTATTATAAACTGCCTGAACTTATGACATATTACAGATACATTCTTCAATATGAAACAATTTATTTCCAGCTGCTATTTAATAATATACTAGTGCTAATCTTCAGATATAAGTTTAAAGATCTCGAATTTCCTTCACTGCATTCCCAGCCATGTAATATCCAGCTATTCCATCGAGTCAGGAAGAATATCCCAGTGTTGGTTTCACAGTTGTAAAGACAACGACTGGTAGATTTTAAAATGAAGAGTCATGTCATTAAGATGAACACACTATATTGCTCAGTCACTGATCTTGTGACTGCAGTTTGAGAAGTCCAGTTCCTATATTGTAGCCTAGTTCCTATTACAAAACTCCACTGAGTCACAGTCCAAATGTTTATCCAAGATTTTTAAGTAAGTTCTTTGAAAAAAAAACTGAGATCTATAATATTGTATACAACAACATTGACATTAATTAAAAGCCGTCTGCATAACATGAAAGTCTACGCCTGTAATTAGTGCGGACCAATAATAGCCTGGAAATCTAACAACAATGAAAAATGATTAAGCTAGTATTTGTTTTGTTCAACAATGCTGATTAAAGTTTAAAAATATATTGAAACAGATTCTAATATTGGCAGCATTGAGTTTAAGGAATAAGTTTCCAATAAAGGAAATGTACAGTGGACTTCCATCTCTGTGTGACGATCACTGGATAGAGCTCCCATTTTGTTTGGCATCTGCTCAACATTTGTGCTTCATTGCAAGCTGTGGGGGAGAAAAACAAAATGTGTTATCATAATTCAATTTCAGCAATACATGGTTAGTAACTTTGGAACCTTAAGGATAAATTATACTCTGCACTGCAATTAATTACACTTGATGAGGGGAATGTAGACATCTTAGAGGTCTATCACTTTTATGTTAAATATCCACATTAAAAATTATAAATGCAAGTAGACCATTGTATTTGTTACTCTATGACAAATCAATATGAAGGTCAACAGGATGTAACTGAACCTTCAGCTTAGAAACAGGAACTCTACCAACTTGAAATTTAGTGAAATGTTGACGACATTGGTTATTATTTTCTGCTGTTATTAGGCAATTCGTGTAAAATGTAAAGCTCTGTGAATGCTGGTAAAGTAGACTTTGAAAGAAATCTTGCTGAAATGTGGTACAGTAATCCACCGGAGAAGTCTATGGTTAATGCTTAACATCACAGTATAAATGACAACTGCTGATCAGCTCATTTACAGCCTCTTGGGAATATGTTTACATTGTTTTAACTTATTTTCCACCAAACTGTTTTATTTCATATGTTTATTCATTGGCATTTCACTCTTCCAATGTATGAACAATTTGATTGCAGCCGAACAAATTCTCTTAACACCAGAAAACTTCACACTGCTGCTTAGAAGGCTTGGGCATTTATGACTGGCAGGGAAGGCGACCATGAGCCCAAATACATACCACACAGAGAGAAATCCTTCCAATATATTCACCGTAGATTTATGTTGCAAAATGAGCCGGAACATGGCAGATGTCAGCAGCTCCACACTAAACTGCTGTCATTATGAATGATCAGATTGTTCATTGCCAAGGTACAACTTCCAAACTTACTGGCTGAACTTTGCAGGCAATGTCCTGTTCGTATTCTACGGTTGGACTGAGAGTGCTGTGGCAGAGTCTGAACTAGCTGCAGTGTCTTGATGGTAATGGTGATGAACCTGCTTGCTAGACCAGTGTCAGCTTTGGACCTGACACGAACGGTGAGTCAATTCATCTGAATGGAGTTGTGTAAGGGATTGTTACATACAAGCTAATAATTATTTTAATTACTTAAAATTTTTTAAATGATTTCATTATATTTTGATCTATAATATCTACAATTTCTTTGACAACTGACAGTGGTACAATTCTGAATAATGACAGGCATTTGATTGAACTCTCTCCAGTGGTCCAGGCAAGCAAAACTCCAACAATATTCAAGAGCTAAATACTATTCATGACAAAGCAGTCAGGTCAACCAACACCTCAGCCACCACTAGTGCATCATGATCAGACCTGTGTCTGCAACAAGGTGCATGGAAACTACTTACCTGAGCAACTCCACCAGCAGAAAGTACATGGGAACACAAACACCTCTTGCACACCTTCCATAGTCAGCATGCCATATATTGCAGTTCCTTAGCTTTCACTTGAATTACTTAGGCTTGACAACCAGTATGCAGTATCTGCAGTCTATTAACCTAAAGAAACGTAATAACTGTTTTTTTATGAAGATTAATTTGAAACATTTGAGCTTGACTGCACAAGAGTTGCCCTGCTCTGGTACTGAACACTGGAGAGGGTGCACTTGGATTACTGAATGCAAACCATAACCCTTTGTCTTTTGGTCAAGTTGGTGCCAAACTATAATATCCATCGAGGTCTTGGCTCAGACTTAATTATATCTTTTAGGTTTGTAGTGATGGTTTTGGGGACAGTGTATAGTGTTAGGGAACAGGTTAGGGTTTAGGGACTGGGATGAGATCGGGGCAGTAAATGATAATTCAGGGGCAGGAGCTGGAGCCCAGGTTGGAGCACTCTGCTGCAGAAAGCCAGTGTTAATACTATGGATGGATGTCAGGTCAGCTGGCCATGTGGACGAGGGCTGTTGATGCCCCCAGGTTGGCAAGTCCACTCAGGTTGATGAGACCAGGGATCAAAAGTCTATGCAAATCAGAGGCTTGAGAGTTGGTGACCATCTAACCTGCACCTGGTTGGCGAGTCCTGGGATCGAGACCCAATACCTGTGAGTCTGGGTCCAATATCTGAGAGTCTGGAGCTAAGGACTCTGGAGGCAGTAAGTACTGTGTTTCCAGTACTGTGTACTGTGTACATGTGTACATGTGCGCATGTAAGGAAAGGGGGCTTCTTTTGCTGTTTTTGTTGTTATTGTTGCTTGTGTTATCCTGCTGAATATTTTGGGCATGCTGTGATGGCACCAGAAAGTATGGTGACACTTGCCCCAGCACATCCTTTAGGTTGTGCTGGCCATTAATGCAAAGAATGAAAAGTCAAGGGCAGAAGCAGGAGTCCAGGTCAGAATGCTCTGAATAGTTGGACAGAGGTCAGGTCAGTGGACCCTGTAGATGAAAGTGTATGATTTTCTTGATTAAGTAAAATGGATAAATAGCTGGGAATACGTTTCAGATATTCATAGGAAACACGTAATTATCAAACCTCCCAATAATCAGTTACTTTTAGCTGCAGGGTATTTTAAATGAGGTTGACTTTAAAATTATAGGAACATGTTAGATTTGAGAAAGTTGGCTGAGGTCCTGGAATATGGCTGGACTGTACACATTCTGTGAAAAGAACAAGCTTCATGGGTCAATGTACTGTCACTCCATACTTGTCTGGTTGAAAACAGGCAATCCAATTCTCATCAGCAAAGCTGCCCATGATTAAAAGCAAGCCATTTAGACAATAAGACATAGGAGCAGAATTAGGCCAGCCAGCAGCTGAGTGTGACTGATTTGATTTCCCACTCAACCTCATTTTCTTGCCTTCTCCCCATGACGTTTGACACCCTATTGACTTCTGTTTTAAATATACCCAAAGACTTGGCCTCCACAGCCATCTGTGGCAATAGATTCCACAGATTCACAAATTTATGGCTAAAGAAATTCCTCCTCATCTACATTCTTCTATTTATTTTTTTATTAATTTTTAATGAGTTTTTACAATGCAACAAAGAAAACAATAAAAATGAGGTTTATACAGTGCAAAACAAACATATCAAAAGTACAGTTCATAACAATTAAGAAAAGCACCCATAGTAGACTCATCTACATTCTAAAGAAACATCCTTTTATTCTGAAGATTAGAAGGATGTGCTCTCTGGTCCTAGTCTCTCCCACTATGGGAAACTTCCTCAGCACGCCCATTCTATCAAGGACTTTCAATACTTCAATAAGATCCCCCCCTCATTCAACTAAACTCCAGTAAGTACAGGTCCAGAACTATTAAACATTCCTCATACATTATCCCTTCTCCTAATGTATCCAAATCCTTCCAGAAACTCCCTGCTTCCTGCCACTTCACCTATCTTTGTATTCGTGCAACCTTAGCCTCAAAACTGCCAATTCTGTCACCCAAATCATTAACATACTGTATAACATGAAAGGTAGGCCCAATACCACTCGTCAACTGCAGCCAGGCAGTAAAGGGCGACTTGATTCCTACTTTTTTACTTGCTGCCAAACAGCCCAACTCCTGTCCATGCTAGAATATGTGCTGTAACACTATAAGCTCCTATCTTGGGCAGCAGCCTCATGTGCAGCAAAATTGAGAAGGGCCTTTTGAAAATCCAAGTAAACAACATCCACTGACACTCCTTTGTCTATCCTGCCTGTTGTTTCCTTAAAGAATTCCAACAGATTTGTTGGGCAAGATTTCCATTTTAGAAAACCATGCTGACTTTAGTCTATTGTATGATGTGTCACCAAGAACCCTGAAACCTCACCCTTAATAATAGAGACTAACATCTTGACAGGCTAACTGGCCTATAGTTTCCTTTCTTCTGCCTTCCTCTCTTCTTGAAGAGTGGAGTGATATTTGCAATTTTACACTCCCCTGGAATCATTCCAGAATCCAGTGACTCTTAAAAGATTACTACTAATGCGTCCGCAGTCTCTTCAACTACATCTTCAGAACACTGGGGTGTAGTCTATCTGGTCCAGGTGGCTTATCTACCTTCAGAGTTTTCAGCTTCCTAAGCACCTTCTCCCTACTAATAACAACTGAACCCACTGCTGACCCTGGCACTCTCAAATTGCTAGTGACTTCCACAGTGAAGACTGGTGCAAAATACTTATTTAGTTTATCCAACATTTCTTTGTCCCCCATTACTACCTCTCCAACATCATTTTCCAGTGGCCAATATACATTTTTGCCTCTCTGTTACTCTTTATAAGTCTACAAACCTTTTGGTATCTTTTTTATATTATTAGCTTGCTTACATTCATATTTCATCTTTGCTCTGCTTATTGTTTTATTTAATGGTCTGTTGGTTTTTAAAAACCAATACAACTAATTTTCCAGAAAATCCAGAAACTAACAATCCAGAATTGCCTTTTCATGCAATGGCCTCTCTAGCAATGATCACTCCAAAAATGGCCTCCGGTACCTTAGTCTCCATCTCTCCTCACTGAAGCCTCTTGAGGTAAAGCTTGTTTCCTACTCTATGTCAACTCACCCAATAATAGCTGCTTAACATTCTTTTATTGGCCCTTGCCAACTGCTTAATAGACTAATAAATCTCAAACTGAGCAGCAAGTCGAAAGGCTCTGTGTGCTTTATCAATCTGATGTTACTCACTACAAAATATAGCTCCTGCGACCTCAAAATGAGCATGAGACTAGTAGCTACTAGTACGTCTAGCAACTACTATACCAAATGAACTAAGGTAACTAATGAAACCAAAACATCATGCACAAACATGTAATCCTGACATTAAGGATTATGTCCAAAAACTGCAAACAGATCAGATTCTGTCATTCTGCATTCACTTAACTATTTGATTAACAGTATGTTGCAAAGGTAAAAGCATTGGCTGGTATTTTACATCAGTAACAAAATAAATTGTACATGTTGTATAAGACATTGGTGAGGCCGAATTTGGAGTACTGTGTGCAGATTTAGTCACCTACCTACAGGAATGATGTAAACAAGGTTGAAAGAGTACAGAGAAAATTTACAAGGATGTCGCCAGGTCTGGAGAACCTGAGTTATAAGGGAAGATTGAATACATTAGGACCGTATTCCTTAGAACATAGAAGACAGAGAAGATTGGATAGAGGTATACAAAAAGAGGGGTATATTTAGGGTAAATGCGAGCAGAATTTTTCCACTGAGGTTGGGTGGGACTACAGCCCACCACTGGGTTAAAGTCAAAGGTGAAAAGTTTAAGGGGAACACGAGAGGAAACTTCTTCGCTCAGTGGGTCATGAGAGTGTGGAATGAACTTCCAGCACAAGTGATGCACATGAAGCTGATTTCAATATTGAAGAGAAGTTTGGATAGATACATGGATGGTAGGGTACGGAGGGCTATGGTCCTGGTGCAGGCCGATGGGAGAAGGCAGTTTAAATGGTTTTGGCATGGACTAGATGGGCCTGTTTCTGTTATGTACTTCTCTATGACTTTATGACCCAAGTTTAATTTAAAGCAAGCAAAATCTGTAAACTGACCCAATTATCTAGATGATTTCCTCACTATGGAAAAGGATCTTGGCGACTGTAGGGATGACTCACAGTGGACTGAAAAGCTTGAACCTGTGGATATTAAGGAAGAGAATGTGCTGGAGCTTTTGGAATGCATCAAGTTGGATAAGTCACCAGGACCGGATGGGATGTATCCCAGGCTACTGTGGGAGGCGAGGGAGGAGTTTGCTGAGCCTCTGGCAATGATCTTTGCATCCTCAATGGGGAGGGAAGAGGTTCTGGAGCATTGGAGGGTTGCGGATATTGTTCCCTTATTCAAGGAAGGGACTAGGGATAGCCCAGGAAATTATAGACCAGTGAGTCTTACTTCAGTGGTTGGTAAGTTGATGGAGAAAATCCTGAGAGGCAGGATTTATAAACATTTGGAGAGGCATAATATGATTAGGAATAGTCAGCATAGCTTTATCAAAGACAAGTCGTGCCTTACAAGCCTAATTGAATTTTTTGAGGATGTGACTAAACACAGTGATGAAGGTAAAGCAGTAGATGTACTGTATATGGATTTTGGCAAAGCATTTGATAAGGTACCCTATGCAAGGCTTATTGAGAAAGTAAGGAGGCATGGGATCCAAGGGGACATTGCTTTGTGGATCCAGAACTGGCTTGCCCACAGAAGGCGAAGTGTGGTTGTAGATGGGTCATATTCTGCATGGAGGTGCGTGACCAGTGGTGTGCCTCAGGGATCTGTTCTGGGACCCCAACTCTTCATGATTTTTATAAATGGCCTGAATGAGGAAGTGGAGGTAAATTTAAAAATGCAAACACGAGGAAATCTGCAGATGCTGGAAATTCAAGCAACACACACAAAATGCTGGTGGAATGCAGCAAGCCAGGCAGCATCTATCGAAAGAAGCACTGTTGACAATTCGGGTCCTGATGAAAGGTCTTGGCCAGAAATGTCAACAGTGTTTCTTCCTATAGATGCTGCCTGGCCTGCTGTGTTCCACCAGCATTTTGTCTGTGTTGAGGAAGTGGAGGGATAGGTTAGTAAATTTGCTGATGCCACAAAGGTTGGGGTGTTGTGGATAGTGTGGAGACATGTCAGAGTTTACAGTGGGACATTGATAGGATGCAAAACTGGGCTGAAAAGTGGCAGATGGAGTTCAACCCAGATAAGTGTGAGGTGGTTCATTTTGGTAGGTCAAATATGATAGCAGAATATGACATTAATGGTAAGACTCTTCGCAGTGTGGAGGATCAGAGGGATCTTGGGGTCTGAGTCCATAGGACACTCAAAGCTGCTGTGCAGATTGATTCTGTGGTTAAGAAGCATATGATGCATTAGCCTTCATCAATCGTGGGATTGAGTTTAGGAGCCGAGAGGTAATGTTGCAGCTATATAGGACCCTGGTCAGACCCCACTTGGAGTACCTTGCTCAGTTCTGGTCGCCTCACTATAGGAAGGATGTGGAAATCCTAGAAAGGGTGCAGAGGAGATTTACAAGGATGTTGCCTGGATTGGAGAGCATGCCTTATGGGAATATGCTGAGTGAACTCAGCCTTTTTCTCCTTGGAATGACAGAGGATGAGAGGTGACCTGATAGAGGTGTATAAGATGATGAGAGGCATTGATTGTGTGGATAGTCAGAGGCTTTTTCCCCAAGGCTGAAATGGCTAACACAAGAGGGCACAGTTTTAAGGCGCTGAGAAGTAGGTACAGAGGAGATGTCAGGGGTAAGTTTTTTAAGCAGAGTGGTGAGAGCATGGAATGGGCTGCCTGCGATAGTGGTGGAGGCGGATACGATAGGGCTTTTAAGAGACTCCTGGATAGGTACATGGTACATAGAGCTTAGAAAAATAGAGGGCTATGGGTAACCCTGGGTAATTTCTAAGGTAGGGAAATGTTCGGCACAGCTTTGTGGGCCGAAGGGCCTGTATTGTGCTGTAGGTTTTCTTTGCTTCTATGATTTCTAGTTAGAGATCAATAGGTATGATGTGGGCATTACTGAGTTATGACTGAAAGGTGCTCATAGTTGGGAGCTTAACATCCAAAGATACACATTGTATCGAAAGGACAGGCAGGTAGGCAGAGGGCGTGGGGTGGCTCTGTGCTAAAAATGAAATCAAATCCTTAGAAAGAGGTGAGATAGGATAAGATGTAGAATCCTTGAGGAAGGATTAAGAAACTTCAAGGATAAAAAGACCCTGATGCGATTTATATATAGGCCTCCGAATAGTAGGCAGGATATGGGCTACAAATTACAACAGGAGTTAGAAAATGCATGTCAAAAGGGCAATGTTACGATAGTCATGGGGGATTTCAATATGCATTTTGTTGGGGAAAATCAGGTTGGTGCTGGATACCAAGAGATAGAATTTGTACAATGACTATGAGATGACTTTTTAGAGCAGCTTGTAGTTGAGCCTATGAGGGGAAAGCTATTCTGGATTGGGTGTTGTGTAATAAATTACATTTGATCAGGAAACTTAAAGGTAGACAGGAGACAGTTATCATAATGTAACATTACTTCACCCTGCAATGTGAGAGGGAGTAGTTAAGCTCAGATGTATCAGTATTAAAGGGGAGCAAAGGGAATTATAGAGGAATGCTTGGGAAGCTGAAAGGTCTGAAGGTGCTAAGTCTCCTAGAGCAGATGCACTGCACCCCAGTGTATTGAAAGAGATAGCTGAAGTGACTATGAAAGCATTAGTGATGATCTTTCAAAAATTACTAGATTCTGGCAATGTTCTGGAGGACTAGAAAATTGCAAATGCCACTCCACTTTTCAAGAAGGGAAAGAGGCAGAAGAAAGGAAATTAAAGGCCAGTTAGCCTGATCTCAGTGGTTGGAAATATGTTGGGAGTCTATTATTAAGGTTGAACTCTTAGGGTATTTGTAGGCACATGATAAAACAGGCCAAAGTCAACATGTTTTCCTTATGGGAAAACGTTGCCTGAGAAATCTGTTGGAATTCTTTGAGGATATAACAAGCAAGATAAACAAAGGAGAACTAGTGGATGTTGTGTACTTGGATTCTCAGAAGGCCTTTGACAAGGTGCTGCACATGAGGCTGTTTAACAAAGTAAGAGCCAAAGATTTTACAGTAAATATACGAGCATGGATAGAAGATTGGCTGACTGGCAGAAAGCAAAGAATGGGGAATAAAGAGAGCATTTTCTGGTTGGCTGCCGATGACTGGTGCGGTTCCACAGGGGTCAGTGTTGGGACCGCTTCTTTTCACATTGTATGTCAGTGATTTGCATGATGGAACTAATGGCTTTGTCGCCAAGTTTGTGGATGATAGGTGGAGGGCCAGATACTGTTCAGGAAGCAGACAGGGTGCAGAAGGACTTTGATAGATTAGGAGAATGGGCAAAGAAATGGCAGATGAAATACAGTGTCGGGAAGTGTTTGATTATGCACTTTGCTGGAAGGAAGAGAAGTGTAGACTATTTTCTAAATGGGGAGACAATTCAGAAATTTGAAGTGCAAAGGGACTTGGGAGTCCTTGTGCAGGATTCCTTAAAGGTTAACTTGCAGTTTGACTCTGTGGTGAGGAAGGCAGGTGCAATGTTTGCATTCATTTCAGCAGGACTAGAGTACAAAAGCAAGGATGTAATGCTGAGACTTCATAAGGCACTGGTAAGGCCTCACTTGGAGTATTGTGAATAGTTTTGAGCCCTTTATCTAAGAAAGGATGTGCTGACGTTTGAGAGGGTGCAGAGGATTTTCAGAAGAATGATTCTGGAAATAAAAGGGTCATCATATGAGAAGTGTTTAATGGTCTGGACCTGTATTCGCTGGAAATTAGAAGAATGAGGGGGAATCTCATTGAAAACTATCAAAGGTTGGGAAGGCTAGATAAGGTAGACGTTCCCTATAATAGGAGTCTAGGAACAGAGAGCACAGCCTCAGAATAGAGGGACCTCCATTTAGAATGCAGATGAGGAGGAATTTTTTTTAGCCAGAGGGTGGTGAGTCTGTTGAATTTGTTGTCACATGTGGATGTGGAGAGCAGATCATTGGGTGCATTTAAGGCGGAGATTGATAGGTTCTTCATTAATCAGGATGTGAAAGATTATGGGATAAAAGCAGGAGAATGCGATTGAGAGGGAAAATAGATCAGCCATAATAAAATAGCAGAGCAGACTTAGACCGAATAGTCTAATTTACTCCTATCACTTATGGTCTAATCGAGCAGTGAACTGCACATGGAAAACTTTGAGAAACAGATAGGAAATGGTATAAGTAATCATCAAGGTTCACTCTGATTCTCTCTCCATTGATGCTGCCTTTCCTCAAAAGACTTTCTGTTTTGTTTCCAAAGGAATCAAAACAACATTAGAAATAGAAGCTAAAAGTGCTAATCATATAAATCTACATTATCAGAACATTTTATGTTACTGATCAGACTATGTTATTTTTTCACCTGTAACACAATTGCTAAACATGAAATCACTGTATTTCAAGTTTATATCAAGGAAAATGTTTTTGAGGATCCTTTGTCATTGCTTATGGTAAAGATGATGGCATGCTCAGTCGCAGTGGCTTCTACCGACTGTATTAACTTTTTTTAATGTATTTTTCACGATCGCAACCCCCAGCTGGACATTAAGAACTTGAAGTACTACAGGTCTACCCCATCAGTGAGTTGTTTGTTGGTGGAGAAATTGAAGGAGCTGGACTTGGTGCAGGCCGTGATACTACCTGCGACAGAGAGGCATCGTTGTGCAACGGAGGTGTGTAGTCTAACACAGAGTGATCATCTTAGTTGCTTTTCTTGTGATCAAGAACCTGTTGCACACTGGTGGTGTAGAATGATGCAAGTCCAATTCACTGGTTTATTGGCAAAGAGCGGGGGAGCTGTGTAGCACCAGTTGCAGCGAGGACAGGCCTCAAGCCATGGTATTGCCTGCTTGCAGTCACCCGGTGGGGGGCATTGGAGCTGAGTGCCCACCAGAGTGCTGAAGGCAGTGTTGTACAGCGTCCATGCTGGAGTCGGTGCTTCCCACCCCCCCCACCCAGTGTTTGCTTGGTAGAAGACAAGCATATTGTGTTCGACTGCAGACTGCTGCATCATTGATGGACTCGGGGACTTGGACTTTATATTTCTGTGTGTAACTATATTTTACTGCTATCTTATAAGTGTTTTATGTGTCTTGTACTGTGTGTGACTGTTGGTGCTGTGTTTTGCACCTTGGCCCTGCAGCAACACTGTTTCATTTGGCTGTATTCATGCATGGTTGAATGGCAATTAAACTTGAACTTGCTAATGACAACAAGGGCTGTTGGAGGTCTCAGGATTCAAAACACTATGATTTTTAAAATGTGGAATGCAATGGGAGCGACAACGTCATCCTATGAAATTTAATGATGGGATTCATTGTTCAGTCATGAAGTATGTTAAAAGTGTCAAATTGTGACCTGCCTTGAAAAATAAAGACAGCTTACAAAACAGCTCATCATACAAGCATGACCTATCATGGAGTAATTCAACTCACACTTGCCTGTGATTCTTAACTGAATTCTCCATGTAATCCATTGCAAAGGGGGAAGTGTGAGGGGATTTATAATGAGACATTCTATGCTTTATTCAGGCACCAGTACAGGGGGAAAAAACCGACAAGACACTTGGGTGCCAGCTGTTCTGACAAACAATAATAGGTATCAAGGGGATGAGATCTAATCAAGAGAGAAAATAAATACAGAATTATACAGCAAATCCTTTGATTCGTCTTTGGATTATCCAAACCTTTAGATGCTAAGGCTGCAACTGGAAATCCCTCCCTTTTATTTGTCCTTAAAACTTTGACCAAGTTTTTGTCTCCTCGTGTGCCTTTGTGTTTTTTTATTCGGTTGCTTGGTGAAATACCTATAAAGCACTTCAATATTTGTTTAGGGATATTTGAGGCTCTGCAGATGGAAGTTGTTGCTGCTGTTCATGTTGGCAAGTTAAATATACTGCCAGATGGTCATCAGCAAATCATGACAAAAGTCCAGCAGCAGCAGCAGCTGATGAGGTAACTAATCCAAATGGTCCCTCAAGGTGCCTCTGCCAGTAATTGCATGGTGCAGTGGATTAAACACTCATCTTTTATCTCTGTGACTTGAGCTCAGATTAATGACATACTTATGGTAAAACGAGTTCAATGTGAAAATAATATGCTCAATTAATTTCATTCTTAGAAAGCACACACACCTAGATGAAAAGTGCAAATAAAAATACAATATTTACTGAGAAAATTACAACACATTAATTATAGCTGAACTTCCTCAATGAGAAGACACAGAGGTCAACAGAGTGACAATGTTTTATTAACAATGTTTTCTTTAGCTGAGACTTTCAATTGATCCATTGGGATGTTTTGTCCCGCCACAAACTAGCTGCATTTCAGCTAATTGTAGACTACGGTATTTAATCACCACACCGTCTTGGTCATATCCCATTATTTTCACAATATGATCTAATCTAGTCTATTCATTTGTAGCAAAACTACACAATCACATCAGATTTCTTAGTACACAGTATGAAAGGCTGCCAAAAAATTAACTTCCTTGCCCAAAGAGCAGTTAGTCAGTGTTAAGCAACACACACAAAATGTTGGAGGAACTCAGCAGATCAGGCACCATCTATGGAAAAAAAAGTAAAGAGTCGAGTTCCTCCAGCATTCTGTGTGTGTTTGGATTTCCAGCATCTGCAGATTTTCTCTTGTTTGTGAGTCAACATGTTAAACTCACTGCTAATGGTGAATGGTGTAGAAACATTTAAGGGCAGGCTGAACAAACATGAGGATACAGAAGTCCATTGTGATGGAGGGAGCCGAGGAAAGATGGGAAAGAGGAGATTACAAATGCCTGCATGAACTGGTTGGGCTGAGTGGCCTTAGACAAAACATTTCTCTTTTTCAGTTCATTCATCTAAAATTCTTTTGGGCTCAGTGCTTGCAAAATACTGTTCTAAAATTAACACACAAGTACTGGAAGTTGCATTAGAGTCCATTAACAGCAACCCCCTAACTTGCTATTGGCACCCTTGTGGCAAGAGTTAAACATTATCGACACAACATAATTAGACTTCCATTTGCAATTTTCAAACTAGCTCCCTATTAAATACATTTGCCCAAACTGCAATTTTTTTGCTTCCTATTTAAAGACTACCATTCATTTTAAATTCAACCTTAAAAAAAAGGGCACATTTTGCCTTTTTTAAAATCAAAACATTTCTCCAGTGGAATACTGCCTACATCAATTTTTATCAACACATTGATGCAAGCAAGGATATCGGGTTGAGAAATTTTCAAGGGCAATGGGAATTAACATAATTTAATTTCATGGGAATACAAATATATTCTAGTGCAAAATAATGATTCAGAGCAAGTAGCTGTCAAACATAATTAAATCATGTCATAACTCATTGTGATGTCATTACCTATTTTTAAAACAGAGTTACATTAAAGCATTCAGGTTATTAACTATCTAGATTCTTCTACAGTTTTCTTGAGACTGTCAGTAGGCCAAACGAACAGAAAAAAGCTTTCTCTTTTCTAAACTGAAACAATAGAAGCCTCATTTTGGTAAAAAGAATCTATGATAGCAGTCTTGAACAGCTGAAAAACCATTCCTGCAACCAGCCAATGCCAGATTTATGCTCTACTCAGGTCTCCAACCTTTTCTGAATTACACCTGTCACTGTGAGAGTCAATTCCCTTTCCTCACATTTGCTTGCTCAACATTCCCTTTATTGAGTGCCAGACAGTGATCTTTATAAACACACACACACACACCACCACCACCCCTCCCCCCATTATTTGGGTGTTTCCCTGCAAGTCCGCACATTCTCTGTTCCACTCTACCAGAATTCTTCATATCTTTGACCATTGGTCTTCTTTTCTCAAAAACAAATAAACCCAGTTCATCAATCCTTCCCTGATATTTAGCCTTTGCACATTTAGTTTCATCTATGTTAATCTTCCCTCCACTGTACTAGATCCATGCTATAATATGGTAACCAAAATCTTCTGTAGTGCTCCGTGTGGGACTAGCCAACATTTAACACACAGTAGAGTAGAGCTAATAGGACTTGATGTTTCAATCCCTATGATAAAGTCGGCACATTCAATATTGGCAGTAGGCTTGGAGTGGTGATGAGGAGGTTAGCTACATCATCGGGTCATCAGGTGGGCACCCTCCTTCTTTGATGTTTCGTTGATAAGCCCACGACATTTCCAGAGGGCTCAACGGTGCTACCTGACATCCCAGATACACCCCCCTCAGTTCTGTACCCTCCTGTCTTCATCTTGCAGCCCAGTTGTTGTCTTTCCTTTTAATCCAAATCCAATTGCTGCTTTCTACTGCTGCATTTGACAAGGACTTTATTGCTTTTTGGAGGGAGACACCCCTCACCCCCATCTTCTTCAGTAGACTGGTCGTAGATGTAGCAATGAATCCCCTGCATCCCACTTCTACAGGGAAAATCTTGGTCTTCCAGCCGTTCTGAGCAGCTTCAGTTGCCAGTTCAGAGTACTTGGTCTTTTTCCTCTCATAAGCTTCTTCAACACCATCTTCCCATGGTACTGTCAATTCCACAACATATGCCAGCTTGGCTGTTGTGGACCACAGGACTATGTCTGGCCGGAGTGTTGTAGCCGCAATGTCTGCAGGAAACACAAGCTTTTTCTCCAAGTCCACGTCCATTTTCCAATCGCGAGCAACATACAGAATGCTTATATCCTTTGATGTTACTTGGTGCTCTGGAGGTTGGCCTGCTGGTACAAATCGTGTAATGTGGATATTTCCTGCCGATGTTTGTGGGAGAGCATTTATGGTGGTTTGCCCCTGTTCCAAGATTGATGCCAGCTGTCTGAGAACTTGGTTATGCCGCCAAGTATACTGCCCCTGGCTGAGGCTCATGGTGCATCCTGTTAAAATGTGCCTTAGTGATCCAGGTGTTTGACAAAGACAGCAAGTGGGGTCTTCTCCCCACCACTGGTTCATGTTCTGGGGTGTGGTTAGGAAGTCATAAGTGACTCTGATGACAAAACTTAGCTGAGATCCCTCCATCTCCCAGATGTTACGCCAACTGAGTTTCCTCTTTTCCAGGCTCTCCCAACTAGTCCATTGGCCCTGCTTGGCCATTGAAACGCTCTGGCATGTCGTTCTGCCTCCTCCTGTCTCCTCACCTCCTCCACCATGAGCCGTCTCTGCTCCACTGATGTTGCCTCGTGCCATTAAGGAGCCTTTGGGAAGAGTCCGAGACCGGCTCTCCCATGTTGGACTTGGCCAACCACATCCCTGAAGTGAAGAGCAGACCTAACACTCTGACGGCTTCAGATGGGGTCCACTTCCTCCCCGTTGCCACATGGGGGGCCGCTGTTCGAATAACAGTATCTTCAGATTCACTGAGGGTAATGACCAACCTTGCTTTGGTGCATTTGAATTCTTCCACAAGACTTGTAATTGGTAATTCCAATTTGCCGTCCTACAGGACTTAAGCATCATGGAAGACCAAGCCACTGTTCCACATGTGTGCTGATCACTCTTTCGAGCTTTTCCACCTTGTTGATGGGGATTTCATACACTGTTAAAGGCCACATGAGTCTTGGGAGTATGCCAAATTGGAAGCACCACAGCTTGAGTTTTCCTGGCAGCAAGGTCTTGTTGATGCGAGCTATGTACGTGATGGTTTCCTTTTTGAGTTGTTTAAACTGCTCGGTGTCCTTGAGCTTAGCATCATACCATTGACCCAAGCTCTTCACCGGCATTTCTGACACAGCTGGGACAGGTGTTCCGTCAATATGAAATCTTTGATCTGTAACTTGACCTTTGACAATGGAAATGCTTCTGCACTTGCTGGGCTTGATCTTCATCCTCGCCCATGTGATGTTTTGATGAAGCTTTTTCAGAGGTCTCTTGGTGCAGGGGACAGTTGTCATCATTATTGTTATATCGTCCATATAGGCTCGTATCGGTGGTAACCTTTGACCAAACTGTAGCCGTTTTCCTCTCGCAACCCATTTCGAGGCTCTGATAATGAGCTCCATCGCCATAGTGAAGGCCAATGGGGAGATGGTGCACACCACCATGATGCCTACTTCCAGTGGTTGCCAAGCTGTGGTGAAGTCTGATGTTGTGAGACAAACTTGCAGATCCTGGAAGTAGTGTTTTACCAGATTTGTTATTGTTGCAGGTACCTGAAAGAATTCAAAAGCAGTCCACAGCAGGGAATGAGGGACTGATCCATAGGCATTGGCCAGGTCGAGGAACAAGACACCCAGATCCTTTCCTTCTTTCTTAGCTGTCTGGATTCGATGCCATATGACACTGGTATGTTCAAGGCATCCCGAGAAGCCTGTTATGCCTGCCTTTTGGATTGATGTGTCAATGAAATGGTTTTCTTTCAGATATCTTCTAAGTCTTTGCGATAACACACTGAAAAAGATCTTGCCTTCTATGTTCAGATTTAGCACAACTTAAGTACTTTTTAAAATGTTCCTCCAGAAGCAAACCGGAATGCTTGGTCTGATTTCCTTGTGGATTTTGTAACTTGTGAAGCAACATTTAGCAATAGGAATATTTGTTCTGAAAGATCTCCGGGCTCCTCTACCCAATCTATACTCACATCTTCAGGAAAAAGTGGTCTTCCTATTTTCCCTAAATTACCTCACACTTGCATGTTTTGGACATCATTTGCCAATTGTTTGTCTATTCTCCTGAAATTTGTTGCATTCCTCCTCAATAAAAGCCACAATCTACCAGGGTCTGATGAGGTGACCCCCCCGGACCTTGTGGAAGGATAGTATAGTAGGGCCTAGCAGATATTTAAAATTGCCCTAGCCATAGTTGAAGTGCCAGAGAACTGAAGGATAGCTAATGTTGTTCTGTTGCTTAAGAAAGTCTCTTAAGTCTATATTTCTACACTATTCTTGGTTGGTGCAGCTGTAATGAAACCCAATTTCCCTCAGGATCAATAAAGTATGTCTGTCTGTCTGGAAGAATAAGCCGAGAATTCATGGACAGGTAAGCCTGGTATCAGTTGTGGGTAAATAACTAGAAGGTATTATAGGGGACAGGATACATAGGTACTTGCATAGGCAGGGCCTGATAGGGATAGTCAATGTGACTAGGGGAATGGTGGGTCACCTCTAAACAGTTTAATAGAATTTTTTGAGGAGGTTACCAAGCCTGCTGAAGGGAAGGTGGTAGATGTTGTCCGTATGGATTTAAACAAGGCATTTGATAAAGTCCTGCTTGGGAGGCTGGTCCAGAAGGTCAAGTCAATTGGCATTTAGGATTAAGTATTCAGTTGGATTCAACGTTGGCTTAGAGGGAAATTCCAGAAAGTGCCGGTAGGTGATTATCTCTCTGACTGTAGGCCTGTAGTGATCCCAGCAGGGATCGGTGCTGGGTCCGTTGTTGTTTATTGCCTATTGTATATTGTTTGCCCGTGGCTTACTTGCGACTTTCACTTACATCTGTGGCCCCCACCCTCTCCAGTCTGCATTAGTTGCTAAAGTTTGGTCAACTGTACTAATTATTCTAATATACAGTCAATATTTATGTTTTAACAGGCTATAGGTATAATTATATATTAAATGTGATGTTATAGGTGTAGATGAAAAATAAAACTATTTTAAAGCTCCGAATAGGATACTTTATTTATAGTATGTATAATATTCTTCTAACCAACAATGAAAAAGTGCTTAATATCATTACTTAGGGTAGTTAGTGAGACCCTTGTGACTGATGCAACTAATGAGTTTTTGAGTATCTGGTTGCAATTTGGTTAAAGAAAATCGAAGATCACCTCTTTTCAAAACATCAAGTCGCTTATGAGCATTTGATAGCAGGTGAACAGCTTAACTAAAACGATATTCAACTAGATAATAGATGGGAAATCCAGTTAGAAACAACTTTGCTTTTTCCCAGGCCATTGAAAATTATTTTGAATATCACCAGTTATCTAGAAATTTTGCTTGCTGCGTTTGAATTTTGCTTGATCTGATTAGTCACATTCACCCCAAATGGATCCACCACCCAATCTGGAATATGCATCACCAACAGGTCTCTGAACCAAAATTACATATCAGTGTGCAGTTGTTTCAAATGATCAAGATCTACAATCCGATCATCATCCAATAATTGTATTTTAAGAGGGGACAGTGAAGGAAATGGCATAAACACGCGATGTCCACTATTGCTACTGAAGAGTTTGAATTTTCCAAGGAAAGCGGTAATAGCCTCTTAGCATGATGTGAGACTAGTTTTGTCCTTGTAACTATTTGTTTAATAAATGCAGTTTTTCAAATATATCTGACCAATAAAATATGTCAGAGTAAGCAGCAACAATTCATTCTTCAAGCTGCTTATCACTTAGAAATGCTGCAATACTGTCCCAAAGTGCAACAAAACAATGAAGGTAATTAGTCTTTGATAACCATTGGACTTCTGCATGCATTAATAGTCGTTCAAAATCATCTTTGTTTCCCTCACAAAGTTGTGAAAAAAGACATCTTTTAGTGCATTTGATTTGATTAAGTTAGCAACCATTATTATAACAGTAAGTGTGTCATGCAAACATCCTCCCAATTTTTTTGCAACCAAATGCTGACAGTAGATGACACAGTGAATGCAAAAACAAAATGCCAGGCACAGCATTTTCTAATGACCAATGAATCCTCTGCATTTTCCTACCATTGATGCAGCACCATCAGTTGCATAAGCCATTATATTTTCTCGTGGAATATTGTTTTCCGAGAAATTGCTCTTCAAAAATAGTTTGACCTGTGGTAATCTGTCTTAAGCTTTCGGGCAAAAAGCATTTCCTCACTGGCCTGATTATCATTCAAAACCTAACATATGTCATTGGAAGGACTTCATTATCACATAATGTGCTTTCAGCGATTTGCAGGCTAAACTTCTCAATTTATGGTTGTTCAACTTACTGCTCTTCAGTGCAAGGCAAACAGAACCAGCCTCCTGTTGCATACATGCTGATTGGCCTTTCTGCAGACAGCCCTGCCCAATCTTCAGTTCGTCACTACAGTACTTTAATTACAACACTGGCCATGCCAGGCTTTCCAGATTAATCCCCTTCTGAGAAGGGTTTTGATATGGAAACCTGGCATCTTCTCACAGCCATTCAGTTGGAATTATATGTGGATGGTTCCCTATCAACAAGTAATTATCTATAACAAAGTAATCATAATCACTAGCTGATGGAGTATGTTGCGGGGTCATGCTTGCCTTCTCACCGTATAATCAGTGATTTGGGAGTGGATGTGGGCCACCCTGTGAACAGTGATTAGTGTGTGGTCAAGCAGGAACAGAGATAACCAACACACACATGCTAAGCTGTTTTGCTGCCTTGTTTGTATCATCTAGCATATTTTCCTATTTATTTCAATCAGGGTTCGAATTATGTTACATATATTCATTTCTTTTTTTACTTAATAGTTTAGTGATATTTCATTAAAACAGTAAACTTATCATGGCTCATTCAGAAACACATCTGGCCCCCAGTTTTTTGTATTTTACTTGCGACCCCTACAAAATCCAGCGAGACCTCCTATGGCCTATGTTGAGAACCTCTGATTTACATTAATAATTCCGACAATAATCTGGTAAACGGAATCAGCAAATTTGCAGATGACGTCAAGGTAAGGTGTAGTGGATGGTGAGAAACGCTATCAAAACTTGCAAAATGATCCGGACCAGCTGGAAAATGGCTGATGGAATTTAACACAGACAAACATGAGTTATTGTACTTCTGCAGGACAACCAGGATAGATTTACAGAGTGGATGGTAGCACACTAAGATGTGTGGTAGAACAAAGAGACCTGGAAATTCAGATCCAGAGTTCCGTAAAAGTGGCATCACAGGTAGATAAGGTTGTAAAGAGAGCTTTGGCACAATGGCCTTCATAAATTAGTGCTCTGAGTACAGGAGCTGGGATGTGATGTCGAAGTTGTACAAGATATATGTGTGGCCAAATTTAGAGTATTGTGTGCAGTTCTTATCACTTAATACAGTAAAGTTAACAATAAGCTTAAAAAGCGCAGAGTAAATTTGCATGGATACAGCAGGAACTTGAGGACCTGAGTCACAGTGATAGATTGGATAGGTTAGGACTTCCTTCTCTGAAACACAGGAGTATGAGGGGAGATCTGCTATACAAAATAATGAAAGGTATATAGATAGGACGAATGCATGCAATCTGGGTGAGACTAGAACTAGAAGTCATAGGCTTAATGAGAAAGGTGAAATATTTAAGAGGAATCTAAGGGGGCATTTCTTTTGCCCTTGCAGTGCGGATATACAAAGCTATGCAGTTGAGTTCTCAGAAATTACCTGAGACAGAAGCTTCCTTCTGGGTTTTGATAAGATCTTACTTGTGAAACCGCAGAAAGTGAAGTAAAATAGGTATTAAATTTAATACAAAATTGCCGCATGCCTGAACGTACAAATACTATTCATTATTCCCACAGTCGGTGTTAACCAAGAGATACACACACATACAACACTACGTAACTATGCCATGAAAACAAGAGTAAACTCGTGGCACAATGATATCTTAATAAGGATAAGTGATAAACATAATCCTTCTTTCAAAATATATACATTAAATGTTTATGGCTATGAACAAAACTTAAGACTCACAGATATTGCTGTTTCAAGGACAAATAAAGAGAGGATGGAAATCAATGTTTTTCCAACACGCGCTTCAAAATGAAATCCAGATTAACCCATGCAAGAATGAACAGTTTACGCTCAGGAAGTGATGTTCGTACAAATCAAACTGCGCCTCTAGTGACCAGATCAGTACTACTTCAGCAGGAGGGTGTGGTGAGTATGGAATGAGCTGCCAGCTTAAGGGGTAGGTGCAGGTTCAATTGTAATATTATAGACAAGTTTGGATATGTACATGGATGAGAGAGGTATGGAGGGCTATGGTCCAGGTGCAGGTAGATGGCAACTAAGCAGCAAACCAGGCCAGCGCACAGAGAGAGTCATAGAAACATGTGCTTTGGCCTAACTGTAGTGTTCCATGACTCTAACTGAGCTCACAACCCAAAAGTTAATACCTCTTGCAAATCTGGAAAGTCTTTTTTGCTTCCAGTTAATGTAAATGTGTGCAGCAGTGGTCCCAGAGCCATATCTGTGGAACACACTAACCATCTTCTGCCATTCCAAATATATATCCTTTACGGACTCTCCACTTTGGCCTGAAACCAGCAAATGATCCTTGTATTTCTTCCCAAATCGACAACTTATGAGCCAATTCATTGCTTTGTGGAAGTGCACCTACATAAAGATCAGTAGACAATCTAGTTAAATTACAACATCATTACCATTGTCTACTCCGTTACCTCCTAAAAAAATCATTTTTAAATTCCATGCTTAAATGCATAGTCATTACAGAATACTTTTGTTTCTATTTTTTTTTGGTGGGGATTTTACCACTTATCTGAACATTATTAAAGTGAATAGTGTCTGATTCATAGAAGATAGCACAGTAAAGCAGAGTATGAGCTCTTTAGCCCATAATGCTTTGCCAACCCATACAAACCTATTCCATGATCAGTCTAACTTTTCTTTCGTATGCAGCCCATTTCCCTCCATTTTTCTTTTATCATTGAAGAGCCTTTTCATTTATCCCTTATCTATCAGTCTCTATCACCACTCCTGACAGGGTGTTCCGGACACCTACAACTATCCATTTAAGGTGAGTGGAGGAAAATTTAGGATATCTCTCAACCTTCCTCCACACACCTTAAACAGATGTCTTCTGGTATTCACCACTGCCAGCCTGAGATGGCTGAATACGCTATGCTTCTCATAATCTTATACATCTCAATCAAATCGCTTCTCATTCACCATCGCTCCAAAACAGAAAAACCCTAGCTCACACAACCTTCCCTCATACATGTTCTCTGATCCAGGCAAAAATTGTGGTAAACCTCCTCTGCACCCTCTCTAAACCACCCACACCCTTATAATGATATAACCAGAATTGAAGACAAAACAGTGTTTTACAGAGCTGCAACATTACCTTGCAGCTCTTGAACTCAGTCCCTGAACAATGAGGCCAGCACACCATACGCCACCTTAACCACCAATGAAATTGAATGGCCATCCTGTACTCCATACTCAAAATTGATCTTCCGAAGTGTATCATTTCACATATTTCTGAACTAAATTCCATTTGCCACTTCTCTGCCCAACTCTCTGCACAATACACAATACCTCCAACCTTTGGGTCATTTGCAAACTTACTAACTCATCCCTTCACTTCCTCATCCAAGTTATTTATGAAAATCAATGGATGCGCCTGCCACGATGCTGAGCTCTTCTTCCACTGCCTCCGTCTCCGAGCCTATTTCTTTGGCAAGGACTCCCACCCCACAGTGATGACCCCTTCTCCCTTCTTCAACCCTCCTCCTCTTCCTTAACACCCTACTCAGGTCTTCTGCCTGCTCTGGATCATTTCATTGCCAACTGCCGAAGGGACATTGATCGTCTAGACTTTAACACTCCTCTCTCCTATTCCAACCTCATTCCTTCTGAATGCTCGGCTCTAATCCTCTAACACTCCCTCCGCACTAATCCTAACCTCACCATCAGGAAGGGTAAGACGAAGGAACACATACCAATCCTCATAGAGGGATCAGAAGTGGAGAGAGTGAACAGTTTCATGTTCCTGGCTGTCAAGATCTCTGAGGATCTAACCAGATCCCAGCATATCGATGTAGTTATAAAGAAGGCAAGACAGTGGCTATACTTTATTAGGAGTTTGAAGAGATTTGGCATGTCAACAAGTACACTCAAAAATTTCTATAGTTATACCATGGAGAGCATTCTAACAGGCTGCATCGCTGTCTGGTATGGAGGGGCTACTACACAGGACCGAAAGAAACTGCAGAAGGTTGTAAATCTAGTCAGTTCCATCTTGGGTACTAGCCTACAAAGCACCCAGGACACCTTCAGGGAGCGGTGTCTCAGAAAGGCAGCTTCCATTATTTAGGACCTCCAGCACCCAGGGCATGCCCTTTTCTCACTGTTACCATCAGGTAGGAGGTACAGAAGCCTGAAGGCACACACTCAGTGAGTCAGGAACAGTTTCTTCCCCTCTGCCATCCAATTCCTAAATGGACATTGAATCTTTGGACACTAGCTCACTTTAAAAAAAAAATACAGTATTTCTGTTTTTGCACGTTTTAAAATCTATTCAATATATGTATATCATAATTGATTTACTTCTTTGTTGTTATTATTTTATTTATTTATTTTTTCTCTGCTAGATTATGTATTGCATTGAAATGCTGCTGCTAAGTTAACAAATTTCATGTCACATGCCGGTGATAATAAACCTGATTCTGATCTATTGTCTCAGTGTAGTTTAGTGTGAAAACACACCTGGAATACTGTGGGCTAGTCTGACCTCCCTAGTCAAGACACATTTTTGAGAGAATGAGAACAATGAGGATTCTCTGGATTGATTCCTTGGCTACACCAGAGTGGGTAGAACGGTTGCTGTCTGAAGAGATGGACTAATTAAAGGTGATCAAATTAAAGCAGCAGAAATCAGGGTTCAATTCCTGCCACTGTCCGTAAGAAACATATACATTCTCCCCGTGACCACTAGGATTTCCTTCAGAAGCTCCAGCTTCCTGCCAAACACATTCCCAAAACATAGGAGTAATAAGTTGAGGACATGCTGGGTTGGCACAGTGACACTTGCAGGCTGCCCCAGCACATACTTGGACAGTATTGTTGTTGATGCAAACAATGCATCAATGTTTCAATAGATATACGACAAACAAAGCTTATTTTTTTCTTTAGAATACAGATGTCTCTTAGGATATCACAGAATCAATTTAATGATGATGTTTCTCCTGGTTGGAATCTCTAAAATCAAAAAAATCACATTCTCAGTTTAAAGAGCTGTGGTCATTCCCCTTTTCAATATTGAACCTTAAGAGTTCTCAATCTTTGTTAGCCATGGAGGCTGAGTTGCCAAATGTATTCTTGAAAGGCAGCAATAGATCTGTGGGCAATCTCTTCTGTACCTACTTCTAAGCACCTTAATCCTGTGCCCTCTTGTATTAGCCATTTCAGCTCTGGGAAAAAGCCTCTGACTATCCACACGATCAATGCCTCTCATCATCTTATACAAATCTTATACACAATGCCTCTTATCATCTTATGCCCTTCTGGCCCTCCTAATTCCATTCTTTAGCTCCTTTCTAGCAACCTTATAATTTTCTAGAGTTCCAACAGTACCTAGTGTCTTGAACCTTTCGTAAGCTTTTCTTCTTAACTAGATTTTCTACATCCTTCGTACACCATGGTTCTTTAACCCTACCATCCTTTCCCGGAACATACCCATGCACAACTCCATGCAAATGTTCCCTGAACATTTGTCATATCTCTGCCATGCATTTCCCTGAGAATATCTGCTCCCAATTTATGCTCCCCAGTTCCTGCCTAATAGCATCATATTTCCCCCTGCCCCAACTAAATGTTTTCCCAAATTATCTGCTTCTATCCCTCTCCAGCACTACCGTGAAAGAGCTAGAGTTGTGGTCTCTACCTCCAAAATGCTCTCCCACCGATAGACCTGACACCTGACCAGGTTCATTTCCCAATACCAGATCAAGTACAGCCTCTAGTCTGGTTGGCTTATCAACATATTGTTTCAGGAAACCTTTCTGAACACACCTAACAATCTCCACCATTGAATAGTGAAAGGGGCAAAAGTACCCAAATAAGGTTTCAGTTACTTGGGAAGTACAGGAAAAAAAAAATAGGCTGAAGACAGCAGCATGGTTTCCTTAAGGGAAAATCTTGACAAACTTATTGGAATTATTTGAGCAAAATAACAGGTAGGATAGATGAAGGAGAGTCAGTGGATATTGTTTACTGAGATTTTCAGAAGACCTTTCAAAAGGTGCCATACATGAGGCTGCTAAACAAAATAGGAGCCCTTGGTAATACAAGAAAGATAGTAGCATTGAGAGAAGACTGGCTGACTTGCAGAAGGCAGAGTGGGAATAAAGGGGGCCCTTCTTCAATGGCTGCTAGGTTAGTAACTAGTGGTGTTCTGTAGGGGTTGATGTGGGGTCCTCTACTTTTCACATTGCACTCTGGGCACTTTTGTTAGATAACTCCTGTACCTAATAAAGTGGCCACTGACTTTGCTTGTAGTCTTCTGCTATTGTAGCTCATCCACTTCAAGGTTCCACATGTTGCAAGTTCAGAGATGCATTTCTGCACACCACTGTTTTACAGTGTGACTATCTGAGTTACAATCACCTTCCTGTCAGCTTAAACTAGTCTGGCCTTAGTCCTCTGATCCCTCTCATTAACAAGGCATTTTTACCCTCAGAACTGCTGCTTCACTGAATGTTTTTGTTTGTTTTTCATACCATTCTTTGTAAACTCTCTAGACTTGTGCATGAAAATCCCAAGCAATTCGCATTTTCTGATACTCAAACCACTCTGTGTGGCACCAACAATCAGTCCATGGTCAAAGTCAGTTAGAGCACATTTCAACCACATCCTGATATTTGGACTGAACCCCTTGATTATGTCTACATGATTTTATCCAATTAATTGCTGGCACATGATTGGCTGATTGGATATTTGCATTAACAGGACACTAAAAACTGCTGCGCAGGTGGACTCTGTGGTTAAGAAAGTATCTGGTGCATTGGCCTTCATCAACCGTGGGATTGAGTTTAAGAGCCGAGAGATAATGTTACAGCTATATAGGACCCTGGTCAGACCCCACTTGCAGTACTGTGCTCAGTTCTGGTCACTACACTACAGGAAGGATGTGAAAACTATAAAAAGGGTGCAGAGGGGATTTACAAGGATGCTGCCTGGATTGGAGAGTGTGCCTGATGGGAATAGGTTGAATGAACTTGGCCTTTTCTCCTTGGAGTGGCAGAGGATGAGAGGTGACTTTTTCGAGGTGTATTAGATGATGAGAGGCATTGATCGTGTAGATAGTCAGAAGCTTTCTTCCAGGGCTGAAATGGCTAACACGAGAGGGCACAGTTTTAAGGTGCTCCGAAGTGGTACTGAGGAGATGTCAGGGGTAAGTTTTTATGCAGAGAGTGGTGAGTGCGTGGAATGGGCTGCCAGTGACAGTGGTGGAAGCAGATACGATAGGGTCTTTGAAAAGACTACTGGATAGGTATATCGAGCTCAGAAAAATAGAGGGCTATGCATAACCGTAGGTAATTTTTAAAGTAAGTACATGTTCAGCACAGCTTTGTGGGCCGAATGGCCTGTATTGTGTTGTAGGTTTTCTGTGTTTCTATTAACAAGCAGGCGCACAAACGTACTTAATAAAGTGGCCATTGAGTGTACATTAATGATCTGGGTGACATTACTGACAGCTTTGTGGCCAAGTTTGTGGACGATACAAACATAGGTGGAGGAGCAGGCAGTGTTGAAGAAGTAGGAAGTCTGCAGAAAGACTTGCATGGATTAGGAGAATGCACAAAGAGGTGGCAGTTGAGATACAGTGTGGCGAAAGATATGGTCATGCATGTTAGTAGAAGGAATAAAGGCGTATACCATTTTCTAAACAAGGAGAGAATTCAGAAATTGGAAGTGCAGATGGAATTAGGAGCCCTAGTGCAGAATTCCCTAAGGTCAGCTTGCAGGTTGAGTCAGGGTAAAGAAGACATATGTAGTGGTAGTACATATTTCAAGAGGACTAGAATATATTAAAAGAAGGACATCATGCTGAAGCTTTATAAGGCGTTGGTCAGACCACAAATGGAGTATCCTGAGAAGTTTTGGGCCCATATCCAAGCAATAATGTGCTGGCAATGGAGATGGTTTGGAGGAGGCTTACAAGAATGATCTGGGGAATGGAAAGATTAACACATGAGGTATGTCTGATGGCTCTCGGCCTCTGCTCATTAGAGATTAGAAGAAAGAGGGAACATTTCATTGAAATCAATCAAAAATTGAAAGACCTAGATAGAGTGAACATGGAGATGATATTTCCTATAGTTTGGGAGTCTAGCAGTGGAGGGCACAGCCTCAGAATAGAAGGACGTCTCTTTAGAACAGAAGTGAGGAGGAATTTCTTTAGCCAGCAGATAGTGAATCTGCAGAATTCACTGCCACAGACATCTGTGGAGGCCAAATTATTACATGTGTTTAAAGTGGAGGTTGATGGGTCCCTGATTAGAAAGGGTGACAAAGGTTATGGGGAGAAGACAGGAGAACGGGGTTTAGAGAGAGAGATAATCAGTCAGCCATGATGAAATGGCAAAGCAGGCTTGATGGACTGAATGGCCTAATTCTGCTCCTATGCCTTATGTACTTCAAATGTTACAATATGACTGTCTTGACATTCCTCCTTTCCTTATTTTCCACTTCATTCTTGGATGCAATATCCATCAATGAATCGTCTTTTACTTTTTTAAAAAATGTATTTGGTTACAGAGGAATGCTGTATACCTCATTGGGACTCCACTCCTCTATTATCTTTACCAAACTTATATGAACAATTAAATTTCAGGCTATTAAAATTAATATTCTATTTTTTAAACCATGCTTCCTCAATTTATCCGCATATTTATTCTTCCATCTCTCCTCCATTATTAGATGTGTGATTGATCCTTTATCATCTTGAATCTGTATCCGTATGGAATTTATGTTGATCTTCTTGACAGCTGTATGCTTCCCGTCATGACTGTTTCTAATTGTATTCTACCCTGCAATGTTTAATTCCCTGTACTGATTTTTCTGTATTCATGCCTGAGGCTAATTTCTTTTATACCCTTGCACTGGGACTCATTTGCCAGTTCCCAGCTTACGCTACACTAACGGATCCTGAATCTTTTAGATAACTAGTAAAATAACAAAAAAAAAGTGATTTATGGACAGTGCTGCTGGAACTTGGTGACTTACCATTTAAAGATGCAGCCCGGCTCAGGATCATCCCTAAATTCAATTCTTGTTAATTGAGAGCAGAAAGTTAGGTAAGAAAATGAACAACCATTATTGATAGGGAAGCCAAGCTAGTATTTAAATAAAGGGCATCCTGTTCAATACGTGACTGTGGATATCATTTTTGTTTTCTTCTTATCCCCCTTCCCTCCTTTGCAATTCCTTCAATCACTTTTGACATTTGGTAGGGTCACTTGTGTGGAACTGTATCCTGCAGCAATGTTGCTCTAGGTGGGCTTTTTGCTCTGGACACAGAGGCTTCAGAATCAGAATTAAGTTTAATATCACTGACGTACTGTATGCAGTGATTCCCAACAGGGGCCATATTGTTCCCCCAAGGCGTTTGTTGCGTGTCCTAAAGAGGCATTGGGGAAATAGAAATCACCGGGGCCGGGGGTCAGTAATAGCACACTAAGGAGACACGAGACCTGACCGATTGTTAGTAGAGCAGGTACTCCCAAACAAGAAGGATGAGGCACTGGAACACAGGAAAAACCATAGCTCTGCAGGCGGTGAACACTCGTTGTCACAACGCATCTGAAAGTTGGCAATCTCATCCGACCTTACCCACCAAAAAGACATTATTAGGGATGCATAAATTAGCAACCAGGGTGCCCAACAGTTCCCCTTAACCTGTGGCATGGAATGAATTCATGCAATTTAACAGTTGGTAACTCAAGTACCCCCTCTCAGCCTTCTCTGCAGATCTATGGAATACAGCACTGGCCGGAACCAAATGGTGAAATAGAGCCAATCAGTGTACCTGCTGACTCCAAAGATTCCTCTTGAGGTGTTCAGAGCTACCCTGGCTTCATATGTGCAGTCAGGAACCATCTTTGGGGATTATGAGATCTTACATGATTGGTCAATTGCATAGTATAAAGAAAAGTAGCTTGCCGAACACCACACCTCTCCCGACTAACATTCAGATTCCAATTTGAATCCTTGTCAGAGTGTGGAAAATCTCATACAAATGGTGAAATAATACCTGCTGTATAAGAAGTACTCACCACTGTTCTCAAAATGGATACTAGTATTTTAAAATCAATTCCTCTGAGTAATAACTTTGTAGTTTGTCATATCGACGAAATAAGTGAAAACGCTGAGCATCAACTATACACAGAGCTACAAAAAACAGAATTTGGGATACAACTGGATGAGCCAACTGTGTGAGACAATGAGGCGTTGCTAATGGCTTATGTATGGTTTTTCAAAAATGGAAAAGTTTATGAAAAGATTTTCTTTTGTAAAAAGTTAAAAAGAAATATCAAAGGAGAATCAATCTATTTTGAGCTCAAAACGTAAATTGAGGATAAAAGTATTCCGATTAGGAACATGATTTTTGTGCAACAGATGGAGCACCATATATACACAGGTTCATATGTCTAGGGTAGATAATGACTTGGGTCCCACCAGACTGGGAGGGTGAGATGTCTCGCCCACCCGAACCCCGATCTGTGCGAATACTATGTAAGTACTGCCCCCAAACAATTAACCATGGGCAAGAAATAACAGCTCGTACATGGCATACAATTATAAAGTAAGTATATTTACAAATGTCAGCTTTATCGAACAGTTAATAGGAAAAAGAAAAGAAAAATAAATAAAAAGGGGTCCATTAGTTAACCCAGTCCAAATGTGCAAATTGGAGCTCATCTTGAAGTTGTCTTTACCTCACACGCTGAACCCTTGACCTGCATGAAAGCGTACACCACTTTCCGAATGTCGCTCAAAATCCATCTTGAACAAATGAGCTCCCCCATGGTCCTTCTCCTTGAAGACATTCATCTGCACAAAGTACCTTGTGCACAGGGACAGCATCCTCAGCCATCTTCCCTCCTGTCTTCTCCCAGCCCCGCCAAAAAGATTTGACCCACACCAGTGTCCATCACAAAGACCTCTCCGCCCAGCGTTCTCTAGAACCTTCTCCAAATTCCACCATCCTGATTGGCTGACAAAACATTCCTAAGTTGAACAACAAAGCCCCTTATCTTAGCTCAAACCCAAACAGGCTGAAAGCAGAATAGACTGCTCTTACTGAACTGTCAAAATGAAATACCACAGCATAGCAGTAAAAACCCTGACCACAACTCTTGCAGAAAACCATCAAGCTCAAGCATCACATTGATATCAAAGCTGCTGTACAGCACACAGATACTGTATAAGCTAGGTTTAAAGACAAATAAAAACTTAAAGCAGAATCATTTTCCTCGTGTTAGCATATGGTATTATGGTAGACATGCTTTTACGTTATGGGAGTGCTGGAAATATATTGTACCCAAGAGGGGTGTTGGCAAGTATGAAGGTGCTTTAGGGGGGTGATTGCAAGTATGAAAGTGCAAACTTGTGCAAAATGAGGGGCATTGGGCTAAAAAAAAGTTGGAAAACACAGTTGTATGCCATAACATTTGTTGCTTAGCGGCAGCAGAACAGTGCAATACATAAAAATAAATTACAAGAAAAAAAGGAAAGAAACTGTTCCTAAAACATTAAGTGTGTGTCTTCAGGCTTCCGCACATCGTCCTTAATAATACCAAAAGCGACATGGGTTAGGCGATGATGGATAATGCCCTTTTAAGGCATCACCTTTTGAAGATTTTCTCCATGCTGGGGAGGCTAATGCTTATGATGATGGAGCTGGCAGAATTTTTCCTGAACCTGTGCAGTAGCCCTTTCGTACCAGACCATGATGCAATCAGTTGGAATGCTCTTCACAGTACAACAGTAGAAATTTGTTCAAGTCTTTGATGAAATACCAAATTGCCTCAAATTCTTATTGAAATATAGCTACTGACGTGACTTCTTCATAATTGCATCAATAATTCAGGAGATATATTCAGAGAAGTTGACAAGCAAAAACTTGGAACTGATCAGCCTTTCCACTGCTGATCCCTCAATAAGGATTGGTGTGTGTTCTTTTGACTTCCCCTTCCTGAGATCCACAGTAAAATCTTTGATCTTACTGATGATAAGTGCAAGGTAATTGTTGCAACATCACTCAACCAAGTATCTCACTCATTTATCCCTCCTCATCACCATCGAAGATTCTGCCAACAACAGTTGTGTCATCGGCAAATTTAAAGATGGAGTTTGAGCAGTGCCTTGCAACGCTGTCCTGATTGTATAAAGACTAGAGCAGTGGGCGAAGCATGCATCCTTGAGGAGCACCTGTGGTGATCATCAGAGAGAGGAGATGTTATTTTTGATCTGCACTGACTGTTGTCTCCCAATGAGGAAGTCAAGGATCCAGTTGCAGAGGGAGGCACAGAGGCTAGGCTTTGGAGGTTGTTGATTAGTACTGAAGGTATAAATGTGTTGAATGCTGAGTTGTCATCAATAAACACCACCTGATGTAGGTATTGCTGTTATCCAAGTACTCTAAGGCCTAGTGGAGAGACAGTGAAATTGCATTCGCTACAGACCAGTTGTGGAATAGGCAAATTTCAGTGGGTCCAGGTCCTTGCCTAGGCAGGAGTTAATTTTAGCCATGGCCAAACTCTTAAAGCATTTCACCTTGTCTTGCAAAGCTCTGGAAATCCTAGGTTCTTCTGGAAGATTTGTACCAAGACAAAATTTATTGAGTTTTGCAGTCAGAGGCAATGTTTAGCTCCACCTGTTGACTACAGAAATGCAGTTACAGTCCCCCTTGCAGCCTTATATTCCACTTTTGTAGGGCAGGGATAGGAGTTGGGAGAAAGCATGAAATAAATTAATCTGTCCTGCTGAAGGGTCTTGGCCCGAAATGTTGACTGTGCTTTGTTTCCATAGATGCTGCCTAGCCTGCTGAGTTCCTCCAGAATTTTGTGCATGTTGCTTGGATTTACAGCATCTGCAGATTCTCTCTTGTTTGTGAAATAGATTAATCAGTCTCATACTAATCTCATATTGAAAATCTGATTGCCTTTAAAAGGTAAATCTCATCAACAGTTTTGTCAGAAATCATTCTAATCAATAGGATCTGACCCACGATTTCTGATCTCATCTGAACAATACAAACATCATGCAATATAAATGGCTATATAGTTCAAAAATAAATTATGCACCAGAAAACATAACAGAATCACAAAGCTTTCAGTATAACCCTGACCACAACAAAAAGAAATATGCCCTGAATACATAACTTTTCCATTACATGCTCCTGTCTACATTAACAACATTGAGAGTTTCAAGTTCCTTGGTGTGAACATCACCAATAGCCTGTCCTGGTCCAACCACGTTGATGCCACAATTAAGAAAACTCACCAATTGCCTTTATGTCCTCAGGAGGCTAAAGAAATTGTCACATCCTCCTTGCTCCTTATCAAGTACTATTGATGCACCATAGAAAGGAATCTGTCTAGATGCATAACGGCTTTATATGGCAACTCCTCTTCAAGTGACTGCATGATACTGCAGGGAGTTGTGGACATAGCTCACCACATCACATCACCAGCCTTCCCTCTGCAGATTCACGCTGCCTCAGTAGAACAGCCAGGATAATCAAAGAACTCACCTACTCTGGACATTCTCTCTCCATCCGTTTCCCATTGGAAAGAAAATATAAAAGCCTGCAAGTCCGTACCACCAAGCTGAGGACAGTTTCTCACCAACAGTTATCAGACTCTTGAACAGACCTCTTGTATGATAAGAAGGACTCTTGGCCTCACACTCTACTCATTATGATCTTGCACTTCATCATCTACCTGCACTACCATTTTTTGGTCGCTTTTACACTTTATTCTACTTTATTATTGCCTTAACCTTATTCTAGCTCAATGCACCCTGTTCTGCACGAAGAGAATGCAAACAAGCTTTCACTGTATCTTGGAACATGTGAGAAGAATACCAGGTTGCTTTATTTCAAAATTATATACCAAGAACGAACACTACAATATTCCTGGTGCTCTCATAAAAGATGCTAAGCCTTTCTGATAACTTTTTACAGCTTACTTTTTGAGAAGGGTGAATTATTGATATTATTTTACAACCGTGCATTGAGAAGGTTATCATTAGAAAGCACCATGAAATGAATTATATTTTCTACAGTGAAAATGTCAGAAATTTATTCTTAGAAGAAAAAAATCCCAATAAAAGGTGAGATGATGCTTTTAAAAATATGTAGCAAATTAAACCAAAATATTTGGGAAGATTTGAAGGATTATCTAAAATAGGGGCATCAATTTTTCGACTGCCTGAGCACTGCAGACTGCACTCAGTCTGCCTTTGCCCTACTATCAACTAACCTCCTTTCCCAGCGCCCCCCCCCCCCCCCACCGCTGCAGTCACACAAATCCCTTGTAACCATACCCCTGCAGGACCAGTCAAATTTCAGCTATGTGGCAGAGCATCTGCAACCGGTGACTCAACCTCAGACAGGAAATTCTGAGGAATTGGCCTTGAGACAGACCCGACAGTTCACTGACTGATTCAATATCATGGAATTCCTTTTAAATATCTATGAATAGGAACATTTATAAATAACCCAAAAGAATTAAAGGGCTCAAATAATACTAACATTAATAAATTTAACTGTAAGGATTTAAATAATACATGTTTAATATGTTAAAATTAAGTAGAATAAATTTTAAAAAAGGTCAAATCACATCCTGCACTAAAATTTCTAATTCACATTGGTGAGTCCATTCGCATAAATGTGGCTGCACTTCATCCACCAGCCGTGGTTAGCTTCCTAGATAAGTTGTGTATCCAGGCTTTCAGCACTGCATGGCCAAGCTCTGCCAGGGCATTTCTGAATTCTGGGCTGCGTGTGCAGACACAAAAGCCAACATCACTGAGAGGACCTTGCTGGGGATTTCTACTGAACCATAACAAGAGAAGTACTTCAGCCATTAAATAGACTGATGATGATGGGCTGTGTGAGAACCATGTGACGAGGGAAAAATGGAGTGTTGGCCAGAAAGAACTACAGTCTTCAAATCAGTGGATTCAGATGAATCAAGGACCGGAAGTAGGCAAACCAATTGTCTTTGTTTCCCTCCATTTTGTGAACTCTGAATTGATTCTTGCTCTGGGATAATCTAATCAGAGCAATTGAATGTGGACACAACGAGCTTCAGCTAATGACCTGCTAAACCTGAGACCATAAATAGTAGCTATTTATTATGTAAAGTTGCAAGCTTGCAAGAGAAGCAATCTGTAATTTTGTTAGACTCAGTGTCTGGGTCACCTAGTTTTACGGGGTTTGAATCAGTCAGAGTTGAAAGGAACAAAGGCACAAGGCTGAGGGCAGAGACCATAGAACAATGTTGATTGTAGCCTTGGACCAGAGCCAGTAAGAAAGTGACCCAGGGAGGTCAGGTAACCAAAGCCAATGGGATGGAGATTATCAGTTCAACTGATGAGGAACACTATAAGAGTCAAGATTTTCAAATACATGACAGCAATACTCTTCAGTAACCAGACAGCAACCATCGCTGATGAGGACATCAGGACCACGAGGAATGCCTGGCCAGCGAAGACTCCTTTCCCAGATAATACCCTTTCTCCTCATTGACTGTTCATGGAGAGTCTGGGAATTCTAGTGGGTGTGCACACAGGTACTTAGTTTGTGAACTCATGGGCGTTTTGTGGAAGTAATAAACATTCAGTAAATACAGATTTTCTCTGTGCCTGTCAAATCATTATTACTAAGGGATAGATTCTTATAACAGCAGAATCCTTCTTGCATCTACAGATATGGAATGGAAAATATAAGGGAATACTAATCTTCACAATAAGAAATTAACTGAGATCATAGCTGGGGTACTTTATGCAACTGGTTATGACTGTACACATAATGACTTGCTGTAGTACAGATCCACTGCAAGGGTATAAGAATTGAGGAGTTTCAGTTACAAAGATAGCCTGAAATGTCTTCTGTACTTTATGGAGTCAACTTGTTCATTTTCTGCTTTACCTTGGGTTAGCCAGAGCTGTTTTGTATTTTATATTTGTATACATCTTGGTGAAGCACTTTCAGTACTGGGTGAATTTTATTTCAGTAACTAAATTGTGTACAGTACTTATACTTACACTTAACTTTGTATTTCTCCCTGGGGTGCTCAGAGAAAGTATGCTGCTCTCTGCAGTTGCAGGCAACAACAAGCCTCATGAGTTGTATCAAGTTTACTCAATGATCACTACAGACCTAGAATTCAACATCAAGCAGGACTAAGAGGTGCACTGTGCCTCTGCAGTTGCTAAAGAGTCGGAATAGAGCTGAGGGAAAATACACAATAGATTTCAGTTCTCTGTTCAGTTAAACTGCTTGGTTCCGCTCTTAGATAGCCATCATTTGGCATCAAGTCATACCAGCTATTTTAAGCTTGCAGTCCACGTACTTAAAAGCAACAGTAATAGGCTAAATTTTGCGGTCAAAAGTAAAGGAGGCTGAGAGGAGTCCATCCATCACTTAGCTCTAGACTGCTCATTATCAACATCTATTCCTGTCAGATGTCAGATTAAGGGAAATCTCCGGCATTCAACAGTTGTAAATGCTGTCAAGCTGATCATAAGGAATAATTCTTTAAACAAGGAAAAAGAACAATCTTAACCAATATTATAAATATTTCACAGAGCACAAGAACATGCACACAATTATTGTTAAAACTAAAAAGTTAAAAAATCTGCCATATTTTGAAATTTATGTGAGGGAATTATGATTCTCTCTCTCTTCATCACTGATTCACTTACTTACTTTGTATATTTTAAAGGAGCCATGAGCTTCAATAGGTGTCTAAGCAGTAATTTTGGACCAAGATGCCATTAAAAACCCACTTGACCCAACCTACTAAAGAATTCCAACTTTATCTGATCCTGCTTTTTGTCTATTGTGATGGACACACCTTGTAGAAAATTTCATAGGATGGGGGGTGGGGAGACAGCTAGTGCCAGATTTGCTCAAGGTTGCAGAGAATTATAGTCATGCAGTCACATATGCCTGTGGGAACTGCCTACTGCAGGGAGATGTGGGACATGGGACAGCTTACAATGCCAACATAACAGTGTTGAAACAGAGGCAGGAGCACGCAGCCTGTCTCTCTGAACATTAACTACACCATGAAAACAGGTGCAGGTGAATGGCACCCAAATAAAGATGGCTGTAGTCAGAAACACATTTAGAATGGACAAAAATCTGATCCGACTGTAGACCAGTGTACTGCCACCCTCCATAACACACATGCACTGTGACTGCATTTCCACAATGTTTCATTACATGTTTGGGCTTATTAAAGCCTCCTGTGCTGGAAAGAAAAATCTAAGAGACACATGCGATCTAAAAAAAGTGCGTATGGGAAGGGGGGTAGCTATACACCTATTCAGTCTGCTGTTATTCCATAAAATCAAATGTGAGATTATATATAAAATGTAGTTGCCACCCTCTCTAAATTCCTGTATTTCCTCAATGACTAAAAATCTATCAAACTCTGCTTTGAATGTACCAAATGATTGAGCAGCTGTTATGTTTTAGGGTAGAGAATTTTATCAAATTGTATCTCAGAGAAGAACTCAATCTTCAATCACTGCCAACACATTAGTTATGATTCTGTGTAAAAACTTATTATCACATTACCCTTACAACTTACGAGGGTGAAACTAAATCTTAGAGTATTTAATTTTAAGAATACTTCAGGAAGCAGGGTAGTCAGGCTGAGATTTTTGAAAAATTGACTGCTGCAGTTAACATTCACCACAGAAAATTTCATGCTTCCAGTGAGACCTGTGTCAGCATTAAATAAGATAATGACTAAACTGAGCATCCTCATCTCAAAACCATTGGTCTTCTCATCATAGTTCTAAGTATGTAACCCATAAGGCAAAAATCCCCAACTGTTAACTCAGCAGAGAAGGGGACCTGTTTCCCAATATCTACAGCACTGTTGGCCATGACTTAATCCATTTTAAACTGTTTTCATTCTTCTTACTTTTGAGAATAGGTGCTCAGACTACTCTCAGAACAATTAATGGACCTAAGGATTCAATGAACTGTTCTCCTGACCTCTCTAAGCCAAGCATCTCCTACCTAAGGTAGAACCCAAAGTGAACACAATTGTCCAGGTGTGGACTTGCACAAGCCCCTATACATTCTCTGCAAAATATTGTTTTGCTTAACCTCAACACACTGAGTATAACAATTATCTTGTTCTTTGACTTTGTATATGTTTGCTCTTCCAGTGTGAACTTCGTTTTCTATACATGGATACACAAATCTCGTAGTACATTAACTAATTCCAAAAAAAAGGTTTACTTTTCCGTTTTACCTGTCAAAGTACCTAATTTTCATTGATCCATATTACTATACCACCCACCATTTTGCATAATTACCTAACTAGCCCATTTCTCTGCACCTTCTTCATAACTTACTTTCCCATCTAGTTTGTATTGTCAACCAATTTGGATATAATACTCAATTCCCTCATCAAAGTGCCATACAAATTGTAAATACCTTTGTTCTTAGCACAGAGCCTTGTGGAGCTACGTTAATAATCTTCCCCATCAAACTAACCTGTTCTTCTGTCTATGAACCAGTCTTTAATCTGTGACAACATATTAGTTATCATCTTGAGTAATACTTTATAAAACACATTATCATCCCACCACAACTTCCTTTAAAACAGTAAAACAAAGACTCAGATCATTTAATGTAAGATATACTGCAGGGCGCAGGGGAGTCATGCTGAGATTTTTCAGACACTGACTACTCCAGTTAACATCCACCACTGAAAATTTCACTCTCACTGAGGCCCACAGATAGCATAACACTCCCTTGGGTTCTGTAAAAGGCAGGACTTATTTTAGGATTACAAACTGCAGAGCCAAAAGTCATATATTGTTTGCATGCCTCATAATCCATTATTCTGATTGCAAGGGTGAGAATGCAGCCCCCAAGTCCTGTATTTTTTAATTTCACTTTCACTTTAGTCATTCAGTTATTTCCCCGTACTCTGAGCATCATATCTTAATTCCTCTGGCTGGTTACAGTTTAAAAATAGAAACATGACATCATTAGGTCAGGTACACTTGGTCTTCTGAAACTGTTCATCATGGTTCTATTCTGCTGCTGAGATCAACTGGAAAACAATACATATATAAGAATGAGTTGGCACAGATTAATTTCTGCATGTGTACAGCAGCAATAGTATAGCTTTCTGTCTTCATGTTATCAAAGTTGAACTTTGGATTGAACAGGATAACTATTACAAATAGGACTATCTTCTGCTAAGTCTTGAAACTCCTGGATTCATGAACAGCCAACAAGCAGAATTTTCCAGTGGCCAATGATTAAAATACAACCCCCCCCCCCCCACTCCTGTTCAGACATGTCAGTTGATTACCATCTCTACTGCCATGATGAGGCCAATCTCAGGTTGGAGGAACAACACTTTATATTCCATCTGGGTAACCTCCAACTTAAAGGCTTGAGCATCAATTTCTTTAACTTCCAGTAATCTTTCCCCCTTCTCTTTCCCTCTTCTTCCACTCCCCACTCTGGCTCCCCTCATAACTCTTTTCCTATATCATTCCCTGGTGCCCCTCTCTCCTTCCCTTTCTCCTATGGTCCACTCTCCTCTCCAGTCAGATTCCTTCTTCTTCAGCCCTTTACCTTTTCCACCAATCTCCTCCAAGCCTCTCACTTCATCCTCTTTCCTCATCCACTTGTCTTCACCCATCATCTTCTAGCTTGTAATCCTTTCCCTCACCTCATCTTCGCATTCTTGCTTCTTCCCCCTTTCATTTCAATCATGATAAAGGGCTTCAACTAGAAATGTTACATGTTTATTCCTTTCTATTGATGCTACCTGAGCTGCTGAGTTCATCCAGCATTTTGCTTGTGTTACTCTGAATTTCCAGCATATGCAGAATCTCTTGTGTTTATCAGATACAGATACAGTTCTAAATGTGATCCTTTGGGACCAATTTTGTATGTCCCCTTACAATCCAAAATAAAAGACATTTTAATACACCTCAGTTCAGAAACTGCATCTGTATGCCCATCACAATAATTATCATTTTATTGCATTTTCGTTATGCCATCATGCCCATCAATAACAGTCTGTTTGAGTCAGCAGCTTGGGGTAAGAAAGGGATATCAGCAGTCCAAGATCACAGTAAGATGTGTTGCATCTTAAAAGCTCTTATTTTGAATATGTGAAACCACATGATGTTAATAACATGTTCAGTCAGAACGTGACAATTTTTTTCACTGCTTCCTGCTGTATTCCCTGCTTAATGCTCAGAGCTTTAACCTTCTTTAGAATAGAAAAACAATTACTGTGGAATCAAGCATTTAGTAAGGTGTTACTCAAGCATAGAACACACAGCATCAGAACTGCAGGGATAGGGAGAGTTAGCAGTTCTGTAAATGTTTGTAACTCAATAGAGCTCAAACATCCATCAATGCTCAAGGTCAGGCTTTGGCATCCCTTGTCTTGTGCTCTGTTGCCAGAGCTGATCTTGAATTAGGAGTGGGGGACTGATGGCCGTTTGGTAGGCTAGAAATACTTCCAGCTCCAGGGTGCAAATGAAAAGTTCAGGTAAATGCTTAAGTGATTTTATGTTGGCTATGTGTTTTTAATACCTTGCTTTTATTTAAGGTCTTTAAACATTAATATAAATGTACAGAAGGTATTTATATTTACTTTATGTTTTAGACCTGATTGAGTTTTTTGACAACGTGATGAGATTGTTGAGGGTAGGGCAGCGGATGTTGCCTACATGGATTTTAGTAAGGTGTTTGACAATATCCCTTATGGGAGGCTAATCCAGAGGATTACGATGCATGGGATCAACGATGAATTGGCTGCTTGGATTCAGAACTGGCTTGCACATATATGACAGAGAATAGTGCTTGAAGGGACTTATTCGAGCTCGAGGTCTGTAATTAGTGAAGTTCCGCAGGGATCTGTGCTAGGATCTCTGCTGTCATATAAATGACCTGGATGAAAATGCAGATGGGTGGGTTAGTAAATATCCAGATGATAGCAAGATTGGTGGAATTGGTGATAGTGTAGAAGACTGGCAAGGAATACAGCATGATATGGGCTGAGAAATGGCAGATGGAGTTTAACCCAGACAAATGTGAGGTGTTGCACCTCAGTAGGGCAAATACAAGGAGACAGTACACTGTGAAGGGCAAGGTCCTTAACAGTGCTGAGCAGAGAGATCTGAGATCCAAGATATTAGCCCCTTGAAAGTAGCTACACAGGTCGATAAGGTGGTTAAGAAGGCTTACAGAATGCTTGCTTTCATTAGTCGAGGCACTGAGTTCAAAAGTCAGGAGGTTACATTTGGAACTTTATAAAACACTGGTAAGGCCATCTGGAGTACTGGGTACAGTTCGTGTCGCTCCACTACAGGAAGAATGTTGAGGCTTTGGAGAGGGCATAGAAGAGGTTTACTAGGATGCTGCTTGGTTTAGAGGGCATGTGCTATCATGAGAGTCTGGATAAACTTGGGTTGTTTTTCTCTGGAGCCAAGGAGGCTGAGGGGAGATCTGATTGATGTTTACAAGATTCTGAGAGGCATAGATAGAATGGATAGAGAGTATCTGTTTCCCATGGTTGAAATGTCTAATTCCAGAGAGCATACATTGAAGGTGAGAGGGGCTAGGTTAAACGGGGATGTGAGGGGTAAGTTTTTGACTCAGAGAGTCATGGATGCCTGGAATGTGCTGCTTGGTATGGTAGTAAAGGCAAATACATTAGTGGCTTTTAAGAGATGTTTGGAAAGGCACATGGATATAAGAAAGATGGAGGGATATGGACATGGTGTAGGTAGGAGGGATTAGTGTCAGCCAAATGGCCTGATCCTATGCTGTACTCTACACTTCTATTCTATAACCAAATCTTTATTGTGAAATACTGACAATGGTCTTCCCGGAGCTGGTCCTGAGTAGAAAGTTGCCTGAGGTATGAATGCTGCCTGAAGACGGCTCTGCCTTGCTAGCTGCCTCTTGTGAGTGGACAGTGAAGTCAATCAGAACTCTGAACCCTTAAAAGGCAAGTCCAGGCAGTAAACCTACGTAGTTGGCTGGGTCCACCATGACCAATGAATGAGGATTTGTTCAGGATCAGAAGAACAAGGGAGAAGTACCCTATGTTCAGGGTTTCATTTGGTAGAGTGCAAGAATGCTCCAAGAATCACAGAAATTTGTTTTGAGGGGCTGGATGAGATGACCAAGTATGACTTCCAACCATGTTGATGATCCAAAGCTGAGTGAGAAATATTTGTAGGAAGTGTGACAAATAGTCATCAACCCTAGGTGCTAAGGGGCAAGTGAGATGGATGCAAATGAAGGTAGACATGGGAAATGGAAAGTCATGAATTTTGAAATGAACACTGAGATAATTTTACAGTTTTAAGGATGGTGCAGGGAAAGAAGGGCTGGGTGCCCTTCTGAACATAGTTGAATATGGTATGGCAGGTTAACAAAACAGTAACTAGTTTGTATGGCCTAAAGATGATGTAAGGCACAAAAGCTAAAATACAGGTATACTGGCTGACTCCCAGCTGGAGCTGATCACCAATCACTGCCAGAGAAGCAGATCATTAAGCAGACAACCTCTGCTGGATGACAGTTTCCAGCAAATGGAGCAAGGTCTGCTGGGAAGCCTCTGGGTGAATGAGGCCCTGAGCAGGAATACAGTCACTACTCTAGTGGTGGGAAGTAGTAAGTTGCTTTTTATTTTACTGTTATGTTTTATGGTTCCCTTTATAGCACAGATCCTTGCCCATGAAGTCATGCATAATCAGGACACTGAAGCATGAATTTCCATTGAGGATTTCTAACGTGCACATCATGTCAGACTTCTTCTGATTTCATGAGAAACTGGTAATCACTTGAGATTTAACAAAGTACAAATAATAGATGTCACAGTTTCTGCCAAAATTATATACTTGGTGATCTATCCTAGTTGATCCTTTGTGAAACTTGGGCAGCAAACTAAAATAAACACAAGACACAAAACCATTCTACACGTCTCTCTTCCTCACAAAACAGATAGTGTCACTAGAATATTTCTTCTTAAAATGCTGCCAGAGGACTTTAGGATTACTACTGCACAACATATGTGGTTACCAGGATTGCAGCCAGAGAGATAAGAGAAGTGAGTGAGATAGATGAGCTCATGGCAGAAAATCTTAAAGATAAAGGGAAAATCCACTAATTTTGTCTGGTAAAGTGGTTTCTTTCGCTCAAACCCTGATAGAAATGCTTCTTTCACAGACAGAGCATCTGAAAGATAAATTAAGTGCAAATGTCAGTAATTTTGATGTTCAGAGGTGAGAATATCATCAGAAATTGTTAGTTTCAAGTCAAAACTCTGACACTGTACGTACATGTCAATCTCATAAATCACAAGGGGTGGAAATCAAACTATGTGGCCTCGCAGTCTGCAGTTTAATTAACAGTTTAACATAACCTTTCATTTGTTTCCATTTCTACTCTGTTTCTAAGTTTGTGGTGTACAGTGCATTTTGATTAATTGGGACACATAGGGGCCAGTACATTTTGATCCAATTAAGCAGCTGCTCCAATTAGTTGGTTTTATGGAAATAGTTTAAAAAGGTATAAAAAAAAGACAATCACACAAAAGAGAAAATCTGCAGATGCTGGACATCCAAGTAACACACACAAAACACTGGAGGAACTCAGCAGGCCAGGCAGCATCTATGGAACAAGTACAGTTGATGTTTTGGGCCGAGACCCTTTGGCACAAACAGTCCCAAATAAATGAAGGGAATCCTGGCTATTTTCTCAATTAGGTTTTGTTCTTTAAGTGCTGTCCCAAATAAATGGCTGCCACTTGTGACCTAGATAAATGGTCATCAAGGTAAGATCAGGCAAAACAAGGCAAGACCACAGGCCTTTGCCTTAACGTGGCCACCACTGGCACTTCTTAGGCAGCAGCTGTCTTACTACACGTTGCCCACTGAATCCAAGTGGATTCTCAACTCCCCAAGGTGCTAGTGAGCTTTAGCCAATTAAGAAGGTCTAGACCATATTTGTTTACAAGCCAGCCTCAAATTTACCTGATGTAGTTGTATGAATGTTACTTAGGATTTATAAGAATTAAGAATCCTAAATTTAGGATTTAGGATATCACCCTGTTTCCACTCACCTAATGACCAGATATCCTTATTTATAGCTTATTCCCATGATTATTCCATTTTTACCCCATCAGAGAAATCCCCTTCCCAACCTTCTTTACACCTTAATTTGCTTCTTTTCTCAGGTCTGACAAAAGGTCTCGGACTTGAAATATTAACTGTTCCTTTCCATAGACCTGACCTGACCTGCTGAGTGTTTCCAGTAATTTTTGCTTTATTTGAGAATTCTAATATCTGCAGTTTTTACTTTGTCACAACAAAAACAATTAAAAAAACTGAGCAAATCAGATGAATCTGAGGCAAAAGAGTTAACATTTCATGCCTGGGGTTCTTCACTGAACTGAGAAGAGAGTTAATCTAGGTAGCAGAGAAGGTGAGAGAAGATGAAGGGTGGATCAGTGGGAATTTCTCTAATAGGATGAAATTATTAAGCTGTTAAGATCATATTAAGTTTGTCCATGTAAATTACAGCTAACATTATGTAGTCTGTTAAATACTCTAGTTTGCCCTGTTGGGAAGGGTTAGCAGATGAGAATATGTAAATAAAATAAACAAAGGACTGCATGTTAAAATGGTCAGTTCTTATACAAACTGTATATGAATGTGTGTGTGAATGTTGGAGAATCCTATACTGATCCCTGCAGGCTGCGATGTGCCCAGTAGGAAGATAAAACATTGTCCCTCTACCTTGCTTACAGCCTAACTGTAACAGTACAGAAGGCCACAGAAAAAGGAGTCACAGTAGGAGTGGGATGGTTAATTAAAGTGAAACTCAGCATCATCCCTGCAGCCCAAGTGTAAATGCTGCACTAAGCATTCATCAAATCTGCAACGAACACTGAATGTAGTATATCACCAAACTCTTTCTCCAATATCCCCACAGCAGCTAGCGCTATTGATCTCTCTCTTCTCACTTTTACCGCTCACCACTAATCCTCAGATTCTGTTAGCAAATCAACAAGACTCCACATTCCAAAGCAACCAAAACTTCTATTTGTTACACTGCAAAGTACGAGGTTTGAGGGGAAGTGATATTGGAAAATTATCTTGTCAGCTTTTCAACTGGTTTCAGTGGGCCAAAATTAATAGTTACAGAGGCTCGCCACATCACTGCACTAGTTTAAAATTAAAGTCACAAACCTAATTCCCTGAATTATAAAGTGATAGTGTACTGGTTGGTTATAATTATATCAGTTCTTGGGACATCATCTCATCTGAACCAAAATGCAAAAGGTCTGCACAATCAAAACAAGCAGTCAATATTTTTTGGTTTCGCACATTAATGACTTAAGAGCCTACTTTCAACATTTTTTTTTCTTACTCAGATATGTTTTCAGTGGAAACACTCCATGGAGGAGCATCAAAAGACTCACTGCTTTGCTCATGGCATTTCATAAATAATGTCAGGATGATTCGGTAGTTGTCTAAGCTGTACACAACTTGCTACACAAATAACTAATTTACATTTCAGCACATTACAGCTCAAAAGGAAAGAGAATTTTTTGCAATAAACATCTCAAAAGAGACATGAAGTGACATCTTCTGGCAACATTGAGACACAATTGAAAAGAAAGGTGGTGAATACAGGACTGAAGGTGTTATTTTGAATGCACATAGTTTAAAAATGAGGTAGATAATCTTGCAGCGCAGCTAGGAATTGGCAGGTATGATGCTGTGATCATCACAGAGTCATGGTTGAAAGAAGATCACAGCAGGGAGCTTAACATTCAAGGAAACACATCGTAAGCAAAGGACATGCAGGTAGTTAGGTAGGCAGAGATTGTGGGAGGTTATGTTGGTAAAAAAGATATCAAATCCTTTGAAAGAAGTGACATAGGATCAGAAGATGAAAAATCCTTGTGGGTGGATTTGAGGAACTGCAAAGTAAAAGACCCTGAATGGAGTTATATACAAGACTCCAAACAGTAGCCAGGATGTGATGTACAGACTACAATGGGAGATATGGGATTCAGTATACAGGCAGATTGGGAAAACAAGGTTGGCACTGGATCCCAAGAGAAGGAATATATGGAATGTCTACAAGATAGCTTTTTACAATAGCCTGTGTACAGAAAAGGCAGTTATGGTTTGGGTATTGTGCAATAGACCAAATATGATTAATAGGTTTAAGGTAAAGGAACCTTCAGGAGCCAGTGTTCGTAATAGAACTTACCTAGCAGTTTGAGAGGAAGAAACTAAAAACAAGATGTATTGGTATTTAAGTAAAGGCAACTACACAGGCATGAGAGAGGAGCTGGCCAAAGTTATTTGGAAGGGGGGACTAGCAGGGATGACAGTAGAGCAGCAATGCATAAAAGCAAAGAGGACATACAGCATAGCAAAAATTAGTGGGAAGCTAGAAGATTGTTAAGCTTTTAAAAGCCAACAGAAGGCAATTTAAAAAAAGCCAAAGGAGAGAAAAGGTGTAATATAAAGGTAAGCTAGCCTGTAAAAGAAGAAAATAAGTGTTTTTTCCCAGACATATAAAGGGTAAAAGAGGGCCAAGAGTTGACATCAGACTGCTGGAAAATGATGCTGGAGAAGTAGCAATCTAGCACAAGGAAATGCTGGATGAAATGAAGTAGCAGCATGCCAGAATTTTGAGAGTGTTGGGGACAGAAATGAATGTAGTTGCTCTTACTAAGGTGAAGTTGCTAGGGAAGCTAAAAGGTCTGAGAGGTAGAAAGACACAAGGACCAGATTGACTATATCCCAGGTTTTGAAAGAGATTGTAGAGGCATTAGTAGTGAACTTTCAATATTTTCATTAATTTCTACATAGTAGAATACAGAGTACAAGAAGATAAAATAAGACCAAATACATTATATTTGAACCACACTTGTTATATTCATGTAAATTAAATTAAATCAAAATATTGAAATGTGATAATTTTATTATATAAAAAAAAAGAATCTAAGCCCGCTACCAAAATCAAAGCTGTTTGGTAAAGAAAGAAAAAAGGGGAAAAAACCCTTATCATATAGTGAAATACGTTATTAGCCAACATCCGGACTTTAACAGCAAATTAAAGATTTTGAAAATAGTTCAAAAATGGTCCACACAATGTTTGAAATTCTTGGCTAGATTCAGAAATTGAACAACGGATCTTCTCTAAATTTAAGCCTGACATAACATCACATAACCATTGAGCGTGAGTAGGCGGAACGATATTCTTCCACTTAAGCAAGAGCACCCTCCTAGCTGTAAGAGAAATAAAAGGCAAAATGTGCATATCAGATGTCTCCAAAATAATATTTTTTCCTCCAACAATACCGAATAAGGCAGTCAAAGGGTTAGGCTTAAAATGTACTTTGAAAAGTACAGAGAAAGTTTGGAATACTTCCTTCCAGTATTTTTCAAGACTCGGACATGTCCAAAAAATATGAATTAGCAAAGCTTCTCCAATCTATCACAACAGGGAGATATATCTGAATAAAAATGAGATAGCTTATCTTTGGTCATGTGGGCCCTATGGACCACTTTAAATTGTAGGAGGGAGTGGTGGGCACATAACGATGAAGTGTTAACCAATTTAAAAATTTCATTCCAAGTTTCCTCAGAAATTGAAGTCTGTAAATCTTGTTCCCAGAGATTTTTAATTTTGTCTAATGGAGCATTTCTCATTCCCAGCAACATACCATAAATATTGGATATTGAATCATTATGAAAAGGTTTCAAATGAGAAATTACATCTAATAATTTCTTATCGGTACTTTTAAGAAATGTATATAATTGAGATAGCAGAAAGTCTCTAATTTGTAGATATCAAAAAAGGTGGGTTTTTAGTAAGCTATATTTAGCTGACAATTGCTCAAATGAAAAGAGACTTCCTCCAACAAACAAATCCTGGAAGCATTTAATACCCAATCTATCACATTATTTAAAAACTAGATCGATCATAGAAGGTTTAAAAAAATAATTAGGTAGTGAACTTTCAAGAATCTTTAGATTCTGGAATGGTTCCAAATGAGTGGAAAGTCCCAAATATCACTCCACTCTTTAAGAAGGGTGGGAGATAAACGACTTGAAATTAAAGGGCAGTTAATCTGACTCCGTGGTTGACAAGAAGTTAAGAGTCCATTATTAAGGACGATGTTTTGGGGTTGTTAGAGGCACATAGTAAAATAGGCCAAAGTTAGCATAGTTTACTTAAGTGGAGATCTTGCCTAGCAAATACGTTAGAATTTTTTGAGGAAATAATAGGTAGAATGGATGAAGGAGAGTGAGTGGATGTTGTTTACTTGGATTTTCAGAAGGCCTTTAACAAAATGCTGCACGTAAGGCTGCTTAACAAGATAACAGCCCATGGTATTACAGGAAAGCTACTAGCATGGACAGAAGATGGGAAGATGGCAATGAGTGGGAATAAAGGATGCCTTTCTGCTTGGCTGCCAGTGACTAGTGGTGTTCCACAGGGATCAGTGTTACATTCCTTACTTTTTATGTTGTATGCTAATAATCTGGATGACAGAATTGATGACCAAGTTTGCAGAAGAGATAAATATAGGTAGAGGAGCAGGTAGTGTTAAAGAAGTAGGAAGTTGGCAGAAGGATCTGGACAGACCAGAAGAAAGGGCAAAGAACTGGCAGATGGAATACAGCTATAGGGAAGTATAAGGTCATGTACTTTGGTATAGGGAATAAAGACATAGGCTATTTTCTAAGCAGGTAACAAATTCAGGAATCAGAGATGCAAAGGGACTTGCAAGTCCAAGTGCAGTATTCCTGAAAGGTTAACATTGCAGTTGGGTTGGTAGAGTTAATGTATGATGAATATTTGATGGATCTGAAACTGTAGTCACTGAAGTTTAGAACGATGAGGGATCTCATTGAAACCTACCGAAAAATTTTTGTACTTGTGTCCGCATAACAATGATCCAGACCCAGTGAAACAAGGAAGAAATTAAAGTTGTAAACAGAAACATATGTTTGATGTCAAATCTAAGGTGCAGATCCATTCATCAATGTCACTGGTGAAATCAAGCTTTCAAACAGACATTCATTTTTCTTCCACGCCCTTTAATTTTTTTTCTGATTTGCAGTTAAATTCAACAGACTTACACTTTGTTATTGAAAATCAAGAGCACATTTGCTTAAGATTTGAAATAAAATAGAAAATGGTGTAAACATTCAGCAAGCCTGCTAAATCTATGCAGAGAGAATGTTTATGGAGGATAACTTTTCATCAATATAATTTATCTGATGACAGGCAACAGACCAATTTTCCCTCCACATATGCTACCTGACTTGCTGTGGATTTCTCACATTTCAACTTTCATTTCTTGATTATAATCTAAATTACTAAGAGGAGAAATGAACTGAAATTAAAGGCAAAAACATACAAAAGTGTTTAGTGCATTGAGGAAAAACATCCAACATATTAGAAGTTTGGAGTAGACTGTTGGCAAGGTAATGGTACAATAACAGTGAATGGGATCGATGAGTTTACAAACTGGGACACGGACAGAGAATGTTACTAAGCTTTGGCTGAAGATTTTGCTGCATAAAAAAGGGGGAGTCAAAATAGGCAGATGACTCACCGCCTGTTTCTACACACTTGATAGCTGTTTAACGAAGAGCTCAGGGAGTACATCATCTACCCACTCCTCTATCCAGGGAACATTGCAACATATTTGAAGGGAGAAGATATTGAAATAGCAAAATAAAAACAAACAGAAATTGCACAAAAGTAGGCAAGGGCTTTCATTAAATATAATACGCTCAGCAATTGGTTTTGCTTCATCAAAACCATTCAGGCTAAACAATAGGGAATATAAAACGACAGCTACACTTCTTAAGTATAATAGCAGAAAGGTTATATTTTAAGTATAATGATCTGCTTCTGCTGAAGTAACCTCAAGAGAATTCATATTACAGGGGAGGAAGAAAACATTAAAGTTTATTGACAGGCTCTCATGACATAGTATTCTGCAAATGCAAATCCAAATGCAGCCGCATGTTGTTCTCCATCTTCTTTAAATTACCTCAAAAATATCCAGTGATTTGGATAACTCAACAAGATCTTCTCCCATATGTCAAATGGAAATATACAGAAATCATCAATCCTCTATCAAGACTGAAGGAAACTGTAGATTGAAATAATTGCAATTTAACATTACCAAGCTTGTAAACTCAGTGACTACTTTGTTAACTATCTCCTGTACCTAATAAAGAGGCCACTGAGTGCATGATCATGGTCTTTTGCTGTTGTACCCCATTCAATTAAAGGTTCAATGTATTATAAGTTAGGAGATGCTCTTCTGCACGCCACTGTTGTAAAGTGTGGCTATTTGAGTTACTGTCACCTTCCTGAGTCAGCTTGAACCAGTCTGATTATTTTCCTCTGACCTTTCTCATTACTAAGGCATTTTTGCCCACAGAACTGCTGCACAATGGATGTTTTTTGGGGTTTTTTTGCACCATTTTCTGTATACTCTGGAGACTGCTGTGTGTGAGATTAGCAGTTCTGAGATACTCAAACCACCCAGTCTGGCACTAACAATTGTTCCATGGTCAAAGTCACTTAGATTGTATTTCCCCCTGCCCCCCTACCCCAATCTGATATCTGATGTTTGGTCTGAACAACAACTGAACCTTTAGCATGTGCCTTTCAATAAGTTGACGTAGCCTGTCCAAACAAAAGTGGATCCCTTTAGTTGCCCTGTTCTATTCTGCTGTGTAAGCAAGAGAGCATTCTGGTAAAGGGATGTGTGATCATTTTGGTGACAAAAATGAATATGGAAGTGGAAACACAAAAGACCACAGATGCTGAAATCTGGATCAGTGTACAAAACAGTGGAGAAATTCAACAGGTTTAAAATGAAATTGTTTCTGGTTACGCGCACAGTTATTGTCCATACACATATAAAACTTAGCATAGTTTTAATGTGATTTTGACAGGTTTTTAAGAAACATGGAATTCAGATATAATTAGTAATGATTAATATAATAAACTGCTTGACTCTGTGAATGCATTAATTGGCAGGGCATTTTCTACACTAGGTGGCAGCCAATGCTAGTTAAAAGTAAACATTCCAAAGATTAAGTTTCCTTATGGTTTCTTTTACTTTTCATGACATCCCCTGGTGTTACACTGCTTTTGCATTATGTTCCGTTGAACATCCATCTTATTTCTTTCCTTCAAAGTTTCAAGCTATGCCTTGTCCACATAAAAAAAAGTAACTACAGGCTTCCTTGCTGTTTTCTCAGCTCATTGATCAGCAACCTGGTAGTATCTTCCTGCCTCCCCTCCAACAAGCCTGAACATCTACTATTCAGAAAGGCCATGTTGGAAAGACAAGAAGCAGGACCTTAATGAATGACAACACATGTTGATGCTTCTCCATAAACACAAATCAGGGCTTAATTAAGGACTCTTTGTTACTTGGAGTACACTAGATCTGGAAGGATTCAGAGGCTAAAATGTGGTATAATTTGTTCATGTGAGGCTGTTAGAAAGGGATGAAAACCCCTAGAGAACATGGTTTCAGCACCAAAAGCAATTAGACAGCTGCAGTTCATAACAGTCTAGCCAGGCAGTTCACTGAATTACTGATAATTACTAAATTACAGGCAGTGTTAATCTACATTAATACTGTGAAAACCTATATTATTTTCACAAGAAACAGGCATATGCTCACACTTAGATCAACATGAGAAAAACCGACAAAGCCTGTGGGATTGGGGTTTATGTGTCATAACTATAAGGTATTTAGTTTTTATTTTAACAAATTAAGTTCATAAAGGGAATCAAGTTGTCAGTACCTCCAGTTGAACTCTTTTTATGTGTTTCCCCCTAGCTGTCAGTCCGTGGTTTTGTATTGCCACTTGCTCCTGTCCCTGTATTACTAAGTACTCCATCTCTCATCTGTTTCTCATTTTTACCTGTATTGCTGCCACCTGTGTCTTGTTGTGCTCCAGCTAGCATCTGTTTTTCTGTTTATTGCTCAGTGTATTTCAGTCCTGAGTTTTCACCTCTTTGAACATAGAACAGTACAGCACAGCACAGGCCCTTAGGCCCACAATGCTGTGCCAACCCCTTAAACCCTGCCTCCCATATAACCCCTCACCTTAAATTCCTCCATATACCATTGTTGTGAGATCGTGCCAGTGAATTTTCCTCAGCCTTTCCAGCATTCATATCTGTCTGAATATTGACTCTGCCTGTTTCCTGATTCTGGTTTTTGGATTTCTCTGAATGTTTTAATCTCTGCCTGAACTTTGACGCTGACTTTGTTTGCACCTTAGGATTTGTTACTCAATTAATATCACGGTGGTCACAGTACTTGGTCTGCGATTGGATCCCTGCTCCAGTGTCCTAACAGTACAATCTGGCCTGAATGGATCCAACAGACTCTGGTCATCTGAGAACTGCCCTGGAACAACAGGGAGTGATGCTGGGGAGACACCAGAACCAGCTGGACTCTGTGTTCAGGGCAGCGGAGTTGCTTTCTGCCAATGTAGCCGATCTTCTGGCCCAGTCTCAGTCACTCCAGCTGTCCCAGAGCGCCCATCAACATTCTGCAACTGCATCTTCCACCCTGCCCTCCGTGTACTTGCATGCTCCTTCCATCCAAGAGCCCCATCAGCCTCCTCCAGAAAAGTACTCAGGTGAGCCTGGTACCTGCTGCTCTTTTCTTTCCCAGTCACCCTCATTTTTGATTTGCAACCAACAACATTTCTGACTGATCAAGCTAAGGTAGCCTTCAGCATCACCCAACTGTCTGGTCGGGCAAGAGAATGGGGAACAGCCGTCTGGGAAGCAGGCTCCCCTTTCTGCAGTAGTTTTCTGAGGAGATGAGAAAAGTGTTTGATCACTCCAAACATGGGAGAGAGGCTGCCCGTGGAATGCTGCACGTGCACCAGGGGCACAGATCTGTGTCAGATTACGCCATAGAGTTCCAGACCCTAGCCGTCTCCAGTGGCTGGAACTCTGAGGCATAGTACAACACCTTTGTGAATGGCCTCTTCAAAGACATCAAAGATGAGCTGGTCACCCGGGACCTTCCTGTCACCTTTGAAGCCCTGGTAGATTTGGCCATCCACATTGATATCTGCCTTCAGCTGCGTCAAAGAAGAAGGGGTTCCAGAGGGTCCCAGGGTGAGTTCCAAGCTCCTCGTCAGTCTACACTGCCCTGTCATTTGCCCCATCTACAATTCCCATTCCAGAGCCTGAAACCATGAAAGTTGACTGTAGCCGCCTGACGCTGACTGAAAGTCAAAGAAGAATCAGTACCTGTTCCTGTCTGTACTGTAGCCAACCAGATCACTTCATCTCCACCTGCCCAGTAAAAGCCAAGCATTCACCAGCAGGACGAGGAGTACTGGTGAGCGTGACCCCTGTCCAGCCCTCCTCGACGCCACTTACTCTCATACCTCATACCTGCTTCTCTGGAGAGGGGCGTCCAACGGCGAGTAGTCTCCATCTTGGTCAAATTCCGAGTTGGCTGCCCAGTGGGAATTACTGGGTCCCCGCTTGTAACATCCTGGATCCCTCTCTCATCAGGGACTTCCAGCAGCAGCACCCAGCTCTACCTGCTGTAACACCAGGAGGTGTCTGTTTGGGGGGGGGGGGGGAACTGTCAGTACCTCCAGTTGAACTGTCTTTTTGTGTGATTTCCCCCTAGCTCTCAGTCTGTGGTTTTGTATTGCCATGTGCTCCTGTCCCCGCTCCTGCTCTACTCCAGCCCCTGTATTACTAAGTACTCCATGTCTCATCTGTTTCTCATTATTACCTGTACTGCTGCCACCTGTGTCTCATTGTGCTCACTGTAGTTCAAGTCCTGTGTTTTCACCTGTTTGTTGCCAGATTGTGCCAGTGAGTTTTCCTAAGCCTTTCCAGCATTCGCATCTGTACTGTCTGAATATCGACTCTCCCTGTTTCCCAATTCTGGTTTTTGAATTTCTCTGGATGTTTTGATCTCTGCCTGAACTTTGATGCCAACTTTGTTTGTACCTTGGGATTTGTTACTCAGTATCACTGTGTGCACAGTACTGGGTCTGTGATTGGATCCCTACTCCAGTGTCCTGACACAAGTACACTCATACGAACTGTCTAAAAGAAAATAAATGTTTAATCCAGTTTTCAGCGAGGACAGGAGCGTGTAAGTGAAGTGAAACATGGTGCAAATACACATTTTAACTCTGTAAGAACATGAAACTTTTATTTCCACTATTTCTAATGAAGATTGATGGAAACTGACTGGAATGGTGACACTCTTCAGTTATACGGTATTAATATTGATGAGTACAAATTTGGATTTTTGTGGTAAGTTCTTAAAGGTATACACAATGAAGCAGGGATATCAATGTTCAGAAATGCGTTTACTTTGTAAATGCTTTGTGCATAGTTACAGCAAAACTCAAGGCATGGATCTGAATTCTACTGAGCAGCTGCATGATAGCTACCCCGAATCAGGGCAATAAATGGCCAATTTGGCACACTTTAAAACAATAAAGTGTATGTCCCTGTAATTAGATGCCAAAGTGAATTGAAACAGCTTCTTAATTTATTAAAGCAAAATAGGATTAGTGTGAAAATGGCTCAGTGGCGACCAAAATAAAAACTGAAAAACTTAAAGTCAAAATTAATCATTTCTTTCTTCCACGATGATGATATTCTAGTTACCCAAATTTCAGAAGTTTCATGGAAAGAATGAAATGAAGATCACTCACCTTGTGTGCAGTTTCAGCAAATTGCTGGGAGCTGTTCATCATCTCTGCCGTTCTTTCTTCGGCTCGGCCTAACCTCTCACCCCGCTCATTCAAGGCTTGGCTGGCTTTTTGAACTGCACTAGTAACACTGTCTGCAGCTGAATGTAAGATACTGTTCCCTGAGGAGAGAAGAGGATTTTACAATAAAATTAGATTGACTGTTTAGTTTAACAATGAGCCAGCTACAAGAGAATCATTACTTTATCATTTAGTGTAACAAAGTCGCAAGTGCAATTGAGTGAACACTGCAATTGTCAGTGAATGAAAACTAAAATGTGGAAGGCAAAAGGCAGAAATACAACAATGACTCAATATTGTATGAAATGTTAACAACCATCCCAAGGAATTTTCAAAATACAATATCTAAATGGGCAAAAAAATTGCCCAAAACACAGCAGTCACAAAAATGAATGGAAGAATATGACATATTCCCAAAATGTAGGGATTCAGCTCTGATGCAAACTTCAGAGTGCTACATTAATCCTAGACTATATTACCATCAATTCTCAATTATTTCCAGCCAAGTACCAACTCATATTATCCTCCATTCAAGTTTGATCTTGACATACTTATAAGAGCTCTTCCATGATTGGCTACAACTGTCTTCTCTAGTGCTTGTGTTCCCTGGAACAGTGATAGGATGAGATGTGACATGATTAAAGGTTTTCAGTATTCCATCGATTTTTGTCCGACACTCAACAGTGGTTACTGGCTGATTAGTTTGTCAATCCCATTCTCATGCCCTATCTGAACTCCATTTGAATTGGGATTAGAGGACTGAATGGACTGGAAGACGGGCAATGATCCTGCTTCTATAAACTAGTTCCAATGTCAAATCATTTCAACAACGAAAGGATGCTGGTAGCAAGATCTGGACAGATCTGAATAACAGAGACACTGACAAAAGGTGATGCAACAGAATACAGGGAGGTGATACAGAGCTAAGGAGTAAGTTGTTAAGAAACTTACCCTCAATATCAGCAAAATAAAAGAGCTGGTCATTGATTTTCAGGAAGCAGGGCAGAATGCATGCTACTGTGTATGTTATTGATTTTGAGCTGGGGGTGGTTCAGAACTTCAAGTTCCTAAGTATAAATATCAACAATAATTTATCATGGTCCAACCACTTTGAGTCTATGACCAAGAAAGCATATCAGGACCACTACTTCCGAAGGCCACTAAGGTATAACTCAGCTGATCCTGCTTGACTCTCTCCAATTTTTACTGATGCACCACAGGAAGTATCCTATCCAGATGCAACACAACATGGTAGGCCAAAGACCACAAAACATTGGAGAATTGTGAACAGCACAGTTTATCAAGAAAACCAGCTCAATCTCCGAGTCTACCTACACTCCCTTCTGTCTTGGGAATACACGACGCAGGTGACACGATCAAAGACCCCCACCCTCTCCAGACATTCTCTCTTCTCCTCCCCCCCCCCATTGCATTGGGCAGAAGACATAATGCTAGGCTCAAGGACGGATTCTATTCCGCTGTTCATCATTAACATATAAGACTCTTGAACGGACTGTTGTACATTAATAATTAGTGGGAATAGAGGGGTAGCTGGTGACTAGTAGTGTTCCACAGGGGTCAGTGTTGGGACTGCTTCTTTACATGTTTTATGTCAATGATTTAGATGACAGAATTGATGACTTTGTGGCCAAGTTAGTGGATGAAACGAAGATAGATGAAGGGGCAGGTTCAGTCGTGTTGAAGAAGCAGGAAGTCTACAAAAGGACTTAAGACTAATTGGGAGAATGGGCAAAGAAGTGGCAAATGGAATATAGTCTATGGATATGTATGGTCATGCACTTTTGTAGAAGAAATAAAAGCCTAGACTATTTTCTAAATTGGGAAAAAATCCAAAAAATCTGAGATGCAAAAGGACTTGGGAGTTCTTGTGCTGAATTCCCTAAAGATTAACTTGCAGGTTGAGTCAGTGGTAAAGATAGCAAATGCAATGTTAACATTCATTTTGAGAGAACTAGAGTACAACAGCAAGGATGTAATGCTGAGGCTTTATAAGGTGTTGGTCAGACTGCACTTGGACCATTGTGAGCAGTTTTGGGCACTTTATCTAAGAAAAGATGTACTGGCATTGGAGAGTCAGGAGGAGGTTCACGAGAATGATCCAGAAATGAAAAGGCTAACACATGAGCTTTGAGCCCATATACACCGGAATTTATAAGTATGGGGGAAATTTCATTGAAAATATTGAAATATTGAATCAAATATCAAATATTGAAAGGCTTAGGTAGAACAGATGTGGAGAGGAAGTTTCCTGTAGTTGGTGAGCCGAGGACTAGAGGGCTCAGCCTCAGAATAGAGGGAGGTCCATTTAGAAAGGAGATGAGGAGGAACTTCTTTAACCAGAGGATAGTGAATCTGTGGAATTCATTGCCACAGATGGCTGTGGAGACCAAGTCAATGAAAATATTTAAAGTGAAGGTTGATAGGTTCTTGTTTAGTCGGGGCATCAAAGGTTATGAGGAGAAGACAGGAGAATAGGGTAGAGAGGGATAATTAATTAACCATGATAGATTGGCAGAGCAGGCTTGATAGGCTGAATAGCCCAATTTTTGCTCCTCTCTTATGGATGCTCTCTTGACTTCAGTCCATTTCATCATGGCCCACGCATCATCTTTGTTTGCCTGCATTGTGCTTTCCCTGTGACATTATTCTGTTGTTGTATTTCCTTTTGTATTACCTCAATTACTTATGTATCATATGATCTTTTTAGATATCATGTAAAGCAAACTTTTTCACTGTATCTCAATGCATGTGACAATAATACACCAAGCAGCGCTGATCTACAAGCTGTAAATCAGATAAAAGACTTTTCCAAACAGCTTACCATCCTCCTATGTGAAGATTTTCAATGGATTTCTTAAGTGAAGGAAGATATTCACGAACAATTTTCATCATATGTTTTAAATATATTGAGTTAATAATGGATTATCACAACATAACTTGGAAGGTCGAAAACCATTTGATCTATCTTAAATCATTCTTTATTTAATCAGATTTTTAAAAATTGTGCCCTCCCTTGGCATAATAAAGTGTGATTATGCCAATACAATTGTGATAAGCAGTAATCTCTAAATTTAAGCCTATTAACATGAAAAGATTTAGCAAGAATAGTGATATCCACATGAATGATTAACATACTGTCTGCAATTTCAACTGCTCATGTTATTAACAATAAAGGTGATTTGATAATTACACTGTCAGATTAACTAACTTTAGCCATGTTAATTTGGTATCTAAAATAAATTTATTTGCAGGCATGACCAAGACATCAAATGTAAAATTTTAAATTTGCAAAATCATTACTCTATAACTACATTAAAATGTTCAAGTTTGATTCGGTAATTTTTTTTGCAAAGAAATAATATAGCAATTTTAGACACTTTAAGCTATAAAACCAAAAACAATGTTTAATTTTAGCAAAGTGGCTTGAATTAGAAATCTACTGATTAAGTGGAAAATGCAGCCCATGTGATGACGAACTGAGCCTGAGCTTTGCATGTGGAAAGATCAATTTCTTCCTTGTTACATTAAGGACTAATGATAACCTATTTTTCCTCTCTGCCTAATAGCAACAATTCTTTGGCAACCAGCACTTATGGTAAGTACTGTATGTATAATGACAACACAAGCTAGGAACTGCCCAATTAGTTATCTTAAAACTATTAATGTGCTCTTTTGCAACACACAGCTTCACGGTTAGAAAGCTTTCGAAGTATTCAGCTCCACACTCAGGAACATGGCTAATTTTCTTGTTAGGTTATGCTTCTGAAAAGCAACTTGGACATTTTTTTCTATTACAAAGCAGTATGCTAATAAAGAATTTTCCATTCATTCTGCAGCTGCTGCATGCTCACAATCCCTACGACTCCCTTCTTCCTCTTTCAGGACCACTTGAAAATGATGCATCAGTATTTGGTTTGTGATGCACCATCAATAACTCTCGGAGACGTGAGGCGAGATATAGGCTTTTATTGGCTGGAAGAAAGAACAAGCAGCAATTGACCACCACACAACATCCTGGAGACTGAGGCTGAAACTGTGACTCCAATCGCCTTTATACCGGGGTCAGTGGGAGGAGCCACAGGAGCAGTCAGTGGGGGGGCGTATCCAGACAGGTATATGTAGTTCACCACAGTTTGGTTGTTTTTTTTATTGTCACATGTACCAAGATAGAGTAAGAAACTTGCCTTGCAGACTGTTCATACAGATCAAGTCATTACACAGTGCATTGAGCTAGAATAGGTAAAACAATAACAATGCAGAATAAATTGTAAATGACATCAGAAAAGTGCAATGCGAGTAAATGACAAAATGCAGGATCAGAATGACATAGATTGTATGGCCTGGAGTCTATTTTGTCATACAATAGCTCCACTCAAGTGAAAGAGAAGCTGTCTTTGAGCCTCATGGTACGTGCTTACAGGCTTTTGTATCTTCCGCCTGATGGGAGAGGGGAGAAGAGAAAATGTCAGTGGTGGGTGGGGTCTTTGATCATACTGGCTGCTTTACTGAAGCAATGAGACCTCTGGACAACATCCATAGAGGGGAGGATGGTTTCTGTGATGCTTGAACTGTGTCCACAACTCTGCAATTTTTTGTGGTCGTGTGCAGAACAGTTGCCATACCAAACCATTAGGTATCCAGACAGACTGCTTTCTATGGTGCATGGATAAAAATTGGTATGGGTCGATGAACCTCTTTAGCCTCCTGAGGAAGTAAAAGGATTTGTGAGCTTTGTTGGCCATGACATCAGCGTGGCTGGACCATGACAGGCTATTGGTGATGTTCACATCTAACAATTTAATTGTTCTTGACCTCAACACCTTCGATGTAGACAGGAACATGTTTACTGCCCCCTTCCTGAAGTCAAAGACCAGTTCTTTTGTTTTGTTGACATTGAGGGAAAGGTTGCTGTCATGATGCTATATCACTAAGCTCTCCATCTACTTCCTGTTCTTGACTCATCGTTATTTGAGATGCTTCCCACTAAAGTGATATAATTTGAATACAGTACCTGCAGATAGAGTTAGAGCAGAATCTTGCCACGCAGTCATGAGAGTACAGCAATAGGAGGCTGAGGACACAACCTTGTGTTTAGGATAAACACAGTGAGGTGTTGCTTCCTATCCTTACTAATTATGGTCTATTGGGATTGAAGTCAAGAATCCAGTTAATGAGGAAAGCAGTGACTCCTATGGTCCAGAATTCAGTGATGTGCTTGCTTGGAATGATAGTAATGAACGCAGTACTGTAGTCAGTAAATTTGATGTAGGTGTCTTTACTGTTTTGATGCTCCTGAAATGAGCGTAGGACCAGGGAGATGGCATCCTCCACAGACCTGTTCCAGCAGTTGACAAATTACAGTGGCTTGAGGTTGCCTGGAAAGCTAGTGTTGATGCAAGCCATGACTAACCCACGGATGTACTTTATGATGGTGGATGTCATAACCATTGGGCTGTAGTATTTTAGATGCGTTATGGTACCAGGATGATAGTGGTCTCCTTAAAGTAGGAGGGATCCACAACCTGAAGCAGGAAGAGATCAAAAATGAATGCAAATACCCTTGCTAGCTGATCCGTACAGGATATAAGGACATGGCTAGGGACACTACCTTTTATTTTTTTTTTGGAGATACAATCCAGGCCTAATGCTTTCCACAGGTTAACCCTCTAGAAGACTGAGTCCTGGGTCGAAGCTCCTAGGTTGGTGAGATCGCATGTCAGAGACCCGTTGTCTGCTCGCCTGGGTCCACGGTCTGAAGGCCAGTTACCTGAAGATGTCGTGTCCTGGGGTTGAAGTCAATCTGTGTCTGTGGGGTGAGGATGGGGAAGGGTCTGTTTTGCTGTTGTATGCTGACTGTGTGTTGTTCTATTGAATATTGTGGGCATACTATGCCGGTGCCTGCATGTGTAGTGATAGTTGCGGAGCTACCCCCAGCAAATCCTCAGATTGCGTTGGTTGGTAACACAAACAACACATTTCACTGTATGTTTCGATGGACTTGTGGTTAGTAAATGAATCTACTCTGATCTAACACCTGCGACAATGGCTGTAGATTCAGGTACACAGCAGACTGTCAGCTTGACATACCCATTTCCTTCCTTTCAAAACGCGCATAGAATGTGTTAAGCTCATGGAGAAGTAATGCATGGTTGTTGGCAATGCTGCCCAAAGTTCTGTAACCTATTATAGTATGTAAGCCGTGAATACAAGTTTGAGACAGCTCATTGTCCACAGACCAGATTCCACACCAAATTTTATTTTATAACAATTCATTTCTCTATTTTGTCCACTCTCCTCTCAAAGGAGCTTTTCCCCTTTCTAGGATTTTGGTGAGCTCCAGAAGTCTTTTCTGTACATTACATAGGTATAGATTATTACATAGGTAAAGATCATTTATATGCCTCCAATGGCATGGCAGCTCCATTCTTCTTAGGAGGCTGTGTCACTAAGCAAGATAGATTCTAACAATACATTATTATTTTCTTCTCCTTATCCCAGGTGTACAGATACCAATTTCCGCACTGTAGCACCTTTATGGATTAAGTCAGCTGATGACATGGGACAGCAACTATCTTGAATGCTTCTCATTTAGTCTGCTGATCCGATTTATTTTATATTAAAAAAGTATTCAGTGGAATGCAAGACTGTGAGGCTAGTCTGGATTCAAATTGCAAAGCAACACAAGTAAAGAAAATTAATCCAAATCCATACATATTTCACGTAGAGGTAAACAGATTCAAATACAAAAGCTTTCTGCTGGCTTATCCATTTCATAGGCAATGCAGTATCTTTCTAAGTTGCAAGTGCTGACGCCCCTTTCCCATCCAATTTATGAGATACCATCAAGTTGTTCAAAATAAGTTGACTGTGAAAAATTATTCCAAAAATTCATCTTTAAAAATACGAAGTGATAGGATCCACCATTCAGCTTCAATAGACAGCCACTTAAATTTGTACTATGTAATAACATTTAGATATTAAATACCATTAAATAATTTAAGGCAATATCAATGAAGCTTTGTTCAATCAGAACAGCTGTCTCATTGTCACAGGAAATTTTAATGTACCAGGGCTTCATTAGCATTATTCCAGGATGCTTATTAAAATACCAGATAAAATTGCTTTAAAAAATTTGAGATGTAAATATGAAAAATACAAAAACCCATTCAGATAGCAATTAACATTAGGTGTCAGCTGTTGCTTGGTTGCTAAACTTTCACGTTTGATACAGGCACACAGTTTGTAAGCCTTTCCAGGGGCTTGATATCCAAACTTCATTGATACCAATAGAGTACCAAGAGAGGGTTGCACTGTTGGAGGATATTCCATGAAAAAGACGTCGAACTGAAAGCCCTGCTATATTCAGAGATGATTTTTTTTAAACAAAGATTTTTTTTTCAGATCTGGCCATTGCCAGAAAGACCAGCATTAATTGCCCATCGCTAATTGCTGTTGATAAGCTAATAAGCAGCTGCCTTCTTGAATCAAAGCAATCCTTTTAGTTCTGTTGCATCTAGTATGCTCTTTGTTGCCGTGTTCCAGGATATTAAACCCTACAAAGGATCAGCACATATTTTCAGGTCAGGTTAGTGTACATCTTGGAGGAATTGTGTTGTTTCCATGCCCCTGCTAAGCTTATCCCTCTTGCTGGTGGAATTTGAGAGTTGGTAGCTGCTTTCAGAGGTTAGTGGGTAACTGTAGTCCATTCTCTAGATTGTACAATTACAAAAGAGGTCCTATTGGAAGCGTTCTCCCCAGTGTTTGTGAATGAAAAGAAACCCATGGCATCGAACTAGATTACCCTCTGGCTGATTCTGAGAATGCGTTGGTTGTAAATTAGCTGCATCATTTCTTAAAGGGACTATACTTCAAAGGTCCTTCACTGGATGTGGAGTGCTTTGGACCATTCAGAGGTCATGAATTCTACTTACTCAATACAACAAACCTCATTAAGCTGTGATTTGCATCTGGTGGTGAAAGATTGCTCTTAGATCTTAATAAATTACTTTTACATTTCACTGTCTGCCACTATCTCACCATTTTAAGTACTTGAAATTCAAACAAATGTAGCTCGTCACCATGATATCAACAACATGGATGTTGACTTGCTATTTTAATTATCACTCTCATAGTTTTTTGCAAAAAAAATCTAGAAACTAAAATACCTAATATTTCCAATTAAAAAAGTAGGGGAGATCAGGGTCAGACTCATTAAAAAAGTGCAAAAACTGGTTCAATTTTTATTTCATGAATAACATTTTAAGTTTTAAGAAAAACAACTAGCATGCTTAAGTTTACCGATACGAAGGAAAAGATTTTGGTGTCCAGGTTTTGTAGCCATTCAACTATATGCTAAGTTTGAACGTTGAAGTAGTTGTGTGGCCTTAGCCCCTTCGACAAATTGATTTTCTTTGGTTAACAGAATCAATACAGAATTCTTTAATAACTGAGTGCAAGTCTAGCAATGATAGATGTTTGAGGAAATTGATCTGATGGTTGTTGTCAACACAAATATGAATGCAATACTGAAATCTGAAGCAGCAGACCAGAGCTCATCAATAGCTTTAGCACAGCTGTCCCACGAGCTGGCAACCTATTTCTAACCGCAAATGGAAAAGACCAAAAAAAAATTGAGCACATGTAACATTTCTGAATACTAAAGCATTCAATTTCAGTACAGCAAAATTAATTGCAAAGGAAAAATCAATGACTTGCTGCACATTTATTAAAGTTCAAGAGTTCCCTCCTCAACCCTCTGTCATCTAATATACCAATGCACGTAGGAGCCAGCACATACTCAACCAGCACCCGATAATGCATGTCAAAATATCACTTAAGCCATTACGGATAGCAAAATGCTTGTGAAGCCAGATTCCTTTTTATTTAAAAAACATTCATAAATCTCACACGGGAATCTGGAGCATAAGATCCACCTCAGACAGACCTTCCTCAAAATAATTACAAGTCATGCACTTCCCTTCATCCTTAACAATGGTAGAAGACACAAAGGAAAGACATGTTTGAGAATGTAGGAGTGATTCTACGGTGATTGCCAACTTGGAGAATTTTTACAACACAGACCTTCAAACAAAGTGTGCGTTGCATGCACTGCCTGATTACTTCTCTTTTGGCTGAATACTTTTTTGAAATGTTGCATTGGAAGTCTCTTTCAAATGGATACCTGACGTAACTGGTCTGGTCTCGATGAAAAGTCTCTGCCCAAATCATTCCCCTCCATGGATGCTGCTTCAGAATTTCTCCAGCATATTGTGTGTGTAAGCTCATGATAATCCTTGTACTGTCTCGTCAAGTCTTTCTAATCATCATTCAACGCCCCACTGGCCCTAACCATCATGAACAGAAAATGCTGGGATGGCTCTCATGACTTGCAGAAGGATCTGGATCGGTTAGAAAAACGGGTGGAAAATGGCAGGTGGAATTTAATGCAGAAAAGTGCAAGGTGTTGCACTTCATTAGGACCAACCATGGTAAGTCTTAAACAGTGAATAATAGAGCATTGAGGAGTGTGGTAGTACAGAGGGATCTGGGAATACAGGTCGATAATTCATAGAAAGTAGCATCACAGGTAGACAGGATCGTAAAGAAAGCTTTTGGCGCATTGACCTTCATTAATCAAAGTACTGAGTACGGGAGATAGGATGTAATGTTGGAGTTGTACAAGACACTGGTGAGGTCTAGTTTGGAGTATTGTGTATAGTTTTGGTCAACTATCCACAGGAAGGATGTAAATAAGGTTAAAAGAGAACAGAGAAAATGTATAAGGATGTTGCTGGGTCCAGAGGAGCTGAGTTATGAGGAAAGATTGAATAGGTTAGGACTTTATTCCTTTTAACATGCAAGACTGAGAGGAGATTTGATAGAGGTATACAAAATTTTGAAGGGTATAGATACAGTACATGCAAGAGGGCTTTTTCCACTGAGGTTAAGTGGGACTACAACCAGAGGTCATGGGTTAAGAGTGAAAGGTAAAATGTTTGAGGGGAACATGAGGGAAAACTTCTTCACTTAGAGGATCTTGAGAGGGTGGAATGAGCTGTCAGCACAAATGGTGCATGCAAACTCGATTTCAATGCTTAAGTGAAGTTTGGATAAGTACTTTGATGGTTCAGGTTGATGGGAGAAGGCAGTTTAAATGGTTTGGCATGGACTAGATGGGTGAAAAGGCCTGTTTCTGTGCTGCACTTCTCTATGACTCTATCTCAGCAGGTCAGGCAGCAGCTGTGGAGAGAAACTGTCATAGTTTAGGTCTATGATCTTCTTATCCCCAGAACTTTATTGGGCAGGCTAGAATCTCTGCAGTGAAGATGAATCCATCTTCAGGCACCCTGCCCCAAGTGAGTATGAGGAAATGAAGAGTCAATTAAACAATGAGACTGTTTCTTTCTCTATGGGAACTGCCCAGCCTGCTGGATATTTGCATTATTGACAGATTTTAGTTCACATCTCCAGCATTTGTAAGATATGCTTTTCAATGAGTGACATACTGCAAATGTGACCTGGTAAGGTATCACTTCAGCTATTTCTCCACATCACTGAATCATTCAACAAGGATGATATTGTGCAGATCCAACAGTATTCCCAGCAGAGAGTCCACTACATGTAAAAGGCTCCATGAGTGCACGCACTGTGAAGATACGGAGCAATACAATTAAAAATAGAGTATTAAAATAATGTGCAAAGAAAACGTTAAGTGTAACACATGACAAGTAAATAATATTAATTGGTGTGATAATCAACTTATTCCATTCACAATAAGAGGTGAATTCAGTAAACCTATGATCGATTTCTTCTCAACCTTACTGCGGATTACTGAGAACCTGATTGGAATACATAATGTTGTACATACATTTCAGGAATGGGCTAGAGCACACCTAATAGCAGCAGCAAAGAATGAAGCAAATCATCCCACTGCATCTCTCCTGGCTCCTTAGAAAAATCCCGGGCAGAGTTCCATTCCCCAGCACTCTAAGGCTTTCTTGCAAATATTTGTACATATTACTCCTGACTCAACCTCTGTGCAGGCTTTTATTATGTAGGGCATTCCAATGCCTTCACTTTTCAGCAACTTAAACATGCAAAGCCTCCATTGTAATTTTGGGAATAATGCTCACCATCTTCCTGAGCTAACATAAAAACTGGCTTTGGGTTACAATCATTCCAATTACCCAAAGCAATGATAAACTGAAGGGATTATTCTTTATAATCTTCTGAAATGTTAGAGGAGTTGAAGTGATATTTTGACTTGAGAGAAACCTGATTAAGATGGAATTCTATGTATGCAACAAAATACTTACTATCTTAAACTGTTTATTATTTCAAACCTCCAGTCACTTGCCCAAAATAGTGCACTGAATTCATGACCACTCTTGCTGAAGTTATGTTAAAGAAAAACTGCCACTTTGAAGCAAGAATCACTTTGAAAGAGCATGCATACGTGCCCATTTTACGAAGAAATAGTCTGGGAAGTTCTTCAGCAGTTTGAACGGGGCACAACTGCGCAAGCACGTGGAGGTCAGCCAGTGAGAACAACGGGAGGAGTTTAAAAGCGAGCAGTATTGAAAAGGTGACGGTTATTTCTTCAGCGGTTTGAACGAGGCACGACTGCACAAGCACGTGGAGGTCGGCCAGTGAGAACAGCGGGAAGAGTTTAAAAGGAAGACATTCTTATACAGCAGGCATCAGAGGAGCAGGCGACGGAATAGAGGGAGAGAGAGTAGGAAGGCTTTGGCTCATCGGGGCTTCGGTGATAAAGGGTCGAGGTCAGGTAGGTTATCCATTTAAAATAAAGACAGAGAGTATGTGTGTGAGGCCGGTTTTCTGTGCTCGGTGTCAGTTGTGGGAGGTCCCAGAGACTCCCGGCCTCTTGGACAACCACATCTGCACCGGGTGCGTCGAGCTGCAGCTCCTTAGAGACCGCATTGGGGAACTAGAGCTGCAGCTCGATGACCTTCCACTGTTCAGGGAGAGTAAGGAGGTGATAGAGAGGAGCTATAGGCAGGTAGTCACCCCGGGACCACAAAAGACAGAGAAGTAGGTAACAGTCAAGAGAGGGAAGGGCAAGAAGCAGGTACTAGAGACTACCCCAGTGGCTGTCCCCTTAACAATGAATATTCTTGCTTGAGTAGGGGGGAACAGCCTACCTGGGGGAAGCAACAGTGGTCGCGCCTCTGGCACAGAGTCTGGCCCTGTGGCTCAGAAGGGTAGGGAAAGGAAGAGGATGGCAGCAGTGATAGGGGATTCTATAGTTGAGGGTCAGATAGGCAATTCTATGGATGCAGGAAAGAAATGTGGATGGTAGTTTGCCTCTCAGGTGCCAGGGTCCGGGATGTTTCTGATCGTGCCCACGATACTTTGAAGTGGGAAGGAGAACAGCCAGAGGTCATGGTGCATATTGGTACCAATAACATAGGTAGGAAAAGGGAGGAGGTCCTGAAAAGAGACTAAAGGGAGTTAGGAAAGAAGTTGAGAAGCAGGACCTCAAAGGTAGTAATCTTGGGATTACTGCCTGTGCCATGTGACAGTGAGTACAGGAATAGAATGAGGTGGAGAATAAATGTGTGGCTGAGGAATTGGAGCAGGGGGCAGGAATTCAGATTTCTGGATCATTGGGACCTCTTCTGGGGCAAGTGCGACATGTACAAAAAAGATGGGTTGCACTTGAATCCCAGGGGGACCAATATCCTGGCAGGGAGGTTTGCTAAGCCTATTGGGAAAAGTTTAAACTAGAAATGCCAGGGGTGGGAACCAAACTGAAGTGACGGAGGTAAGGGAGGTTGGCTCACAAATAGAGAAAGTTTGGAGACAGTGCGAAAGGGAGGATAGGCAGGTGATAGAGAAGGGACACGCTCAGTTTGATGGTTTGAGATGTGTCTGTTTTAATGCGAGGAGTATCCTGAATAAAGCGAATGAGCTTAGAGCGTGGATCAGGACTTGGAGCTATGATGTTGTGGTCATTACAGAGACTTGGATGGTGCAGGGGGCAGGAATGGCTACTTCAAGTGCCAGGCTTTAGATGTTTCAGAAAGAACAGGGAGGGAGAGATGAACTTACAAAAGGTTCAAAAACTAGGTAATTATATGAATCTAGAAGATTATAAAGTTAGCAGGAAGGTGCTTAAGAGTGAAATTAGGAGAGCCAGAAGGGGCCATGAGAAGGCCAAGGTGGACAGGATTAAGGAAAAACCCAAGGCATTTTACAAGTATGTGAAGAGCAAGAGGATCAGACGTGAGAAAATAGGTCCAATTAAGTGTGACAGTGGAAAACAGACAGACAGACATACTTTTTTGATCCCAAGGGAAATTGGGTTTTGTTACAGCTGCACCAACCAAGAATAGTGAAGAAATATAACAATATAAAACAATAATTAATTAATTAATTAATAAGTTAATCATGCCAAGTGGATGGAACCAGACTTTGCTTCCGTATTCACTACGGAAAAGGATCTTGGCAATTGTGGCGATGACTCGCAGTGGACTGAAAAGCTTGAGCATGTAGATATTAAGGAAGAGGATGTGCTGGAGCTTTTGGAAAGCATCAAGTTGGGTAAGTCACCGGGACCAGATGGGATGGATCCCAGGCTACTGTGGGAGGCAAGGGAGGAGATTACTGAGCCTTTGGCAATGACGTTTGCATCATCAATGAGGGTGGGAGAGGTTCCGGAGGATTGGAGGGTTGCAGATGTTGTTCCCTTATTCAAGAAAAGGAGTAGGGATAGCCCAGGAAATTATAGGCCAGTGAGTCTTATTTCAGTGGTTGATAAGTTGATGGAGAAGATCCTGAGAGGCAGGACTTGTGAACATTTGGAGAGGCATAATATGATTAAGAATAGTCAGCATGGATTTGTCAAAGGTAGGTCGTGCTTTACGAGCCTGATTGAATTTTTTGAGGATGTGACTAAACATATTGAAGGTAGAAGATATTGTAGTGTATATGGATTTTAGCAAGGCAGTTGATAAGGTACCCCATGCAAGGCTTATTGAGAAGGTAAGGAGGCATGGGATCCAAGGGGACATTGCTCTGTGGATCCAGAACTGGCTTGCCCACAGAAGGCAAAGAGTGGTTGTAGAAGGGTCATATTCTGCATGAAAGCCAGTGACCAGCGGTGTGCCTCAGGGATCTGTTCTGGGACCCCTACTCTTTGTGATTTTTATAAATGACCTGGATAAGGAAGTAAAGGGATGGATTAGTAAATTTGCTGATGACACAAAGGTTGGGGGTGTTGTGGATAGTGTGGAGGGCTGTCAGAGGTTACAGCAGGACATTGATAGGATGCAAAACTGGGCTGAGAAGTGGCAGGTGGAGTTCAACTCATAAGTGTGAGGTGGTTCATTTTGGTAGGTCAGTTATGATGGCAGAATATTGTATTAATGGTAAGACTCTTGGCAGTGTGGAGGATCAGAGGGATCTTGGGATCTGAGTCCATAGGACACTCAAAGCTGCTGCGCAGGTTGACTTTGTGGTTAAGAAGGCATACAGTGCATTGGCCTTCATCAATCGTGGGATTAAGTTTAAGAGCTGAGAGGTAATGTTGCAGCTGTATAGGACCCTGGTCAGACCCCACTTAGAGTACTGTGCTCAATTCTGGTTGCTTCACTAAAGGAAAGACGTGGAAGCCATAGAAAGGGTGCAGAGGAGATTTACAAGGATGTTGCCTGGGATTGGGTGGCATGACTTATGAGAATAGGTTGAGTGAACTCCGCCTTTTCTCCTTTGAGCGACGGAGGATGGGAGGCAACTTGATAGAAGTGTACAAGATAATGAGAGGCATTGATCGTGTGGATAATCAGAGGCTTTTCCCCGGGGCTGAAATGGCTAGCACAAGAGGGCATAGTTTTAAGGTGCTTGGAAGTAGGTACAGAGGAGATGTCAGGGGTAAGTTTTTTTATGCAGAGAGTGGTGAGTGCATGGAATGGACTGCTGGCAGCAATGGTGGAGCCGGAAACGATAGGGTATTTTAAGAGTCTGCTGGATGAGTACATGGAGCTTAGAAAAATAGAGGGCTATGGGTATAGCCTAGGTAGTTCTAAGGTAGGGACATGTTCGGCACAGCTTTGTGGGCCGAAGGGCCTGTATTGTGCTGTATGTTTTCTATGATTCTATTTTAAGGGTTTTGGCTGTGTGGTGGTAGAAACATCAATGCAATACAAATTCACACCATTCCAACTTCCATCAGTTACATCTCAAAAAAATATTGACACATCGTATCAATATGTTACGACATTACAAATTTCAACTATATCTCTATGAATGCAAGCTTAATTCAGGATGTCCAGTTTAGCAATCCACACAAACAAGCCTGCTACAAAGCCAATGAGATACATTTGCAGCAGGTGAGAGTAGACAAGATAACGTGATATGTTCTATACCTGAGACCGCAGACACACTTGGTGCTGTGGCCCCCAGGTGGATTCAATTGAGTCTGGTGAGAGAAACCTAAGATGAAAGTCAAAGGTGCCTTCTGCTCCACATTTAATGAAGTATCAGGTCTTTATACTGCATATTTACCATGGTACTAGTTATCTGGTTATTGGGTCAACAGCAGATGCCTAATTACTTGATCCAAATCAAGATGGCAGCGTGACGCAGCAGCTTGAAGCGGCCACTCCGGAGCTGATATCTGTATTTGTTAAGCAGGGTGCCGTGCTCAATCCTAATCTGATGAAAAACGGATGTGGGAGCACGGAAGAACATCTGGAAATCTCCAGAAAGGCCCTCTTCGTTGCTGCTGCTGCGAGGTCCGGGTCTCTGCAGAGAAGAACAGGCCCCAGTCCTCGGGGTCGCGTTGCTGATGGCCGCCGGCAGGGGCGTCTTAATACGCTCGGCAGAGGATGGTGCTCGGAGAAGCTGTGCCGGAGGCTCGGAGGTTCGACGGACACGGAGTCCGCTGCGGTCGGAGCGCTTTCACTGTGTGCTGCATCTATGAGGCTGGGTTCGACGGCGCCATCGAAGTCCATAGCGGGGGTATTCCCTTCTGCCACCTGCGTGGGATGACGAGTCTATCGGGACCCTGAGAACTTGTGGAAACTGTGTGGTGGTTTCTTTTGAACTTATAGTCTTTTAACATCTCTGGACTATTTTTACTGTGCCCATGGTCTGTTTTTTTAATCAATTATGCTATTGTTTGCACTGTTGTAACTATGTGGTTTTGTGCAGGTCTTGTAGCTTTAGTCTTTGGTCTTGTTTTGTCTGGTGGGATTGGAGCTCCTTTCCGGGGAATGCGCTAAGATGGTAGCGCGATATTAATATGCAACAGCCTCTCCGGACTCTGGATTGGGGATTGCCAAACGTTATGTGGATTTTCTGGTGTAGTCTGTTTTGTCGTGTGCTTTTGTGATATCATTCTGGAGGAACATTGTCTCATTTTTTTTTAACTGCATTGCATTTGTGGTTTCTAAATGACAATAAACTGAATCTGAATCTATTCTCCTTCTCATGGGATCAAGGGTGATTTAAGTTCCATGATGGCTCTGTGGATTCCAGGGAGCTCATGAGGCCATTAAAACTACAGACTCTTTCACAAATGCACAAGATGCAGGCGAGTGGAACAGGCAGTGGGTAGTTTGTGAGGAGGTTTCACTTCTTTCTCTGCTTTCCCAGAGCTTTTGTGCACTCCCACCACACGACCTCAATATTTTTAATGTTCTAAATGTTCCTCCACTTTGGGTGATTACAGGCATCTTAGAGAAGGCAAATATTCACAACAGATCTGACCAGAGCCCTCAAGGCCCCAGCACAGCCTTGGCTCAAGTACTGAACAAGGCATTTGAAGATCAAAACTTCAGCCTGGCATAAAGCTTATTGTCTACTGAGCAGCAACAAACTCTGCCCTCATGGGAACCAGACTCCTTGCAGTAAGACTTCACAAGACACTGGAAAAATGCCATCAACAGTTTTCTTCAAAATCCTCAAATTCAGTGGAAAGGCAAGTAAACAAGCATCAATATCTCGAGAGATTCTGCAGAAGCTGGAAATCCAGAGTAACACACACAAAATGCTGGAGGAACATAGCAAGTCAGGCAGCATCAATAGAAATGAAAAAACAGGTAATGTTTTGGGGAGAGACCATTCATCAAGACTGGAAAAGAAGGAAAAGATGACAGAATAAGAAGGTAGAGGAAGGGATCAAACATCAATGCCCTCTCTCAGGCAAACATGCTCACCCCTGCAGCACCCGTTATAGATTGTCAGTTACAGTAGGCAAGCCATGTTGTTCGCACACCCCTCATCATAAAGTCATAGGAAAGTATTGCACAGAAACAAGTCTTTTGACCCTTTGAGTCCATGCCAAAACCATTTAAACTGCCTACTCCCTTCAACCTGCACTGGGACCATAGCCCTCCATAGCTCTACTATCCATGTACATATCCAAACTTCTCCTAAAAAAAACTCCTGAAAAACATTATCCTGAACTCTCTTATGGGAAGAAATTAACAGACATGCAGAAATTAACAAAGCCTCCAAAAAGTATCTTCAGTGACTCTCAAAGCTCAGGCCTAACACCTGACAAAGAACCCACCTGGAAGTCTACTCTGGTCTGGCACATTTGTAGAAGAGCCTGGGAATGTAACTGCAGTGCATTTTGTTAAGGCTGCATTCTGAAGACTCTGTGAATCAATAGTAGAGGAAGTCAACATTTACCATGGTTGATGAAGTGCCAATCAGGCAGATTGATTTGTCTTGAATCATGTCAAGCTCTTTGAGTGTTGCTGGCTCTGCACTCATGTAGGCGAGTGGAAAACATTTCATCACACCTCAGCTAACCTTTGTAGATGGTGGAAAAGCCTTACTTTATTAACAGACATATCAATTGCCACAGGATAACCTGCCTCAGATTAACTCTTGCAGTCACCATAACTAAGGGTGGTTGGGTGGTTTGTGAGATGAGCTTGGTGATGTTTTTGATGGTGAATTCAGAAACTTGTTTTGATCTCTCCTACCAGAGTCACTGACTGGCACTTTTGTGTCATCAATGTTACTTGTCACTTCTCATTCCATGCCTGAATAATGTCTTGGTCTTGTTACAGGCAATCACTGACAGTTTCATTTGCCTAAGGGCTGTAAAGACAATTGAACACTGTGCTAGCTAAAGTGAACATTCCCACTTCAGACCCTGTTATGTCCGGAACTGGGATGATTGGCTTTGACCCATTTTGAAAGGGATAGATAAGATAGAAGTAGGAAAGTTGTTTCCATTGGTAGGTGAGACTCGAACTAGGGAACAATGCCTCAAGATTCAGTGGAGATGTTTTAGGATGGAGATGAGAAACTGTTTTTCCCAGAGTGGTGCATCTGTGGAATTCTCTGCCCAGGGAAGCAGTTGAGGCTTCTTCACTAAATATACTTAAGAAACAGTTAGATAGGTTTTTACATAGGAAGGGAATTACGAGTTATGGAGAAAAGGCTGGTAGATGGAGCTGAGTTTACGGACAGATCAGCCATGATCTTATTGAAAGGCAGGACAGGCTTGATGGGGTGGATGACCTACTCCTGCTCTTAATCCTTAAGTTTTTATTTCTATTTGTGTAAGTTATGACTCCAGCCATGTGAGTTTCACTTTGATACCATTGGAGTTCAGCTCTACCATTACCCTTAATGCTGTCTTGACATCACAGTCAAGGTTCAGCTCTTTGCTCCATCATTGGACCAAGGAGACTGATGAGATCTGGGAGTGTATTGGTCCTGGCACAACAAAACTAGGCATCAGCAAGTAAATTATTGGTGAACAAGTGCCAAATATCAGCATGGGCAACAATAGCTTCCATAAATTTGTTGATGATTGAGAGTGCGTTGATAAGACAGTAATCTGCCAGACTTTAATTGTCCTGCTTTTTGAGAATCAGAATCAGGTTTATTATCACTGGCATATGATGTGAAATTTGTTAACTTAGCAGCAGCAGTTCAATGCAATACATAAAATAGAAGAAATAAATAAATCTTATTCAGTATATACAGTATACGTATAGTGAACAGATTAAAAATCGTGCAAAAATAGGAATACTGTATACTAAAAAAGTGAGGTAGTGTCCAAGGGTTCAATGTCATTTAGGAATTGGATGGCAGAGGGGAAGAAGCTGTTTCTGGATCGCTGAGTGGGGGCCTTCAGGCTTCTGGACCTCCCACCTGATGGTAACAGTGAGAAAAGGGCATGCCCTGGGTGCTGGAGGTCCTTAATGATGGAAGCTGCCTTTCTGAGACAGATTCCTGGGTACTTCGTAGGCTAGTACCCAAGATAGAGTTGACTAAATTTACAACCCTCTGTAGCTTCTTTTGGTCCTGTGAAGTAGATCCCCCCCCCCACCCCCCACCATACCAGACAGTGATGCAGCTTGTCTGCTTGACCTGCTGTATGCAAACGTACAGGATGCATATAGTGCATCCCCGCTGCCTGCACTGGGGAAAGTTGATCACAACCTGGTTTTGTTACAGTCAAGATATAAATCAATTGTGATGAGGCATCCCACTACCACACGCTCTTTTAGAAAGTGGACTCCTGAAGCTGAACAGGCCCTGAGAGATTGCTTCGGTACTACTAACTGGGATGTACTGCAAGGGGGGCTCTGTGGGGGCGTTGAGGAGGTCACTGAATGCACAACGGACTATATTAATTTTTGTGTGGATGCGGTTGTTCCTGTTAGAACTGTTCGCTGCTATCCCAATAATAAGCCCTGGATCACTAGTCACATCAAAGGCCTCCTAAACCAGAAGAAGAGGGCCTTTAAAGATGGTGATCGGTTGGAGCTTAAAAGAGTTCAGAAGGAACTCAGAGTACAGATAAGGGGGGCAAAGGAGCAGTATAGGAGAAAGTTAGAACAAAAGCTGCAGGAAAAAAGCATGAAGGAGGTGTGGGATGGGATGAAGATCATCACCGGATGTGGTGCAAAGCGGGGGGCAAACATAAGTGGAGATGTGGAGAAAGCGAACCAGCTGAACAACTTCTTCAATAGGTTCGACAGCACAATCTCACCCTCACTGCAGAACTCCACACCAGGCTTACTTCCCTCACAGGAAAATATCCACTCACAGGAGACCTGGCCCACGCCCAGGTTTACGGCTGCACAGGTGGAAGGTCAACTGAGGAAGATCTGTACCAGCAAGGCGGCTGGACCGGATGGAGTTTCCCCACGATTACTGAGGGCCTGTGCGACTGAACTGGGAGAACCACTACAGCGCATCTTCAACATGAGTCTAGATCAGAGAAGAGTACCCAGACAGTGGAAAACATCTTGTATTGTCCCGGTACCGAAGAAACCACAACCAAAGGAGTTGAATGACTTCAGACCTGTTGCCTTGACGTCGCACGTGATGAAGACCATGGAGCGGCTGATAATACAGAATCTGAGGCCACAAACCAGGCACGCCCGGGATCCGCTTCAGTTTGCGTATAAGGAGAAGGTGGGAGTGGAGGATGCTATCACGTATTTGCTGCACAAATCACTCTCTCACCTAGATGGGGTCAGTTGTGCTGTGAGGATTACATTCCTTGACTTCTCTAGTGCCTTTAACACCATCCAGCCCAAGATCTTAAAGCACAAACTAACGGAGATGGGAGTAGACTCTCACATGGTGGATTGGATAGTGGACTACTTGACAGATAGACCTCAGTATGTGCGGTTGGGAGACTGTAGGTCTGACACAGTGGTCAGCAGCACAGGAGCGCCACAGGGAACCGTACTCTCTCCGGTCCTGTTCACCCTGTACACATCTGACTTCCAATATAACTCGGAGTCCTGCCATGTGCAGAAGTTCGCTGATGACACGGCCATAGTGGGGTGTGTCAGGAATGGACAGGAGGAGGAGTATAGGAAACTGATACAGGACTTTGTGATATGGTGCAACTCAAACTACCTGCGTCTCAATGTCACCAAGACCAAGGAGATGGTGGTGGACTTTAGGAGATCTAGGCCTCATATGGAGCCAGTGATCATTAATGGAGAATGTGTGGAGCAGGTTAAGACCTACAAGTATCTGGGAGTACAGTTGGACGAGAAGCTAGACTGGACTGCCAACACAGATGCCTTGTGCAGGAAGGCACAGAGTCGACTGTACTTCCTTAGAAGGTTGGCGTCATTCAATGTCTGCAGTGAGATGCTGAAGATGTTCTATAGGTCAGTTGTTGAGAGCGCCCTCTTCTTTGTGGTGGCGTGTTGGGGAGGAAGCATTAAGAAGAAGGACGCCTCACGTCTTAATAAGCTGATAAGGAAGGCGGGCTCTGTCGTGGGCAAAGTACTGGAGAGTTTAACATCGGTAGCTGAGCGAAGGGCGCTGAGTAGGCTACGGTCAATTATGGAAAACCCTGAACATCCTCTACATAGCACCATCCAGAGACAGAGAAGCAGTTTCAGCGACAGGTTACTGTCGATGCAATGCTCCTCAGACAGGATGAAGAGGTCAATACTCCCCAATGCCATTAGGCTTTACAATTCAACTGCCAGGACTTAAGAACTTTTTTTAAAGCTATTATTAATGCTTTTTGAGTTAGTGATTTAGATGCATATCATATTATTACTGAGTTAAGTATTGTATGTAATGAGTTTTTGCTACAACAAGTGTATGGGACATTGGAAAAAATGTTGAATTTCCCCATGGGGATGAATAAAGTATTATCTATCTATCTATCTATCTAGAATGCTTTCTCCGGTACATCTATACAAGTTTTTGAGTGTATTTGTTGATATACCAAATCTCTTCAAACTCCTAATAAAGTATAGCCACTGTCTTGCCTTCTTTATAACTGCCTCGATATGTCAGGATGGGACCAGGTTAGATCCTCACAGATCTTGACACCCAGGAACTTGAAACTGCTCACTCTCTCCACTTCTGATCCCTCTATGAGGATTGGTATGTGTTCCTTCGTCTTACCCTCCCTGAAGTCCACAATCAGCTCTTTCATCTTACTGATGCTCAGGGCCAGGTTGTTACTGTGGCACTATTTCACTAGCTGGCACATCTCATTCCTGTACGCCCTCTCGTCACCACCTGAGATTGTATCATCAGCAAATTTATAGATGGTATTTGAGCTATGCCTAGTCACACAGTCATGGATATCGAGAGAGTAGAGCAGTGGGCTAAGCCCACACCCCTGAGGTGCACCAGTGTTGATCGTCAGCAAGGAGAAGATGTTACCACCAATCCACACAAATTGTGGTCTTCCATTTAGGAAGTTGAAGAGGGAGGTACAGGGGACCAGGTTCTGCAACTTCTCAATCAGGACTGTGGGAATGAAGGTATTAAATGCTGAATGGTACATATCTGGCCAATCTTCCACATTGCTGAATAGATGTCAGTGAACAGCTTGGCTTGAGGCACAGCTAGTTCTAAAGTGTACGTTTTCAATGTTGCTGTAGAGAAGTTTTCTGGTCTGACCACTTTTACCATATCCTGTATTCTCATCAGTTTCCTGATATTACAGGAACTGAATAGATTTAGCTGGTGATTTGCTTTTGTGACAGTGGGGATCTCAAAGCGGATCATCTGTTCTGCACTTCTGACTGAACATAGTAACAACTAATTCAGGCTTTTCTTCAGCATTAACATGTTGGGTCCCAATATCATTGGTACGAGGACATTCTTGAAGTCTCTTCTTTTTGTCTGTTTAACTGCTTACCACCATTCATGAATAGACGTGGTAGGGCTACGGAGCCACTTATCTGAGTCGTAGGCTGTGTGACTGTTTAGCTTTGCCTTTTGCATGTTGTTCAGTACACATCGATCCTAAAGGCAACTCCACTGGGCCAGCACATCATGATGTTTGATGCTGCTCTCAGCATGCCCTCCTGCACACTCATTGAATCAGAGCAGATCCCTTGGTATCATACCTATAGTGAGAGCCATGATGGGTCATGAGGTTTATAGAATTTGGTAGAGTACACTTCTACTACTGCTCCTATTGGTAATGGTCCATGGGCCGAATGAACACTCACTTTTGACAACCTTGATCATTTCTACCCCACTCAACAATTTGTAGAGCTATACAACACGTTGGAAGGTGTCTTTGATGTGAGATTGCTTGTTATTTTGTTGACAAGTCAAAGATCCAAAAGGCATTAAATGACTATTGAAAGCTTTGGCAAAAACCTTCATATCCAACAGTATGCCATTAACTAATCTCCAAAGGTAGTTCATGTCTTTGGGCAGCCTGATTCACTATTGACAGTGGGTGCAAGGAAGTTTGGGATATGGTATTCACTTCTGGTCACCATTAACCTGGAAAGAGTGTAGAGGAGATTTATAAGGATGCTGTCAGGACTCAAGGGACTGAGTTACAGAGGGAGATTGAGCAGGATGGGAGAAGTGGAGCACAGGTGAATGGGGAGTGATCTTATAGAGGCGTATAAGTTATGAGGAGCATAGGTAGGGTGAATTTGCAGAGTCTATTCCCCCAGAGTCGGGAAATCAAATCTATGCCCTCCAGTTCTTAAGATCAGAGTTTATTAGGTACCTGAGGGGCAACATTTTCACCCAGAGGGTGATCCATCTATGGAATGAATTGCCAGTGGAAATTGTTGAGGTAGGTACATTAACAAGTTGGACAGGTACATGGGTAGGAAAGGATTAGAGACAACCAAGGACAAATGGGATTAACATGTGAGAATCCTGGTCAGCATGGACCAGGCTAGGTGCTCTATGACTCTAAGTGATCAGAGCAATTTCTCCCTTCTGCATCTTAATAAAGGTGGCTGGATTACCTTGTAGCTGTTGGACAGAAAGCTTACTTAGGATAGGTTGAGGGAGGGATAATGCATTTAAGTTTAGCAATTGCTGGCTAATTCTCCTGGCTTTAAAATAGATATCACTTTGGATGCTGCCAGCCTTGGAGGATTTCCTTAGTCTGAGAAACAAGGCTGGCAAAACACAGCCATTTGTTTGTATCAAGGAATACAGGACATATGGTACCCATCAGTAGAGTGTTCAGTTTTCCAAATCATACAAGCTGCTGTAAAAGTAGAGGAGAAAATGTGGAGAGCTTAAACTTCACTCTTTGCTAAAGTGGTAGGTATTGCTTTGGAGTTAGTAGGTCAGGTACGGTTACATTTGCACAAGCCTTCAGCATATCTCGGAGACCAGAATAGACCACCATGTCATCAGATCAAATTCCAGGATTGCCTGGAAAATCTGTCTGATAGTTCTTTCTCTCCAAAATAGACTAACTGAGGAAGGTGTTAGTGCTTTGTGCCCCATGCCATACAAACTCTTTAAGGAAAGGGAGACACTGTAAATTACAAGGGAGCTGTCAAGTTTATAAAATATTGAATATTGAAAATTTAATTCCAAACTTCACACAAACTGCAACAATAACTACTGCTGGAATGCTAGTTACATGGCTACAAGGATAAACCCAACTCCTGAAAAATAGTAGTCTGTGAACTTGTCAGGTATTTATAGAATTGTATCAAGTATGGAAAACTTGGGGCTTTCACGCCAAAAGATTGGGGAGCATTGGTTAAGGAATGTAGAAGTATTGCTGCTAAAACTTAGTCCCCTGCAACTTAGCTTTGCCTTGGATCAGCATTCTACAGATTATTTTCTTTAGCTTCTTTGGATAATTCTGGCAATAGTTCCTCACTTTCAGCAACATGACAAAATGGAAAAACAGCATGCTTGGTCATTCTAGCAAACAATGAGTGACTAAGCTGTGGCAAGGAGTTGTACTTCAATACCTACAAATATGATAATGGGGTGGTGTAAAGAGTTTTTGAGAATTTTACAGGACCATCTGAGATGCCATTGTCTGCTGTTGTTTGTCACGAGTGGCAGCTAGTTCTGTGGCAGCATAAATGAGATCAATAGAGGCTGGTGTTCAATCTAATTGCTCATTTGCACAGTCCATAAAAACACATCACCACCCTGATAATTTGAACATTTTACACCGTTCTTGCTTGTCTTTTTTGATCTCCTGCATGGCTTTGAACTGAACATAAAGCACAGCACACAGCACTAACCTGCTAAATGTTACTTAGCTTGACGCCATTTTAACAAAGAGAGAAAAAGCAAGATAACCTCTGGAAAATATTATTCCAACCTAATGGCTTTGCAAATATCAAGAGGTATTGCTTTTAACCTAACCCACAAAATAGCCACTTTCATTACGAAAATTTTCAGCAACGTTGTCCATTTCAAACCCTTCTTTCACTCTGTCAATCTCTAAGAATGACAGACAAGGGGCACTCTGGGACAGAAGCAAAATAAAAGCTGCTGATTAATTCTCCTTGGCACTATGCCTCGGTCACTACTATTGAAATATGCTACTTGACATCAGCAGAAATTCCATTACCCATGTTATACATCACACCTTCAAAACGAGACTTCCAAATTGATGCCACATGACAATCCATCTTCCAAAAATTCTAATGAACAGACCCACAACGCTATAATACTTTGAGTTTGTAACTATTCTGGATCTAGAGTGAAGCTACCATGCTAAGATATCTTAAGGTCTAAAGTACACATCAACACTGTTAAGGGTCTTGCCATTAAATGCACACTGTCCCTTTACGTTTGATCTCCCAAAGTGCAATACTTAACACATGGTCAGGTTAAACTCCATCTGCCATACCTCTGCCCAAATCTGCAACTGATCTATATCTCAGTGTATCTTTTGCCAGTTTTCTACACTATCCATAACACCACTGATCATGGTATTGTTCACAAACATAGTAACTCAACTATTTAAGTTGTAATCTGGGTCCTATATATCACAAACAGCAGAGGTCCCAATATGGAAAACCATTAATTACAGATTTCCAACCAGAGTAAGTCCCATAGACCAGTGCTCTTTGTCTTCTATGGGCAAGCCAATTACGAGTACAAACATGGATTCACCATGGATCCCATGCATCTTTATCTTCTGGATGAACCTTCCACAAAGAACCTTGTCAAACACCTTACTAAAATTCATGTAGACAGCATCCATAGCTCTACCCTCAATCACATTGGTCAATCCCTCAAAAAAACTCAGCTGAGTTAGTGAGTACTGTTGAAAGGTTTCAGCTTGAAATGTCGACTGTTTATTCATTTCCATAGATGCTGCTTGACCTGCTGAGTTCCTCCAGTGCTTTGCCTTGGATTTCCAGCATCTGCAGATTTTTCTCATGTTTAAGTTAGTGAGACATGACCTTGTCAAGGCTCCATCATCACATCTCTTGCTCCTCTCAATAATGCAAAGTATAATCTCATCTTGCCCTAGGGTCCTAGCCAGCTTCATTTTCTTTGAGACCCAACACAACCTCCTCCTTTATTTTGAAATGCACAAGCACATTAGCATGCTTCACACTGATCGCCTTGTCATCTATGTCCTTCTTGGCAGCAAGTACTAATGCAAAGTACTCAAAGCACAGGCTCCTTCCTTTACCCTTGAGTGGTCCTATCCACTTCCTGGTCACCCTCTTGATGGATGCATAGAATGCCTTGGGGATTGTCTTTAACTCTACTTGCTAAGGACTTTTCAAGGCCCCTCTTAGCTTCCTAAATTCCTTTCTTGAGTTATTTTCTGTAATCTTTATAATTCTCAAGGGCTCTGTTTGATTTCAATTTCCTAAACCTCATATATACTTCATTTTTCTTCTTGACTAATTTCATTGCATCTCTTGACATCCAAGGTTCCTTTATCTTGCCATCCTTGTCCTTCCTTCTTACTGGAATAATTCTGTCCCTTGTATTATGTGCAGTCGGTCTTTACACATCCTCCACGTATCATGCCATGTGACTTTCCCTAGTTCCTGCTCCAATTTAATACTCTCCCACAAAGTCCACACTTAACCTTGTCTATCTTTCTGTTCCCAAACTGTTCTCTGACTGAAAGGTCCGTCATTTGGCCATCTCATTTCTCAATATAAAGTTCAATATGGTCCATCTTTTAGTTGGACCATCCACATAATGATTTAAGAAACCCTCTTGATTGTACCTAACAAATCTTGCCACTACTAAATCTCTCACACTAGGAAGATCTGAGTCTATACCGGGGAAATTGAAGTCACCCACTACAACAATCCTAATCTTTCTGCTTATCTGTGCTTCAATGGCCCGGTGGCTATTGGGGTGTCTGTAGTCTAATCCCAGGCTGCTTGCTACTTTCTTATTTTTGAGTTCTAATGGATGGCCCCTCCATTATATTCCCAAAGTGCAGCTGTGATACTGCCTCTGATTAATAGCGCAACTCCATCCCACTTCCATCTCTTCTATCTTTTCTGACACACAAGCACTCTGGAACATTAAGCATCCATTCTTGTCTCTCCCTCTCTCAACCAAGTCTCTGTTATGCCACATCATCATAGTTCCACGTACTTAAGTTCATCACCCATATCCAGAATACTCTTAGCATTAAAATACACACACTTCAAACTGGCCATCTTATTGTATCCATTATCTTAAGATAATATCCATTATATTTAAGGCCCAGTCTGTTCTTACTGGTCACGATATCTACCTTCCTCTCATCCCTGCACTTTCTGACTTCAAGTTCCCATCTCCCTGTCAAACTAGTTTAGATCCCTCTGAGTAACACCAGTGAGTCTCCCAACCAGGATACTGGTTCACCTTAGGTAAGGTACAACCCATCCTTCTCATACTGGTCACTAGTGCCCCAGAAGAGGTTCTAGTGATCCAAGAACCTGAAACCCTGCCCCCTGCACATATTCATCCATTCAATCTTTCTATTCTGTATTCACTGGAGTTTAGAAGAATGGGGGGAGGGACCTCATTGAAACCTATAAAATATTGAAAAGCCTAGTGGACGTGGAGAGGATATTTCCTATACAGAGAAAGTTTGAGACCAGAGGTCATGGCCTCAAAATACAAGAATGCTCCTTTAAAAAAAATTATAGTTTATTTACTGATACAATGCTGAATAGGCCCTTCTGGCCCAATGAGCCACACTGTTTAGTAATTCACCTATTTAACCCTAGCCTAATCACAGGGACAATTACAATGACCAATTAACCTACTAACCAAAACATCTTCGGATTGTTGGAGGAAACTGGAGCACCTGATGCATACTCACACAGTCACAGAGAAAACGTACGAACTCCTTACTGATGGCACTGCGTTGAACTCCGAACACCCCAAGCTATATTAGTGTCGTACTAACTACTACTCTACTGTGGTACCATAAAACAAAACTGAGATGAGAAGGAACTTCTTTAGCCAAAGGGCGGCGAACCTGTGGACTTCATTGCCATAGATGGCCGTGGAGGCCAAGTCATTGGGTATATTTAAAACAGAGGTTGATAGATTCTTTATTAATAAAGGTGTCAAAGATTACAGGGAGAAGACAAAAGAATGGGTTTGAAAGGGATAATACTTCCTTCCAATATTTTTCAAGATTCAGACAAGTCCAAAACATATGAATTAGTGAAGCTTCTCCATTGTTACATCTATCACAATAGGGAGATATATCAGAATAAAAATGAGACAGCTTATCTTTAGTCATGTGAGCCCTATGAACCACTTTAAATTGTAGAAGGGAATGATGGGCACATAACGAAGAGGTATTAACTAATTTAAAAATTTCATTCCAAGTATTCTCAGAAATTGGAATCTGTAAAAATCTCAGAGATTTTTAATTTTGTCTAAAGGAATATTTCTCATTCCCAACAACATACCATAAATATTCGATATAGATCCATGATGGAAGGGTTTCAAATTAAAAATTGTATCAAGTAAATTATTATCTGGACTTTTCCGAAATGCACATATGTACTTGAGAACACAAAAAGTCTCTAATTTGTAGATATTGAAAAAAATGGGCTTTGGGTAGGCTATACTTAGTTGACAGTTGTTCAAATGAAGAGAGACTATCTCCAACAAACAAATCCTGAAAACATTTAATACCCAATCTATTCCACCCTTTAAAAGCTTTATCGGTGCTTTTTAAAGTAAAATTTAAACCTAATCCTTTGACTGCCTTATTTGGTATTGTTGGTGGAAATTATATTATTTGAGACACACGATTTGCACATTTTGGCTTTTATTTCTCTTATAGCCAGGAGGGCATTGTTGCTTAAGTGGAAGGATGCCACTCTGCCAACTCATACTCATTGGTTAAATGATGTTATGCCATGCTTAAATTTAGAGAAGATTCGCTGTTCAATTTCTGAACCTAGACAACATTTTTTAATATTGTGGGGATCTTTTTTGAATTACTTTCAAAATTTTTGATTTGCTATTAAGCACAGATGTTGGCTAATAATATGTTTTACTACATGATAAGGATTTTTCTTTTTTTTTTAAACCAAACAGCTGTTTTTTGTTCTGGTAGTGGGTTTAGATTTTTTTGTATAATAAAATTATTTCTTTTCAAAATTATGTTTAAATTTAATTTATATGGATATGGGGTAATGAGACTATATTTGTGATTCCAATATATTGTTATCGATATATATTATATATCCTATTGTACTCTATATTCTTTTATGTAAGAAATCAATAAAAATATTGAAAAGAAAGAAAGGGATAATAAATAAGCCATGATTGAATGGTCGAACAGACTCAGTGGGCAGAATGGTTTAATTCTGTTCCTAGGTTTTACGGTCTTATTCCTGCCCTGACAAGCACATGGCACTGGGAGTAATCCAAAGATTGCTACCTTCAAGGGTCTGCTCTTCATACTTTTTCCTAACTCTCTACAGTCACTGTGCAGGACCTCTTCCCCCTTTCTCCCACATCACTGGTACCAAAGTGCACCACCAACTCTGAGTCTCACACTCCCCCACCAGAATGCTCTGCAACTACTTTGAGAAATCCTTCACCCTGGACCCCAGGAGACAGTTAATCCTTCTGGTGTCTTTTCCATGGCCGTGGAATTTCCTATCTGTCCCTCTACCTAAAGATTTGCCTACCACTATTGCTTTGCTTGGTTTTCCTACTGGAAAATCTTCTCACAGTCTAGACTTTCCCCAACCAACAATCAACCACACAGTCAACTTTCATAATGGCAACACAAACAAAATGCTGGAGAAACTCAGCGGGTCAGGCAACATCAGTAGAAAGGAATGAAGTGTCAATGTTTTGGACCAAGATCTTTCATCAGGACTGGTACTGAAAACTTCTTACTATGCAAGTACATTCAAGTCCAAATCAATACCATACAGCACAAAAATATACAATATACATTTATTTCCAGATCTTTGGCTTTCTCATGTCCAAGTATTGCAGACAGATAAGCTATATTATAAATATCATAATTATTAGGCACAGAAAGTCTAGAACAATGGCAAATTCATTACCCCAGCATTCGCTATTCAGTGTCTTTTGCCAGATTGCTGGCACAAAACTTGTGTGAACTCCCCTTTTTGCAAAAAAGAAATGGGAAGTAATCACGAACAAAAATCTGTAAAGCCTATTCATGAGCTATGGAAAATTAATTAATTGCTATTCTCTCTGCACAAAGACAACATTGTGAAATGAAATGGTAAATATTGCTGCTTAGGTGCAGCACCCATGAAGACAAAACAACTGAGGATTGAGATCAGGCGATTACTCCTGACTCAGATTTACACAATACTTGATGCTCTCTGAGCTTTGTTCTAAAGTGGTGATGATTCATTTCATACAGTTCACCAATTCAACACCTTCACTTTAAGCAGACACAACATAAATGAAAATGTCCCCAAATTTAAATTTTAATTTCAGCCTGACACAAAGCAAATATAGCTTGTCAAGGTGAAAACACTTGCTATTTATTACTGCCTGGATGCAGTAAAATTTCACATCGTTGGAACAAACTACCAGAAACTCCGATGAACATTGAGCATGCAAGTATTAGAGCAATCACTTTTTGAGAGGAAGTGGAATTTTAAAAGTTTGGCAGTTGTTTCATGAAAGTACATACCAGCCATCTTCATGAACAGAACAACTGAAGTGCAGTGCAAGAAACGCAACAAGAAATAAATCAACAGATGAATGAGGTGAATTCTAATCATAAGGTGAGACTGACTGGTCATTACATCGGTGGCGATTGCTCAGAAAACCACTTTCAAACTGTCCACCTTCTCATGCCAGCCCTACCCTGTGCCACTGGCAGGAGGAATTCTCCCAGCCTTTAAATCAGCAGGTGGACTCCTGTCATTCAGCAATCTACCTCTGCTAAGGTTTTCTCAGCAGAACTGGATGCTTGAATGCCAAAAGGCTTTGCTGAGAGAGCCCAGATCTTTCTCAGGGTCTCTGTATCAGGCATTATGGAAGTAATGTGCCAAATGTTTGCCTGGCCACTTACACAACAAAAATCTGCACTCCTTGACATACATCAAAAGTGCTGAGTGCATGACTGAGCTTGACAGGTCAATCCCAGCATTCAGTGCACCCAGGGTAATGGGAGTAGGAGGGGGAGACAAGGGAGAGGATGGCCACATGACAGGTTCTGATGAAGGGTCTTTAAAAAGCAATATTAACGGTTCCTCTTCCCACAAATGCTACCTCAGCACCTCAGTACTCTCAGCTCTATTTTTGACACCGTTGAGGTGTTTGGAAATCTGAATTTGGTTCAGATGGCCCATAAAATTGTTTGACTAAAATATGAACTTGCAAGGCACAGGTAAATAATCAAATGAAAGCCTTAATAATGTAAAATAATTAAGTTTTAAATTACACTTGCATTCCCTTTTTGTAGAAGCACAAGTGGTATTTCTCATTGTGACCTTTGTTTTGTGTAAGTAATATAGCTGAGAAATATCACCAATGGTTTCCACGCTAATCAACTATAAAACAATTTCATTAATGGACAGCTTGACTGGTTATAAGACTTTCTCTTTCCCATCCCAGACTACCTTTGAATGTCCTGTCAAACCCAAGTACTCAGCAAGCTCGAAGAATGGCAAATGGCTTAGTTACAGCTGAAATTTGTCAATAACTAGTACAGCAGACATCAGTTGGACAATCTGGCCCATTACCTCCATGACATGTTTGGGAACGTTATCAACAACAGTCCAATCAGATTCAAATTTATTTACCACATGTACACCGAAACGTACAGTGAAATGTGTTAACCAGCAACACCCACAAGTGTTGCCATACATTCTGGCACCAGCGTTTCATGCCAACAATGTTTAGGAGGACAATACAAGCAGCCACAGCAACCATAAAACAAAACAATAACAGCAAAGTGACCTCCTTTTCCCAACCCTCCCAACGACCCACCCACACACACATACAGACTTCCGGTCCCACGACAGGCCATGTCTGGGTCTCCAGTCTTTGTTCCCAGAGTGTCAGACTTGCAGATATCAGGCCTCCAACTTTGGACTTCACCCAGGACTCACTGATCACTGGTTTGACCTTCAGGGTTCAGCCTATGGATGCCACAGATCTTTGACCCTGGTGACCTAAGCGCCTCTACCTTCAGTCTTTAACCTTTAGGCTTCTACCTCCAGACTTGCCAAATATAGCTTTGCCCTTTGGACTTCTCCAGCTTGACCTTCGGGCCTTGACTTGCAGACTCACACAGACCTCTGATCCCAGCGACGGGGGGGCGGGGGGGGGGGGAGAGGGAGGTGTTAAAGTACCCTTGTGACTCCTGCCCATATCTGGGATTTGGGACTTGCTATATGGACCTCCAACTTGGGTTTGATCTCTGACCTGGGAAATGCTGGTCTAGTTAGTGCTGCCGACATGACTTCTGGGATTGCTGGTATTTAACCGCGCTTTGTAAACACAAAGTACACTGCAGATGCTGTGGTCAAATCAACACGTACAAACAAGCTGAATGAACTCAGCAGGTCGGCCCGAAACGTTGACTGCTCATTTCAACAGATGCTGCCCGACCTGCTGAGTTCATCCAGCTCGTTTGTAACCACACTTCGACCTGGACTCAAACTCCTACCCAGAATCTTCATTTACAACCTCTCACCTCCAAATTCCCCTCATCACCGCTGTTCCTAAACCCTAACCTAACCACTACCTCCTCAAACTGTACTCAAAACCATCCCTACATACCTACAAAATCTCAGCAACAACATTGTTAGACATCACAGCTCGGCACCATCTTGATTTGCAGTGGGATTCTGACCCAAGAGACTGGCTGCACATTTCTTCCAAGTAATCATCTTTTAGGATTAGGTAACACTGAAACGATTACTGCCTATCCTATTTCCCCTTGAGATGAGTGGCTTGAGGCCATTTCAAAGAATCTGCACTCAAAAAAATAGTTTTGATCAGGTAAGCATGCCAGATTTCCTCCCTTGAAGAACATTAGTGATCCAAATGGTGTTGCTTACAGCAATATGGTAGCATTGACCTCTTTCTTAAAAAAAAACATGTTTAACTAAATTTAATTTCCACGACTGCCACAATGGGATTTGAACTCTGCTATCTGTATTATTGGACCCTGGACTACTAAACCAGTAATTTAACTGCTTTACCACCACTGCACCAAATGCAGGTGTCCTTTTGTCTGTTTCTTCTTAATTAATTATTGTCTCTGTGAAATGACAGCCAAATTTGATTTATTGTGAGCAATGCTTTTGTTGATGTATTTACACATGTATATTTTTAATCTATGTGAATACAAAAAAAGATTCCTTTTCCACCTCATCTCTTCAAAAACATCCCTTGACAACTGACTTCCCGACTTTTTTTAAAACATAGCTGTGCCTTAAACAAAGTAAAAACTTGATAACTCATTGGTACAACAGTTCTGCTGAAGTTTTAACAGTAGGTGGGTGGATGGAAGTGACAGAACAGAGACAGTTATTGGTAAAGCATGGCAGGACTATTTATGGCTGTTCTGAGAAATTACAGGGTATTACTGGTGTGAAGCATCACTGCTTTCAGACTTCAAAGTAAAATATATTCTCCTTAAAAAAAACAGCTTGCAGTCTTATGGAAATCATTAGTTTCTGAAAGTAACAAAAATTTTGATACAAGAAAAGTGGATCTCATAATCCCACCATATCTTCAGTCTATTTCATCAAGGTGCAAACTGGATATAGCACAAGTCTTGGAGCATTTCTTTATTCAGGTTCAGAGACTGAAACTGAATTCAAAGCTCCTACAATAAGTCAACCAGGCATCCTGCTCTTATCACTTTTCATGAACTTTTAGAAGCAAACATATCAGAAAACAAAAGGATCAACTTCATTAAGACCTTTCTCAATTATCATTCTCGGTGGAGAATGACACATATCAAAAGGATGTGGGGATAAGGCAGATCTAAGATTGTGGCTGCCTGTGAAACCTCAAGGCAGAAAGACGGAAGTTTAGGAGGAGGAAACAGAAGGTGTAAGAGATCTTAACTGGAAATCTGCCACAGAACCACTTCTACGTTCCTGCATTCCCCTGACTGGAGCTAATTAAAACAAGATCAACATCATGACAATTATATTTTTTTCACTGAACAGCCCTTTACTTTGGAAGAAAAACAAAATTATATTGGAAATGCTCTGGAAACCAGCATCTGATACATTGTGTTGGAATTTGGAAATTGGATTTCAGAAAGCTTTAAGTATAAAGCACAAGAGGAGAGTTGGGTGAGATGCTGTAACAACGTGAATGCATTATTAAACCTCAGTTCACATAAACATCAGCTAAAGCATAAGCCCTTCAGTGTGAACTTAATACAGAATAGAATCTGAGTCACACTGTTTAATAATTATGATCATAAAAACAAATTTCACATTTACTTTAGTACAGTCAAACAAATTGCTTCAGCCTCTGTTCATTAGATCATCAATTATAAAAATGAAATAATCCAAACTCACTTCATGTCGTATTTTTACAGCTGACAGACTACTTCTGTCACTTCAGTTCAAGATGCACTTAAACACAGATCCGACAGGCAACAGCAAGATCTTATTTTACATAGCGCCTTTTATTTCTCCTCTTTCACCTCTTTGCTATTTCACAATATTAAATAGATACTTTAAATCCTTAAGTAGAAAAGTATTGGTCCGTTCTGTCATTAAAGCGTCACCTAGCATTGGGAACAAATGAAAGTGGAGAGACTGAGTTGGTAAGGTGGATTACAAACAATGTAGCAGTGGGATAAACCACCCTCTTTGTTCCTCTCTAATGAAGTTCTAGCTCTATCTTCCCACAGGTTTTCTCCTTCATGTATTTTTGTTTTTGCTGTACAAATATCACTAATTCTTTAGCTGTTACTTCTATATTTTCCAAACTTGGTGTTCTGCACTATTTGACTTGGATTTGCTTAATTTTTCAGTAAGTAAGATGTGAAGAATGTTTTTCTTCCCTATCCTAAATTATACAGACACTTGTTTTCCATTTGAGTCAGGCATGAATACCATACCCACACCATTCTTGTGGACAGGGTGCACTTGAAAGATATATTGCTGTCATTTGAAGAAAATAATTGTGAACTAATGTTTCCTCATGCAGGAGACGCAAAGGGAAAACCTGCGCATCACTTAATTTATCAGTTTTATCACCAAAGTGACTCTGTGGTTAAGAAAGCATATGGTGCATTGATCTTGGGATTGAGTTTAGGAGCCAATAGGTAATGTTGCAGTTATGTAGGACCCTGATCAGAACCCACTTGGATTACAGTTTGGCATATATATGGCACTTTAAAGTGTACCAATTTCAATAATATTTTTAAAATGCTGCTTTATATTTCTATTGACTTTGACTGTTTCCTTCGGTATTTCAGTGTTCCTAAGATAATCACAGTAAACAAACATTGGTCTATGACTTGTATTTAGTCATTTTTTATATTTTAAATTTATTTATTGTATTTAGTATTATGATTATTTTGTCAGATTATGGACTGAAGGCCCTCACTGCCATTTATATTTCATCTAAAAGTTTTGAAAGCCAGTTGAAAGGACAATTGATAAGGCTGAAGTTGAAATGTCAAAACTGAATGCAGTTTGTCTAACTTTACTTGATGGAGCCCATCATCAGTGGCTGCACTTACTTTTCCTGCCCTATTCAAGCTGGATGTCTGGCTTGCTGCTAGAGAAGGTCATGATTGGCTACCAAAACATGGATGGGTGGATCCTATGTTCCCACCTTCAGCACATTCTTAATGGCCTTTCAGCAGCTTGATATTGTGCAAGGTCTTTGAAGTATTCAAATATCTCTGATAATTAGCAGGCACTTATAAAAAGGTCAAATACTAAAAACAGATCAATTCTGCCAAATAGTAGTCAGCATAAAGTTGAGTGGATGGATCATAGTGCTGGAGGGCTCTGAGCTGAGGGCATTAGTGGACTCTGCGCTAGGTCAACATTACAGTAGGACTTACGTGCCAGAATTCACTGCTTGATGACTTTTCCCACGTTTAATGCTGGTCCACACCAACCTTTTATGAACTTTCTCAGCTCCTTCACTACTCATTATGGATAGCAAATTACAAATGTGGAAGCTGAAATTGGGTGCTTGTGTGATTTTCACTTTTACTCAAATTATAGCAAGGCCATTTCTATCCAAGGTTTCTCAGGCCACAGAGCCCAACATGACATGCTGTTTTGATCTTAAAATTCTATATACAGTGTTATAGCTGGTGTTATAAATAAATCTTGCCCTGGTGCCTTAATTATTTTGACAGAATTCAATCACTTACAAGGATGTTACTGGGACTGGAGGACCCGAGTTATAAACAGATTGAATAGGTTAGGAATATAGAGATTGAAAGGAGATTTGATAGGGATTTAGAAAATTATGAACGGTATAGATGGGGTAAATGCAAGCAGGAATTTTCCACTGAGGTTGGGTGGAACTACAACCAGAGGTCATGGGTTAAGGGTAAAAGGTGTAAAATTTAAGGGGAACATGAGGGACAACTTCTTAACTCAGAGAGGCGTGAGAGTGTGGAATGAGCTGCCAGAGTACATGTGAGCTTGATTTCAATGTTTAAGAGAAGTTTGAATATATACATGCGTGCTGGGGTATGGAGGGCTATAGTCCCGATGCAGATCGATGGGAATAGACAACTCAAATGGTTGGCATGGATGAGATGAGCTGAAGGTCCTTTCTGTGCTGTACTTTTCTATGACTTTATTTGCAAAAAGATTAAACAATGTCTATCATTGTATTATAATGTAACACATCAACAACTACAGGATATGGACTATAGAACTGTCATATGCAGCTCACTTAAGCCCATCAAAACCTCTTCAGAATGCTACAGGCTCAAATCAGTAACAGGATGAAATATTTTCTGGCTATGCTGCAAAATACTTCTAGGCAAGATGACATCAAGGACACTGCAGTTTTATGCCCTATCTCCAGATGCAATATCAATATTTGTGGCATGAGTCGCAACAACTTAAAAACAGTACTTTTGGAGCATCTCGATCCTCAATCATGTCTCTCAAAAAGACTAAAAGAGAATACATTACAGAACCTGGTTCTCCTTCTAGTCAGTCATCCCAACCACGTGGGCTCCAAAATTCAGCTCATTAAACCTTTTCAAAAGACCTGAAAGCAGGAAATACATCCTGCCTTGTCAAGGTCACACAGAACCCAGCAGCAAAACAGGATTAAATATTTCTAGCAACACACACAAAATGCTGGAGGAACTCAGCAGGCCAGGCAGCATCTACGGAAAAAAGTACAGTCAACCTTTTGGGCTGAGACCCTTCAGCAGGATAAATACTTCATCAGCTGCCTATGTTGCTATTTTTACAGTTTCTGTGAAAACTATTTCAGGTGATGAAATGTGAAATTACAGCAATCATAAATGGTTTACCAGTGAATTTCAGGACATGAACTTCCATTTCAAGGATTCCAAATGCATGAAAGCATCAATGAATTAAGACAAACTTGTACAAATGCCAGAGGCCAACTGTTACTGAAGCACTGGAAATTAAAGCATTAACTTACAGATTTATAATCAAGGAGTTTCCTGAAATCGTACTAGAGATGTGCTCAATTAATAGAAAATAGAACTCATGCTCTTGTAATACTAATCATAGGAAAGTTTACATAAATTACTTACCACCACTCTAGCCAAAGTGTTAAATCAAACAGAAATGCTCCCAATCTGTGTGCAACATGAAAGACTGAACAGATTCTACAGACTATTTTAATCTTAATCAGTGTGATGGTGAGCAGTTTACAATTGACTATCATTTTTGAATAGGAAAAGATATCAGCATTCCTCTTTCAATTTGCAATCCATAAACTCAGCCTCAAATGAGTCAGTGTGGACAGAGCAGTGAAATATGCAGTCAGGCATGGTTGCAATTTTTATTAGAATCCAACAGCCAGATGACACATGAATAAAAGCCATTGAGATGAGAGTTTGGATAAGATCATAAGACATAGGAGCAGAATTAGACCATCTGGCCCATCAAGTCTGCTCTGCCATTCAATCATGGCTGATCCTTTCACTCCACCTCTTCAGCCCCACTCTCCTGACTTCTCCCTGTAACCTTTGATGTCATGTCCAATCAAGAACCTATCAAGCTCTGCCTTAAATACACCCAATGACCTGGCTTCCATAGCTGCCTGTGGTAATAAATTCCACAAATTCACCACACTCCGGCTAAAGATATTTCTCCACATCTCTGTTTTAAATGGACACCCCTCTATCCTGAGGTTGTGCCCTCTTGTCTTAGACTCCCCCACCATGGGAAACATCCTTTTCACACCTACCCTGTCTAGGCTAGTGGTCGCCAACCCGTCGATCGCGATCGACTGGTCGGTCTTTGAGACTTTCCCAGTAGATCCCGAAAAAAAAAAGAAAAATAAATACACAAATACTGTTGAGAGATTGTTTCCGGGTTGCGGGGTTTTAGTTCCGTTCTTTCTGCCCAGTGCGCAAGCGTGTAGCTCCCCCGCACTACACAGTGTAATTCAGTGGTCCCCAATGATACGAGTCAGCTGCATCTTTCCTCAGTCCCTGTCACGCCCACTGTTGAACTTGAACGCACGCGAGGTCATCAGTCGCCTAAACACCGTGACACCCTCGCACCAGGGATCACTGGTTGGCCTCGCATGGCCGGCGGGAAGTGCCGTTGCTACCGGCCTGGAGTGCGGACAGATGGGCGCCGCCTCTAAACCTGTTTAGCACACCGAATGTTCGTGGGGAACCCAGTGCTAAAATATTCGCAAACGACTCTAATTCGGGCTCAGGGTTTTGTAAGTAGCAGAGCAGCTACCGCGCTGCGATCTACTGAAGCAAACTTTTGTCGGCCGATAGATTCTACGGGGGGGGGGGAGGGGGCATGCCTGCGTCCTGTTGCACTCCTCGCTCGGTTGGTCACTCTCTCCAGATGGCGACTGCCGCGGCCCCGGCACAGGGATCTCCGGCTCTGACCTTGTCCTCTCACCCCACCCACAACCAGCCGCACCTAGCCACGGTGTCTGGCGGCGGGCGGGTGGGAAGCTGGAGTTCGGGCCGGGAGGCTGTCTAATGAGGCACTGAAGCCCTCAAAACTGCTTCGGTACCTTAAGTCCAAGCACTCTACACTTAAAGACAAACCTGTTGAGTTTTATCAGTGGAAAAAACGTGAGCAAACAGGACAGCAGCTGAGAGCTGAGAGCCGCGAAAACTAAATTGCGGAATAGACTGGACATAAGGAACCTGCTTCGAGTATCGCTGTATTCCGGTAGTGTTTAACCCCCCCCCCCCCCCCCACCCCCCACCCCCCGTCAGCCAGTCCACAAGAATATTGTCAATATTAAACTGGTCCATGGTGCAAAAAAAGGGTGGGGACCCCTGGCGTTCATACATCATTTCTACTTCCGGGTTGTGGGGTTTTACTTCCGGCCTTTTCTGCCCCAGTGCGCATGCGTGTAACTAATAGATTTGGGGTCGATCTCGCCTTTCACTGAGGCCGAGGTAGGGGATTTAGGGCTTAAAAAGGTTGGTGACCACTAGTCTAGGCCTTTCAACATTTGAAAGGTTTTAATGAGATCCTCCCCTCATCCTTCTAAATTCCACGAGTACAGACCCAGAGCTCCCAAACGTTCCTCGTATGATAATCCTTTCATTCCCAGAATCATTCTTGTGATCCTCCTCTGAACCCTCTCCAATGGCAGCACATCTTTTCTTGGGTGAGAATCCCAGAACTGTTCACAATACTCAAGGTGAGGGCCTCACCAGTGCCTTACAAAGACTCAGCATCAGATCCCTGCTCTAATATTCTAGACCCCTTGAAACGAATGCTAACTTTACATTTGCCTTCCTCAGCACCAACTCGACCTGCAAGTTAACCTTTAGGGTGTTCTGCACAAGGACTCCCAAGTCCCTTTGCATCTCAGATTTCTGGAATTTCTCCCCATTTAGAAAATTGTCTTCATATTTATTTCTACTACCGAAGTGCATGACCATGCATTTTCCAATATTGTAATTCATTTGCCACTTTCTTGCCCATTCTCCTAATCCAAGTCCTTCTGCAGGCTACCTGTTTCCTCAACACTACCTGCCCTTCCACCATTCTTCATATCATTTGCAAACTTGACAAAAAAAAGTCATCTATTTCATCATCTAAATTATTGATTGACATAGAGCATAAAAAGAAGTGGTCCCAACACTGAACCCCGCGGATAAGTGGCTTCTCATTAAATCAGCAACTATAGAGAGTGAAAATTAACCCAAAAATTATTGGCTAACTTGCGCTACATGCACATTTACATAATATAGCATTTGTTATAAACAATACTAACATCAAAATGCTTTGCGATTTTGAAAGAATTATGACAAAAAAATTAGTCATTTGAAATGTTTTCATCACCAAAACTGTTCAGTAAACCTTCATCTATTTGCAAATAATTGACTCATAAATAATTATATTAAAATAAATTACTTGATTTCAATGATGCGATAAATGATTAAGACATACTACTGCATAGCACATAGCAAATTTCCAACAAAGTTGGTTTTCCACACCCTGTTACTTTAGATACAGTTCCTTGGAAATTCCACTTATTTGCATTCAACATCCTTCTCAATAAATTTGTTCATAACCTCTGGAAAAACAGACAACATAACAAGTTCTATACAAGAAAAATTAGTATTTGCAAAACTAGGTTTGAATGCTTCACTGGAGTTTCAATCCTAGCTGTCCACTGGATTAAAGTAGTTTCAGCAATCTATAACTGCATACTTAAATCAATAACTTCTGGTGCAATTTAGATTCTGACATAGAACAAATCATTCTATTTGTGGAAGTAAAATTATTTCCAAATTATTTTAGTTGCAGTATTAAGAACGTAATAGCATCTAATTTCAACACAAGGATAAAATCTGTTGGAAAATTAACTGGATCAGATAACACTGCAGTGACCTTGTGTTGCCTCACAAAATGAAGTGCATTACTGATTATTATGGTTTAGAGAATTTAAAATGCTCATTGGTTAATGTATTTTGTGAAATTGATGGGAAATTGGCAAACAGATGGTGATGGCAAATATTTCCACCTCCTTAACCAGGCAAAACAAGTAAGCAGGTACACAACAAAGCTTGTTCACAGCTCCAAGTACTTTTATTTCTTAGATTCACATATTCTTCTGTGATGTTTGTCCTTGATACTCGTTCTGATAAATGCCCTGCAGCTCAGACCATTCATTTGCTGCTGCCGAGCAATTCTCACAATGAAAACAACATCTGAGAGAGGACTGGCAATGCTGATCTTGGTATTCACTAATTACAGGTTAGGATTTGTAATGTACCATGTGCCCTCATTATTACTGGTGACAACAATGATGGTTAATGAATCACTTGCTTGCTGTGTTCAGCAACATTCAACAAAGTACATTAGGCCAGGCACCGCAACTTTCTGATCGCAGCACTCCCTCCTTGCAAGTACGATCAACCTGCAATGCAACTTACTGTGAATCTCAGCAAGAGTGCACCTTCCACCTCATCAATGTGACATTTCAATTCTAAAACAATTCCTGAGCTCTCAAAATCAATAACAAACTGCCAAAGTGTAATTACTAGCTTGTAAGTTAAAAACATTACTTCCACTGAAAATAATGTAAACCATGAAGTTCTGTTATCCCTTTATGTCACCTTTACTGAATTCAAATGGTCATGGGGTTTTAATATTTTCTGAAAAAAAAATTTCAGCACTTCTTTACATGGCAAAGGAACAAGTCTTGTAGAACCATTGAAGGAAGCACAAGGAAATCAGAAAATGACATACGAAAATGGGATAGAGTAAAATGTAAGAGCCACAGAAGGTAAATCAGAAATCAATTGAAAAATAAAAAGAAGCACACACGCATTCAGGGAAAAAGAATCCATCTAGTACTCAAAGGGTGGATAAAGAGGAGTCTCACTGAGGGAAAGAATAAAAGCCAAAAGAAAGAATGAACACCAAATTCAAAAGCTGGTACAAGGACAAAAAGAGGACCACAAATGCATGAAATCCAGAAATCCAGAAAATGCAATTAAAAGCTTAGGAACTGGGGAAGAAAATGCACAAGAGACACAGAATGATTGCAACACAGCAAAGTAATCAGCATCAAGGTTCTTCTTATTCGCTATAGGAAAGACAAAAGCAAAATAACAGTGGTGAGACCGAACATAAATTGGGGGTACACCTTGACAAGCATCTCGGCTCCATCTGCCAAAAGTACAATTTCCTGGTGGCCAACCACTTGAATTCCTATACACTTTCCCATTACGACATGTCAATCCATGGCCTCCTCTTCTGCTACTCTCACGTTGGAGGAGCATCACTTCATATTCCGTCCAGGTAACCTCCAACCTGATGGCATGAACATCAATTTCTCCTTCCAGAATTTTTTTTCTTTTTTTCTTCACCCCACTTATTTTTTTTCTATTCCCTTCTCTGGCCTCTTACCTCTTCTGCTTACCTGACTATCACCTCCACCTGGTGCGCCTCCTTATTTCCTGTCTTTCAATAGTCCACTCTTCTCTCCTATCATATTCCTTCTTTTCTAGCCCTTTACCTGTCTAGATATTCAGCATCTGCAGAATCTCTTGTGAATACAATAATATAACTCTTAACGTGCCACACAACCTTGTGGAGTTCAGTGTCATCTTCCCTTTGAAAACAAAACCTCAGGGCTTTCAAGTCTCTGCAGTTTTAGAACAAAACTAAATGAAATACTCCATGAAGCAGCATTAATGAATCAGAAAGCCCATCAAACCAAGCATCATTCTTTATTTGTCAATACCAATACTGTGCATATGGATAAAATTGCTACCACCCCCTCCCGGCAGGGGCTCATCACTGCTCTATTGGCCACAGCTGGATAAGTGTTGCAGGAACCCATCACTCACAATCCTTTCAATTTCCTGCCAGCACATTTATAAACAAGTCTTGTTCCACTCACTACCCTTTTGAAGTCTGAAGCCATATATCAACACCACAATATATAAAAAACCTGCAGTTTTTTTCAGAAAGTAACTTGAACTTAAAAGTACATAGAAAGGTACAGCAGAGTACAGGCCCTTTGACCAACGATGCTGTGCTAAGCATTTAACCTACTGCAAGATCAACTGAATCCTCCGAGATGACCACAATCTTGTCGTGGTTCGGAAGCTTGCGTGCCTCAATGACCCAGAGAACTATGCTGGCTAGAGTCAGGGCTTTATGCTTTGTCTCCTGATAGGGTCACCCATGTCAAGCAGGTCAAAGGGTAGAGGCCAGACTCAGAGTGGTCCGCCAGTCCTCCAGGTTTGGAGGTTCAGCTCAGGGCTAATAACCTTGACTGGAAAAAATAAAATTGTACGAAACAGCAACAAAGAATCCTTCTACATCCAAGTGGTCATGGATGCAGAAGGACAATGTTCATTGCTGCCTTAATGCTTCCTTCCCACTTACCTCTCCATTTTTTTCCCATCCATGTACCTATCTAAGAGTTTCTTAAATGTCTGTAATGTCTGCCTCCACCACCATCCCTGGCAGAACATCGCATGCACCCACCATGCACTGTGTCAAAGACCTAACTTTGACAGCCTCACTATACTTTCCTCCAATTGCTTTAAAATTATGCTCTCTCGTATTAGCATTTCTGTTGTGTCTGTACAACTACATATCAATTAAATAAAAGCATGTACTTGGAGATGCGGTTAACTGGCATATTGGCTCTGTAGAGATAGAGGATAACAGATCAATGCGCATGGGTAAGTTATCAGTCAATAAGTAGTGCTAGGGGAGTCAATGCACTAAAAGAAATAGATTCATACATTACAAATTCCACCCTGGGGGAAAAAGGCTCTGGCTGTACATTCTATCAATTCCTCATCATCCTATAAAACTTTATCAAGTCATCGAGAAAGTCCTAGCTCACTTCACTTAATCTTTCCAAATTCAGAAGTACAGGAAGCACCCTGGTAAACCTATGCTGCACCCTCTCTAAAACTTCAGCATTCTTCCAATAATGAGGTAACAAGAAATGAGCGTAATAGTCACAGAGTTGTGAGTTTTAGAGCTGTAAAATTACTCGTGAGTCTTGAACTCAATTCCCCGACTAATGATGGCCAACACACCGTATGCCTTTTTAACCACCTATCAACTTGCATGGCAACTTTGAGGGATCCGTGGACATGGATTCCAAGATCCCTCTATATTCCACCATACTGGTAAGAATCCTGCAATGAACCCTGTACTCTGTCTTCAAGTTTATCCTTCCAAAATATATAACTTCACACTTTTCAGGATTGAACACCACCTTCTACATCTCAGTCCAGATCTACATCCCATCAATGCCCTGTTGTAACCTATGGCAACCTTCTACACCATGCACAACATCATCAAGCTCCATATCATCTGCAAACTTACTAACCTACCTTTCCACTTTATCATCCAAGTCATTTATAAAAAATGACAAATGCAGGGATGCCAAAACAAATCCCTGTGGAACACCAATGTTCACTGACCTCCAGGCAGATTACATTCCATCCACTACCACTCTACTTCTGTGGGCAAGTCAATTCTGAATCCATGCATCCACATTTTCCCATATCCCATGCCTTCTGACTTTCTGTATGAAAGTCTTTTGTACATGACCTGCTACGGGGAACCTTTTCAAACCATAGGACATAAGAGATGGGAGCAGAATTAGGCTATTCAGCCCAGTGAATCTGCTCCACCTTAATTAAATCCATATGCACCACATCCACAGCTCCATCTTTATTAAATTGTTTTGTCACTTTGAAAAATTTAGTCAAACTTGTGAAACTCAACCTGGCCCTCATAAAGCCAAACCGACTAATCCTAATTAGCCTATGTTTCTCCAAATGCTCATAAATCCTGTCTCTAAGAATCGTCTCTAACATTTTTCTCACCACTGACGCAAGGGTCACTGTTCCATAATTCCCAAGATTATCACTATTATCTTTGTGGAACAAAGGAATAACATTGTCACCTTCCAATCTTCTGGCACTCTTGTGGCTACTGAGGATACAAAGATCATCACCAAAGGTGCAGCAATCTCTTCCCTCTGTACAATTTCCAAGAAGAATGTGGTAGCCTGCCTCAATGACCATCATCCAGTTGCACTTACATCCACTGTGATGAAATGCTTTGAGAGACTCGCCATGAAGCATAACTGCTCCTGTCTCAGGAATAACTTGGATCCACTTCAACTTGCTTACTGTTACAGCAGATACCACTTCATTGGCTCTTTACTCAGCTCTGGAACTTATGGACAATGAAGATGCATACATTGCGATACTCTTCATTGATTACAGCACAGCATTCAACACTACCATTCCCTCAAAACAAATCATTTGCTAATGATGGCACTCAATACATTGAGTGCTTGTTCGACATCTGCCTTTGGCAGTATCCAATGTAAACTGTGGTCAGGATCACAGTGGAGAACTCTCTTGCTAAGTAGAACAGTCAGAACTTAATCATTAATGGTACAAGATTAGGAGAACAAGAGTGAGCCAAGACTTCTATGCCAGAACACCACAAAGCATTTATCATGAAGTCCACCCCAACACCCCTCCCATTTCCTGATTCTGCAGTTCAGTTCATCATCTATTGGACTAAAGTGCCATGTCCGGAGTATCGGGGGTGAGCCATGTCTCAGTGAACAGAGAACAGCCAAACCCTCATTTCCGACTGATACAGCAATCTTGTCCTTAGATCCTGTATTGTGTTCTCCAACGACTGTACAATATTCTGCATTGTGCTAGGGAGGGGCAATCACATGCCCTGCTGCTATAATCCAGCTTGAAGTCCATCCCAGCATCTTCTCTTCCAGTGACAGCCAACCTGCAAGGTGCTGTAACTACATTCCAAAGAATCAAGTTCACTCAGTCCTTCAAGTGATCGTAAAATCACCAGTGCGTTTAGATGGCTCAAATGTATGTTACCTTAAAGGGAAATTACAGGCTGCAGACTGTAGCAATTCAGGACATGCATATTTTGTAGTTTTGTCAGCTGCCTGCAAAAAGTCATTGTATATCATCAGCACCATCCCACGTTGCCAGTCTATCTCTGGAACCATTCTTGTCGATAAAGATGCATACATCAGGATATTCTTCACTGATTGCAGCACAACATTCAACACTACCATCCCCTCAAAATGAATCACTTGTTGATCATGGCACTCAATACAATGAGTGCTTGCTTGACATCTGCCTTTGGCAGTATTCTATGTAAACTGCAGTCAGGATCACAGTGGAGAACTCTCTTGGTAAGTAGAACAGTCAGAACATAATCACTGGCTGTTCAAGATTGGGAAGGCTTACCCTCTGGTAGGCCTTCACACCCTTGCTCAAATGGAATTCCCACAATTAAACGTTATAGTCAGACTGGGGCTAAATTTATGGGGTTTTTTTTGTACTCTGTATTTATAAAACCCAGAATACCAAATATTTAGGACTGTACCAAAAAGGAAAAAAAAAATCTCTCTTTGTTCCTCACATGATCTATCACCCTGCAGTTTATAGCAACAGAGGAAGAAAGATGATTATTGTCTGCATAGAACAAAATATTCCAGGCCTTCTGTTAACAGAAATATGCTATTACATTAAAGCATCACAGTAGCTTTCAAAAAAGAAAGCATTTAGATGCATCATCCAGGGCTGTTGGTTGCAAATGAGCTGGAGAATTGTTTGCGTAGATTGATATGACTGGTTTAAAAATATTATCCAATTAACTACATGAATGAAGTTCAGGCAATATCTTATAGCCTATCAGAACTGGTCATTTAATTTAATGGTTCATCTTTGGTGAAAATACAAAGCAGGGTATCACGACTTGAATATCCACTGTGTCTAATGGCTGGAATAATAATGGAAAATTCCACATGAGAAATCAAGCAGCAAAAAGCAAATCTATCCATAACTATCAATGTGTCAGGTGTCATGTGCATTTTCACTTTCCATTTCAACAGAGTCTAACAAATAAACTCCCATCCATGAATAGAGAAGCCTATTAACAGAAGAATTATGATCTGAAGACGTCTTTCGTTCAAGTAACCAAAGAAGTTAATAAGAAAGAAAATCAAAAATGTAGCTCTAACCCTAATCTGCAGCATTCAGGTCTTTGTGAGACAGGTCAGCATTGAAGTGGTCAGTGATAACAAATATTTCTGCAACATGTGATTGCTGGAATCCTCAGAGACAAATATTTAGAATTTTAGCATAAGTGGCCAATCTGGAATTTTGATTTAAATTTACCCATGGAATGAGACATCACTGATAATTACTAACTGAACTAAGGCAGCAATTGTGTCACATCTTGGTCAGACCAGACAAGGATCACAGCTTTCCTTAACTGAAGGACATTAATGACACCTGTTTATAACAATAGAATAGTACAATGTTTATTGTTATCAGCTTTTGCTTAAAATCTTCAGATTTATTTCATTGCTTCAATTTAAATGCACAAACTTCTGTTGATCTTTGAACTGGGGTTCAGGACCAATGATTAGGCAGTCTACTTGCTAGTCCAGTAATTTATTGACCATACTACTGCACTCGTGCTGTAGACGAAGCTGCCAGTTTCCAGATAGTGCATACCCTAAAGTGTGTAGTTCCTTAAGTAGAATGGCCATCTGATTAGAATACTGGCCAATTCTGCTTGACGATAATCAGAATTGAATTTATTATCACTGATTTACATGACATGTAAAATGTTGCTTTGCAGCAGCACTACTGTGCAAAGGCAAAATTATAAATTTCAAAATAAGTAAGTAAAGCAAAAAAAAAATAGAATAACAAGGTAGGATTCAATGATCATTCAGAAATCTGATGGTAGAGGGGAAGAATCTGCCATTGAATTATTGTATCCTCCCTTGAAAACGCTGAGGCAAAAAAAGCAATTATCTAGCAATCCTACTCTTCCTCATGCACATTACTGCAAAGTATATTACAATAAGAAGAGATTCTGGAACTCTGTGTGTGTGGATCAGCTGTAATGCCTTTCAGATTGAATAACAATGCTATCCATAACTTAAGCTCTCAAAGGCTGACTGCTTGTGAGGAATCACAAACACTGTACATCAGCCCTAACAAAAGATTAAGAACATGAAGATACAAGAGACTGCAAATGCTGAAATCTGAAGCAACAATCTGCTAGAGGAACTCAGCATCTATGGGGGAAAAGGAATTGTTATGTTTTACACTGAAGCTCTGCATCAGGACTATGAGTGCAGGGGGAAGATTGCCGGTATAAAGAGGACAGGGGAGTGGTAAGACGGGGCCATTGGTTGATTAGAGGACCAAGGAAGGGTGAAGCATGGAGCCATATAAGGTAGGATAATGAATCTATGTGACAAAAGAAGGGGGAAATGGAAAAGGTGAACCAAAGGAGAGAGAACTTGGATGGGCTGGTAGAGGAACAGATAGGGTTACAGCTACCTGCAATTAGGAAATTCAAATGCTCATAGCATTATGGTGTAGGCTACCCAAATGAAATATGAGGTGTTTAACATTTCCTTCCCTTACCTGTTTCCATCTGCCTATCACTCACACACCTGTTCTCCTGGGTTTCTTCTCCCTTCCTATCCCCTCTTGTCTTGTTCCATCTGCTCAACATCTCTCCACATCTGGTTCCACTCATCATTTCCAGCCTCTCTCTCCAACTTCCTTCTCCCTAGCCCAAACCTGGCTCCATCTGCCCAGTACTTTTTTCTTCCTTTTTTTTGTACCTGTTCCCATCAGTCTGTTGCAAAACTACCATCCTCAACCCCCTGCTCTGTCTGCCCACAAATCCCCCATCACACCTGGTTTCACCTACCATAATGACATGGGACACTACAGATGTCGGAATCTGGAGCAACATCAATAAGTCTCCGGATTCTCTTCCTGCTAAGCCCTTTGATCAGAAGCTGCTTGATCTCCTGAGCCCTCCATTTAATTGCTTGTTCATCTGGATTGCAATATCTGCAGTTTCTTGTGTCTCAATTTTACTAACATTGTGAAGGGATGCTCACCTGAAATTGTTCTCTTTTCATAGGTAACTCTTTCATTCTGCTCACCCCCTCTCTTCCTCCCATGCACCTCAGGTCCTCTCAGTTTTGGCCCCTTTCCCATACCCATCCCCCTAGCACCTCATTACCTATAGATGATTCCTCCCTGCCCCATCTACAAAGTAGTTCCATCCACCCAACCATACATTTTATATTCTGAATCCTACCATCTCCCATATGGTTCCATCTGTCTTTCAGTTCTCATTGTGTGGTTCCAATTATCACCTTCCTGATTTATCAGAAACCAGCACTGATAGCCTTTATGATCACTCCATCCTCTCCTCTCTCCACCTTGCTCCATTGGCTTCCTTTGTTTTGCCAATCTATCGCCCATCTGCCTCAGTCTCCACCTCACCCTCTCCCTCCCAAATGCCAATCTTCCTTCATCCACCCACAATCCACCAATCTCCTTCCAGCTCCTTTCTCAGCTTTTATTCTGGCCATCTACCTTCCCCAGTGTCCTGGAGCAGAGTTTTTGGCTTAAAATGTCAACTATCCCTTTGACTCCATAGATTCTACTCAACAGTGAGATCCTCGAATAGTTTACTTCAGATTCCGGCGTCAACAGTCTCTTGTATCTCTACTGAAAAATAACTACTGACCATGACATTGCAAATATGTTATTTTTTCCCTCAGAAAAAAACATTATGGATTTTGTTTATTTTTTTAACAGGATGTTCCTAATGATTTGATAAATAAACTGTCACCTGCACTGTGGCCTTAATACAATTGGTTTATACTAGACACTTTATCTGGGAGTTTCAATTTATTACATTGCAGCTGTTCTGGATTCACACAGAGATCAAGTCACAAAAGTTGAAGTTTAATTCTCATTCAACCACACACATGTATACAACTAAATGAAACAGTGCTCCTCCAGAGCCAAGGTGCAAAACACAGCAAATACATATAGCAGCTATAGCACATACAGTTGGAAAAATATTAATAGCACAAGACCCCGTGTGTCATGGCCTGAAGATTTATGATGCATGGAATATTGTTTTGGAGCCATACTTCTGTAAAAACAAGTACACAGCAGTTTCTCATCTTGTACTGGGCCAGCTACAGATGCAGGCAATCCAGCTCATCTTCCCTGGAGTAGCCTCGACAGGAGAGCCAGACCACAGGGGCCAGCCCTCAACCAGCACAGATTCCAGCACTCCCGCTGCACCTCTGTTCTCTCTCACACTGCCTCCTCCCCAGGGTGGCAGTGTGCTCATGTTTTTGCATGAAAACAGCAGTGTTGACCTATTGGTCTCAATCAGTTTGCGATGCTGCAAAAAATACAGAATCAAGCGATTCAGTAATCATAAATTTCTAGCATAACTATGAGAAGGGAATAACATTTGACTCATCTAAAAGTGCAATTATTGAGAAAGGCAAGGTCTCGACATCGCCCATTATTTACATTAAGTATTTCCAGGGCTTCTGCCACAACTCTACATGTCTGTAAGCTTAATCCATATATTAATCATGTTTTCATTAGCTTATAAATCTCATATAACTGAAAGATCAAAAGCTCCCCTTCAGGCTGAAAAGTCGAAGCTTGACCCATCTTTCTTCATTATTTAATCTCTTGATAGAAGGAACCAAACTCATATCTGCATACTGGACCTCCTCCAGTACTAGAATATTTCATTCCTCGGGTAATAAAATCACAATCTATGATTTCACAAGAGCAGCGTACTGTTTGATCGTTACCTCTTGAAAATGAATTTATGATTTTCTTCATTTCATTCGACATCTTATTAATCTTCTTCACTGCTCTTCCATTCTGCTTTGGCTTTGAATCTTACAAGGTTCCTTACTTTCCATCCTCAGCTATGTCACAAATTTTTATATAGAACTGTTAACCTTTCCTTCATGTAGTATTTTTATGTGCAACAACTGCTGTACCTACACATCTTTCCAAATCAGTCTAATGACTATGCTATCATTCTCAACCCTTTATTTCAAACATATTGTCTCTCCTACCCCAAAATTAGTGTCAGGTTCCATCACCCAACCTTTTGGATGTAATACTGCTCCTTTGGGCGGTTGTGAAAAACACATGGCACTATTTCAAAAAACACAATTTTCCTCAGTGTCCTTGCAAATATTTATCTCTGAAGCAACGTAACTGATATAGATTGTTTGGTTATTAACCCATTGCAATGTGCAAATTTCTCTACACTTTGTACTGCCTCGGTAAAGCAGCCATTATAATCAGACTCCTTCTACTGACATTCTCTCTTCTCTTCCCTTCCATTGGGCTGAAGATCCTTACCATAGGGCTCAAAGACCGCTTCTATCCCACTTCCATAAAAATCTTATACAACAAGATGAATTCTTGACTTCAATCTACTGTATCATGGCCTTGTGCCTTGCTGCCTGCCTGAACTTCTGTTATTGCTTTTCTTTTATACTACCTTGACAGATTGACATAAAATGGTCTGTATGGGTGGCAAGCAGATTTTGACTGTATCTTGTACATGCAACAATAATAAGAAATTTACAAATTTAGTGAATTTCAACTCTTTAAGGTCACCCAGTGTTCTACAAATGGAAGTCCTTGTTTTCTTTAAAATGAGTTTCAGATCCAAGGGTTGTAGACCTAAAACATTAGTTCGGTCTTTTATCACAAATGCTGCCTGACCTGTTCAGTTTTCCCTGAATTTTGTATTCTTCCTTCAATTTCCAGCACCAACATTTTTTAAACTCCCTCCATTTCCCTCATTCATAGATGCAGCACCAGCTCCAGCAACTACCTTAGGTATATTCCAATCAGTAATTCTCATCTAATCTAGCAACTTCAATTAAGAAGCAAATTAATGCAAGTACTGTAAATCTAAGTTAAATATGAAAAATGCTTGAATTGCCAGCTGATCAGGCAGGCATCTGTGCAGAAAACCAAAATGGTTCTGATGAAAAATTAGCAGTCTGGAACATTGAACCTCCTTCTCTCCACACATGCTGTCTAACCTAGTAAGTAATGCAGCTACTTGAATTGTTTCTGCCAGTTCCTTACACTCAATCCACATGAATGCATTTCGTTCTTAGTCTTCACTAAGAACCCCTATAAAAAAACATCTTGCAAGTTAAAGCATTATCATATGACTCACCATAAACAATTTGGACTCTCACATGGTCATCCAAGTGAAAGAAATTAATCATACTACATCCCTCTCCTTTAAACAGCTGAAAACTAGGTTAACTACAGCAAACACAATATATAGACATGGTAATTGGTACCTCATCTTGGGTATCAAGAGGGAAAAAGCCACCTTTGCATAAAAAAACACCTGTCCGATAACGATCACTGGATACGTGGCTAGCTATCAAGGGCATTACTGACTACGCAAGAGAAAACAGCATCGACTGTACCAGTGCACCACCCTTCCTGATGCTCTAAGAAAGTTTTACGCATGCTTTGAGGTGTGCAACACAATGCCGGCCACGAAAGGTACCCCACTTCCCGGTGAAACAACAGAAGACATGAGAAAGGCTCTGCAGAGAGTAAACATCCAAAAGGTGTGGGGCCAGACAACATTCCAGGCCGAGTACTCAGGGACTGTGTATACCAGCTTACTGACATCTTCAACACTTCGCTCATCTAGGCTGCTGTAATCAGATGCTTCAAACCAGACACCATCACCCCAGTATAGAAGAACTCTACACCTTTTGAACTAAATGACTACCACCCAATGGCACTAACACCAATCATCATGAAATGGTTTGAAGAGCTGATAATAGCACATATCAAAAACTCCATTCATGCCATATTGGACACTCACCAATATGCTTCCTGACAGAACTACTCTTATGACAGATGCCATAGCATCAGTCATGCACCTGGCCCTGTCATGCCAAGAAAACAAGGACACTTATGTCAGAATGCCGTTTCTGGACTTCAGTTTGACATACAACACTATTGTCCCACACTCCTTGGTGGACAAACTCCTTTTCAGTCCAAATACACCACTGTGCAATTGGGTGTTGGACTTCCTAATGAAAAGGCCTCAGATAGACATGATGTACAACCACTAGTCCCTTCCCATCATGCTCAGCGTTGGTGCCCTCCAGAGCTGTGTGCTGAGCACATTGCTGTATGCTCTGCCCACACATGACTGCACCACTGAACACCTGAGGAAGCGCATTGTCGTTTACTGATGACACAACAGCGGTGGGGTTCATCACTAACAATGAGACAACCAGCAGAGAGGAGGTGGAACAGCTCGAGGACTGGTGCCGGGCAAATACCTCTTCCTTAATATCAGCAAGACAAAGGAGATAATTATCAACTTCAGGAGATAATTATCCACTTCAGAAGAACTCGCACTACTCACACCCCTCTTTACATCAGCGGCACCGCAGTGGTAACTGCGAGCAGTTTCAAACTCCTGGGAGTGCACATCACACATAATCTCTTATGGTCCCAGAACACAACCTGCACCATCAAGAAATCCCCACCAATGCCTCTACTTTCTGAGGAGGAGAAGAGAGCTGAATTTTCCACGTCAATATACAGATGTGTAGCAGAGAGCACCCTAACAAGCTGCATCACTGCTTGGTACGGAAACCGCACTGCGACGAACAGAAAGGCTCGACAATGAGTAATCAAAACTGCCCAATGCATGACCAACACCAGCCACCCTACCACCAAGAGCATATATACAGAAAAGTGCTGGAAAAGGGCCAGTAACATCATGAAGAATCCTATCCACCATGCTCATGGACTATTTGTCCCATCCCCATCAGGGAGGAGGCCAAGTAGCATCAATGCAAGGATGACCTGACTCAAAAACAGTTACTTTACCTAAACAGTAAGGCTGATCAACACCTATATCCACTAACTCCACCACTATTATTTCCTGTCAGTCACTTTATATACAGCCTAATGTCACTTTATGGACTTATAAGCAACCTATGTATATAAGCTATCTTATGTAATTACATTCATTGAGTTTTTCTTATTATTGCGTTCTTTGTATTTTGTGATTTTTTTGGTACTGCATTGGATCCGGAGTAACCATTATTTCGGACTTTTGATCAGATAGCTCCAGACTGCGTATCCCACCATCTCCAACTCAGGCTCCAACAGTGCTGGACTCCTCCAGACTGCAGGTACCCCAGTCTCCAACAACCCCGGACATCTCCAGACTGCGTATCCCACCATCTCCAACTCAGGCTCCAACAGTGCTGGACTCCTCCAGACTGCAGGTACCCCAGTCTCCAACAACCCGGACATCTCCAGACTGCGTATCCCACCATCTCCAGCTCAGGTTCCAGTATACATTCAGACAGCAAATTACTTGATTTCCAGCTCTATCTCCAGCCCCAAATGCAGCCACCCTCACCTCCAGGCTGTGACCTTCCCCAATGCCACTGAGCCCCTGCGCTCCCCTTCCTCCACCACTATTCCCCCAAAGCTGGGTTTCTCAGGATCCCCCCTCACCTCCTGAGTCCTCACCCTACCTTCCCTCTTTCCCATCTTCTGACATCACTAACTTGCTTCCCCCCTCTAATCCCTGCCATGTCTTTCACAATTCCCTCCAACCTTCCCATCTCTGAGATGGAATGTTCTGGCCTTAGCAAGGGCCTTATCTTTGTTCCCCTTCACCCACACCTCAGTGGGTTCTGCACCCATCACAGTGCCAAACTTTGCTTCCATCTTTGAGCCCACTTCTTTGGCAAGAATTCACCACCCCACACTGATGACCCCCTTCTCCTGTCTGTAACCTTCCTCTTCTTCGTGGACACTCCTCTCTGGTTCTCTGCCTGCTCTAAATCTTTTCATCCCTAATTGCTGACATATAGGGATATAGGGATGCTGACTTCAGCACTCCTCTCTCCTCTTCAAACATTATCCCCTTTGAACTCACTTCCATCCACTCTCTCGGCACCAATCACAACCTCACCATGAAACCCTCAGAAAAAAGGGGTGCTGTTATAGTGTGGTGGACTGACCTTTACTGCTGAAGCCAGACAGCAACTCTATAACACCTCCTGTTACTTACCCCTTGTAAAGGACCGCACTCAGGAACATCAGAAAATTGTCTCCGAAACCATCACCAACTTCATCCATTCTGGCGATCTCCTATCCAGACACCAATCTCACAGTTCACTTACCCCGCAGTGCTCGTTTCTACCTCCTATCCAATATCCACTAACTTAACTGTTCAGTTAGGCCCAATGTTTCTGCCTGCTCCTGCCCCAGTGAACGTTGACTCATGTCCTCATTTTGGGAATGAATAGGTTAACATATGAGGAGCACTTGGCAGCTTTGGGCCTGTACTCACTGGAATTCAGAAGAATGTAGGAGGATCTCATTGAAACCCACTGAAGGACTAGATAGGGTGGATGTGGAGAGGATATTTCCTATGGTGAGGGTATCCAGAACTGGAGGGCACTGCCTTAAAAATGAGGGGCGACCCTTTAGAACAGAGCTAAGGAGGAATGTTTTTAGCCAGAGAGTAGTAAATCTGTGGAATACTCCGCCACCGACTGCGGCAGATGCCAAGTCCATGCCTATATTTACAGCGGAAGTCAATTGTTTTCTGATCGGTCATGGCTTCAAAGGATATGTCGAGAAGGCAGGTGTATGGGGTTGAGTGGAATCTGGGATCAGCTATGATGGAATGGCAGAGCCATTCAGAATGGGCTGAATGACCTAATTCTGCTCCTATGTCTTATGGTCTTGACTATACCTTTTCCCAAACTGTCTCCTGTAAAAGTGCCATTACCTTTCACAGTTCCTCCATCTCCGCCACATCTGTTCCTAGGATGAGGCTTTCCTGTCCAGGTCATCTCTAATATCTTCCTTCTTCAAAAGAATGAAGTTTCCCTTTAACCCCCATTGATGCTGTCCTCACCCACATCCCCTCCATTTCCTTGACATCTATGCTCAGCCCATCTTCCTGCTGCCTTAATAAGGATAGAGTTCCTCTGGTCTTCATCTATTACCCTATGAACATCTTCCAACACATCATTCTCGGCAATATCCGCCATCTTCAAGGTGTCCCTACACCAAACACATCTTTACCACCTCTTCCCCCAATTCTTTGTCTTCCATAGGAAAAGCAGCCTCTGTGATTCTCTTGCCCATTCATCCCTTCCCACTAATCTCCCTCCTGGCATTTATTCTTGCAAGTGGGAGGAGTGCTACACCTGCCCATTCACATCCTCCCTCATCTTCATTCAGGACCACAAACAGTCCTTCCTGTTGAAGCCACACCTCACATGTAACACAAACATGATACGTCCAGTCTCTATACACCTACTTCCCCCATCATGAGGGCCTTAAAACTCTCCGCTTCTTTCTGGACAGCAGACCCAACCAGTTCCCCTTCACCACCACTCTCTTCCACCAGCAGAACTGGTCCTCACTCTCAATAATTTCTCCTTTGGCTCCTCCCACTTCCTTCAAACTAAAGGAACAGCCATGGGCAATCATATGGGTCCCAGCTATGCCTGCCTTTTGGTTTGCTATGTGGAACAGTCCATGTTCCAAGCCTACACTGGCATTACTCCGCAACTCTTCCTATGCCTCATCGACAACTGCATTGGTGCTGCTTTCTGCACCCATACTGAAGTTATCAACTTTGCCTCCAACTTTCACTCTCAAAATTTACTTGGTCCATTTCCAACACCTCCCTTCCCTCCCTCGTCTCTGGAGACAGTCTATCTATTGTACTGACATCTTTTATAAACTGACTGACTCTCACAGCTATCTGTTCCCACCCTGTCACTTGTAAAAATGCCATCCCCTTCTCTCTGTTCCTCCATCTCTGCTGAATCTGCTCTCAAGATGAGGCTTTACATTCCAGAACTACTGAGATGCCCCTCTCCTTCAAAGAAAGGGGCTTCCTTTCCTTTACCCTCACCTGCATCTCTTCCATTTCAGGCACATCTGCCCTCACCCCATCCTCCCGCCACCCCACTAGGGATAAGGTTCCTCTTGTCCTCACCTACCACCCCACTAGCCTTTGCATCCAGCACATAATTCTCAGTAACTTCTGCCATCAGTGGGATCCCACCACCAAGCACATCTTTCCCTCCCCCCACTTTCCACAGGGATCGCACCCTATGTGACTCCTGTGTCTACTCGTCCCTCCTCACTGATCTTCCTCCTGGTACTTAACCTTGCAAGTGGAACAAGTACCACATCTACCCCTACACCTCCTCCCTTACTACCATTCATGGCCCCAAACATTCCTTTGAGGAGGCACTTCACCTGTGAGTCAATTGGGGTCATCTGCTATACCTGGTGCTCCCTCTATGGCTTCCTGTATGTCCATGAGACCTGACGTAAATTTGGAGACCACATCACCGAGCATCTTCGCTCCATCTGACAGAAAAAGTGGGATCTCTTGGTGGCCGCCTATTTCATTTCTACTTCCCATTCTAACACATCAGTCCACGTCCTCTTCTACTGTTGCGATGAGGCTACAAACTGGTTGGAGGAGATCCTTAAGATTCTGTCTGGGTAGCCTCCAACTGATGGCATGAACATTGATTTTTTTGAACTTCTGGTAATGGCCCCTACCCCTCACCTTATCTCCTGACCTGCCCATCACCTCCCTCTTCTCTTTCTTACATGGTCTTCTACACTATCCAATTAGATTCCCCCTTCTCCAGCCCTTTATCTCTTTCACCAATCAACTTTCCAGCTCTTTACTTCACTCCCCTCCCCTTGTCCGGTTTTCACGTAACAGCTGCCACCTTGTACTTCTTCCTCACCTCCCCACTTCTCCCTTTCCATTCAAATCCCAAAGGAAGGTCTTGGCTCGAAACATCAACTGTTTACTCTTTTCCATAAATGCTGCCTGACCTGCTCAGTTTCTTCAGCGTTTTGCGTGTTACTTTATATGTAAATCTGTTGGGAGTCATCTACTGTATCTAGTGCTCTAGACATAGTGGCTGCTTTGACATTGGTGAGACCCGATGTAGATTGGGGTACTTTGTTGAACATGTCAGTACCATCCAAAAAAAGCAGTATTTTCCGATGGCCAGCCAACCATTTCAATTCCTATCCCCATTCCTGTTCTGATTTTTTGGTTCACGGCCTCCTCTTCTGCCACAATGAGACCACTCTCAGGGTGGTGGAGCAACACCTCATGTTCTATCTAGGTAGCATCTAACTTGGTGGCATGGACATCATTTCTCCAACTTCCTGTAATTTTTCTATCCTCCCACTTCCCTCTTTTACATTTCTCCATTCTGGCCTCTACCTCTTCTCCTCACTTGCCTATCACCTCTCCCTGGTGCTCGCCCCCCTCCTCTGATCATTCATTCCCCTCCCATCAGATTCCTTCTTCTCTAGCCCTTTGCCTTTCCCATTTATCACCTTCCAGTTTCTTATTTTAACCCCCACTACCCACCACCTGGCCACCTATCACCTTCTAGTTTGTCCTCCTTCCCCTTCCCCTACCTTCTTATTCTGGTGTCTTCCTGCCTTTCTTTTTACAGTCCTGGTGAAGGGTCTTGTCTCAAAAAGTTGACTGATTATTCATTCCCATAGCATTTTGTGTGTGTTGCTCTGGATTTCTAGCAGCTGAAGAACCTCTTGTGTTAACAATTATTAAGTTCTCATTTACACTTATGTACAGGAAATGACATTAAGCAATCTTGAATCTTACAATATTCAATTAATCTATTACTAGGCTATGAAGCAAGACTAATGGGAATTTAAAGTAAAAGGAAAAATCTGCAATTGGTGGAAACTTGAAACAAAAACAAAATGCTGTAAGTATTAACTGTAAAGAGAAACAGAATTAACACTTCTGGTAAATGGCTTTTCGTCAGAACAAGGAAAGTTATGGGTCAAACAAAATGCTTTAAGATGAGGAGAGGTAAGAGATGGAAACAACTTAAAATATACTTGTTTTCCAACTTTTCGTGTCTGTTATTAGTCAATTGAAACTCTATTTTTCACACTACAAAAAGGATGCAACAGGTTTATACAACGGAAAGTAGGATGCTTGTGAGTGTGAGTGAACTCAGCAATGCCAGAGAAAATTTACTTTTCTCCCCCTCAGATTACGAGTCAATCAAATCACTTTTCCTGCTGTGCACCAGAATCACTTTGGAATTTTTAGTTGTCAATGACATTTTCAGATGGTATCTTCTTCCATAATTACAATTCAATTAGGATATAAATCAGGATATAAGTCACAGATTTGAAGACAATCACAATATAGCAAATGCAGACTTACCACCCAACAATTTAGATTGGCAATTAATGAACTCCGGCTTTCTGTCTGAAAGGTATCGCTGAGAAATATTGTGAAGGATTTGAAAGAAGGTACATTTCTCGGAGGCTGTGCTGGCAACCCACTGGTCAAAGGCATTCTCAAACACAAGGTCAAATTCAGGACAATCCTAGAAGACAATAATAATTAACAAATTGCTTTTGTGTTGAAATAATGACAATGCCTACACTCATCCAGGCGGAGGAAAATAATTACTTTCATTTGATTAGTTTATAACATACAAGCATCGTAATGTCATTATCTTTGAAATGACAAGTTCCCTATGTGTGCAGAACCTGTAGTACAATAATCTTTTAATGTTGATTGTGTTAGAAATCTGAGAAACAGAGTGAACAATTGGGAAGAGATTTCAGGCCTTCATGAAGGTGCCACAGAAGAGATTTATATGAAATTCAAGTTAATGGAATTGAAAGCAAATTATTGACCTGGTCAGTAAAGTCAATTTGACTTTAAAAATAAACCGAATTGAGAAAATGGCAAGTATTCAAATTAGAAATTATGGACAATGGTATCACATGGGGATATCGTTGGCAAGCCCAAATTGATTCACTTCAGCCCAGATTCTACCGTGGGTGGCATAAAAATAGTTTCGTATAATTGCTCACAGACCTTCATTGGGCTTATTTGCAAAGAGCACAGCCATCTTTCAACTGATTAAATTTAGCATCTGGTGTCTGTGGCATCTGTGAGCAGGTACAAAGTACGGAGCCACTCCAACCAAATCAGATTAAAGATTCCTCAGGGAGACATATAGACTACTACACAGAAGAAGCAGGAATTAAAAATACCAAAGAAACTAAGTCTGGGGATACAGACACAGAGTTACAGAGGGAAGAAGCAAATAGTTTATATGTCTGCAACAGCGCAGGAGGCCATTTGGCCCTCAACCCCCTGCTGGCTCTCTGAAAGTACATTGCAAGTCATTTCTTTACTGACATTTCCCCATAATTCTGTAGGATTGCATTCTTCAGAGGAATGAGATTCCACACCGATGCAACTTAACGTTTCTCACGGACACTCTGAGTTCTCACTGAGATCTTCATGGAAAATCCAGATTATATTCAATAAAATGAATCACAGAGAGGGATATATCAAAGTTTGTTGAAGATAAACAGTTGTGACATGCTGGGTTCTGTAAACAGAAGCCTAAAATTATAAGGTGACATTGATTGAATAAATAAGCAGCAGCTTCATCTGCTGGAGGCAGACATGAGAGCAAAAAAAAAATTGATTTGAGTATGAAATTTACAAAGAAAAACTGGAAGCAGTGAAATTAAAAAATTAGAGAACCAAATATATTTTATTGCTTCATTGTAGTCATAATGAAGCAATAAATAATTCAAAAGATTAAAGGATGGAAATTTTGATTTGAAGAAACTAGAAACTATAAATGTTTGGAAGTTGTGCACAATATCTGGTTACAGCATACATTTCTGGGGAATAGATAAAAGAAATAGATAAATTTACACAAAAGTAGTGTTAAGAGATATAGAGACAATATAATTGTACAATCTTTTTCCTTTGTCCCCAGTGAAATCATATTTAGATTTGGCAACAGAATATTCAATTCAATATGATTCAGTCAAATTTACTGTTTACAATAAAGACAATTTTTACAATTCTTTTTTAAAGTCATAAGAAGCAGAGCGGATAAAGAAAATCTGGCAATTGCAACAGATGTAGGGTTCAACTGGAGAATATAAACAATACTGAAGCTGAGAGACAGTTATGTACTGAGGGAAATGAAGGAACATGGCACAGGACCAGAAAGGAAGGCCGATTCAGCTATTCAGCTTTGATTTTGATTAGTGAAGAGGGCACAAGGGATTATCTGATCAACTCAGACTTCTGCTTCTCATGTTACTTTCCAAAATATTGCAGACTTCGAGGTGAACTAAAACCAAAAGCAACACCTGCCGATTTATTGTTTTTTTTAAATGCAGTGAGAGTTTACAATCTGGAATGCTTTGACTGACAGACGGATGGCGATGGCTCAACTGTGATCTTCAGAACAGAACCGGATCAGTATTTGTAAGAAACAAAATATCAGTGGCTTCAGGAAATGGGCAAACAATGAGATGAGCTGCAATGCACCTACAGAGAGCCCATGAGGATTTGAGCAGTCAAATAGCCTCTTCCTGTGTTGTTAATTCCCTCTGCCTGTAGTTACAAGTATATACAAAACCAGGTTCGCTAGTCCATAATCTTCATGCCAAACGTTGGAAAGTTATCCAAATAAGTGCCCTGATTTTTCTCCATAACTTATAAAATTAGGGTGAGTTAGAGAATTCCAAGATACTGATTGGGCAATGAAGTGCAAAAATTAACTCATAGCACTGTAGCAATGATGTTACTGGAAGAGCAAATTGGGAATCTAGAGGCAAGTTCAAAACCAACCAGTGCAGCTGAGAATTTTTAATAAGATCTGGTTTATCAGTGGTGACTGTTAAACTTACAGGCTGCAGCGTAAAACCGCCTGAATCAATACAGTATTTTAGAGAAGGAAGGCTTGAAATGACTCTGGCCCACAAAAGGATTCTGCATATAGTTCCAGTTACCACATGAGAGAAACAATGTGATTCCTGTACAGAAAGTGCAGAGAATTTTCATGAGGACATTTCTAGGACTAGCAGGTTTACAACAATGGCTTTGCGAAGATTTAACTGGGGTTGAGAGGCCTAGAGTGTAAATGGTAAGAACACACTAGTGTGACTTTGGAGGCATAGGATAAAATGTAACTAGTAGGAAGATGAAAAGATCATGGACGGTAAGAGTAGCTTGTTCAATCGTTCTGGGCTGCCCCACTACTGAATATAATCATTCTCTTCATTAACTTGTCCCTGCCATTTTGCCATAATTCCCTGGACCCTCTGGTATTAAATTGTATCTATCTTCATGAACATAAGTAACGATCTGGCCTCCAATGTACAGAGAATTCCAGGATTTCATTGCACTCTTAGTAAAATAAAACACTTCAGTTCTAAATGGCATACTGAGGCTTTGACCCCAAAGTTCGGGTTTTTGCAGCCATTGGGAACATCTTCCCTACATTTAGTTTGTATAGTCCTATTAGAATGTAATAGTTTTCATTGAGTTCTTCCCTCATTCTTCTATACTCCAGTGAACATAGATCCAATCTTCATGCCTTAGCCCCATCACCCATCATTCCAGGAATAAGTTGAGGATATCTTTGTTCCATTCCTCTGTGTCAAGAGCACCTGTTCTCAGCTGGAAAGACCAACATTGCATTCAGATATCTGGATGGGGTCTCATCAAAGCACTGTCGAGCTGCAGGAAAACATCCTTGTTCCTTGCCTTAAAAGCACATGCAACAGAAGGTGACCCTAACTGCTTAATTTCAGCAACTTGATGTACATGGACAACTCAGTGACAGTGCACTTTTCCAAATATTCAGATAATAATCTGCCTTACTGCTTTTACAACAATTTCACAATTATCCACATTAAACCTCATTGTCTCTCATACATTTGCTCACTAGCCCAATATACCAAGATCAAGCTGTAGCCTCTCTGCGTTTTCCCGTTTCAGCTACGGTAATAGCCCCTCTCAGCATTGTACCTTCTGCAAACTTGGCAATGTTATTATTTCCTTCCTTCATGCAGACCATTGAGATATACAGTATTGAGAAATACTGAAGTCTAAACACTCACCTTGCATCCTAGGTTACTTAATAGAAACATAGAAAACCTACAGCACAATACAGGCCCTTTGGCCCACAATGCTATGCCGAACATGTACTTTAGAAATTACCCAGGGTTACCCACAGCCTTCTATTTTTGTAAGCTCCATGTACCTATCCAGGAGTCCCTTTAAAGACCCTATCGTATCCGCCTCCACCACCATCACTGGCAGCCCATTCCAAGCACTCGCCACTCTCTGCATAAAAAACTTACCCCTGACAGCTCCTCTATACTTACCTCCAAGCACCTTAAAACTGTGCCCTCTCGTGTTAGCCACCTCAGCCCTGGGAAAAAGCCTCTGACTATCCACACAATCAATGCCTCTCATCATCTTATACCCCTCTATCAGGTCACCTCTCATCCTCTGTCACTCCAAGGAAAAAAGGACAAATTCACTCAATCTATTCTCATCAGACATGCTCCCCAATCCAATCAACATCCTTGTAAGTCTCCTCTGCACCCTTTCTATGGTTTCCACATACTTCCTGTGGTGAAGTGACCAGAACTGAGCACAGTACTTCAACTGGGGTCTGACCAGGGTCCTATTTAGCTGTAACATTACCTCTCGACACCTGAACACAATCCCACGGTTGATGAAGGCCAATACACCATATGCCTTCTTGACCACACAGTCAACCTGTGCAGCAGCTTTGAGTGTCCTATGGATTCGGACTCCAAATTCCCTCTGATCCTCCACACTGCCAAGAGTCTTACCATTAATATTATTTTCTGACATCATATTTGACCTACCAAAATGAACCACTTCACACTTATCTGGGTTGAAGTCCATCTGCCACTTCTCAGCCCAGTTTTGCATCCTATCGATGTCCCGCTGTAACCTCTGACAGCGCTGCACACTATCCACAACACCCCCAACCTTCATGTCATCTGCAAATTTACAAACCCATCCCTCCACTTCTTCATCCAGGTCATTTATAAAAATTATGAAGAAAGGGGTCCCAGAACAGATTCCTTAGGCACACCACTGTTCACCGACTTCCATGCAGAATATGACCCGCCTACAGCCACTCTTTGCCTTCTGTGGGCAAGCCAATTCTGGATCCACAAAGCATAGTCTTTTAACAATGTGTCAATTATGGGATTAAATTTGCCATCCCCCAAATGTAAGAACTGCTCCAGGTTGTAAAGACTTCTAGAAGGTAACCACAAATGCATTCACTATTTCCAGGAGCACTCCCTGCAGTACTCTGGGATGTACAGTACATTCAAGATTCACTCGTCTTCAAGCTCCATTTACTTCCCCAGCACATTTTTTTCCACTACTAATTTCTGGTTCCTTAAGGTTGTTATAGCCGGGGGGGGGGGAGGGAGGGGGTGGCAGTGGGGATAAGCTCCCACTACCTATTAAATGCCCCCAGTGGTGCGTTTCTCAAATAGCCTCTGACAGCCAAGTCTGGCAACTGGCCATCACTTGTGGCTCAGCTAACAAGTCTGGCGAAACAGTTTCTATTGACATGAAAATGGGCAAAGGCGGGTCACTAGCACCTTAAAATCAGTTGCTTTGGGTAGACGGGACTCATCAGCCATTGTTGGCAGCTCATCTGAGAGAGGAAGAACTCTGATCTCAAACTTCTGGTACCTTGTGGCTATACTCACTCACGGGGAAGGCTTTAGGAGTGAACTCAGAGGAAAAATCCGGAGCTGGAGTCTCTAAAGCGATCCTACGTTGAGTTCAACGCTGACTGGTAACTCCTGTGATGCTGCTGATGATAAACTATATTGGTCTCTGCTGTTCCTTTGCAGTCATCAGCTGTGTGAAGACTGGGAGCTTGCCACATGGGCAACTGCTAGCTGTCCATATATTATTGCCCTGGCTTGCATATCACATAGACAGTCCTCCATGATTGACCTTGACCAACAGAGGACCTCAACTAATTTCCATCTCTTCCTCTTTCCCTCTCTGGGTGACTAGTTCCTCAACTTACCAGGGAGGCTATTTGTGCTTTCCTTATGAGGTCAGAACCAAAGTACATGTTTATTGGTCTGCCATATCTTGGTTCCCGAGTATAATCTCCCAGGAAAGAAGATGACAAACGGACTCGGGAGTAAATGTTTGCGGAGCTCGGAGTCCAAAGGTAGGATGTCTGTGGCTGCTGAAAGCCAATCATCTAAACCCCAGTCACAGGACATCAACACAGGAATTCCTTTGAGATTCCTCATCATAACATCAGAAGTGAGAACCATTACTGATGACTCCATAACACTAAATTCAATTCATATCTTAGCTGAAACTGAAGCAGTCCACATTCAGATTCAGCAAAATCTGGCGAGAATATACAGTATATCTGGGATGATAACAGCTATTAATATTCACAACATACAGGTGACTATCAAGGTCAATTGCCAACAAGAGAATTTAACCATCTTGTTAAATTCAACAGAACTGTGCCCTCCCCTAACCCTGGGGTCAGCCAGAAACTAGAGAGACTGCCATATACTGTGGCTACAAGACAACAAAAGGATAATTAATGCACTGTATGACTCACCCTATGTCTCCTAAATGTCCTTCCAACATCTGCAAGGCAGTTCAAGAATATGATGGAATACTTCTCTTTGCTTAGATGAGTGTGGCTATAACATAGGCAACTCAAATCCACTGAGGAAGTTTACCTCAATACCTTGACTGATTCTGCACAGTCAATCTCACTACATAAACACAGAAATCCTACCATCAAAGAGGACAAGATTGAAAGCACATGGTTCCTTGCCTAATCATGCACCATCCTACCACGGGGCATTTTTGTCATTTCCTCATCACCATATGGTAAAACTACAGACCTCTTTTCTGGGTTACTTCAACTCAAGGATTGCAGTGATATGAGAGGGGGAAGCACCAGCACATCCTGGGTGGCAAAAAATGTGAAATAAATTCTGGTCTTGTCAATTGATTTGATATCCTGCTTATTTTTTTTATTAAATTAATTAATTGGATTGTGAAACAGATGTGAAGTTTGGAAGTATCCAGTGACAGGATCTGCCAGCCATTCCCTTTGATATTGATTCTTCCAAACAGGAATTATTGCAGCAATCACAGTGACCTGCTGAAATACACTTCAGCTGTCGATTGGACAAGTATATATTGATTAGAAAATGCCAGCATGGATATGGCATAAACGCATCATGTCCAATAAACTTGATAGAGCCTCTTGATGAAGTAACAGAGAGGGTCAACAAGGGGAATATAGCTGATGAAGTACATATGAACTTTTAAAAGACGTGATAACCATGGTGGTAGAGATGCCATCAAGAGCAGCCCACAGGGAAACAAAAGGCTATATCATTGCTTGAAAATTATCTCAATAGGAGGGAAAGGAAAGAAGCTGTGAAAGTAGTACTGTGGAACTACCAAGGAGTTAATGTTGAAACCCAGTCTTTTCTTACTGTACATTAATGACTTGGACTTGGGTGTACAGGTGTGTACAGGGCACAATTTCCAATTGATACAAAACTGCAGTGAAGCTTCTTAGTACCGTACGCAGCAGAATGCTACTTGGCTACAGAGGGAAAGTGCTTGCATTCTGTCAGTAGTCTCTGCATCCAAATTTGATACTGAATATGCTTATTGAGCAAAAAGGTTTCGGTAAAGGCCACAGTAAGCAGCGGTGTACTATTATTGGCCAGTAGCACTAGTTGGCGATACAACTGAAGATTCTGACCATTACTTCACTGATCAATGGGAAGAAGTTGTAAAAGAACTAAGTGATCATTAGTCTATTCATTTAGTTTTACAAACTGTCTCTCCATTCTTTAAAAAAAAGATGGAGGCAGCAGAAAGGAAATTATAAACCAGTTAGCCTGACCTCAGTGGTTGGGAAGGTGTTGGAGTCAATTGTTAAGGATGAGGTTATGGGGTACTTGGTCACACAGGCCAAGATAGGACAAAGTCAGCATGGTGTCCTGAAGAGAAAATCTTACCTGATGAACTTCTTGAAATTCAGTGAGATTACACCTAGGATAGATAAAGGGGATGCAGTGGATGTTGTATATTTGGATTTTCAGAAGGTGCCACACGAGGCTGTTTACCAAGTTAAGAGCCTATGGAATTACAGGAAAGTTACAAACATGGTCAGAGCATTGCCTGACTGGTAGGAGGCAACGAGTGGAAAGAAAAGAATCCTTCTCTGGTTATCACAGACAAAATACTGGAGGAACTCAGCAGGCCAGGCAGCATCTACGGGAAAAAGTACAGCTGCATTCAGGCTGAAACCCTTTGCCGGGACTGGAGAAAGAAAGCTGAGGATTAAATTTAAAAGGTGGGGGAGGGGAGAGAGAACCACCAGGTGATAGGTGAAACCTGGAGGGGGAGGGATGAAGTAAAGAACTGGGAAGTTGATGGGTGGGATGACGTGAGAGGGGGAATAGGAGATGGGAAATGGAAGGGGGGGTGTTGCTATCGGGGGGCATTATTGGAAGCTTGAGAAATTAGAAATTCATGCCATTAGGTTGGAGGCTACTCAAAAGGAATACAAGGTGTTGTTCTTCCAACCTAAGTGTGGCCTCGGTGTGACAGTAGAGGCGGCCATGAATGGACATATTAGAATGGGAACGGGAAATGGAATTAAAATGTGAGGCCACTGGGAGATCCCGTTTGTTCTGGCAATCGGAGTGCAGATGCTTGGTGAAGCGGTCTCCCAAAACGCTGCCCTCAACTGCATGTCTGCTCTTACCCCATCCTCCCACCACCCTACCAGGGACAGCGTTCCTCTTGTCCTCACCTACCATCTCACCAGACTCCTTGTCCAGCACATAATTCTCTGAAACCTTTGCCACGTCCAATGAGATCCCACCACCAAGCACATCTTTCCCTCCCCCTAACTTTCTGCAGGGATCACTCCCTGCACGATTCCCTTGTCCATTCATACCTCCCCACTGATCCCCCTCCTGACACTTATCCTTGCAAGTGGAACAAGTGCTAAACCCTACACCTCCTCCCTCACTACCATCAGGGTTCTAAACAGTCCTTCCAGGTGAGGCGACACTTCACCTGTGAGTCTGTTGGGGTCACTTACTGTGTTCGGTGCTCCCGGTGTGGCCTCCTGAACATCGGTGAGACCCGACATAGATTGGGAGACTGCTTCGCAGAGCATCTACACTCCATCTGCCAGAGCATGCAGGATCTCCCAATAGCCAACCATTTTAATTTGACTTCCCATTCCATTATGTCCATCCATGGCCTCTTCCACTGTTGTGATAAGGCCACACTGAGAAATCGGTGTTCATGCTATCAGGTTGGAGGAACAACACCTTATATTCCGTCTGAGTAGTCTCCAACCTCAATGGCATGAACATCGATTTCTCAAACTTCAGGTAATGCTCCCCGGTGGTTCTCTCTCCCTTCCTCCCATCTTTTAAATCTACTCCTCAGTTTTTTTTTCTCCAGACCCGTCAAAGGGTTTTGGTCCAAAACATTGAATGTACCTTTTTCCATAGATGCTTCTTGGCCTGCTGAATTCCTCCAGCATTGTGTGTGTGTTGCTCAGATTCACAACATCTGCAGATTTTCTCTTGTTTATGGTTTGATCCTTTTCGGGTTGGCTGCCAGTGACTAGTGATGTTCTGCAAGGGTCGTTGTTGGAACTGCTTCTTTTTATGCTGTATATCAATGATTTAGATTATGGAATAGATGTTTTGTTGCCAAGTTTGCAGATGATACAAAGATTGGTGCAGAAGGACTGAGACAGGTTAGGAGAATGGACAAGAAAGTGGTAAATAAAATACAATATTGGAAAATGCATGTCATGCACTTCGGTTGAAGAAATATTTTCTAAACAGGGAGAAAATCCAAAAATCTCAAATACAAAGGGATTTGCAAATCCTTGTGTCAAATACCCTAAAAGTTAACTTGCAGGTTGAGTCAGTGATGAGAAAGGCAAATGCAATGTTAGCATTCATTTCAAGAAGTCTACAATATATGAGCAACAATGCGATGCTGAGGTTTTATAAAGAACTGGTGAGACTTCACTTTGAGTATTGTGAATAGGTCTGGGGTCCTCATCTAAGAAAAGATGTGCTGGCACTGGAGAGGGTTCAGATGAAGTTCACAAGGATGATTCCAGGAATGAAAAGTTTAACATATGAGGAATGTTTAATGGCTCTGGGCCTGTACTCGCTGGCATTTAGAAGGATGGGGGTGGGGGGACTCTCACTGAAACCTTTCGAAGGTTAAAAGGCCTAGACAGAGTAGATGTGGAAAGGATGTATCCCATGATGGGAGAGTGTAGGACAAGAGGGCACAGCATCAGGACAGAGGGATCCATTTAAAACAGAGTTGTGGAGAAATTTCGTTAGCTAGAGGGTGGTGAATTCGTGAAATCTACTACCACAGGCAGCTGTGTAGGCCAGGTCATTGGGTGTTTTTAAGGTGGAGATTGATAGGTTCTCAAAAGGCCAAGGCAAAGGTTATGGTTAGAAGGCTGGGGAGTGGGGCTGAGGAGGGGGAAAAGATAATCAGCCATGATTGAATGATGGAGCAGACTCAATGGGCCAAATGTCTAATTCTGCTCCTATGTCTTGTGATATTTCAAATATATGCATTGGATTTGATGTTAATTATATTTCAGGATTACAGTTTAACCTAAAGACATTCATGCCACTAGTACCATAAGATATAGGATATAGGAGCAGGATTAGGCCATTCAGTTCCTTTGCCATCCCTGCGTCTCTCATTACAATATCTCCAGTGTCATTTTCTACTGGTCCTATATCTACCCTCAACTCTCTTTTACCATTTATATACTAAAACAGTTTTTAGTATCTTCTTTGATATTAGTCACCAGCTTCCTTTCATAATTCATCTTTTCATTCCTAATGACCTACTTAATTTCCTTCTGTAAGTTTTTAAAATCTTCCCAATCCTCTATCTTCCCACTAGCTTTGGCTTCCTTGTATGCTGTCTCTTTTGCTTTTACTTTGGCTCTGACTTCACTTGTCAGCCACAGCAGTGTTCTTCTTCCATTCGAAAATTTCTTCCTATTTGGAATACAGTCGGCCCTCCTTATCCACGAGGGATTGGTTCTGGGGCCCCTCGCAGATACCAAAATTTGCAGATGCTCAAGTCCCTTATTCAACCTGTCTCAATGTGGTGAACCTTAGGACCCAGCGGAACCCCAGACCTTATTTAACCAGTCTCAGTGCGGTGGACATTAGGACCTGGTGTCAGAGCTCTGAATCCGCAGTGTTTCTGTTCATGAAAATAATCATGATCACGATTGAAAATAAAGTAGAAATAATAAAGCGATTGGAAAGAGGTGAAACACCATTGGTCACTGGAAAAGTGTTAGGCTACGTCGGTCAATGATTGGAACAATTTAAAAGGATAAAGGCTCTGCCCCGATGAAAGCTACAATTATTACTAAGCAATGCAGTGCTTTAATTATTGGGTTTTGGGTTTTTGATCCTCCATATCAACCCGGCATGGTGGACAGAGCACTCAGGAGTGGTCTGTCACTGAATCGAACTCGGGAACTTTCGTTCCCAAGCCCGGCACTGAAACATACGCTCTTAAGTGTTTTATATGCATAGAAAGGTAAATTATATACTATATACTAAGACAAATGTTTGACTGATGCTAAATAATACCGGATGTACCTGTTCCGACTTACTTAGTAAGAGAACTTATGATTTTTTTAATCTCGATCCACAATAACCCATTCACATCCTCTTGTATACTTTAAATCATCTCCAGATTACTTATAACACCTAACACAATGTAAATGCTATATAAAATAGTTGTTATACTGCATTGTTTAGGGAATAATGACAAGAAAAAGAAGTCTGTACATGCTCGAAGAACAATTGCTGGAAGAGCATGCGGAATTCACGGGTAAGTAGGGCCGACTGTATATCTGTCTTGCACTTCCCTCATTTTTCGCAGAAACTCCAGCCATTGCTATTCTGCTGTCCTTCCTGCTAGTGTCCCTTTCCAGTCAAACTTGGCCAGTTCCTCTCTCATGCCACTGTAATTTCCTTTATTCCACTAAAATACTGATACATTGGAGTTTCGTTTCTCCCTCTCAAATTTCAAAGTGAACTCGACCATATTGTGATCACTGTTCCCTAAGGGTTTCTTAACCTCTCTTACCACCTCTGGATCATTGCACAACACCCAATCCAGCACAGCCGATCCCCTAATGGGCTCAACAACAACCTGTTCTAAAAAGCCATCCCTTAGACATTCTACAAATTCTCTCTGGAGGTCCAGTATTGGCTTGTTTTTCCCAATCCACTTTCATGTTAAGATCCCCAATGATTATCATGACATTGCCCTTATGACATGCTTTTTCTATCTCCTGCTCTAATTTGTAATCCACATCCTGACTGCTATTTGGAGGCCTGTATACAACTGCCATTAGGGTCCTTTTACTTGCCATTTCTTAACTCAACCCATAGACACTTTCCAATCCTATGTCATCCCTTTCAAATGATTTAATATTATTTCTTATACACAGGGCCACACCAGCCCCTCTGCCTACTAACCTATCTTTCTGATACACCGTATATCCTTGGATGCTCAGCTCCTAATGGCTGCCATCCTTTTGCCAAATTTCAGAATTGCCTACAATGTCATACTTGCCAATCTGTAGCTGAATTTCAAGATTGTCTGTTTTATTTCTTATGCTGCATGCATTCAAATACAACACTTTCAATCCATTATTTATTGCCTTCTATTTTAACTGCACCACATCTCTATTGTCCTGTAACTCATCTCACTGGCTGTGATTATGCCTCATCTCCTGTCTGTCCTTTCTATCATTCTGTTGCACGCTATCTCCGATTTATTTCTATTTTCCCCTTCCTCAGCCCTATCACTCTGGTTCCCATCCCCCTGCATAGTAGTTTAAACCCTGACACCAGCTCTATTAAATCTGCCTGCTAGGATATTGGACTCCTTTGAATTCAATCTGACACTACAGATCTGGTACATATCTGACATTACAGTAAAAATGTTGCATTCAATTGTTTTTTAATGTCATATGCAGCGAAACACTAGTAACAAAAATGGTCAGAGATAAAAGGGACAGTGGAATCCTTTGCTTTCTATGCATGCTAAGGATCATGGAGTGTCTATGACAATGGACCAACATTCAAATTCTCACATTTACTCCACTGAAAGATGCTAGTCAGCTATCCTATGTCAGTTATCACAGAGTGCGAAAGACGGGATAGTGATTGCAGGGGAAAAATGAATAGCTTTAAGAAAGAGGATGTGCTGTAACTTTTGAAAAGCATTAAGTTAGATAAGCTGCCAGGACTGGACGAGATATACCCTAGGCTATTCTGGGAAGTGAGGGAAGAGATTGCTGGGCGATGATCTTTTTGTCATCAGTATGGACATGAGAAGTACCTGAGGAATGGAAATCCTTAGAGGCAGGATTTATGAGTATTTGGAGAGAGATAAGCTGATTAGGGACCATCAGCATGGCTTTGTCAAGGGCAGGCTGTACCTTATGAGCCTGATTGAATTTTTTGAGGATGTAACAAAACACATTATTGAAGGTAAAGCAGTGGACATAGTGTATTTGGATTTCAGTAAGGCACTTGATGAAGTTCCCTGTGCAAGGCTCATTCATAAAGTAAGGAGACATGGGATCCAAGGAGACCTTACTTTGTGGATCCAGAATTGGCTTGCCCACAGAAGGCAAAGGGTGGTTGTAGATGATTAGTATTCTGCATGGAGGTTGGTGACCAGTGGTGTTCTGCAGGGATCTGTTCTGGGACCCCTCCTCTTTGTGATTTTTATAAATGACCTGGATGAAGAAGTAGAAGGGTGAGTTAGTAAGTTTGCTGATGATGCAACTGTTGGGGGAGTTGTGGACAGTTTGGAGGGGTGTCCGAGGTTACAAAGGGACATCAATAGGTTGCAGAAATGGACTGGGAAGTGGCAGATAGAGATTAACCCAGATAAGTGTGAAGTGATTCATTTTGGTGGGTCAAATTTGAAGACAGAATATAGTATTAATGGTAAGACTCTTGGCAGTGTGGAGGATCAGAAAGATCTTGGGGTCCGTGTCCATAGGACACTCAAAGCTGCTGCGTAGGATGATGATGTTGTTAATAAGTTGTATGGTGTGTTGGCATTTATTGACCATGGGATTGAGTTCAAGAGCCATGAGGTAACGTTACAGCTATGTATGACCTTGGTCAGACCCCAATTGGAGTACTGTGTTCAGTTCTGGTCAACTCACTACAGGAAGGATGTGGACACTATAGAGAGAGTGCAGAAGAGATTTACAAGGACATAGCTTGGATTGGAGAGCATGACTTATGAGAATAGGTTGAGTGCACTTGTCCTTACTCCGTGGAGTGATGGAGGGTGAGAGGTGACCTGATAGAGGTGTATAAAACGAGGAGAGGCATTGATCATGTGGAGAGCCAGAGGCTGAATTGGCTAACACAGGGGGGCATAGTTTTAAGGTGCTTGGAAGTAGGTACAAGGGAGATGTCAGAGGTAAGTTTTTCACACAGAGAGTGGTGGGTGAGTGGAATACACTGCCAGTAACAGTGGTGGAGGTGGATACAATAGGGTGTTTTAAGAGATCCTTAGATAGGTACATGGAGCTTAGAAAAATAGAGAGCTATGTGGTAGGGTAACTCTAGGCAGTTTCTAGAGTACGCTACATGGTCGGCACAACATTATGGGCTGAAAGGCCTGTAATGTATTGTAGATTTCCACATTCTATAGCGATTCAGAGTCCAGGCAAACCGATAACAATAAAATGAACAGAAATGGACTTCCGGTAAGATGGCGATTGTTTAGCTGCTCCGAACTTTTGTTCCGTTACTGTCGCTATCTTTGCACTAAATGTCTCCATTTTTTAAACCTTAGTTAGGAACTTTTTCGGTATCTCTTACTTGCCTGTGAACATATCTAACTTACAATGTCTAGCAAGAGTTCTAAATCCGGGAGAAAGGAAGCTACGGCTCTCTCAGACGAGACCCTGGCTGCGCTCGGACAGCTCCGAGATGAAATTTTAAAGGAATTTAAAACCGCTTTCAAACAGTTGGAAGACAAACTGGATCGGATCAACGATAAAGTGGACAAACATGCTGAACACCTATCTCGCATCGATTCGACTTCTGAAGATTTAGAAAGTCGTGTTCGATACTTGGAGACTCTCTGTTCCAGCTTAGAGGAAAAATGTAACAAACTCCTTTCCAAAATGGTGAATCTCGAAAATCGCAGCAGACGCTGCAATCTTAGAATTCTTGGATTGCCAGAGGCCACCGAACAGAGCTCAACAGTGAAGTTTTTTGCCGAGTTTCTCTGTGAGATATTTGGGAAAGATTTGCTTCCGAACCCGCCCGAGCTCGAACAGGCACACAGATTCTACATTCCCCCCGGAATTCTGGGCTCCCGCCCGCGACCAGTAATCTTGTGCTTCCATCAATACCAGGTAAAACACAGTCTGATTGTGGAGGCACGTCGCAGAGGTTCTTTTACTTTCCAGGATACAACCATTCGCTTTGTGGAAGATTTTGCACCCCAGACCTTAAAGATGCGCGCTGAGTTTAAAGGCGCAATGAAAGTGCTTTTTGATCGTGGTTTTAAACCCTCTCTTCGTACTCCTGCCGATCTACGAATCAAGCTTAACACTGGAAAATACAAGTGGTTCAAATCAGCGAAGGAAGCTGAAGCATTTGTGGCAAGTCTTCTGGCTATCCAGTCATCTTCGGAACCCGATCGGACCTCCTAAAATGGTGGATAAGTACTTCTCATAGTAAAATTACTTTTCCTGGACTCAGACTTTACTTGAATCACTCAGACATTATTCATTGAAACTCTAAGGGCTGTTGACAATCTCTCCCTGGATTTGGTGTGTGTGTAATCTATTTTTATTCTTGTATAACTTTATCTACAGAGTTCTACAACTGACTCTAACTTGTTTTGGAGGTTTGAAGTCTTTAGTGAAGGCCTCCCTGTTTGCTGGTTCACAGTTTAATTGCTGATTTATTTTTCTTTCTTTCTTTCTGTCTTTATTTATTTATTTTCCCCTTTTCTTTTCTTCACCCCTTTTTCTAATCTCTGAATTTTTTTCTCTCCTCTCCGTAAATGGTTGATAAATACTTGTCTTGAATTTATAATTTTCCCCTTCCTCTCTTTTTTTTACTTTTTTTTCCCCTTTCTCTTACTTTTTTCACGGGTAGGTTAGTTTTGGTTTTCTTCCCATTTTATCTGTATTAAGTTTTATATTTCTGCAGAAGGTGTTCTAATCTGTAGTTATGTTTTCTAGTGCATAAACTAGTTACTATTTGCTATAGTATTTATACGGAACTGCTGTTAATGACACAGATCTGGAAGTTGTATTTGGGTTAATTTTTTTGGTAGAGCTAGCTACTTGTTTTGGTAGCCGTCTAGTTTTGGGTTGTGTGGATGGGGTGGGTTTCCCAGTTCCAACATCACTCACTGTATTTATTGTTTCTCTTTATTGCTCAGGACATGTATATGTTTTGATTTTACGAATCTATGTTTACATCTCTGCTCCCAGACTGCTATTGTACTGCTTGACTTTTTATATGCCTGCTGCCTTTATGCATTAGTAATTGATAATGGCTAGTGCACTTAAATTCGTGAGCTGGAATGTAAAGGGAATAAATCACCCTGTTAAAAGGAGGAAGGTATTCTCACATATCAAACAACTCAAAGCTGACATTGCTTTCCTTCAAGAAACTCATATTCGTTGTTTTGATAATTCCCGGCTTCTGTCAAAGTGGGCGGGTCAGCATTTTCATTCATCCTTTGCCGCTAAAGCTAGGGGAGTCTCCATTCTTATTAACTCAAAAATTCCTTTTGAACTCCATAATAAAATATCTGATACAAATGGCCATTTTATTATTGTTTCTGGTAAACTATATAACACTAAAGTTGCACTAGTAAACCTGTATGCCCCCAACTTTGATGATGTTAACTTTTTTGAACGGTTTTTTTCCTCACTACCAGACTTAAACTCATACTCTCTTATACTGGGTGGTGACTTCAACTGTTGGTTGGATCCTAATCTGGATCGATCGTCATCTGTTACCAGATCACCTACTAAATCTGCCTTAGCTATCCAATCGTTTCTCTCTAATTTTGGTATCTCTGATATATGGCATTTCCTCCATCCTACGGAGAGAGATTATTCTTTTTTCTCACATGTTCACCATACCTTCACTAGAATTGACTATTTCTTACTCGATAACCAACTTATTCCATTTGCCCACTCTTGTGACTATCAGAGTATACTGATTTCTGACCATGCCCCAATTACTCTCTCTCTGAACTTTCCTGGTCTCCCTCAGAGGAATAAACACTGGCGGTTTGATTCAACTTTATTATCGGATGATGATTTTTAAAAATTTATTAAGGATCAGATAACCTTTTATTTTAACACTAATACATCACCTGAAGTGCCATCCCAGATTGTCTGGGATGCCATGAAAGCATATCTGAGGGGTCAAATAATCTCTTACACAGCAAATCTCAACAGAAGATCCCGTGCAGATCGATTAGACCTCATTAACCAGATTAAAGAATTGGATCAAATATATGCCCAAACTAAGAACCCTGAATTATACAAGAAGCGCGTTGAACTCCAAACTAAATTTAACCTTCTGTCCACTCAACCTGTCGAACGCCAACTTCTCGAAAGCAAGAGTCGCTTTTACATTCATGGGGATAAGTCTGGTAAATTCCTAGCCAATCAGCTGAGGCGTTCCAAAGCCAAACAACATATTACAAAGATCCGGAAGGAGAACGGAGACTTTACATCGGATCACTTAGAAATTAATGATGCATTTAAAAATTTTTATTCTCGGCTTTATTCCTCTGAATCTCTGAATGACAATATCTCTGTTGATCAATTTTTACAGAATCTGAATATCCCCTCACTTTTATCTGATTTCAAAGCCAAACTCAATGCGCCTATATCATCAGAAGAAATATCTTTTGCAATTTCTGCACAGTCCTCAGGGAAATCTCCTGGACCTGATGGGTTCCCTGTAGAATTTTATAAATCATTCTCTTCACTTCTTTCTCCTCAGTTACTTTCAGTATTATCTGACTTGTTTAATTACTGCAAATTGCCACCCTCTTTCAATGAGGCATCTATTATTCTTCTTTTAAAAAAGGGCAAAAACCCAACAGAGTGTTCCTCGTATAGGCCGATCTCTCTGCTCAATGTTGATGTAAAGATCTTAGCTAAAGTTTTGGCTCATAGATTAGAAACCGTTATTCCCTCCATTATCTCTGATGACCAAACAGGCTTTATTAAAAACCGTCTCCCTTTTTTTAACATTCGGCGTTTATTGAATATCTTATACTCACCTCCAACTGGGATTCCTGAATGTGTTATTTCCCTCGATGCGGAGAAAGCATTTGATCGTATAGAGTGGAACTACCTTTTTGCAGTCTTAGAAAAATTTGACCTCGGCCAAAGTTTCATCTCTTGGATCCAATTGCTGTACCTGTGTCCTACTGCTTCTATTTTAACTAATTTTCAGAAATCACAAGTATTTAATCTTAAACGTGGCACCCGTCAGGGATGCCCCTTAAGTCCCTTTCTCTTTGATTTGGCTATAGAACCTCTGGCGATAGCATTTCAAAACTGTCCTGAATTGACCGGGATTTGGAGAGGGGGTGTTGAGCATAAAGTTTCTCTCTATGCTGATGACTTATTACTCTTTCTCTCAAATCCGTCTACATCCTTACCTCTAATGTTTTCACTTCTTGACCAGTTTAGCCAGATCTCTGGCTATAAACTTAATTTACATAAGAGTGAACTTTTCCCAATTAATAAAGAAGCACAAGAACTAACATTTCGTGATCTCCCTTTTAAAGTAGTCCATAATCAATTTACTTATCTTGGAATTACAGTCACAAGGAAGTTTAAAGATCTCTTTCGTGAAAACTTTGCCAATCTTTCATATGCTATAAAACAGAATCTGGTACAATGGTCACCTCTATCTATGTCTTTGGTAGGTCATATTAATGTTGTTAAAATGCATGTTCTCCCCAAATTTTTATACATTTCAATCTATCCCAATTTTTATTCCTAAATCCTTTTTTGATTCCTTAGACTCTATTATTTTGTCATATCTGTGGCAGAATAAGCGCTCTAGAATTAATAAAATCCACCTCCAAAAATCTAAAAAAGAGGGTGGCATGGCTTTACCTAACTTTCGTTTATATTATTGGGCAGCTAATATACGTTGTGCTACCTTTTGGTCTTTCTTCCACGGCCAACCCGAGTGCCCTAACTGGGTGCCAATGGAGTTGAGCTCCACTAAAGAATTATCTATCTCTGTACTTCTTGGCTCTGCACTCCCTAGTAGTCTGCCCAGATCAATAGCTAATCCTCTTGTTAGACACACTTTGTGTATATGGGCTCAGTTCAGGAAATGCTATGGTTTCCAGGGGTTTTCCGTTTCCAGCCCTGTCGCACATAATCACCTTTTTTTTACCTACTACGTACGATTCAGCATTCCATGTTTGGTATAGGAAGGGCATCAGACATTTTGAAGATCTTTTCATTGATAATCGCTTTGCTTCTTTTCAGCAGCTCTCTGTTAAGTTCAATCTGCCTAACGCTCATTTTTTCAGATATCTCCAAATCCGACACTTTATTGCTCCTTTAATTCCTAACTTTCCTGAAATGCCTGCGAAAAATGCTATGGACCTATTTCTTTCCATTAATCCACTACGTAAAGGTTTAATATCAATTATCCGAGATAAACTAGCAGCCTTACGACGGGCCCCTGTGGATAAAATTAAAATAGCCTGGGAGCAGGATTTAAATATCTCCTTATCCGAGGAGAGCTGGGACTCAGTTCTCAAATCGGTTAACTCAACCTCTCTTTCTGCTCGCCATTGCCTTTTACAGTTTAAGATTGTTCATAGAGCCCATATGTCTAAATCTAAACTATCTCGATTCTACCCTAGCATTAGTCCGCTCTGTGATAAATGCAAGAGGGGCGTGGCCTCTCTCATCCATATGTACTGGTTCTGTCCTAGCTTGGAGAAATTCTGGAAAGATGTCTTCACTACATTATCGTGTATTCTGAATCAGCACCCAGAACCAAACCCCTTAATTGCTCTGTTCGGTTTTTGGGGCGAGACAGATTTATGTCTGGGTCCGACCAAATGCCGAATATTATCCTTTGCCTCTCTCCTGGCTAGATGCTTGATCCTCCTTAGATGGAGAGATGTTGCCCCGCCCACTCATGCGCAGTGGCTTAACAACATTATGGCCTGCTTGGACCTCGAAAAAATTCATTATTCAGTTCTTAATTCGGATCTAAAGTTCCACAAGGTCTGGGGACCTTTTATCGAGTACTTTCATAACCTTCCTCTTGACTAGGGTTTTTTTTTTCTTCTTTTCGGTCCCTTGCTTTCAGCTCCCTTTTTTTTTCTGGTAGTAGGCATTATTATCCTCTGTTGCTAAGTGTATTCACAGTCTGGGAGTTTAACTGTCCTGACTTATACTCTCTATATTGTGTTGTGGTCGGTCTGGAGTTGTTGTTGTTTTTTCTTGTGTTGTGGGGCTTGGGGAGGATACTAAGCTTACTTGTCTTTAATTTAGGTGCTTTTTTGTTAAATTCTCTTCCTTTGTAGCATATTGTTATTGTATGCTTAATTTTGCACTGTATTAATGTTCCTCATTGGGATTTGGGGTTTTTAATTTGTAAAATGTTTTGAAAAACTAATAAAAAAAATTATTTTAAAAAAATGAACTGAAATATACTTTACAACTTATTAGGAAAGTTACAAAAAGTTCACTTTAAACAAACATGAAATTGGTGAACTAAATGCAGATTCAAATGCACTATTCCTTCACTAGGCTCACCTTGTTGGGATCTATACCATTCACTTGTCGAAGCTGTTCGAGTGTCCACTGTGACCTTCGCACGAAGGACGATGATCCTTCAAAATGCTTGACCTTAGTAATAGAAACCAATGTAGGTTTCTTATTGGTCACTACAATAAAATAGAAAAGACACTGGTCAGTCACATATTGGCAGCAATATAGAAAGCCTGCAGACAACATGCCCAATTAAGTAAATGGCAAATTGATTGACGGCAGTAATACATAGCATCTAAGTTATATTCAATAACATGTAAGCAAATGACGACTTTATCAGGTTCATTGCATTATGGGCCAGTTGGATGCAGATAAGGAGCCTGATGTCTCTATGTATATTAGGAACAGCTTTTTAATATGATGTAAATCATATTAATTTTTTAAATGTCTTGCACTGCACTCTTGCCATAAAACAACAAATTATCGATGTATGTCAGCAATAATAAGCTTGATTCCAAATCTCTTAGTAGGACTTCAAAGTTAGCTCTTCCACCTTTTTCAACTTTGTGTCATAAGGCTTCCTTTATGGCACAGACCAGCCTGCCTCAATGGAATCAACTTGCATCACTTCTTTACTATGTTCCTACCTCATCCAATTATTTCAGGTGTGAACAAGCCCCACACTTGGCCACCTTTCATTCTCCTGTACACAGGAGACATCTTCACAGTATGCTGCTATCACTTTGTTAAACTTTTCTTGCTCAATGTTCTAATAGTCAGTAAAGACATAGGCTGACTACTTAGCTAGTAACATTTCACCACAACGGATAATTGTTGATTAGTCAAAGCATTAAGGGATAAAGGGAGAAGGCAGGGGATTGGGGGTGAGAGGAAAATTGGATCAGCTGTGATAAAATGAAGGATAGACTCGATGGGCCAAATGGCTTAATTCTGCTCTTATACCTTTATTTTAATTTTCTTTAATTCAACATGAAGAAGATTTAGCTAGCTCCAGCACCCCTTCAGCAGGCCAAATTAATGCTCTACCTTTCCTTCTTGAATGTTAACTCTAAACTATGTGCTTGCATGACATTCGCCTCAATCACTCCCTCCAAGTCTCTGTGCTCCACTGATAACTGATCTTTTTCAGTTCCCCTTTTGTATGGACACCTCAATATTGTGGCCATATCCTTGAGATAATCCCAGCAGCAAGCATCCTCTGAGTGAGTGCTCTTTGCACCTGCACTACCAAAATGAGTAACATCACATTCCATGCTTTTATCTGCCAATGATCTGGAAATAACTTTATTAAGACTTGATCATCTTTCATTAGTTTATTCCAGTAACAGACCTGTGGTCTTTAAATATTTATCACTAAGTAGGATACAGTCATTTGATCATTGGCTATGCTGGGTCACATATAAATGGCATCAATTCCTTTCCTTCACTTATTTCCCTGTAACTTACTCTGTCATTCCCAACAGTTTCATGCACCTGTACTCAGGGTAATTTACAGAAGCCTATGTCTTTGGGTTGTAAGGACCTGCTGGAATACCTATGGGAAAGCAATGCAGCCAGAAGTAAACACCACACAGACTGAACAGGGAGGCAAGATCAAACCTGGTCACTGGAGCTAAGAGACAACAGCGTTACCTATTACACTACTGTACTGCCTGAAATGTATTCTCGAGCTTTTAAGGCATCAGAACTCAAACTCACTTCCACTGTATCTTATCAAATTGTACTTCTCAATAGTGACTAGTTCTTTATCCATCTGATTATCATTTTCCATGTCACTGTGAACCCAATAGTGGATGTCATGAACAAGATTCCAAATCTCCCGATTGCAGCCCCTTTCGTATTCTCTCTTCACCCACTTCATTTTGATTCTGGCTGAACAGCAGAACATTAAAAATGGCTGGCTCGCAGGGCAGAGCACATTCAATTTAAGCTCTTTCAAGTTACTAAATCATTTTTTTAAGGTCTCCTTGAAATTTAGTCACTCACCATAGTCTTTCTCCATTTCCCAGTGCCTGGATGCTTTTTATTTCTGCAGTGACATTTTAATATATCAACTCATTAATAACCTAAGGGGGAATACAGCATTATTATCTTCTCAGTCTGACTTCAGCACTGATGCCTGCATTGACTTTAAAATACTGCAAGGAACACTGGTTTTATAGACAATAGACAATAGGTGCAGAAGTAGACCATTCGGCCCTTCGAGCCTGCACTGCCATTTTGAGATCATGGCTGATCAACTACTATCAATACCCAGTTCCTGCCTTGTCTCCATATCCCTTGATTCCCCTATCCATAAGATATCTATCTAGCTCCTTCTTGAAAGCATCCAGAGAACTGGCTTCCACTGCCTTCCGAGGCAGTGCATTCCAGACCCCCACAACTCTCTGGGAGAAGAAGTTTTTCCTTAACTCTGTCCTAAATGACCTACCCCTTATACTCAAACCATGCCCTCTGGTACTGGACTCTCCCAGCATCTGGAACATATTTCCTGCCTCTATCTTGTCCAATCCCTTAATAATCTTATATGTTGCAATCAGATCCCCTCTCAATCTCCTTAATTCCAGCATGTACAAGCCCAGTCTCTCTAACCTCTCTGCGTACGACAGTCCGGACATCCCAGGAATTAACCTTGTGAATCTACGCTGCACTTCCTCTACAGCCAGGATGTCCTTCCTTAACCCTGGAGACCAAAACTGTACACAATACTCCAGGTGTGGTCTCACCAGGGCCCTGTACAAATGCAAAAGGATTTCCTTGCTCTTGTACTCAAATCCCTTTGTAATAAAGGCCAACATTTCATTAGCCTTCTTCACTGCCTGCTGCACTTGCTTATTCACCTTCAGTGACTGATGAACAAGGACTCCAAGATCTCTTTGTATTTCTCCCTTACCTAACACTACACCGTTCAGATAATAATCTGCCTTCCTGTTCTTACTCCCAAAGTGGATAACCTCACACTTATTCACATTAAACGTCATCTGCCAAGTATCTGCCCACTCACCCAGCCTATCCAAGTCACCCTGAATTCTCCTAACATCCTCATCACATGTCACACTGCCACCCAGTTTAGTATCATCAGCAAACTTGCTGATGTTATTCTCAATGCCTTCATCTAAATCGTTGATGTAAATCGTAAACAGCTGATCGTTTACGTTGATAGTGAGCGGTACTATTTTCACTGATTTGTCTGGTGGAACCCCACTATATTTATAGCATTATGACATAAGAAAACCTCTTAATACTCCACATCTTAATACTGCACTTGGACATATTGTAGTCAAGGTGAAATTGTCAGCATTGAGAAAGATTGGAATAAGCAACAGAAAACAAGGAAAACTAAAATTCAGGTAAAAGAAATGCCACCATAGAAGCTGTGCAATAGGAGGAAGAACTAATTTAAGATTTTGTTCAAAACACCATGGGAGACAAATTGATAAATATTACTTTATGAAAGAAACTCATTAAGTCAGATATTTTTAACAAAGTTGTAATTGGAGATTCCATGAGTCAGAAGTCCATGTTACATTTCGGCAGTATCAGAAATGCCAGAGCCAGACTTCTTAAGAATAGGAATGAAAGAATCCTAAATTTAATGCTCAGAAGATCACCATGATATAAAACATAAAATAATGAACTATGCAAAAGACAACAATACACTTCAAAAAGCTATACAATAGTTTGTGGAATAGGCTCCCACATGGCAATTAAAACACAAGGAGGGGAAATACAAGCAGGAGGATATAATCCAGGAAAACAGGAAGAGATCTGGGGTACAAGTTATTGAAAGAGGTAGATCGTGTTGAGGTGGCGGCTAAAAAATGCCATTCAGAATGCTGAAATTCTATAGTGTACCAGAGTAAGATCGTGAGAACACGGGTTGGATGGGGACAGTGGACATGTCATTTCGAGGCCTGGGTATCACATTTTAGGAACGATGTAAAAGAACTTAGTGATTTATTAGAATGGTTCCAAGGATAAGTACTTACTGTTAAGTGGAAAGAATGAAGAGGCTGAGGTTGTTCCCCCGGCAACAGAGGTTGCAGTCAGAAGGTCTAATGAAGGTATTTAAAATCAAAAGCAAGTGTACTTAAGAAGCAGTTCCTGGTGGCAGCAAGTTTAAACATTGTTGGTGATAGTAGCAGAGGGAGATTTAATTGTGGTTGGTCTTCAAAGGGCACTGGATAAGAATTTGAAAAGAACAAGCATTCAGTTTACCCTTTTCTAAGGAGAAAATAAATTAACTGGAAAAAGTGCAAAAATAAATTAAATGGATGTTGCCAGGACTAGAGGGATTCAGTTGTTGGGAGAGATTAGACAGACTTGGTCTTAGTCATTGGAGCATAAGAGACTGAGGGGATGATCTCAAATTGGTACATATACAATTACAAGATGCATAGAAAGGATGACTGGTCTTTTTTTTCCAGGGCTAGGAAAGTGAAAACTAGAGGACATAGCTTTAAGAACATCTTTTCTTTTCAAATCTTTTTATTATTATTATTATCCAAAATACAAGAGTACATCAAAGTAAGTAACACAATGTCTCAAAAGAGAAAAAAAAAACAATATTAAGGATTGAAAAATATGGTGACATAAAAAAAAGAAAAAACAAACCTACTAAAGCAAGAAAAAAGAGAGGAAAAAAAAGACCCATTAGGTGTTCAAACCCCGGAGCCATGCATCACATAAAAAGCTTCTAAAGATAAACATCAAACCGCCAGCAAAAAAAATTATACCAAAATTTACAACTAGATCATGGGGAAAATCTATCAATTAACTCAAATGGTAATAATGAGCAAATGAACCCCATCTTTTCTCAAAATCAAACATAGGTTCGAATGTTTGACTTCTAATTTTCTCCAAATTAAGACGTAACATCAATTGAGAGAACCACTGTGACAGAGTGGGAGTTGACGTATCCTTCCATTTCAGCAGAATGGCCCTCCTAGCTATCAATGTAACAAACACAATAACATGTTGGTCAGACGAAGAAATATCACAAATATTTTGAGGTATTATTCCAAATAGCACAGTTAATTTGTTAGGTTGTAAATTAATTTTAAGTGCTTTAGAAATTGTAGAAAAAACTGACTTCCAAAACTGTTCCAATATAGAACAAGACCAAAACATGTGTGTCAGTGTAGCTGCTCAGTTTTACATCTATCACAATAACTATCAACATTGGGAAAGATTTTAGACAATCTCTCCTTCGTCAAATAATAACGATGTGAAATTTTAAATTGAATCAATGAATGGCTAGCACAAATCGAGGAAGAGTTAACCAACTTCAAAATCCGTATCCAGTCCTCCTTTATAAAAGTCAAATTAAGTTCCTTTTCCCAATCTTGTTTAATCTTAAAGAAAGGGCACTTATCCCATTGTAATAATAAATTATAGATTCTTCCAATGGAACCCTTCATCAAAGGGTTCATACTCATAATAGTATCTAACAGGTCAGCCTCTAATATGCAAGAAAAATTACAAATTTTTTGTAAGAAATGTCTATCTTGAAGGTATTGTAAGAAGTGTGAATATGAAAGAGAGTATTTATCAACTAATTGTTCAAAAGACATCAATCAATCTTCTTTAAATAGATCCAAAAAAGAATTAATACCTTTATTTTTCCAAAATAAAAAAAAATTGGATCACTCAAAGAAGGCTTAAAAAATAGTTTCCATAAATTAACTACAAAGTTTAAATTGGAAATATTTACTTAATGTTTTAGAGAAATTTGGCTTTGGTGTTAATTTTAATAATTGGACTAGAATGATATATAAAATTCCTAATGCTACTGTTGTTACTAATAATTGTAGATCCCCTTTTTTTCAGCTTTCACGGGGAACAAGACAGGGTTGTCCATGAAGTCCTTTGCTATTTAATTTAATATTAGAACCCCTTGCTATTGCCCTTCATGAAGCTAAAGATTTTCATGGGATTCTGACGATTTACTGGTTTACATATATAATCCTGAGGAATCTATTCCTGCCTTGCTAAAATTATTCAATGAATTTGGAGATTTTTCAGGATATAAAATTAATTTTAATAAAAGTGAACTGTTTCCTTTAAATGTATCTGTTTCTATATATGATAATACTCCTTTCAAAGGTATGGATTCCTTTATATATCTAAGCGTTATAATCACCAAAAAATATATATAAGGATCTTTATAAAGCTAATTTTGTTCCCTTGGTAGATTCTATGAAGTATTTATTTAGCAGATAGAACCCACTTACGTTTTCACTTGCTGGCCGCATCCATATAGTCAAAATGATGATTTTACCAAAATTTTTATATTAATTTCAGAATATCCCTGTTTTTTTGACTAAGAAGATTTTTGATCAAATTGATTCTATTATCTCATTTTTTTATTTGGAATGATAAAAGACCAAGAATTGGTAAATGTCACTTACAAAAATTGTAAAAGGATGGAGGTCTTGCTTTGCCCAATTTAAGAATGTATTACCGGGGCTGTTAATGTGCGATATATGTCCTTTTGGTTGTACTGGGTTGATAAGAACAAGTGGCCAGTTTGGGTAGATTTGGAATTGACAGCTGTGAAACAGTTTTATTTAACCTCGTTATTGGGAGCTGCTCTATCTATATGATGCACATCAATAACTCTCGGAGACGGGAGGCAAACGATAGGCTTTTATTAGCAGCAAAAGTGACCACAACATTATGGAGACTGAGGTAGGAGCAGTGCCTCCAATCACCTTTATACAGGGGTCTGTGGGAGGAGCCACAGGAGCAGTCAGCAGAGGGGCGTGTCCAGACATGTATACACATAGTTTACCACACTATACAATTAGCTAAAGTTGCTAATTTAAATTTATACCCTGTGATTAAGTATTCTTTACAAATCTGGCTCCAGTTCAGCTTTAAGAACATCTAACCTATTGCTGCCTCTCATAATTTTATATACTTCTATCAAGCCACCCCTCAAACTCCAAATCTCCAGACAAAGAAATCCAAATTTGTCTAACTTCTCCTAACTAATCCAGACAACATCCTGATGAATCTCTCCACATCCCTCCAGTAGTGTGGAGATCAGATCTGCACACAATACTCCAAATGCGGAACACAGGACGATGGTGCCTAATGGCAACTCCTTTGCTTGTATCTTCAGAAACAGCTCTATTTCTATCTTCGATATCTTTTCTTTTTCCTTTTCAAGGTTCTGTTAAAGACCCTGAACTGTAGTTACACGCTGACTTTGGTTCTTTGCAGAATTGGGACCCGCTTTTGGGGCCTCATGACCAGCCACTTTTCGGTATGTCAAAGAGGTGACCTGGAAGACCAGCGTACCTTCAGGGTACTGGATTTTCATGGCTTTGGAGGTGGGCAGATTCGAGGCTGGTGCCGCCACCTGATGCCTCGTGGGAGACGGAAGATCACAAACAGTGAGCTAGCTGCTGGCTACGTGCCCAGTGACACAACAGACTTTTAACACCATATATCAGCTTTGTTATGTCTCCCTTCTCACTGTGAAATGGGGACATCTAGTTTTCCTGAGGGAGAGGGAGGGGAAGAGGGAGTCAGTCTGCGGAATGTCAGATACCAGGTGAACGAGTAGTCTTTAGGGTACTGCAAGTCTGTGTCTTTATTGATGCTTTGCTGCACGCTTGAGTGCTCGGTGGGGGGCGCCAATGCTTTTTTGCTGGTGTGGGAAGAGGGGTCGTTGCTTTGCTGTTGCTTATGCATGGGAGGGGGATCTGGGGCACGCCTCTGTTTTTGTGGATGTTTGCGAAGTAAAATAATTTCTGGATGTATATTGTATTAATTTCTCTGACATTAAATGTACCTATTGAAACCAAAGTTTTATACAGCTGCAACATGACATCCTGGCATTTATGTTTGCACCTCAATTGATGAAGGCAAGTATGCACATGTCTTCAGCACCTTATCTACTGGTGTTGCCATTATCAAGGAGCTATGAACTTGTACCCAAGAGTCCTGCTGGTAACTTAAGTAATGAAGCAAACTACACCTCCATGCAGCAAGATGTAATTAAAATGTAAACCTCAACTGAAAAGCAACAGTGTTTATGTGAGACATGCTGAAAAATAACCATCTTTCCTTGACATTCAACAATATTGCCTTTGCTGAATACCCATACCATATAAAGGTTGCTGTTGTAACTGCTTTCACCATCTTCCCTGGAGGGTGGTCAGTGTACAGAAATTTAATTTTTGCAAAACAGAAGCAGGACCTTCAACTCTCAATATCCACACTGACCATGAATTACCTGTCTATACTAATCCTATTGTCAGTGCTTGGTCCGCCATCTTTCATTGCCTGGCAATTCACATGCTTGTCTTCAAACTTTTTAAATGTTCTCAGAGCACTCACCTTCTACAACCACTTAGGATCACATACCAGATTTCAATCACCTTCTGGTTTTAAAGCTGTTTCTGCAAATCTCCCCTTCCGATTTACCACCCCAACCCACCCACCCTTCCACTCCTCACCCTAAAGCTAGGCTCTTTAGTTTTTGACTCCTACCACGGAGAAATTTTCCCATTTTCCACAGACCCTCTCAATTTTATATACCTCAATCAGGTCCTCCCTCAACACTCCATCCCAGGAAACTTATGGAGCAACATCCGTGTACTTCTCCAATGTAATCAGCTTCTTTCTACTGTGTGTTGGCCATAACTGTACACAATATTTCAGCTGTAGCCTGATCACAAAGTTAAACAATGAGCTCCTTGATCTAATATTTATAACTCTCCCTTCAGCTAGCAGCTTAATATAGCAGATGATAGCCCCCCCGGCCCGACCAACCTTAAGAAATCTCATTTAGGTGGATGCTGCGCAATGTGTCCCCATTACAAATCAGTGCCACGAAATAACAAACAGTACGCAATATGTGATTAAACAATTGAGCTTTATAATTCTTAATTTGACTATATGGTTAGTAAAGAAAACAAAAAAAGAAAAAGGGCCCATTCTCATGAAACAGTCTCATTCACAATGTTGGAGCTCACAGAAAAGGACATTCGTCCACCATCAACCTCCTCCAATCGTCACTGACCCTCTGACCCTCGCTCCAAGTCCACTCCGTCCGAGGTCTACCAACTCACTCCATTTGCATCTTCTGTCCTCATCTCTCCTTGGCAAAAGACCGCGAATTCCTGGCTCCCAGACACACAAGACTAGGTGAGAGTAAGCATTCGGCACGGACTAGAAGGGCTGAGATGGCCTGTTTCCGTGCTGTATGTTATATGGTTATAAGAAAGAACAACATTCCGCTCATTGGCTAGAGTGCCCTGTTATCTCTAGTCATAACCCAAACATTGCTGCAACAGGGAAACCATTACCTCAGCAGTGGCACATTACAGAGAAGCCATTACATTAGCAGTAAAACCTTACAGCGTGTTACATATTCCACGCTCCAGATAATGAACACAAGCATCCCACATATCTTCCTCAACATCTTATATACCTACTCAGCCATTTTCAGAAGTTCTTGGAACTAAGATCCTTCTGTTCCTCAATACTTCATTGAGCCTTATCTTTATATTCATCATAGTGTTTGACCCTCACTAACTCATTGCCTATTTCTTTCTTTTCAACTCAAAACTATCTTACTGCGGTTAATTTTCAGTTAAGACATCTGCTTCTATTCCAATTGATCCTGCTATTCCCTTTTTTTTTGAAATCTGCATATTCCCTATCTCTGCCATATTGATTCCATCTATTCCCCATGATCTATTCTCCTCTAAGGATCCTTTGGTAATACCAGTTAAGAAGAGAATCCCACCCCTTTCACCATTGTACATCCTTGCTTCAAAACTCACTCAAACGTTCCAGAAATGCTCTCATCCCAGAGCAAAGTATAGCCTTCAGCTGTTCATTTTGGATAATGGGAAGAAATTCAGAAATGATCAAACTTAGTCTGGAGCTTTTTAAGTTCTGATCTGGTGAACTTTATATACTGTACAGTATCCCTATCTTACCTTATTCAAATTCATTTTAAACTGCCCACTTGTAGATCAGGAGACACTTGACTTGAATCTACATTCTAGTTTCTTCCCTTGCCCTTTCCTGGAATTCCATTTTTTTTAAGGAGTCTGATTTTGTTGAATTCCTGATTTACCCCTCAAAAAAGATTCCAATCCAGTGCAGTTTTGAGTAGAAAACCCATCCTTAATTTTTAAATCATTACTTTTTTTGCAAGGTTCCTGCGAAATACTCAACTGCTTAAGGGAAGATATACTTCGATGGTAATTAGTTACAGCTTTAACAATTCCAATGAAATTCTTATGACCATGCTGCATGTTACTCTTGCATATTTCTCGTGCTTACCAGTACCAAAGTCAATCCAGTTATTCGGCCACTAGAGAATTCAACTAATTTTATCAGCTCTAATTCTTGGTGGTTTTGCAACTGACATGGTTGGACTGAGTACCACTTTATGGACTACACCCCTCAATATTACTGGTTCTGTTCCTAAGATGGCGCTGGTGATGTTTTACGGGCAACTTACAAAATTCCTAAATATTCTTCTTCTGAAATACTCTCACTGCAATCTGCAGCCTGTAATTTCATTTTAAGCAATGTACTTTTGATCCATCTTAACAAAGTTGTGATTTCTCTATCTTCTGAAGGACTGGGTGGACTTAACTCACGGGAATGCAGGGGATGACTCCAAGTCAGACTAAAACAGCTGCATGTTCCTCTACCCAGTATCTTGACAGCAAATGTAGAGTCACTAGAGAACAAGATTGAGGACCCAAGAGCAAGGCTGCAGTATTGGAGGGAAAGAAGGGATTGCTGTGCTCACCGTGGACAAGCCAAATGTGTCAGTAAGACTGGAGGGCTTCTCGATACACTGGATGGACCAAATTTCAGATTTGAAAAAGGCAAAAGGTGATAGGCTCTGTTCATGATAGACTCTTCAGGTTGCTCGGAAATAGTGGTCTTGTCACACTCTTGTTCTCCTGACATGGTACATCTAATAATTAAGTGACGACCATTCTACCTACCAAGAGAGATCCCCTTCATGATCCTAACAGCAATTTACATACTGCCAAAGGCCAACCCTCAAGGTATTGAAAGCAGCAATTAGCATACAAGGAAAAGCCTAACCCAAAGCCTTTCAGCAACTTCAATCAGGCTTGTTTGGAAAAAAAATCTCTGACCAATTATTACCAACATATCGTCCTTTAACGGTCCCAACATGCTTGACCACTGTTTTACTATACAGTAATCAGGAATGCCTACCGTTCCATTTCTAATTAGCATTTTGGGAAATCTGATCATTTGGTGTCATCCAGGATCATCTGGGATCTGAGAATACAGATCTATAATTCCTTGAACGTGGCATCACAGGTGGCTAGGGAAGAAAGCTTTTGGCCCATTGGCCTTCATAAACTATTGCATTGAGTACAAGAGCTGGCAGGTTATGTTGAAATTTTTTTAAGACATTGGTGGAGCCTTATTTGGAGCATTCTGTGAAGTTTTGGTCATTCACCTACCTTCTGGAAAGATATAAATAAGATTGAAAGAGTGCAGAGAAAATTTACAAGGATTTTGCCAGGACTTGAAGACCTGAGTTACAGGGAAATGTTGATTAGGTTAGGACTTTATTCCTCAGAATGTAGAAGATTGAAGGCAAATTTGATAGAGCTATATAAACGATGAGGAGTAGAGATAAGGAAAGCACAAGCAGGTTTTTTTCCATTGAGATGTATGGGAGAAGGAAGAAAAAGACAGTAAAGTTTTTTGTACTGTTAGAGATAAACAGAGGAAGAGGTGGAGAATTTCTTAAATGCATTTATTTTAATGCTAGGAGCATTATAAGAAAGGTGGATGAGCTTAGAGCATGGACTGATACCTGGAAATATGATGTTGTAGCTATTAGTGAAACATGGTTGCAGGAGAGGTGTGATTGGCAACTAAATATTCCTGGATTTTGTTGCTTCAGGTGTGATAGAATCGGAGGGACAAGAGGGGGAGGTGTTGCGTTGCTTGTCAGAGAAAATATTACAGCGGTGCTCTGACAGGATAGATGAGAGGGCTCGTCTAGGGAAGCTATTTTGGGTGGAATTGAGGAATGGGAAAGGTGTAGTAACACTTATAGGGGTGTATTATAGACCACCTAATGGGGAGCAAGAATTGGAGGAGCAAATTTGCAAGGAGATAGCAGATATTTGTAGTAAGCAGAGGGTTGTGATTGTGGGAGATTTTAATTTTCCACACATAGACTGGGAAGCCCATACTGTAAAAGGGATGGATGGTTTGGAGTTTGTAAAATGTGTGCAGGATAGTTTTTTGCAGCAATACATAGAGGTACTGACTAGAGTACGGGCAGTGTTGGATCTTCTGTTAGGGAATGAAATAGGTCAGCTGACGGAGGTATGTGTTGGGGAGCACCTCGGGTCCAGTGATCACAATAACATTAGTTTCAATATAATTGTGGAGAAGGATAAGACTGGACCCAGGGTTGAGATTTTGATTGGAGAAAGGCTAACTTTGAAGAGATGTGAAAGGATTTAGAAGGAATGGATTGGGACAATTTGTTTTATGGGAAGGCTGTAATAGAGAAATGGAGGTCATTTACAGGTGAAATTTTGAGGGTACAGAATCTTGATGTTCCAGTTAGGTTGAAAGGAAAGGTTAAAAGTTTGAGAGAGCCATGGCTTTCAAGGGATATTGGAAACTTGGTTCGGAAAAAGAGAGAGATCTACAATAAATATAGGCAGCATGGAGTAAGTGAGGTGCTCGAGGAATATAAAGAATGTAAGAAGAACCTTAAGAAAGAAATTAGAAAAGCTAAAAGAAGATACGAAGTTGCTTTGGCAAATAAGGTGAAAATAAATCCAAAGGGTTTCTGCAGTTATATTAATAGCAAAAGGATAGTGAGGGATAAAATTGGTCCCTTAGAGAATCAGAGTGGGCAGCTATGTGTGGAGCCGAAAGAGATGGGGGAGATTTTGAACAATTTCTTTTCTTCGATATTCACTCAGGAGAAGGATATTGAATTGTGTAAGGTAAGGGAAACAAGTAGAGAAGTTATGGAAACTATGACGATTAAAGAGGAGGAAGTACTGGCACTTTTAAGGAATATAAAAGTGGATAAATCTCTGGGTCCTGACAGGATATTCCCTAGGACCTTGAGGGAGATTAGTGTAGAAATAGCAGGGGCCCTGATAGAAATATTTCAAATGTCATTAGAAATGGGGATGGTGCCAGAGGATTGGCGTACTGCTCATGTGGTTCCATTGTTTAAAAAGGGTTCTAAGAGTAAACCTAGCAATTATAGGCCTGTCAGTTTGATGTCAGTGGTGGGTAAATTAATGTAAAGTATTCTTAGAGATGGTATATATAATTACCTGGATAGACAGGGTCTGATTAGGAACACAACATGGATTTGTTCATGGATGGTCATGTTTGACAAATATTGAATTTTTTGAAGAGGTTATGAGGAAAGTTGACGAGGGTAAAGCAGTGAATGTTGTCTATATGGACTTCAGTAAGGCCTTTGACAAGGTTCCGCACGGAAGGTTAGTTAGGAAGGTTCAATTGTTAGGTATTAATATTGAAGTAGTAAAATGGATTCAACAGTGGCTGGATGGGAGATTTCAGAGAGTAGTGGTGGATAACTGTTTGTCAGGTTGGAGGGCGGTGACTAGTGGTGTGCCTCATGGATCTGTACTGGGTCCAATGTTGTTTGTCACATACATTAATGATCTGGTTGATGGGGTGGTAAATTGGATTAGTAAGTATGCAGATGATATTAAGATAGGTAGTGTTGTGGATAATGAAGTAGGTTTTCAAAGTTTGCAGAGAGATTTAGGCCAGTTAGAAGAGTGGGCTGAATGATGGCAGATGGAGTTTAATGCTGATAAGTGTGAGGTGCTACATTTTGGTAGGAATAATTCAAATAGGACATACATGGTAAATGGTAGGGCATTGAAGAATACAGTAGAACAGAGTGATCTAGGAATAATGGTGCATAGTTCCCTGAAGGTGGAATCTCATTGGATAGGGTGGTGAAGAAAGCTTTTGGTATGTTGGCCTTTATAAATCAGAGCATTGAGTATAGGAGTTGGGATGTAATGTTAAAATTGTACAAGGAATTGGTAAGGCTGAATTTGGAGTATTGTGTACAGTTCTGGTCACCGAGTTATAGGAAAGATGTCAACAAAATAGAGAGAGTACAGTGAAGATTTACTAGAATGTTACCTGGGTTTCAGCACCTAAGTTACGGGGAAAGGTTGAGCAAGTTAGGTCTTTATTCTTTGGAGCGCAGAAGGTTGAGGGGGGACTTGATAGAGGTATTTAAAATTATGAAGGGGATAGACAGAGTTGACATCGATAGGCTTTTTCCATTGAGAGTAGGGGTGATTCAAATTAGAGGACGAGTTGAGAGTTAGGGGGCAAAAGTTTAAGGGTAACACGAGGGGGAACTTCTTTACTCAGAGAGTGGCAGCTGTGTGGAATGAGCTTCCAGTAGAAGTGGTAGAGGCAGGTTCGGTATTGTCATTTAAAGTAAAATTGAATAGGTATATGGACAGGAGAGGAATGGAGGGTTATGGGCTGAGTGCGGGTCAGTGGGACTAGGTGAGAGTAAGCGTTTGGCACGAACTAGAAGGGCTGAGATGGCCTGTTTCTGTGCTGTAATTGTTATATGGTTATATAGCTGTGTGAGACTACAACTAGAAGTCATGGGTTAATGGTGAAAGGTGAAATGTTTATGGGGAGCCTCTTCATTCAGAGGGTGGTGAGTGTGTAGAACAAACTGCCAGTGAAAGTAATGTATGCAAGTTCAATTTCAACATTTAAGAGAACTTTGGATAGGGGTATGGAGGGTTATAATCCAGGCGCAGGTCGAATGAACTAGGCAGATTAATTATTCAGCACAGACTAAATGAGCCAAAGGGACTATTTCTGTGATGTAGCGTTCTATTGCTCTAAAATCCTAATTTTCAGTACATAATGGCACCAAATCAATGTAAGCTTTTCCTTAAAACAGAAGTCTGACATTATAAATTATTGTGAATCCAAATTACTAGTCGTTTATTGAAGTCATCTATTTGGTGCTGGATATTCTTTGAGACATCTCATTAATCAGTAAATTTCAAGCTCAATTTGTTCAATGTGCTTTTAGCTTTTAAAGTAGCAATCCCTTCTGCAAACTCTAAGAAATAACGATGCTATGGGGTAAAAAAAAAAACACAGTAAAGTATCTTCAGTGTTGTAAATCCTAAAACAGAAGCTCTGGGAATATAATAAAACAATCTATTTTCTGCTGGCACTTTTTCCAATTTCATTTGTTCCAACACAGTGCACAGTTGCTGCAGTACAGTGCAAATTTGTAATACAGAGACGATGATACTCAATTGGAGTCTGTGGAACATAAAATTTGTGTGCAGGTTAAATCTATCGGCAAACCATTTCACAACGGTCAGCTGTAAAGCATTTGCCATTTACGATGTATAAAAACATTAATTGCTTAAGTACTAAAATGCATCCCTGGGATTTTGAAAAACACTATCTTTGGAGTTTATCCTTGCTTATTAAACAGAATTATCTCCAGACTACTATGACCAGGATTAACACAGTATAAGCTGTCATTCGGGATTCATTTTCTGTTGAAAATGTTTCCGAATACCCAGTCTTTTTACCATGCTTTCACATAACTTCTAACATTTGACAGAAAAGAAGGAAAATTATCATGCCTATAGCAATTAGCTCACTTGGACAGGGTTATTTATTGTAGCAAACATGCCTTTTGTAATAGAAAGTACAAATGGAAATGGACATTTCCTTTCATCACTAGGCTCCACAATAGTTGTGAAAAAAGATGTGGAAAGACATGAACGCTTAATTAACAGGGGTCAAAATAAATGAAAATGGCTGAGAAGCAGATTTCCTTTATACATGCACAGGACCGTCAGACTTCCTTATCTCCACCATTGCAAGGTAATCTTATTGATTTTACTTGCTATCAGCTTGCAATATAATTAACTATCATCTCCCTCTACACTATCTTCTTCTTCAAACTGTCTTGATGACCTTTGTTTCTGTCCTGTTTTCCCTCACCTCTGGCTGTTCTAGAAGTATATTTCTTAAGAAGTGGTTTGAGCCGAAAAAATTGCTGCTGCTTTCTTTACAGAGGCGTTGCTGATGATGGCAGAGCTTGGTGATTGTTGACTTGCTTATTTGTCCAAATTAGGTGGCAGAGCAAATCGAGAAAGAGGAAGAACTTATGAAAATATGATCTGTTACTTTCATGAATTTGAAGGACTTGCAGCAGAGAAAGAAATTCCACAGCAATGTTCTTCCAATGAGGAGTCTTCTAGCAGACACATGTGAATTGAATTGACTTTATTTCTTACATCCTTCTCATACATGAGGAGTAAAAATCTTTATGTTACATCTCCATCTAAATGTGCCATGTGCAATCATAGTAATTTATAATAATTTATAATAAATAGAACAGTCAACGTAATATAGAGTACACTCACATCAGCGTGAGTTCATCAGTCTGATGGCCTGGTGGAAGAAGTGGAGCCTGTCGGTCCTGGGTTTTATGCTGAGGTACTGTTTCCCGGATGGTAGCAGCTGGAATAGATTGTGTTTGGGATGACCTGGGTCCCCAATGATGCTTCGGACCCTTTTTACACACCTGTCCTTGTAAATGTCCTGGATCATGGGAAGTTCATAACTACAGATGTGCTGGGCTATCTGCACCACTCTCTACAGAGTCCTGCGATTGAGGGAAGTACAGTTCCTATACCAGGCAGTGATGCAACCAGTCAGGATGCTCTCAATTGTGCCCTGTAGAAAGATCTTAGGATTTGGGGACCCATACCAAACTTCCTCAACCGTCTGAGATGAAAGAGGTGCTGTTGTGCCTTTTTCACCACACAGCTAGTACCTACAGACCACATGAGGTCCTCGGTGATGTGAATGCCAAGGAACTTGAAGCTGTTTACCCTCCCAACCCCAGATCCACTAATGTCAATAGGGGTTAGCCCGTCTCCATTCCTCCAAACCAAGATAACAAACTATTATACCTCAGTCAAGAAATTATAGCTGAAGTTCTGGATTAGCTCCCTCTGACATCAAAATATTAATCTTTCTTGAAGATTAGATCACAAGGCATGCTTCACATTCAATTGCTTCCCTACACTTATCACAGTCATTTAACTCTACCACCTGCAGATAATACATCAACTCGTGCCCTATTAAGTTGAGTTTGCTCCTTCCAATGTGAAACACTGCAATTTCCCACCTATTTATATTTAGTACGTACAAATGTTACTGTCTGTCACGAACTCACATATACATGTCAGACTGAAAACATTAATAAATTTTTAAATACATATTCTGACTGTTAGATTCAGATCAAAGACAGATGAATTTATTTATCACATGCATATTGAAACAGATAGTAAAACATAGCGTTTGCACTAACAACCAAAATAATCTAAGAATGTGCTGAGGCAGCCCTCAAGTAATGCCACGCATTCCAGCACCAACATAGCATACCCACAACATCCAGCAGAACAGTAACTAAACAACATAGGCAAAAAAAATCCCCTCCCTCCATCACATCCACACACCTGCTCACACAGACAGTCCTTCAACCCCAGGACAGGCCAGGTCTCCAGACTCAACAGGACTCACAGACTAGCAGATATCAGCCTTTGACTTCCCCAGAGAAAGTGGGAATCTCAGGGCTTCAGCCATTGGGCCTGTACTTCTGGTCTTCCAATTAACCTTTGGGCTTTGATCTTCAGTACTGATCCCAGGACATACCAATGAAGAGGCCCCCGACTCCCGTCATCAAACTCCACCTTGTCAATTATGGGATCCTGAAATCTGGGCTTTGAACTGTAGGCTCGCTGACTCTCATACCTCAGGGTGACCAGTGTTCGTGCCTCCTACCTGCATGAAGGGTTTTGACCTGAACTATCAAATGTTTACTTAATTTTCCATAAATGCTGCATGGCCTGCTTAGTTTCTCCAGTATTTTGTGTGCATTGCTTTGATTTCCAGCATTTGCAGGTTTTCTCTTGTTTATGATTTGAATACTACATTGTGAAGTCTCATCCTGGCTTGCCTACCCTGAAAGAGTTTAAATCTTCTCTTTGATGGGAGTTCTGTGAAACCTTCTCTCACTGCTCCCCCTCTGTGATCTCTAACTTTTGAATCTCGATGAAGGGCTGAGAAATAATAACTATTCCTGAACCTAGTGGTATAAGTCCTGAGGCTCCCAGCATGTCCTGGGTGGTAGGTGTCCCTGATGATGGATGCTGCTTTTCTGCAGCAACATTTCATGTAGATGTACTCAGTGGTGGGAGGGCTTTACCTGTGATGGACTAGACAGTATCCACTACTGTTTGTAGGATTCGCCATTCAAAGCTGTGGTGTTTCCATACCAGGTTGTGATGCAGTCAGTCAATACACTCACCACGACACACCTATAGAAATTTGTCATAGTTTTAAATGTCATGTCAAATCTTTTCAAACTTCTAAGAAAGTAGAGGCATTGCCGTGCTTTCCTCGTAATTGCACTTGCATGCTGGGCCCAGGACTGTTCCTCCAAAACAGTAACATTGAGGAATTTAAATTTGCTGACCCTCTCCACCTCTGATGAGGAATCACTCAAAGACCTCTGGTTTCCTCCTCCTGAAGTCAATAATCAGCTCCTTGGTTTTGCTGACATTGACTAAGAGATTGTCGTTGAGGCACCACTCAGGCAGATTTTCAATCTCCCTCCTATATGCTGATTCGTCACCACCTTTGATTGGGCCTATGACAATGAAGTCATCAGCAAACTTGAATATGGCATTGGAGCTGTGCTTTGTCACACAGTCATAAGTGTAAAGCAAGTACAGCAGAGGGCTAAGCGCAGAGCCTTGCAGTGCACCTGGAGATGTGGAGATGTTGCTGCCTATCTGAACTGACTGGGGGCTGAAATTGCTCAAGGAGGTACTGAGGCCGAGGTCATGAAGCTTATTGATTATATTTGAGGGGATGTGATGGTATTGAATGCTGAGCTGTAGTTGATAACGAGCATCCTGATTCATGCATCTTTGCTATCTACGTGTTCCAGGACTGAGTGAAGAGCCAGGAAGACGGCATCTGTTGTGGACTTGTTGATTCGGTAGGCAAATTGGAGAGAATCCAAATTGCTTCTCAGCCATGAGTTGAAATGTTTCATCACCAACCTCTTAAAACACTTAGTCACTGTGAATCTGTGCTGTTGGATGATAGTCATTGATGCAGGTAACCACGATCTTCTACGGCACTAGTATAATTGAAACTTGTTTGATGCAGCTTGGTACCTCAGACCGCCAAAGCGAGGGGTTAAAGATCTCAGTGAACACTCCAGTCAGTTCATCAGTACAGCTCTTTAGTACTTGGCCAGGCACCCCATCTGGACTGGATGCTTTTCGTGAAGGCTGCTCATACATTGGTCTGAGACTGAAATCACAGGATCATAGGGGGCTTTGGGAGTTCATGATGGTTCCTCAATGTTTTGATGGTCATAGCGAGCATAGACGGTATTGAATTCGTCTGGAAGTGAAGCCTATTGTCACCTATGGCACTTGATTTAACTTTATAAGAGGTGAAAGTATTCAAGCCCTGCTACTAATGTCGAGAATCCTTTGTTGATTCAACTTTTAGTCTGGAATTGCCATGTCACTTGTGAGATGGCTTTCAGGTGGTCTTGTAACTTTCTTGGTCACCAAACTTGAATGCCGTGTGATAAATAAAGCTAAACTTTCAGTCATTTTGACAATGAAGATGCTGCTGGTTTAATATCAGAACATTTTTCTTGCCACTTTGACATCATCCCTCATCACCACTCCGAAAATGAGGAAAATTGGCATCTTCTTCAAACTTAGTTTATCACTGAGGCAACCAAAAGCGCCTTGCTGGTGCAGAAAGAAGCTTTGTTCCTTTCCAGAGACCCCAATACAAAACCAGTCTTACAAAGTTCCCGTCAATTTGAAATGTGACAGTAAGGATCTTGCTCTTTTATATGGGCATCTTGAGTAGTGCTGTTGCCATTATCCTCTCTCTTTTACCAGTTCATCATTTCAAATTCTTACCCTTTCATCATAACCGCAAAAAGGAAATGAAAAACAATAAGGGTTGAGACTTTGCAAGTATTAACTTGTTTTATTTCCAGTTTTTACTGTTTCAAATGATGGGAGGTGGATCAGAAATGGGAGTTCCGCTCCATTCTCTGCAGATGTTATCTGACCTGTTTAAGACGTATAGCATTTTAATTGTTTTTGTTGAAAATTCAGACTCCAGGAACTGCAGCATTCTGCTTTTAGATAACTTAAAATGTTTTAATTCCTGTAGGTGTCACGCATCTGTTCTCTGCCTGCATTGATGGTAGCTAGTCATGTGGGTGGAGGTACGGTAAAAGTGAAGGGTTTTGTTACATACAGTATTCGTGCTTAGCTCTCAGCAGTTTAGTTTCAGTACTGTGGACTGACGGATGTCATATCTTTTGCTGACCACTTAATTAGGCTTAGCTTCACTTAATTACATCACTTAACTCTACTTAACTGTCATTAAGTCTGCTTAAGTATGTTTAAAATCGCTAGACTTAGTTTCATAAGTTTCATCTCTTCAAGATTATATGTTTTGCTAGTTGCTAACTAAAAGATTGAATATATTTCTCTGACTTTGTGGATCATTACTATTGGATCAATTGGAGGGCACGTCATACAAGGATAATTATGCACTGGAGTAGCTGGCAGCAACCTTGGTTAGTTAGAATTTGCTGCTCCACTTTTGTCAACCAAGATTTCGACAGTTATATCAAAGAAGCATCAGCGTTCGGACACGTCAGTGAAATTAGATGCACCGCAGTCAGGGGCAGCTTGTGGCAAGCAATGACCTTTTGTTGATCCATGCTGTGCGATGGGGTTGGAACAGCTTGGAATGGTCATCGCTGACGATAAGCTCAACAAGTTTGGTGCTTGCCTAAGAGTTCGGCATTTGGTTCTGTTGAAATGCTGAAATACTTCGATTGCCAACATCTGAATTGAATGCTGTTGTTCTGTCTGGTTCACAAACAACTGCAAGCAGTGATCTTGAAGCTAGGACTAAACGAGAAATTAAACCTGCAGGGAAAGCTTTGGCAACTGGAATTGACGGTGTTCAAAAGGACTATATTAAAATTAAGATTAATGATTTATTATTAATTTGAAGTTTTCTACAAGAAGAACAAAATGTCTTGCAAGTACAGTCTCATTTAGATGATTTGAAGAATCTTCCTGATGTTGCTGAACAACATAACTTGCTGTTGTCTTTTATGCCCATCTCAGAGCAAGATAGACAAACCAAAAGTTATGCAAATATTGATACTCTTATTAATACAGTCACAGCAGAGGCTGAACAATGGTTGAAACAAACATACGATGTTGAAGGTCAAATTGCTGGAGGTCAATAAATAAATGAAAATATTTATTGAGCTCCAGGACATGCTGTGACTATGTATAAAACTGATGATTTTCAGGATGACGTACACCCTGACATGAATGCTCTTTAAGACTACAGTCTTTTCTTAGAGGCTTTGCAAGGCCATGGAAGAAGTGCAGGATATGTGTGCGATGGACATTCCTGCTAATGTGATAATTGTGTGATAATTGTTGTAAAGAAATTGCCCCATAAGTTGAGGGAAAAATGGAGATCAGTGGTCTGTAAACTGCAAGTAAAGCATAACCATAAGATTATTTTCACTGACTTTGGTGATTTTATTGAAAGGCAAGTAAAGATTGCTACACACCCAGTGTTTGAGAATTTATATGATGCTACATCATTGGCAGTTGGCAAAGGTGTGAACAAAACTAAGGCACAAGTTTTGTTCTAAAGCTAAAAGCAGCTTTGCCACTACTGTTAGTGCTCCTTTTGCCATATCAGGCAGCATTTTGACGTTTCCATCGCATTTGACTTTTTAAAAAAAAATTAGGCTGTGGTGCTAGCTCAATACTCAACCCAGCACGACTGCAAAGTGTGCCAGGCCAGATTCAAACTTGGGACCATGTGCATCAAAGTCCAGTGCTGATGCCACTACACCACCAGATGGCTGCTTTAACACTACTATAGATACTGTGAAAAGTAAAGCTAAAACTGGGCACAGAACTAATGAAAGGGAAGTGGTTTCATCAGACAAAAAGGTTTGTCTGTTCGGCCAGGGTGAACATACTGTTCATGCCCTCAATTGGAGAAAATAGTTCATAATGAGAAGATTGCCCTCCTAGAAGAAAATGGTGTCTGCATTGGTTGCTTGTGTACAGGATTGCAGAAAGAATCTTTCATGAAAAGTATGCACTGGAAAGCATCCAATATACTTCATATTCACTCTGAAGCAAAGGATGCATATTTGAAACAAGCCATGAAAAAATCAAACACAGCAGTGAGTTACACCCTGGTATCCAACCGGTATCCCTGCTGATCATGATTGTAAACTTCCTATAAGTCCAGTTTAGGCAAAGTCTAAGAAGAGTAACAAGACAGTGGTTAATTATGTTTTCCTAGTTCAACCTAACAAGTTCAACCAAGTTCAACCTAACAAGTGGAAGACGCATTCTCTTATGCACCATGGGTCAAGAGAAGGTCAAGTAGCAACGTCATTTCAGGATTGGAAGTGGATGGTTTAGATTGTGCAAACTATCGGGAACTGCCTAATATCTGTAGACAGGAAAAGCATACCAGTCCACAAAGGGAACATTTCTCATCAGAGGGAGCTTCAGGAATGGTTTCACCTGAAGCTTATTCATTTGCCAGAAATTGATTCAGAAATTGAGCTGCTAACAGGGATGAATGTGCCTGAAGCATTTGAGCCATTGCAAGAGATTCACAGTTAATGATAGACCCTATGCACTCAGATCAATTGGATTGTTAATGGACTATTGAAAAGAGATCACTGTGGTGGAAGAGACTATGTTCAGCCAGAGCTGACAGTTAACAGGATTTCAGTTTTGAAATTGGTTGAGCTTTGGCAATAGCAATTCAAGACTGATTTTCCTGAATACAGTCAGAAGGAACAACCTGGTTTGTCAAGACAAGATTACAATTTCATGGAGCTGGTGAAAAGTTCTGCAAAAATGATGGATGGTCACTACCAGATGGTTTACCTCTGAGGAAGAAGAATGTTAAGATGCCCAATAACAGGAATATTGCTGAGCAGTGTGCTCTGAATTTAAGGAAGAGTTTCAATAAGAATTTGTCATTTCGCACTACCTACACAGCATTCTTGAAGGATGTCATCTCTAAAGGTTATGCTGAAAGGATGCCAGCAGAGGATCTGGAATGCAGTGATGGGGAAGTCTGGTATATTCCACATCACACTGTTTATCACCCCAAGAAAGGGAAACTTCGCATTGTGCTCGACTGTGGAGCGGCTTCTCAGGGAATATCATTTAATGCTAAGTTGTTACAGCCGGAGTTGTGAACCTACTCAAGTTTCTCTGGTGGACTGATGATGACCTCAACCAAGACTTTAGAATGGTGGTACATCTCTTTAGTGCAACTTCATCACCAAGTTGTGCCAATTTCACTCTCAGGAAGTGTGCAGAAGATAATGAAGAACAGTTAAGCTGCAAGACGGTGGATAAGGTTTTACATTGCTTCTATGTTGATGACTGCCTAGCATCATGACCTTGTATCCATTTGTGCTAAAGGCAGTTTTCGACTCACAAAATGGTTATGGAACAGACATAGTATGCTATCTGCTATACTGGAAGAACAAAGAGCGAAAGACAATGAGGATTTGGATTGAGATCAAAATAATTCCTTCAGTGGAGAGAGTACTAGTTGCACAATTGTGTGTCCAGTGTTCAAGTTTAAGATCACAACCCAGGAAAAACCACGTGCCGGAAGGGGGATCCTCTCCACAGTTAGTTCCGTCTATGATACTTTAGGAATCTTGAGTCTTATCTGCTAAGAAGATCCAACAAGACACATACAAGAGAGGGCTTTGTTGGGATGGCACTATACAAACATGTTGCTCACAAATGGACAAGTTGGCTGGAAGAACTTTGCCAATTCGAAGACTTTAAAGTAGCTAGGTGGTGGTAAACCATTGGATTTTTGGAGAAGTTACTATTGCATAGTTACACCATTTTATAGATATGAATGAAGATGGCTACAGAGTAGTGACTTTAACTATTGTTGCATGACACATATTCGCAGGTACACAGTGCTTTTATGATGAGAAAATCTAGGGTAGCTTCATTGAAGTTGGTTTCCAACCATCGTATGGAGCTCATTGCCGCTACAATGGCAAGCCGTAGGGACATATTGCGGAAGAAGGAGTTGCGTTTGTAGCTTCAGGTCTCAGTTTTTTGGACTGATACTATTTCTGTGCTGAAGTACATTAAGAATGAAGTGTTCTGGTTTCGAATCTTCATCACTAACAGTGTTTCAGAAATTCTTAAGATCTCACAGGTATTTCAACGGTATATCAATATTTCAATCAACCCTACAAATGTAACCCCTAGAGGGTTGAAGGTGAAGGCTTTTCTGCAGGGTAAGACTTGGGTGCCAGGACGTGAATACATCCTTCAGCCTGAAATCCTGATTGTTCTGACGAACTTTCGCTAGATGATCTGGTAGTCAAGGAGATTGTCACAATGAATGCCATGTAGATTGAATTGGAGACAAAATCTTTGGAACTGAGCGTGTGTCGACAGACGCCATTGAGAAGCAAAATCTTTCACAGATCAATGATGTACTTCTTCAGAAAGAAATTAAGTGGAGTTTTAACCTCTCAGCTAGCACGCATCATGGAGGAGCATGGGAGAGATCGATTAAGTCGGTAAGGAAGGTACTCAATTCCACCATGAAGGTGCAGAATCTTGAAGAGGGGTTTCATACAGTTTTTTGTGAAGTACAGGCTATTATCAATGGTTGTCCGATTACAAAGGATCATTCAATCCCAATGATTTTTGTTACTAACACCCAATCATTTGTTGCTTCTGAAGACCTCACCATCCTTACCACCAGGAGAGTTCTGAAAGGAGGATGTTTATGCTTGTTATAGATGGAAATCCAATACTTGTCAACCTTGTTTTGGAAACAGTGGGTCAAAGAAAATTTACCCCAGCTACAAGAATGTCAAAATGGTCAAGTATAAGATAAAATTTCCTCCCATGCATTATTATGCTTATAATAACCTCGAAACTCACAGGTTATGGGAAAAGTCATTAAAGTTTTTTCAGACAGAAACAGATTTGTGCGCCAGCTATGCATCAGGACCCAGACCAGCTGCTTGGATCAACCCATAACCAAGATTTGTTTTCTACAGGAGGAAGAGGTTTGAGTTTGGGCTAAGTACTGGTAATCTCTGGTCTAGATGAGTATTGCATGATTTGTTTGGAGGCCATTTGTGTGAACATTAATATTTCATGTCTCCTGTGCTTTGGTGGTATGTAGTTGTAATTATTAAAATATAATAATTAGGGGGCTGGGATGTAGGAATCATGTATTCTGTGCTCTATCTGCATTGTAATCTGTGTTGCACGTTTATTATGGTAGTTAGTCACGTGGTGGGGGCTGGGAAAAGCGAAGGGTTTGTTACATATTTGTGCTTGGTTCTCGGCAATTTAGTTTTAGCGCTGGCGACCAGCAAACATCATATTTTTTGTTGACCGCTTAATTACATTCAACTTCACTTAATTTCGCTAATTACATCACTTCATTTCATATCACTTAACTGCAAATAATTCCACTTAAAGTACATTTAATATCACTAATCTTAGTTTCATAAGTTTCATCACTTCAAGATTGTAAGTTTTGTTAGTTGCTAATAAAGGATCAAATACATTTTTTCAACTTTGTGGAACGCTATCATTGGATGGATCGTATGGTATGTCGTACAAGGGTAACTATCCATTGTAGTTGCTGCCAGTGGCATTTGTTTGTTAGGCTTTGCCACTATAATTCCAAAAACACACTTCATATTCTGAGAGTCCACAGCAGAGCAGTTGCCATACCAGACATAAATGCAATGTTTGGTAGGGGAGTCAACCTCTTAACTCAAATGAAAAACTCATTAAGCCTCACAATTTGCAAGAAATAGCTTCTACCACTCATCTGAAACAATTATTCTCTGATAAAGTATCAATATTTCATATTGTTGACAGTCATTCTGTTTACATGCATTTGTAGACAGAGACATGCCACCACATAGATGAAAAAAGGTTAATATGCAGCCTAAGTTGCATTGGTCTTTAGTACACCTAACATTCTCATTTCACACTCGTGAAATTTGCTGCTGCCCCATTCCCATACCAATTTATCATTAGACCTGCAAGACCAAGAAGAGGAAGTGGAAGGTGGACATCAGTAAAACCATACTTATAATTGAATCTAAGAAAACTAAACTGTGAGAAATATTGCAGGGAACAATCAAGTAATAATGAGTAGCACAATCAGAATCAGGTTTATTATCACCGGCATTTGTCATAAAATTTGTAAACTTAGCAGCAGCAGTTCATCGCAATACATAATATTGAAGAAACTAAATAAATAAGTAAATTAATTACACTATATGTATATTCAATAGATTAAAAATCATGCAAAAACATAAATAATATATATATTTAAAAAGTGAGATAGTGTTTATGGGTTCAATGTCCACTTAGGAATCAGATGGCAGAGGAGAAGAAGCTGTTCCTGAATTGCTGAGTGTGTGCCTTCAGGCTTCTGTACCTCCTGCCTGACGGTAACAGTGAGAAAAAGGCATGCCCTCGGTGCTGGGGATCCTTAATAATGGATGCTGCCTTTCTGAAACACTGCTCCTTGAAGATGTCCTGGGTACTTTGCAGGCTAGTACCCAAGATAAACACAAAGTACACTGCAGATGCTGTGGTCAAAGCAACATGTACAACAAGCTGGATGAACTCAGCAGGTCGGGCAGCATCCGTGGAAACAAGCAGTCAACGTTTCGGGCCGAGACCCTTCGTCAGGACTGAAGAGGGAGGGGCCAGGGGCCCTATAAAGAAGGTAGGGGGAGGGTGGAAAGAAAGCTGGAAGGTGCCAGGTGAAAAACCAATCAGAGGAAAGATCAAGGGGTGGGGGAGGGGAAGCAGGGAAGCGATAGGCAGGAAAGTTGAAGAAGGAATGTAAGGGGAAAGCACTATGTGTATAGTACAAGAAGGCAGAATCATGAGAGAGGTGATAGACAGCTGGAGGAGGAGGCAGAGTGAAACTGGGATGGGGGAAGGGAGAGGGAGGGAATTACCGGAAGTTGGAGAATTCAATGTTCATGCCAAGGGGCTGGAGACTACCCGGTGCGGCCTCCTCTACATCGGCGAGACCTGACGCAGATTGGGGGACCGCTTCATCGAGCACCTCCGCTCCGTCCGCCACAACAGACAGGATCTCCCGGTTGCCACTCACTTCAACTCTCCCTCTCATTCCCATTCGGATATGTCCATAAATGGCCTCCTCTACTGCCATGATGAGGCCAAACTCAGGTTGGAGGAGCAACACCTCATATACCGTCTGGGTAGTCATATATTCATCCACACAGGTTTTATTAAAGTCGGGAACAACTGCAGCACACTCTTCCAGAGTCAAAGATAAATCCCTGAATACGGACCAGATCACTGATTTAAAGAGGTCCTGTAGGTGCTCCTGTGCTTCCCTTGTCCATACCTTCTTGGTCCTCACTACTGGTGCTGCAGTCTTTAGTCTCTGCCAATACTCAGGGAGTAGAAGTACAGCCAGGTGATCAGACTTCCCAAAGTTATGGCATGGAAGATCACAGCAGGCATTCTTGATGGTGGAGTAACAATACTCCAATGTGTTGTTTCCTCTGGTACTGCAAGTGATCTGTCGATGGTAATTGCCAAGTGATTTTTTCCGACTGGCCTGGTTAAAATCCCCAGTGGTGAAGGCATTAGGGTGCACTATTTCGTGCATGTTGATCCCGTTTCTCAGATCATCTAAAGCCTGATTGACATTGGCCTGAGGTGGAACGTACACGCTACCAAAATGATCACGGAAATCTCATGTGGTAGGTAAAATGGATGACACTTAGTTGTGAGATATTCCAGGGTCTGGTGAGCTGAATCGGAACAGTACTGATATACGTGCACCAAAAGCAGTTGATCATGAGCCATATTCTTCCACCTCTGCTTTTGAGAGACTCTAGAGATCTATCCTGATAGTGTATAGTAAACCTGTTGATCTGAATCGCTGCATCCTGTACGTAAGAGGTTAACCAGGATTCTGTGAAACAAAGGACACACACACGCACATATAGATTATTTTACCTTGTTCTACTTCAATGCACTGTGTACTGGATTTAATCTGTATGAACAATAGCAAGACCAGCTTTTCACTGAATCTCAACATATGTGACAGTAATGAGCCAATACACCAATATATGCATTTTCCTTTAAATGCTTACTGTAAATGCTTATAAATACAACAGGTAAAATACAATAGGTTATATTTGGTTGAAAATATTTGTAATGCACCATGTCTGTAACCCATTTCAATAGCTTATTGAGATGGCTACTTTATACCGAAAAATGTCATTCTTTTTAAAAAAATGCTATACATTCAACACTCAAACACCACCTATAAATTCATCGATGACACTCACAATTTCAGGTGGCAATGAGGTGGCTTAGAGGGGCCAGAAAGATTGCTTGGTTGAGTGGTGTCACAACAACAACCTTCTACTAACGTCAGCCAGACCAAGGATCAGGCTTTAGGAAGGGAAAGTCAGGAGAACACATACCTGTCCTCATTGAGGGGTCAGCAGTAGAAAGGATGAACAGCTTCTAGCTCCTAGACATCAACATCTCAGAAGATCTATCCTAAGCTTAACATATTGATGCAATCATGAAAGCAGCATACCAGCACTCAACTCCACCAGGAACTTCAGATATGATATGTTACCATTGACTACAGAAATTTCCTAAAGATGTACATTGGAGAGCATTCTGACAGGTTACATCACAGATTCGTGTGGAGCCTCCATTGCACAGAATCACAGCAGGCTGCAGAGGATTACAGACACAACTCTCCCTACCATTGAGAACATCTTCAAAAGGCAATGCCTCAAGATGGCAGTATCAGACATTAAGAACTCCCACCATCTAGGACATGCCCTCTTCTCATTATTGAGATTGTTGGAGCTACAGGAACCTGAAGACTAAAACTGAATAATTTGTACCTACGCTCCATCAGCCAGAACAAGCGGGATCTCCCAGTGGCTACACGTTTTAATTCCACTTCCCATTCTGACATGTCCATCCATGATGAGGCTGCACTTAGGTTGGAGGAACAACACCTTATATTCTGCTTGGGTAGCCTCCAGTCTGATGGCATGAACATCGATTTTTCAAACTTAGTGTAATGCCCCCCACACCCCCACCACCACTTCCCATCCACTTATCCCTCCCTTACCTTATCTCCTTGGCTGCCCATCGCCTCCCTCTGATGCTCCTCCCCACTTTTCTTTCTTCCATGGCCTTCCGCCTCTTTCAACAATCAATTTTCCAGCTCATTACTTCACTCCTTCCCTTTCTGGTTTTACCTATCACCCTGCGTTTCTCTCTCCCCTCCCCTACCTTTTAAATCTACTCCTCAGCTTTTTTTCTCCAGTTTTGCCGAAGGGTCTCAGCCCAAAACATCGACTGTACTCTTTTCTGTAGATGCTGCCTGGCCTGCTGAGTTGCTCCAGCATTTTGTGTGTGGCTCGAATTTCTAGCATCTGCAGATTTTCTTGTTTCCCAGTGACTTAGGAACAGCTTTGGCTCCTTCGCCACTGCACTTCTGAACAGTGCATGAACCCATGAAAGCCATATTTTGGTATTTTTTAAATAATATATAGATACTGCCACAAAACAACTAATTTCAGCTAATTTCTTAGTGGTAATAAATCTGAGAGGATGTTTCCTATAGTGGGGGACTCTAAAACCAGATGGAACAGACTCAGAATAGAAGGACACCCATTTAGAACAGAGATGAAAAGGAATTTCTTTAGCCAGAGGGTGGTTAATCTGTGGAATTTATTGTCACAGACCACTGTGGATGCCAAGCCATTGGATATATTTTAAGCAGAAGCTGAAAGGTTCTTGATTAGTCAGGGTGCCCTAATTCAAAGGTTCTTGATTAGTTACGGGAGAAGGCAGGAGAATGGGATTGAGAGGGACAATAAATCAGCCACCATGGAATGGCAGAGCAGACTCGATGAGCCGAGGAGTTAACACTGCTCCTATGTCTTATGGTTCTGAGCTGCAAAGTTGTACAGAAAATTTAACTTTATTAATTGGATACAAGTCAAAATACAGCTGTGGTATTTAGTGGTGGCAAAAGTACAAAATGGAGCAAATTGAAAGTGCATTCTGATTGAAAATATCTTAACCCTAAACTTCTGCCATGGCAAGTAGGTACATCAGCTGATGTTTATGTATCACGCCTCAATGCAGGATCTTGATCCAGACCCGTCCTTTGACCTGCATAGATGCTGAGTTCTGTCTATATCGATGCTGTCTGACCTGCTGAGTTCCTCCAGCAGTTTATTTTTAAGCCTCTTAACTAGTTCACTGATTCTTAGTGAATGTTACTGCCAAACATCTGTGGAATTAGTTGATAGCCATCCACATGTGTAATTAACATAAATAATCTCCAAATTATCTGGTCACCCATACACATTATGCCTAATTTTACCATCTTGAGTGCTTCCCACAGCATCTGTTTTTCTTTAAACCAGTCAAACAAACAGTACAGAAAGCTTTTCCCAAAACATCTCCATTTGTTAATAACTCCTCTACCAAGCAGGATTAATTTGAGGTCAAGGCTCTAAACTGCAATTGTCTGCTTTTGTTCAAATCTCCTGGAGCCCTGGGTTTCCAGGCAATTTTATCTATTATGAGCTGATATGGATTACGGCATCAAGTAATGCACCTAAGAGAGCCATTTGAAAGAGAAGAAGAATTTTTTAAGAAATGGAAAACAGCCTTACTTATATCCTAACAAAATTGGATAACACACAGGAGAACAACTTTTAGCAATAATGTGACAGTAACTTCTTGGAAAACATTTGAACTGATGATAAAGTATTTTAATTGGCATTATACACTATAGATTTCGGGTACAAGTAATCAGTGCTTACTAAAAATAGTTTCTATGCCAGACATTTTCTTTTGTCAAACATCTGAGAAATTACGATATTTCTCCATTTTGGTTGATTGTGCAAGGTTCAAAACAACCAGCATATCTTACTGACGAGAAAATAAGCTGGTTCATCACCTGCCTTTGGCAATCCCGGATGCTCAGGTGCTAAAATACTATTGACAAAAGCAAGTAACACATGATCACAGAGTAACATATGAGCAACAGAAAACCCTGGAAGTATCCAGCAAGTTAGGCCACATCTACAGGAAGAGTTAATGTTTCAGGTCAAAGACCCTTTATCTGAACTATGGAGAAGACAAAAAAAACTACAAGCAAGGGTGGGGGCCCAGGGATTTCTCAGATAAATAAAGCAAGATATTAAGAAAAAGTTTATGTGGTCAATGGGAGCAGTCAAAGATTGAGAACATTGGCTAAATAGTGTGGGACTTGGTGAATACACAATTCACACCTAGCAGGTTAAGCTTCCAGAGTAAGGAAACAAGCAAGCCGAGCCAATATCACACAACTACTACCACTGCATCAACTCAGGCCTAGGGAGCCGCTGTCGGGCATGATGACAGACTCTCCACTCCTCCGTCTCCCTCATCAGTGTGTTCAGTTCATCTATATTAGCCACACCGCTATCTTCTAGGAACGTGTTGACCATAGTCTTGGGAGGGTGCCCAGGGTTCATACTCCCATGCTTGGGCTCCCATGTGATGACTAGGCTGGCAGGTAGCTCAGGGTGGCGTAGACAGTGCCCCGCTAGTTGCAGTCTACTTGCCTCAATTTTAGTAGTGAGCATCGGTAGGTCGTCATAGAACTCGACGTTCGTCACGTGCTGTTGCCAACTCACGTCAAGAGCCATCCGGAGCATTCGTGTATAGCAACCATCACAGATAGGCAACTAATACAGAGAAATCAAGTTACAGAGTCATAGAACAACAGAACACTACAGCACAGAAAAAGGCCCTTCGCCCATCTAGTCCATGCCAAACCGTTAATCTGCCTAGTCCCATTGACCTGCACCTGGACCACAGCACTCCATACCCCTCCCATCCATGTATCATAGAACCATCGAACACTACAGCACAGTACAGGCCCTCGATGTTGTGCCAACCCATATAGTCCCAAAAAAAGAGTACTAAACCCACACTACCCCGTAACCCTTTATTTTTCTTTCATCCATGTGCCTGTCCAAGAGGCTCTTAAATACCCCTAATGTTTTAGCCTCCACCACCATTCCTGGCAAGTCATTCCCACAGCTCTCTGCGTAAAAAACTTACCCCTGATGTCGCCCCTAAACTTCCCACCCTTAACTTTGTACATATGCCCTCCGGTGTTTGCTATTCATGCCCTGGGAAACAGGTACTGGCTATCCACCCTATCTGTTCCTCTTAAATGTTGAAATCAAACCCAAATCCATCACTTCAACACGCGTTCCACACTCTCGCTACTCTTTGAGTGAAGTTTTCTCTCATGTTCTTAAACAGTTCATCTTTCACCCTTAACCCATGACCTTTAGTTCTAGTCTCGCCCACCATCAGTGGGGAAAAAGCCTGCTTGCATTTACCCAATATATACCTATAAATTTTGTATACCTCTTTCAGATCTCCCCTCATTCTTCTACACTCCAGGGAATAAAGTGTTAACGTATTCAACCTTACCACCAAACTCACGCCCTCAGTCCTGGTAACACACTTGCAAATTTTCGCTGCATTCTTTCAATCTTATTGACACCTTTCCTGTAAGTAGGTGACCAAAACTGCACATAATACTCCAAGTTAGGCCTCTCCAATGTCTTATACAGCTTCAACATAACATCTCAATTCCTGTGTATTTAATACTTGAATAAGGCCCATGTGTCAAAAGCTTTCTTTATATCCCTATCTACCTGTGATGCTACTGTCAAGGAATTATGGATCGATATTCCCTGAACCCTCTGTTCTACTGTTACCTGAAGTCTGTCTGTATTTCAATATACAAGTGATCCATTTCTTCACCTTGAATAGATTAAATGCTAGGGTTTACCTAGGTAGGAACCAAAGCTGTCAGGCTGGGTAACACCCCAGGCTTTTAGACTTCTTAGTACCCTGCTGCCATCCAGTATACACATACATTTTGTCTTACTGATCTGTTGTTCCCCCCCCCCCCCCTCCCCTTTCCTTAACTCACCAACACTGGTCACTGGTCACTGGTCACCAATACTACACTGGTCACTTTTCACAAACAAGAGAATATCTGTAGATGCTGGAAATCCAGGCAACACACACAAAATGCTGGAGGAACTCCGCAGGCCAGGCAGCATCTATGGAAAAAAGTAGAGTTGATGTTTCGGGCTGAGACCCTTCGGCAGGTCACTTTCCATCTTTTATTGCTGGTGTTATTACATTGCACTGCCTTGTACATATAATCATAAATGTCACACTTTGTGTCAATCTTCAGGCCATGCCACTCAAGGAGTGTGCTAATATTATGTGACTATGTGCTGGATTGTAACTATACATGATGTGTGTGACTCTTATGTGTTTTGCACCTTGGCCCCAGAGGAATGATGTTTCATTTAGCTGTATATATGTGTATTATTGAATGACAATAAACAAGATTACAGAATGAAGTGTTCATTCTGTAATTTTACAGAATGAACCTCAAGTTTCAGGTCTGCATTCTTTAGAATGTAGAAGATTGAGAGGAGCTTTGTCGAGGTGTACAAAACTATGAGGGGTATAGATAGGGTAAATGCAAGCAGGCTTTTTCCACTGAGGTTGGGTGGGGTTACAGCCAGAGGTCATGGGTTAAGTGTGAAAGGTGAGAAGTTTAAGGGGAACACGAAGGGAAATTTCTTCACTCAGAGGGTTGTGAGAGTGCGGAATGGGCGGTCACCACAAGTGGGGAGCACAAGCTCAATTTCAATGTTTAGGAGAAGTTTGGATAGACACATGGATGGCAGGGGTATGGAGGGCTATGGTCTCAGTGCAGCTCAATGGGAGGAGGCATTTAAAATGGTTTTGGCATGGACTAGATGAACCAAAGGGTCGGTTTCTGCGTGCACTTCCTATGACAATGGAATGCTGATCACTGGCTGTTGAGCTTGATACCCTGGAGAAATATCCAGGCTGGGGAGAGTTGCAGAGCCAAAGAGGTGGAGAGAGCAACCTCTATATCACATCTAACAACAGGTGACAAGAGAAATCAGAGGATCAGAGTGAGCAGTAACGCGCAACATTCCATGCCAGCCCCCAGCGATGGGCGACACTCACTGTGCCTGCCCTCAGCACTGAGCTGCCACTCCAGCCCACCCAAAACAAGCCCTCACAGGCAGCTTCCAACTTCCTCACAGACAGTCCTCTGCTGCAGCAGCACTAGCGAAAGCAAGAGGTTATCAGGTTCCTTGCGCCACAGACACCTTCTTTAAAATGTGTGTATTTGGAACAAGGTCACTCTAGCAAATCTATGGTATACAGCAGAGCATTAAGCTGGATACCAGCATCCTAGTTGAGACTTAAAAGCACGAGAATTAATAATTTATGTAAATAATGTATCAACAAATTTTGGGAAAGTGAAAAGAAAATTAATGCACCTCTGCACATTAAGTATCACTTTGCAGTGATGAATCCTCATTTCAGTAAGTTCACTGTTCCTCCAGCACAGGAACAGGCCCTTCTGTCCATGATGTTGTGCCCAACTAATTAAACTAGTAATTGAAAGCTGTCATTGCTAGTCCCTCCCACCTACAGAAGTCCATACCCCTCCACTTTCTGCATATTCATGCACCTACCTTAGTGCCTCTTAAACAGCTCTGTAGTATTTGGCTCCATTACCACCCCTGGCAGCACACTGCAGATGCCCACCACTCTGTGTAAATGTGCCTTGCATATCTCCTTTCACACCTTCAATGCCTTGTGACAATGAATGAACCGCTGTCAACTTCTGACCACAGCGGCATGAGGATAAAATTAGAATCTGTACTCACAGCCCCAGAGAAGCTGTATGTAACAGAGTCGAAGACAACTACTCAGAATGGATGGAGTTGCAATCCAAAAACATGAACGCAACATCGGTAAAAGTAGTTCATCCACCACCTTAAATATCCAGTCCTCCCTCCTACTACTGTACTGTGACTGCTGAGTGTACTACCTATGATATGCAATGAAAGAAACAAACAAAACTAATAGAACATATATATTTATTCAAGAGCAGAGCTACACTGTCACAAATCACACTGCACCTTAATGTGACACATTCAGAAATACTACTATCCTTTCAAAATCTCCAGTTCCTTTCCCAAAAGATTGCAAAACACAGATTCAAGGATCCATAACTTCACATTTAGGTCTATATAATGATTCACTATTGGTCCCCAGTCAGGAATTTGTCCAACTAAATGTGGGAAGAAAAAAAATCTTAGAATGTAAAGTCACCCTCTGCCTTGCAACAATTTCAAAGCAGACACAAATTTAATGAAATTGCAAAATCCCTGTTGCGATGCTTATGGAAGTACAAGCCAAACAAATTATTCTAAATTCTATAATTATCCAATACGTCACGCCCCTTGGCTTGAATAATTTTGATTAAATTGAAATTAAAAATCTGAACATCCTTGAAAGCCATTTAAAGTTAATTTAATGATCCCTGTTGAGAATATTTGTTTATAAGCAATAACACATGAAAAGAAAGAAGAATTTGTTGCACCTTGTGGCCTGAACTTTCATGAAAGTGCATTGTTTATCATAAGACACAGGAGCAGAATTAGGCCATTCAGCCCACAAGATCTGCTCCACCATTACATCATTGCTGATTTGTTATCCCTTTCAATCCCATTAATCTGCCTTTCCCCCATAACCTTTGATGCCCTGACTAATCAAGAACCTATCAACCTCCATTTTAAATATTCACAATGACTTGGCCTCCACTGCCATCTGTAGCAATAAGTTCCACAGTTTCACCACCCTCTAGCTGAAGAAATTCGTCTTCATTCTGAATGAATGTCCTTCTATTCTGAGGCTGTGCCATCTGGTCCTCGACTCCTCCCACTATAGGAAACATCCTCTACAAGTCCACTCTATCTAGGCATTTCAATATTCAATAGGTTTCAATTCAACTCAAGTTCAATTGTCATTTAACCATACATGAATACTCATGAATACAGCCAAATGTGGCAGCATTACTCTAAGATCAAGGTGCAAAGTCACATTACCAACAGTCACACATGGTAAGCACACACAAAATCACATCACAATCAATGAGACCCCCCTCATTCTCCTAAACTCCAGTGAGTACAGGTCCAGAGCCAAACGCTCCTCATAAGTTAACCATCTCATTCTCAGAATCAGTTTCATGAAGCTCCTCTGGACCCTCTCTAATGCCAACACACCCTTTCTTAGACGTGGGGCCAAAAACTGCTCACAATACCCTAAGTGTGGTCTGACAAATTCTTTACAAAGCCTCAGCATCATATCCTTGTTCTTATATTCTAGACCTCTTGAAATGAATTTTACTTTACTTTATTGTCACCAAACAATTGACACTAGAGCGTACAATCATCACAGGCATGCCACCTTGCTTTTCTTTGGCACTGGGATTATTGTTGCCTTCTTAAAACACGAGGGGATCTTAGACTGAAGCAGGGAGCAGTTGAAGATGTCAGCAAACACTTCAGCTAGCTCGCTTCCACAGGCCCAGAGAACCCGTCCCGGGACGCCATCTGGGCCCATCACCTTCCTTGGATTTATCTTCAGGAAGGCTCTTCTAATGTCTTCCTCGGTGATGATGAATCTTGATGCCACCAGGTCCGGTTCATCCAGAGGGGGCGGGATGCTCCTCTTTTGTTCGAATCTTGCGTAGAATACGTTAAGTTCGTCAGGAAGAAAAGCGCTACAGTTATTGATATTCCCAGCCTTTTCTTTGCACCCAGTGATCTCATTTAGACCCTGCCATAGTCTACTGGCATCCATAATTTGCCTTCCTTACCACTGACACAACCTGTAAGTTAACCTTTATGGAATCCTGCACAAGGACTTTCAAGACCCTTGCACATCTGATTTCTGAATTTTCTCCCCATTTAGAAAATAGTCTACACCTTTATTCCTTCTGCCAAAGTTCATGATCATACACTACCCTTCACTATATTCTATCTGCCACTTCTTTTACTATTCTCCCAATCTGTCCAAGACCTTCTGCAAATTTTTTGCTTCCTCAACACTACCTGCCCCCTACCTATCTTTGTATCACCTGTAAACTTGGCCACAAAGCCATTAATTCCATCGTGCAGATCATTACTATAAAATGTGAGGAGGAGAAGTCCCAAAACCAACCCATGTAGAAGACCACTAGCCATTGGCAGCCAACCTACTTTGTAAAAAGAAACCATCTATTCCCAATCTTTGCCTCCTGCCAGTCAGTCAAACTGTCAGCATCTTTCCTCTAATCCCATAGGCCCTTACCTTGTTAAGCAGCTTCATGCGTGGCACATTCAGAAACATCTTTCCAACCACTGAAGGCGGGTTAACAGGCCTACAATTTCCTTTCTTTTGCTTCCTTCCTTCTTAAAGAGTGGAGTGACACTTGTAAATTTGTGGTCCTCCGGAACCATTCGAGAATCTAGTGATTCTTGAAAGATCTTACTAATGCCTCCACAATCTCTTCAGCTACCTTTTTTTTAGAACCCTGGTATATAGTCCATCTGGTCCAGGTGACGATTCTACCTTTAGACATTTCAGTTTCCCAAACACTGCTTCCCTTAGAAGGGGAAGTCACCGACACTCACTTATGCCCCCTGACACACTCAAATTTCTGCTATGCTGCTAGTGCCTTCCACAGTGCAAATACTTCGTGTTCATCTGCCATTTCTTTGTCCCTGATTACTACCTCTCTAACATCACTTACCAGCAGATTGATACCACTACCTGTTTCTTTTATTCTTTATATATCTGAAAAAAAAAACTTTTGCTATCCTCTTTTATATTTTCGGCTAGCTTACCTTCCTATTTCATCTCTTTTCTACTTGTGGCTTTTTAGTTGCCTTCTGTCGGTTTTTAAAAGCTCCCCAATCCTCTAACTTCCCACTAATTTTTGCTATATTATATGCCTCTCTTCTTTGACATCAAAAAATAACTTACTGGTAATTTGAAATTAAAGATGCAGGTCAGGCAGTATCTGTTGAATGAAAAAAATTCATGCATTTTTTTCCATAGATGTTGACTGGTCTGTAGCATCTTGATACTCAGTCACTTTAATACTTAAATGACTGTTTCAATAACAACAAAATACACCTGCTGTGAAATTCCCATTGCCATCAAGACTTTCTATCTAGTTACAAACCACCTTTCTATCAAATTACAGCTGAAGGATAAAAGACAGTAACATAAGCCCTTTAACAAAGACTAAAACAGTGGTAAACATTCAGCACATCTGTCTGCATCCACCATCATTAACTTGAAAAATATTTCCAACAACTGCAGACTTGCTCATGTTTACGTTTTGCTACTCCACTGCAAAGTCCATTCAAGGGGTGTCTCCCCTAAAGTGTAAATTTTCTCTTCACCACGAGCTCAGTGAGACCCTCTCTCACTGCTCCCCACGATCTCTGCTGCCCTCTGACTCTCACCCAGACTCGCTACCACACCAAGCATCCTTTCTGAGACACTTCCTTCTGGGTCCACTTCTCCTTCCCTTTCTCCTTTGGTCCACTCTCCTCTACTATCAGCTTCCTTCTTCTCCAGTCTCTTTATCTTTTCAACACATCTGGCTTCATCTATCACCTTCTAGCTATCCTTCTTCCCCCTCCTCCCACTTTTTTTATTCTGTGTGTCTTCCCCCTTCCTTTACAGTCCTGAAGAAGGGCCCTGGCCCGAAATGTTGAATGTTTATTCAGTTCCTTAGGTGATGCCTGACCTGCTGAGTTTCTCCAGTATTTTGTGTGTTGTTTCGAAATTCCAGCATCTGCAGATCGGCTCGTGTATAAAATAAACAGCTGCTTTTAACCACAATACTGCACAGCCTTCTCGGCACTTCAGTGTTTTTTTTCCCCAATTTCCAGCACCTGATATCGGGGAAGACACACTTATTGTGGATAAGATTAAGTGGGCCTTAAGTAAAGAGCAGACATCTACTTCCCTGAATCAAGAATCAAAAATTAGTTGCAAAGACTAAAATAACTGGCAGAAAGATTACAGGAAAATTGATAAGAAACCTTTCTCACCCACCAGTCAGACTTAGGGGGTCCTGACCTACAAATTCATGGGGTATTAGGGGAAGAAATTTTAGGAAGTATTTTGGTATGAACTTTAAGAGCTATGATTGTGGACCAAGTGTTCGAAGGTAGGATTTGGCTGAATAGAATTCTTTATATATATATCAGCAAAAGCACAAGTTGATGATTGGCCTTTTCTAAAATTTGATTTCAATAATTTCTATTACAGTAAAAAAAAATCCAGGATTGTGGTGCCAGACTGGCAAATTTTCCTCGTCTATTGGATGCTCCTTCTCTTAATATTCTAACACATATTTAATTCACATATTACACAGTAACATGATAATTTTATTATCCAGAATTTGAAAGGATTGCAGAAAACGGTCCCAGTAAGTCAAATACCAAAAGATAAACATTTCCAAACAATCTGGAAGCAGATTTTCAGAGTTGTGACTGCTTTGATTATTTTTCTTGTATTTTTAAGACAAAAGTTTATTTCCAAGGCAGCTACACACAAGCTATTCTTTGCCCATCTTGCTGAGCCTTAGGGCTGCTTGGATTGCCAGCATTACATGACAAAACACAATTACTTTTGAATAAACATCCATCTACCTTGATTGTGGAATGCAATGGAACTGCCAGCTGTCTAAAATGTTTAACATGCAATTTTGTTATTGGAAATCATTGATTTTACTGAATTCCAGAGTATATTCAATCATAATACAATCTGAAACTAAGTTTGTGATAGTACTGCTCATCAAGCACCATTGCTTAAAGCAACAAAATAAGCATCATTTCATGTGTTTAGAATAAAAATCAGAACACTTAATAGAAAATTACTTTTAAAGCAGTGTTCACTGTTTTGCAGGAAAACGTAGCCAGCAATTTGCATGTAAAATGGTCCCGGGTAACATGAAGAAAAATCATCTATTAATCTGTACTACATGATGCCAGAGAAACTTTTGCAAGAACAGTATAATTCCTGCACTTTTCTATAGTTAAAATGGTTGCATTCTGGATTAATTCTCTTTTGAAGGACATTGCACATTTGAATTTGTGTTTTTGATACTGAAGAAAGTGCATTTTAAATCATGTTTTGAAGACATGATTTTTTCCTTGGATAACTAAGGAATTCTTGCCATTCATAAAAATGCTGCCAAAGGGACAATTTGTAGGAAAGAGATTCAGTAAAAACACAACATCTGAATGAAATAATAATCAAACTGTTAACACTAAACTAGCCAACACTACCCTGTTATCACATCGATCTGTTTATGATTCATCACATCACAATCATACAAGTCAACACAATAGCAAGGACAAACAGTATAAATCTGACACTTGCACAGAGAAGAGTTAAGCACACAAATTATCTATTAAACCCACAATATTCACCAGCATATTGGCCTTCAGTGATTTGTGTGCACACTCAAGTTTTTCAAATTCACTGTCATTGAACGTACACATGTATAAAGCAAAACAAAACAATGTTCCTCAGGGACCAATGTGCAAAGCAGTTCATGTATCACATACAGCACATAAAATAATATTAACACAGTAACAGATAACAAAAATATATTCAGTAGATGTAATAGTTGACATAAAGTGCATATAAAATAATTACAAAGTGCATATCATTAAATATGTAACTGCATAATGCTGTCAGGTGCTGTCATAAATACCGGATGAACACCCATCTGAAATTCCAAAATCTGAAAAACCTCTGGTACCCGATTCTTCTTTTTGAGTGCTGGAATGATGTCACAAATGAAAAATTCAACAAGACGCTGGGAAGGTTCCCAGGCGATGCACAGCTCCCTACACACCGCTGACTGTTCTGAGAAGCGACCTCGCATATGTAATGAACAGAAGTTAATGAAAAGTAGAAAAGCACTGGATAAAGTGAGAAGTGAAGATATTGAACGTGTATTAAAAAGTGGATTCATCAGTGTCAGAGCGATCATATACTGCTTAATGGTATGTTGATCGTGAAACAAGTAAAGATCTATCATGACAAACCAAAAATTGAAGGTAATTGTAAATATTCAGTTGGCTGGTTGCAGAAATTTAAGGGAAGGCATAACATTAAATTTTTCAAGCATCTGCTGATCAGAAAAATCTAGCACCAGATCAAGTCTGCAATGCAATTGTACAGTACAATGATTTTATACCTTACGTAACAGCATTAAATTTTTAAAGCGTCACAGATGAAAATCTAACACCAGAACCAATCTTCAATGCTAATTGTTTTTATACCTTACATAAAATTTTAAAACAGTAAAAATACCAATGCAATATACTGTAACCTTTAATCAAAACATGCCTTCATAGGTGAAGATTGAAAGCCTGCTGTTGTTTTTTGTTGTTGTTCAACAGCTGATTCAGGTATTCTCTCCTGATGCTGTTGTGCTGCTTTTGTTACCCTACGCACATGATATTTCCATTATATTATGGGTACATAATAATTTTTACTGTTAAGGACAAATATGTGATGAACAAGTGTAAGACAAGGTCTGCTTACTGGTAGCACATTCAGAGTGGGAAATTATGGCGATCTCAAGCTAGCTCACGTATTACAAAATACAAAAAAAAATCTGAAATCCAACCCACTTCTGGCCCAAAGCATTTTGGATAAGGGATAATCAACCTGTAATGTTTATTGGGTAGCAGCAGGATGTTCAGTCCCACAGCCTGGGGGAAGAGGCTGTTATCCAGTCCTTCTTTCTATACTGCAGTATTTTCTCCTTGGTAGTAGGAGGTCAAAGAGATTATGGGATGGATGGCAGAGGTCCTTGACAATGTCCTGAGTGGAAAAGACTAGCCTGATGATTCTCTCAGCAGTGCTCACAATCTTTTGCAGGGTATTCCGGTCAGATGCCTTGCAATTCTCAATAGTGACACAGCTGGATGGCACACACTTGATGGTGTTCTGATAGAATTTGGTTAGAATGGGGGTGTGAAGCCTCACTTATCTCAGGCTCCTCAGGAAGTGAAGGTGCTGCTGTGCTTTCTTGACTAAAGAGGTGAGATCATCCGTGATGTACACTCCAAGAAACCTGGTGCTTCTGACTCTGCATGGAGGAGCCACTGACTTGCAATAAGGAGTGGTCAGTTTGCATCTTTCTTAAGTCCACAATCATCTCTTTAGTCTTGTCCACAATGGGAATCAAGTTGTTGTGTTTGCATCTGTCCCCAAACCACTCTACCTCCTTTCTCTGTCTCCTCTCTGAATATCAACACTAACCAACCTATCACTATTGAATAAACTGCTCTTCTGTTACAAACAACAGAGTGGATGATTGCACTCTTTTCTGCATTATATTCCATCTGCTATGTTCTTGTCCATTCTCTCAGTGTGCTTGTATTCCTCGAAGTCTTTTTACATCCTTCTATATCCTCACAATCTGACCTAGTTTAGTGTCATCAGCATACTCTGAAACATGACATTGGCCTCTCTGTCAAATCACTGACACAGATTACAAAATTCTGAGACTCAAGCACTGATCCCTGGCATTGTCCTGCTAATTTCAATTTGTCAATTTGAGAACAAACAGTTTCTTCCTACTTATAATCAGAATCAGGTTTATCGGCACTGAAATTTGTTGTTTTGCAGCAGCATTACAGTGCAATAATAAAACATACTATAAGTTATAATAACAAATGTATTCATTTCTAATAGCTCTCGATAAAGGAATTCATACAGTCTACGCTGGTAAGTTTTTTTGATTGACTGTAAATGAACAAAATTAGTATGGCCACTTAGTGCAGATATGATCTGCCTTCACACAATGCCATCGATGACTGCATCCTCCAAATCTTCACTTACGTTGTAACATTCAAGATGATTGTCAATACCTTCAAATTCTTCTTAGTTCTGAACTTGCTGAAGTAGTGAAATTGTTTCATTTCATTCCCAGCTATTTCTGGCATCTCCAAGCCTGGATGCTTGAAACCACAGTGAGCAATACAGCTTTGAATTGTCTTACTGCTTATTTCTTGCCAACTACCAGTGATAAAAATCACCAGTTTTTCACTGCAAACACACAGAACTGAAACTATTTTAAAACTGCTAGATTCAAGTTCGATGTAGTGTCTCATAGCTATACCAGTGCACGCGACTGACGACTTAATATATATGAATTAAGTAGCACAAAAAGAGAGCAAAAATAGTGAGGTAGTGGTCATAGGCTCATTGACCATTCAGAAATCTGATGGCAGAGGGGAAGAAGCTGTTCCTAAAACAGTGTCTTTTCAAGTTCCTATACCCCCTCTCCGATGGTAGTAATGATAAAGGGCCCATCCTGGCTGGTGAGGGCACTTAATAACGGATGTGGCTTTTCTGAAGCACTGCCTTTTGAAGATATCTTCAGTGGTGGAGAGGCTAGTGCACATGATGGAGCTGGCTGAGTTTACAACCCTCTGCAGCTTTTTCCGATCCCTTGCAATGGCTCTTCCATACCAGATGGTGATGGAACCAGTTAGAATGCTCTCCACGATACATCTGTAGAAACTTGATAGAGTCTTTGGTGACATACCAAATCCCTTCAAACTTCTAATGAAATATAGCCATTGGCATGCCTTCTTCATAACTGCAACAATATGTTGGGCCCAGGAGAGGTTGACACTAAGGAACTTGAAACTGCTCCCCCCTCCCACTGCTGCCCCCTTGTTGAGGGTTCCCTCGACATCCTTTCCTGAATTCCACAATCAGTTCCTTGGTTTTATAGATATTGAGTGCAAGGTTGTTGTTGCGGTACAATGCAACAAGCGATCTATCTTACTCCCGTATGCCTCCTCGACCCCATTTGAGATTCTGCTGACAACAGTTGTGTTTTCGGCAAATTTATAGATGGCACTTGCGTTGTGAGTTGCAACACAGTCATAGGTGTAGAGTGAGTAGAGCAGCGGGCTAAGCACACATCCTTGAGGATTCCGGGTGTCATGGCACAGAAAAGGGGACACATTTAAATAATCAGTCAATAGGACTGGCACAATTAGATCAGGGAGCAAAATGGAAATCCTATTCAAGTTCCTGCATGTTTCTGTAGTTAATCCTGGATCTTTTCTCCAGTGCTGTGTACAACTTTGCAATTTTAATTTTAACTTTGGTCATACGTAGCTCTGAATTTTAGGGTGAGTAATTAAAATACCATTCTGCTAGAAAGTGTCATAAACAATGCAAAAGTATTACAAACATATTTCTGCAATGTAATGATATCACTTTGTCATACATTAAAAACTCAGTTCCAAAGTCAACATCTTCATGGAGCAGTGATACACTGCAAAATTGAACTGGATCCTAAGTAAATATTAATTCTCAGGAGTTATCAACATCAGACCACCTCTAGAATGAGCAAATACAATCTTCATTAGCATATCTCCTTCATTTTCTGCCAATATTTTGTTTGAAATGCTCTCAATTTTTAAAAAACTTGCATAATTGGAGAAAAATAACTTACGAGTTAGTGTGAGGAAATTACACTATTAATAACAGTAGAGCATTGCAACTAATTGGCATTTTTATTTCAATGCGGGCTTGTAAACCCATGAACATCCCCAGGATGTCAAGTCTGCTGTTAAGACTAGTGGACTGCAGTCCTTGGATCCAGCTTGTGGAAACAAATAGCCTTAAATCTGAATGTGATATACTTAAAATAAATTCAACTCCTTCTCTATAACAGGTCCCCAGAGCCTTCAATTCCAACTTTCCAAAAAAATGTATTGACCTACATTGTAAATATTTCTCACAAGTTAGCCTCCATAACTCTCCAGAGCAAAGAATTCCAGAGATTCACCATGCTCCACAATAAGAAACTTCTCCATAACTCTTGTTTTAAATGGCTAGTCCCTTATACTGAAACTATCTTCCTTCATTTCTCCTACTGGTGAAAGCAGTTCAACATTCAATCTGTTATGCCCCTCAACGATCTTACTCTTCATTCTTCTACACTTGAAAGAATAAAGATGCAAGATATCACCCTTTCTCATAGAGCATTCCTTTCATCCCAAGAATTAGTCTAGTAAATCTCCATTGCACTGCCCCCAAAGCTGTTATATCTTCATTTAGATACTGGGAGAAAAACTTTGCGCATTGTAGACCACAAGATATAGACATAGCAACAGAATTAGGCCATTTGGCCCATCAAGTCTGCTCTGCCAATTCATCATCATTACTGAACATTGTATAGCAAAAATCACTTCTTGTAATTGAATTTCTTCTGGACAGCATTTTCTTGCTAAATCTGAGCAAGTATATTCAAGAGGAATAGGTTAAAAATGAAAGTATAAATAAATAATAAATAGATAATCCACACCATTAGGCTAAGCTATGCTGACTGCTGCTCATAAGGATTGGCACCTAGCCACTGAGGCAACAGTGAGCCCAGTGCACAGATAATTCTCAGGTTCCTTCAGTTGCCATGAATCTAACAGCTAAATCCCATCTTGTCAAGATTTCCCAGAAATCATTTCATCGATCATGTGTCTGGACAGGCTAGATGTAGGATCCTATCAAGAATGTCAACCAACACTTAGAAGGTGATGATGAAGTAAAAGAGACAAAATTGTACAGACAGAAATACGTCATTTATTACATCACACCACACTGACCTCTCTGTCCATCTACATTAAACCCACCTGGCCAGATTAGGATCATGTCCTTCTAAGCCTTGTCTGTTAAAGTATCTGTCTAAATGCCTCTTAAGTAAAATAATTTTAAATGATTCCACCATCTCCCCCAGAAATGCATTGTAGACATAAGATAAATTACATTTAAAAAAATCAATACGAAGTTGATTTTTATGTTTGCAAATTCTGTTAAGACTTGTAAGAACCATTAAAATCAGTGACCACAAACACCAAATCAGGTCTACGGCAGATGCAATCTCACTGGCTCTCCACTCAGCTTTGGCGCACCTGGATAACAGCAATACATATGCCAGACGGCTGTTTATTAAATACAGCCTGACAATCAACACCATCCAGTCAGTACTAATCAACAAACTTCCAAACCTCGGCAACTGTACCTCCCTCTTCAATTGGATCCTTGACTTAAGATCATAAGGTTGCGGAGCAGAAATAGTCCATTTGGCCTACTGAGTCTACTCCGCCATTTCATGACTGATCCAATTTTCTTCTCAGCCCCAATGTCTTGCCTTCACTCTGTATCCCCTCATGTCCTGACCAATCAAGAATCTATCAACCTCTCCTTTAAATATACATAAAAGACTTGGCCTCCACAGCTGCCTGAAACAAAGAATTCCACAGATTCACTATTCTCTCACTAATGCAATTACTCATCTTCGTTCTATAAGGATGCCCCTCTATTCTGAGACTGTGTCCTCTTGCCTTAGACTCACGAACAAGGTTTCAATGAAGTCACCCCTCAATCTTCTGAATTCTAGTGAATACAGAACTAGAGCCAACAAACGCTCTTCATATGTCAAGTCATTCAATCCTGGAATCATTTTTGTGAACCTCCTTTGAACCCTCTCCAGTCTCAGCATATCCTTTCTAAGATAAGGGGCTCAAACCTGCTCACAATACTCCAAGAGAAGCCTCACCAGTGCTTTATAAAGTCTCAACACTACACAGACCCCTGTGGAACACCACTAGTCACTGTCAGTCAACCAGAAAAGGCTCCCTTTATTCTCACTCTTTGCCTCCTGCCAATCAGCCACTGCTTTAACCATGCCAGAATCTTTCCTGTAGTACCATAGGGTTGTAGTTTGTTAAGCAGCCTCATGTATGGTGTCAAATGCCTTCTGAAAATCCAAGTACAAAACATCAGCTGCTTCTCGTTTGTCTACCCTGCTTGTTGTTTCTTCAAGGAATTCCAACAGATTTGTCAGGCAAGATTTTCCCTTGAGAAAACCATGCTGACTAAATAAGACGTATTTTATCACATGCCTCCAAGTACCCTGCGACCTCATCCTTGATAATCGACTCCAACATCTTCCCAACCACTGACATCAGACTAACTGGCCTATAGTTTCTTTCCTTCTGCCTCTCTCCTTTCTTGAAGAGTGGAGTGACATTTGCAATTTTCCTCTCTCCCTTTTTGCATACTGGAGTGGCATTTTCAATTTTTCAGTCTTCCAGAACAATTCCAGAATCTAGTGATTATTGAAAGATCATTACTAATGCCTCCACAATCTCTTCAACCACCTCTTTCAGAACCCTGGGTTATACACCATCTGGTCAAGGTGACATCAACCTTCAGACTTTCAGTTTCCCAAGAATTTTCTCTCTAGTAATGGTGACTTTACACATTTCATGACCTCTGATACCTGGAACTTCTATCATACTGCTGGTGTCTTTCATAGTGAAGTGTGATGCAAGGTACTTATTTATTTTGTCCGACATTTCTCCCATTACTACTTCTTCAGCATAATTTTCCAGTAGTCTGATATCCACTCTCACCTTTTTATATTCTATGTATCTGAAGAAACTTTTGGTGTCCTCTTTAATATTATTGGCTAGCTTACTTTCATATTCTATCTTTACCTTCCTAATGACTTTTTCAGTTGCCTTTTGTTGGTTTTTAAAAGCTTCCCAATCCTCTAACTTAAGCTCTCTAATCAATTCTTGTTCATTGCACAGCACCAAATCCAGAATAGCTGATTCCCTAGTGGACTCAACCATGAATTTCTCTAAAAACCATCTCGTAGGCTTCTAGAAATTCCCTCTCCTGTAATCCAACACCAACCTGATTTTCCCAATCTACCTGCATATTGAAATCCCCCATGATTATTGTAATATTGCCATTTTGGCATACATTTTCTATCTCTTGTTATAATTTGTAGACCACATTTTTACTACTGTTTTGCGGTCTGTATACAAATCCCAATGGGTTCTTTTTACCCTTTCAGTTCCTTAGCACGATCGACAAAGATTCAATGCCTTCTGACCCTATGTCATCTCTTTCTAATGATTTAATTCTACTTTTACCAACAGGGCAACACCAACTCTTCTGCCTTCCTACCTGTCGTTTTAATACAATGTGTATGCTCTGCTTTTAAATCTTGAATGCAGACCTGACTGAAAGGTAGCACATTTTATGCACTGCCTCTTGCTGATTGGTCGCCCTTCAAGTCAGAGAATCTGCCGCAAATCTCTGCCTTAAATCTATATCGATGTTGTGATTGAAAGGTAGCTCTCTAGTGCACTTTCTGCCATGGATTGCCCAATTTCCTCATTTGGAGACCACAGTCAATCAAGATCTCTTCCTCACTGACAATCAACACAGGCCAGTGTCAAGCATGTGTGTTTAGCCCATTGCTCTCCTTTCTCTCTACCCTCATGACCGATCACTGTTGTCGGCAAAATCTCAAATGGCAACAAAGAAGTGTACATGAGCAAGTTAGATCAGCTGGTTTGTGGTGCCGCAGTATCAACCTTGCCCTCAAGATCAGCAAGATCAAGGAAGTGATTGTAAATTTCAGGAATAGGAAGTTGGGAGAATTCATACCAGTCCTCATTGACAGGTGAACAGTTTTAAGTTTCTGGGTGTCATCACCTCAAGGGACCTATCTTAGGCCTAGTACACCACAAAGAAGGCACACAGGCAGCTAACCTTTATTAGAAGACTGACAAGATTTGATATGTCACCAGACTAATTTCAATAGATGTACAGTATGGTGGAGATTGGTTACATAACCACTTGCTAGAATAAAAGGCAAGGATAACAGGTTTAGGGAACCTTGGTTTTTGACAGCTAGCGAGGCCCTGGTTAACAAAAAGTAGGAGATGTATTGCAGGTATAGGTAGGAAGGAGCAAATGCAGTACTTGAATATAAGAAATTTGAGAGAACACTTGAGGAAATCAGGAGGGCTAAAGAAGGAATGAGGTCACTCAAATAGACAACGTGAAAGAGAATCCCAAGGGCTTCTACAGATACATTAAGAGCAAAAGGATAGCAAACAAAATTTGTCCTGTAAAAGTTAACTTATACATGGAGCTGAAAGGAAGAGATCTTAAACGGATGTTTTGCATCGGTATTTACTTGGGAAATGGACACAGAGTCTATAGAAGTGAGGTAAAGCAGCAAGGAGTTCATGAGCTATACACAGATTTATAGAGGAGGAGGATTTTGCTGTCTTGAGGCAAATTAGGGTGGATAAATCCCCGGGGCCTGACAAGGTGTTCCCCCAGACACTGTGGGAGCTTAGTGCAGACATCGCAGGGGCCCTAGCAGAGATATTTTAAAAATCCTTAGCCACAGATGAGGTGCTAGAGGACTGGAGGATTGCCAACGTTGTTCCATTGTTAACAATAAGCCAGGAAATTGAGTAGCAATGAGCACTACATCAGTAGTGGGTAAGTTATTGGACGGTATTCTAATGGACTGGATATATAGATATTTGGATAGATGGGGACAGAGTTGGGATAGTCAAAATGGCTTTCCATGTAGTAGGTCATGTCTAACCAATCCTACAGTAACTATAACAAAAAATAGAAAGCACGTAGAGAAAATTTACAAGGATATTGCCAGAACTTGAGAACCTGAGTTCCAGGGAAAGGCTGAATCAGCTAGGACATTATTCCCTAGAGCATAGAAGAATGAGTGGGAATTTGATAGTGCAATACAAAGTTTTGAGGGGTATACACAAGGTAAAGGCAAGCAGACTTTTCCTGCTGAGGGTGGGTGAGACTAAAACTAGACATCATGGTTTAAAGGTGAAAGGTAAAATGTTTAAGGAGTATTGAGACTGTAATCAAAGTCACCGGAGAGACACTGGAGTTGTGGATATGGAAGTCTTTATCACAACAGACATTTTCATGGAGACGTTCAGTAGAGTCTAACCAACTTAAAGTACATCACATTCTTAGACCCTCAAGATCAAAAGTAACAGTAGGTGATTTCATACAATTTCGATAGTTACAATGACATGTTTACTTCAGTATTTTGAGTTGACAAATGGTTCCATTTGACATACATATTTACAGTGGCAACATCTTGTAACTGATAAGACATCTCTGAAGGATCAAATGCCTTTGTTGGGATAAAAACAATTAACACATTTTATAAACTTCAGATGACTAAGAGCCCCATGAAACCCATAGTTGCATGAATTATTGCAGGCCAATTAACACAAAGCCAGTGTTTTATCATTTGACTGATGCATTTGCAAACATCCCATGGTCACCATTCTGCAAACCATATCTCTTACAGACAATATTGTTTAATTGCAAGATGTGCTCTGAATTTCAATTCACTGCTACAACTTACAATTGCATTAGGAACTGATGACTAGCTCTTATTTGAATTAATATCTGCTATATTCACAAAACTCCAGAATACTCTCTAACAGGGGTAATCTGAACATTAGGGGTAATTTCTTTACCCAACGGGTGGCAAGAGTGTGGCATCTAGCATAGAGGCTTCAATGCGCAGAATTGAAAGTAGCTACAGAGAGTTGTAGACTCACCCAGCACAACTTTCCCCATAATCAAGGACATCTTCAAAAGATGCCTCATGAATGGGGCATCCATTAGTGAGGATTCCCACCACCCAGGATATGCCCTCTTCATAGTACTACCATCATAAAGGAGGTACAGAAGAACAACTTCTTCTCCAACACCATTAGATATCTGATTGGCCCATGAACTCTACCTCACTTTTCCTCTTTTGCACTATTCATTTTCAATGTATAGTACAGTATTGTTTTTGTCTTGCACTGTACTTCTGCCACAAAAAACAACAAATTCATTATATACACCAGTGATAATAAACCTGATTCTGATCACTAAATAATTTGCAAAGCAGTCACCTCAAGCTTGCTGGCTGTCAAAATTCGATAGGAAAGTTTCTGGGCAGGGCCTCCACACTACACCACCCAGGGTCTTAGCACGCCTAGGTGATGCTACAGGACTTAAGAACATAGAGGGCCAGTGAAAGTTCAGTACATAATTACTGTATGCTATGCATGGGAATTAAGCCATCATGAGTTGATCCAATGTCATGAATTCACAGTAAACGTTGCAGCATGAGAAAAATTTTGACTCAATGTGTGTAAATTCTAATAGCTTAGGTATTACTTTTCTAAACACATCTCCAGTCCAATCTGAACTTCTATTATTTAGCTTAAGTAGAAGATGGATAGTTTGTACTGTATTCACTAAAGGGGAGGTTGCTATCAAATTCTGGTAAATGAGTGGAAGAGAAACAAGATGAGAAAATAGAACAAAAAGGTTGGCAAAAAAGTAGAAAAGTCTCTCAGTCTGAATGAGAAATGCTGAACATTAGAGAAAGGGTGGTCAATTGAGGTAATTTCTTTTGCTTCAATTTTTTCAGCTGCTTGCTCCCACCTCAAGGTAGAAATTATCAACACTGCTCTACATTCTGCCTTCCATCTTCTAATAATCCATCGTAAACTCCCAAAATTACTCTCCCAATTTTTGGAATAAACTGTCAACTAATTTACAAGTTCCTATCTTGATTGCACTTCCACACACTTCTTTTAATAACTATTCCATTTTTCCAATTTCATCTGTTTTGTCACTACTTTCCACTTCTGTACTTTCAAGTCTTCATTTCATCTTTAGCAGAGATTCTCCTCGGTTGCAATTAATGGTTTAAACCAGCACTTCCTACAGTGGGTGATGTTACCTCACCCAGGGACAGTGGAAGTTTCTAAGGGTGAGATAAAGATAAAGGGAGCAATTAGGTGGTGAGCTTGGTAGAAAGGGGGTCATCTAAGGAATTAGAGGCTTAATTTAAGATAATATTTATTATCAGCATTTGATTCTCAGTACCTCATAACTGATTACAATGATCATGTAATTACGTCATCTCTTGCCAACCCCTTTTCTCAGACTTTGCTCAAAGAGCATTATAGTTGTTGCAAAGCAATGTGATACTTCGGTATTTGGCATAACATGAGAAATCTGAACTGAAAAAATAGTGTTATTACTGGGGCCAGCCCATGCATTATTGCAATTCCCTAGTGTAGAGCAGTGTTAGCTAGTGTGATCCCTATACTCTAAAGAGGCAGTGATGTAATTCCTGAGAGTTAGGGTATGGCGTTCAATGGGGTAAAATTCAGAACCTGCTCTTTCAATGTCACTGCCCTACTATGTACTTTCAGACAGAATCAGGCTTTGCCTGAGCTATAATACAACTTTCCTCTTTATTGTTCATAGCACTTGAGGTTAGACATAAACAACAAGTGATTGACCATGCTTGTTAATGCATAAACAGATATGGCAGAAACAGACCAAACAAAAATTGTAGACAGTATAGTGTGGGGTATCTGAAATATGGGTTTATACCAGCACCATTCAACCATCAGCAGCCAATGTGTCTGCTGCGTGAAAACATTTTTTCAAATGAGGCAATGAAATCAGGCTCCTTGAAAGTTTGAAGAGAATATGTTAAGATAAAGCAAACCAGAACTTGGCTCATTTTCAGCCACTTCATGAAAACTTATAGAAACAGAAAACATTCAAATCACGTTTGCTAGTACTTCACAACAAAGCAGTCATGGTTTGCATGCTTCACACAATAGTTTGTTGCTTGCTCATTGCTAAATCTGGAGAGCTCTATAGAATTGAAGAACTGATTCTGCCAGCAGTAAAGGAGGTTCTGAGTATGGTTTTGCATAAGTCACCAGACCAAATAAAGTAATTCTATTCAGCAACAATTCTGTCCAAAGACAAATAAATGAAATGTTTGAGAATATAGAAGACACATTATGCAACATACTTAGTATAAGAGAATTTGCTCTGCAGTTGCATGAGTCGACTTTGCCAGACAACATGTTTTTCTTCTTGTTCATGTTCTTTTCATAAGAGCTGAAAACATGGCTCAAGAATTGTTATTTGCAAGGAGACTAGAAACAGTTATGAAGAGGGAGTCAATTTTTCAGGCAATAGAAGGACATCCTGCTCACCAATATTCTTGCTTGTGCAACAGGTGGGGCATGACCAATAACAGAATGCCACTGTGAGGTTATTACTTTCTTGAAAAAAAGCTGTAACAAGCATACTTACCATTCACTGTATAATTCACAGAGAGCATCTTGTATAAAACCTATGTGACTGGCTGCACAATTCATCAAATACTGTTATCACAGTGGTAAATATACTCAAGTGCAATGCTCTCGACTACTTCAACATTATTTGTATTGAGAATGATATTAGCTTGAATATTTGCTGTTGCACACAGAAGTCAGATGACTCAAAAGGAAACTATCAGGGACGCAATTATGATGTTTTTGAAACTGATAAAATTATTTGAAGACAGGAATGCTTTATTCAGTAATTAACCCAAGAATATCAGGCATGCAAAGTTTAATAAAATCAATTTTCAATTGCAAGCAAATGATGTGAATCATATCAAAGTCAAATCAGTTGTCTCCACATTTCTGTCCAAATTAAACCTATTTAAGTGCAACATTGGTCATTACAACCTTTTCCAACTTCCGAGCTTCTCCAAGATGGAAGAGAAAGAAGAATACTAGATGATGGATTTTCAAGTTTACTGAGCCCAATTGGCTGAGCTGCATAAAGACATGTTGGAGAGATCTCAGGATCTTCACTTGATCCAAGTTCCAGACTGGGTAATAAATCCTTTCCTAAACACTGGTAACAAGGAATAAAGATGAACGATGGAAGAAGAACTGATATTGCTACAAATGACTTTGAGCTAAAGTGAAAGTTCAAAAAATCATATCAAGACTTTTGATTGCAGAAATAAATCTTTGAATGCTATCCTGCATGGTGAAAAAGGTTAAGTACTTTATTGCCTTTTCGACATATTTAGTGGAGCAATTTCAGCGTAACCACCTAATTCCTGTGAAAGCAATAAAACAGACTGCAAATTATTGAATGTGAGGGTCTGACACTCCTCTGAGAGACATTCAACCTGACATTGAGAAACTCTCATCAACTGCACCAAGCACATCCATCTCATTGAGAGGTGAAAAAGCAATTAAGTAGTGAATATTCGGACTGCTAATTTATGGTCTAAAATTGTGGTCCTGGAGATGGAAGGGGCAGTAACCCAAAAAAGTTTGGGAACCACTGGTTTAAACTAAACTTCCTGATCTCCTACCAATTTCTTCCCAGTATTATTAACTGAAATAATAACCAACTTTGGCATCTACAGTGCCACCCTCATCCATGATATCATTCCATGCAAATACAGAAGATTCAACAGCTATCCTTTCCACTTCTTTGTTCCTCACATCTGGAATCCTAAATGTACGTCCCAGGATAAACAATGTTTATTTGTACTTAATCACTGCTCATTACAAAGTTTCTATTACATTGAGAAGACCCAACAAAAATAGGGTGATCACTTTGCCACCTGTCATGACCCCAAACTTCTGCTCACCTCTCGCCTTAATTCTCACTTTGACCTTTCCTCCATATTTATTTCCTACTGACAAAGATAGAGCTATACAAGTCTCTGCCAGCTTTCAGAGAAATCCTATTGCCCGCAAAAATGTTCCCCTCAGTTTATTCAACCTATATTACCTACTATCTACCTACATTTGGGGTGATTCGGAGTTACCAATTAATTTACCACTCTGTACATTTTAGGTACTTGGGAGAAAACCCTTGCAATCACAGGGACAATCTGAAAAATCCACATTAGCAACACCAGAAATCAGGAATGAAACCAGTTAATGCAGCTGTGAGAAGCAGTACCATCAGCAATGCCTCTATACCTTCCTACATTCTTGCAATGAAGCTTTATCGAAGCTGGGAATTACGTCAACATGGAATTTAACATTTGGATTACAACCATGGTCCCCACCATTTTTCTCCAAAAAAAACCAGGAAGCAGTAATAGTTATTCACTTGTCGTTCCACTGTAATTACAAACCTAGCTTTCTCTTCCTTTTGTTCTCCCTGGTTTGTTCTCAACTAAAACCCATTACACCGATAACTCCATTCCATTCTGATAGAAGATTATTGATTGAAATAACAACTCTCTTCCCCTTCTCATAATTACCTGCTGAGATTTTCCGCTTTTTATTCATTTCCAATGCTATTGCAGCATTATTGTATAATGGTAGTGTACAATACAATTTTATGACTGAATGCAACAAGAAAAGCCTATTTAATAAGTCAAATGAGATAAATGCTTTGTATCTGGAGATATCAGTATTAAAGTAAACAGTGGAAATATTCTAACACTTTGTAAAATAACCATCAAACCCCAGGCTTTGGGGTCAATCTTTGGAAAGACATCAAAGCTTTGAAGAGAATTTAGGAAGGATTTTCTGAATAGTTACCCGGTTTGTAATTGTTGTTGCATAAATAAAGTCACCGGAGAAAATTACTGGTAAATACAAAGCAGCTCCTTTATTTGACAAAACAACGTACAACAGGCATCATATGGAGATGCTTTCAGTTGAAGGGTCTGCTGGCACAACATGGGGCTCAATATTTACTGTGCCAAACCTCAAAGGGCAATCTATTTGAAACTACATACAACCTTCACACCTTCTGATTTACATCCACACCACAGACATCCAAATGAATTTTAATCAGCATTGTCTGATCTGGGATTCACTGCTTTTAGGAAGCCATTGTTCAGAGCTGCACTCCAAATTAGTTCTACAGTACATATTCAGATGTGAAGACTGTTACTGAAGTCAATTGCTAAATGTATATGTCCTAAACCTAAAAATCGATCTAACAGTAATAAAGCAGTTGACAAATTTGAGAGGTGTTCAAAATCATATGTGCTGAGAGAATAATTATGGAAGAGTCAGTAACAGGAGGAACTTAGCAAAAATAAAATCACAAATACAGCCTGTGGGCAAACAAATTATGTATGCAGGTTTATAGTGACTTGGAATGCCTAGAATAGGAGGACAATGGAAACAGGCTTAACAGAAACTCCCAAAAGACAGGTAAGTGCTTTTAGTGAAATGAAAGTAAAAAGTAGGACTGAGAGATTATTGTACAGCTCATTAAAGGGCAAGCAGAGGGTCAAAAGACTGAATATGTTAAACCACTATGGATCAAAATGAGTTTAGCATTATCTATAAAACTAGCAGAAAATTTCTCAATTTTCTTAGTCAAGCAGCAGAATGGTATTATTTTGGTTAAAGTCAAGCTATAAAACTCTTGTTTTATTTGAAGCATCACACAGGCAATGTGTTCGCAGGAACAATCTTTAGAACTCAGCCATAGCAGCAAGATTATTCATGTGGAACCATGCCATGAGCAGAGAATAGGTTATTATGGTCATAAATAACATGAGTAAGTATGTGTCATCTTGTACTAATGTTCCTGCACATGCAAGAATGTGTACCAGTAAGTTAATTCTACCCAAATGGGGAGAAAGCCTTCCGCGTTTCTCATTCATACACCTACTCTTAGCACCAGTAGTTTAAGATCTTTATGTAATTGTCAGCAAAAAGTAAATTAGAATAGTCTAAATATTTAATCTCTAACGTACCATAAAAACAGCAGTTTAACACCAGCAACATTAATGTGTTGCCTTGTGGTACTCTCTTCTTTCTAGAGATAGTCTGGTGACCTGCTTGAAGGAGACACGGTCAATGTGAAGGAATTAGTGACAACCCTCCAGGGTATCAAGGCAGCATAGTGGTTAGCACAATGGTTTACGGTATCAGTGAACCAAGTTCAATTCCCGCTGCTGTCTGTACAGAGTCTGTATGTTCTCCCTGTGATCTTTAGGTGCTCCAGTTTCCAAAGACATATTGGTTGGTAGGCTAATTGGTTATTATAAATTGTCCTGTGATAAGGTTGGTGGGCAGAGCAGTTCAAAGGGCCGACTCCCTTCAATCAATAAATAAATAATCAGACAGGTGAAGGAAGTGTGTTATTGTGAATTGCCATAATAATATGTACCATATACCATGGAAATGAACAGAAAGTAGACAAAAAGGGAATGTGGAGGAGAAATGCACAGTTCAACATCTTTATTAAGCGAAATTTTTTTTAGAATTTTTTTTCCAATTCTACAAAGCTTCCAACAAATCGTTTAGAATAATGCATTTGAGAATTCCTACTGTTCAACAAGATTACATGCTGACAGAACTACGCAAAGGTTCAATGAAACCGAATAAAAGAAGCTTCAGTTTTCAGAGTGGTGATTTTATCATGACCACAGGTTTTCAATACTCATTTTTTTCCCGAGTGACAGAATAGTACCACAGCTATTCCATAGCATTTATTCCTTATAGACCTCCCTACAAAGCAAAAGGCTGTCACAGCTACTGATACATTAGAGTATTTGATTTGCACCCACAAACTGGATCATATTGCCAAAAAAAGTTGCACATATCTACTCCATTAGAAGAATTTTAAGTAACAAATACAGATTCACTTACAGTTCACATAACAGTCATGTACATTTGGTCGACTGCCAAAGGCATTTTCTGCATAATTAAACTGCACATGAGCCAAGATACAAACACAAAAAAATAAATCCATACATTACAAGATTGCTTAAAAATTGTCTTCTCCCCTCACACAATTAATTATACCTTCTGCTGTAGGCAGTTGATTGTTTCATGAAGAAATAATACCTGAATCATAAAAAGATCATATGGAAAGTAGAGCAGAGCACTGGCAAATGTTATTTCATCCCGACAAGTGCAAGATGATGCCTGTTGGGAAGTCAGATCAGAAGAGGACATATACAGTACGGCAGGTACCAAGTAATATAGATGGAGAGAGACACCCAGAGGGTCCAAATAGGATCCCTGAAAGCAGCAACACAGGTGGATAGAGTGGTACAGAAAGCATGTGGCATGCCCCCCTTCACAAGACGGGCACAATATAAAAGAGCTGGGATGTTATGTTGAAACTTTACAGTACAAGGATTAGGGCACACTCGGAGTATCTTGTGCAGTTCTAGTCAGAAAACTGTGGGAATAAGATTGTGCTGGAGAGAGTGCAGAGGAGATAACCAGGATTTTGGCAGGATTGGAAGATTTTCATTATGTGGCAAGATTAAAGAGGCTGGCCAAGATTTTCTGGGAAAAAAAGGAGGCTGAGAGATGATCTGATACAAGTCTGAGAGCTATTTCCTCCATGGTGAGGTTATCCAAAACAAGAAAACATAGACTTTAAAGTGTGAGGAAGAGTTTTAAAGAGGATTTAAGAGGTACATTTTTTTTTTCTTTTTAAGAAAGCACAGATGGATATCTGGTATATATGGCTGTGGAAGGTGGTGGGGGGGGGGTTGATCAGATACAATTACAACATTAAAGAGGCATTCAGATACTTAAATAGCAAGGTATAAAAGGGTATGATCCTAACACAGCAAATGGGATTGGTGTAGATGTACAATAAGGTAATGATGGACACAATGGCCTTAAAGATCTGAAACAATAACCATCCCTTTGCCTCTGCCGATGACACTTGACCAATGAGTTCCTCCAACATAGGACTGTTTCCACTCATGTTGTTTCAGAATGATAGAAACTTTAATGTGGTACTGAGGGAATGCATTTGAACAGCAGTATAAACACGATGCTGAGATACATCATCAGTGATGTAACCTGGGGTCATCAAGTGTTTCAGGCCTTTCAACATCAGACATTTTCACCTAGGTGACCCAGCCAGTGTTGATCAGGCTCTGGGTTATGTCCCAGCAGCATTGGTCCATGGGTCACACCTCTTGATCCATAGCCATCTGGGGGCTTGTTCAGCAGCCTTTCCAATGGCCCTGATGACTCTCCTTTGCAGCCCCATAATGCCAAGGTGAGAGTAGGTTCTGCACAGTGAACAGCAAGCAAAACTCCCACACTCCACCTCTACAGGCTTGCGTCATGCCCTCCACCCCGTCTCTGGCACTGCTCTACCAGCTCCTGGTATTTGGCTTTCTTGCCTTCAAACACCTTCTCAATCCGGTCTTCTCAAGGAACTGTAGGTTCAACCATGACCAGCTGCTTCGTGGTTTCTGACAGAATGACCATGTCAGGTCTCAGGGGTGATGATGTGATGAAGTCAGGGGAATCCAAATGAACAGCAGTACAAACAGAACATGCTAGAATAGCCTAACGTAACACATTTGTATAAGTTCTCCATTGCCTCAGCATCAACCAGATGTATTGTGTGGCATTACAATGGTTACTATCCTTTTACCTCAAACTATTAAACAATGATGGGATTAAAAACATAGTAGATGATTGGGCAGAAAGGCACATATCCAAATTCGTTAATGGTAAGGAAGGAAAGTATTATGAACAGCATAGCTTAAAATGTTACATTTGATCAAGATACAACATATTATATGAGGGAGCAAAATTTCAGTTTGTGCAAAATTCCTAATGTAGACTATATAAGACTTTCCACATTGGAATTAATATATACAATTGCATACTTCCTAAATGTTACAAAAGTTAAAAACAATTTGGAAACAGAAAAGGATTCCTGTACCCGTTAATTAAGACCTTATATCAAGATGAGTGGAGTACCATGAGCGGTGCCACGGCCCAGCTCAAAGACACATGAAGAGTTTTAAGTAGTTCTGAACATAAACCCAAGAGATGATATTGACTTTGAAGGGAGTGCAATACATATTTAGATAAAAGAAAGCTAGACTCTGACTATTAAAATGGTGGATATTACACAGATTAAAACTGTATTACATGGAACTTGAGGTGATCTGATTAAAGATTTCGGTTATTGAAGAGAAACCAATATGGTTAAAAACAATACCCACAGATGGAGAGTCTAAGATACATCTGAGAATTAAATTAGGAAACAATTCCAAAGAGGATGGCAGAAATTTGGAAACTCGCTTCTGCAAATAGCGAATGTTGCTAGGTCTTTTGTTAGTTTTAGCTCTAAGATAAGTTTATGTTTCTTGAAAAAAAAGTGTATCCACATTCTCACAAAGTTAATGTACTGAAAACAGATCAAAATTTTAAAAATGTAAAATTCAAAAATTGAAAAGATTTTGCATTGAAAAGGCTTTAACATTACAGTTCTATTCCTTCATCCCACTAAGTCATTTTGAAATGAAGCACAGCATTAAGGAAGAAAACCTTTTCCCTGTTTCCAGTTGTCCATATCACGAACTTCCAACTTTGGACAGCAAAAGTTCCAGTCTCAACTCTCTATTGCCCCAATATGGGGTACTGAACTCATTACTTTAGTTAGACCATAAGATACAGGAGTATTAGACTATTTGGCCCATCAAGTCTACTCTGCAATTTCATCATGGCTGACCCACTCCCGTCTCAGCCCCAACCTCCTGCATTCTCCCTGTATCCTTTCATGCACTGACTAATCAACAATCTATCTACCTCTGCCTTCAATATACCCAATGACTTTGCCTCCACAGCTACCTATGGCACCAAACTCTACAGATTCACCACTCTCTGGCTAAAGAAATTCCTCCTCATCTCCATTCTAAATGGATGGCCCTCTACTCTGAGGCTGTGTCCTCTAGTCTTAGACTACCCCACCAAAGGAAACATACTCTCTACATCCGCTCTATAAAGCATTTTCAACATTTGATAGGTTTTAATGAGGGCCCCGCTCATTCTTCTGAAATGCAGTGAGTAGCAGCCCAGGGCATCAAATGCACCTTATATGACAAGCCTTTCAATCCAGAATCATTTTTGTGAACCTCCTTTGAACCACTCCAATGTCAACACATCCTTTCTTAGATAGGTCATAGATAGCTTATTTCCTAGTGTTATGACCCCAGCCCCCTCCTTTGTGAGAATCGCAAGAGCCCTAGTCAAGGGGGGGTCAAATGACCCAAGAGGGGGAGAGACGTGCTGAATAGACACAGGAAAATGGAAGAGGGAGGAGACGTGCAAAAGACCACGTTCCCCCGGGAAGCAGAATAAAGTGACTCTGACTATTGTCTCATGAAGACCACGTGTAAAGCCCTCGGGCAACATGGGCTGGTTGAGAGAGAGATTGACACCGGCGATCCCGTGAGGAAGTATAAAGGAGGGTCTGGGGGGGACGACCCCTTCAGACACACCAGAAGACACGCTAGAAATCCTGTGACAGCGTTTTGATAGCGACAGCCGGTGGTGGGGCTTGTGTGCGTCTTTTCCTTGCCTGGGATTGGCGACCCCACAACGGAAGAACGGCTTAGCTACAGGGGAGGCCACAGATGAGCGTTCATTCCCCCAATGAGGCTCCGACAAACCGAACTCCTCCAGGTTGGAAAACCGGTCGGGTAACTGTTTCATCCCATCTCTCTCTCTCTTTCTAACAAAAGTGCACCAACGCGACACCACAACGACGGCAGCTGGTGGAACTGCAGTGATCGCAAAAGACTTTTAGATATCCAGTAAACAATATATATCTACATTACCCCTAGACAACGATAGAGCTTATTTCTGATTGATTATTACTATACCTGTGCTTTAGATTGAGTTGTGACGACGTATGTGATCTGAATGTTTTGTATTAACCATACGTTTGTGCCCCTTTATAAATAAAAACGTTTGAAAATAGTAGCATCAGGCTTCAGCGGACCTATCTATCTTTGCTGATAAGTCACCCGGTTACTGGGGAACGTAACAAGTGGGTTGCTCGTCCCAGATTCGAAACAAAAGGGGAGGGTCAGTGAATCGGGCTGTAAGTCCAAACTTAAATCTGGTTACGCAGGTAGCCAGACAGGAAACCAGCAAAGATGGATGTGGGTGAATTTATGAGAAACCCGACTGTAGAGGCGCTAGGGACGGCTACCAAATCAGACTTGGTAAATCTGGCAAAGGGGTTAGGCCTCACAGAGGTGAGGTCATCGATGAAAAAGCAGGAAGTGCGAGGGGTCATAAATCAGTATTACATTGGGAAGGAGGTGTTTGCAGCTGAGGATTTGGAAAATATCCCCGAAAAGAGATTAGCGAGTGGGACAGATCAGGTAGAGTTGGAGAAAGTAAGGTTGGACCATGATCTTAAAGTAAAGCAGCTAGAAGCAGCTGAAAAGGCTGAGGAACGAGCTGCAAAGGAAAAGGCTGAGGAAAGGGAGCAGGTGTTCAAACTAAAGGAATTAGAGATGAAACGGGGTCATGAGCTCCAGCTAAAGCAGCTAGAAGCAGAAGAGAAAGAGAAACAAAGGAGCCATGAATTGGAGCTGGACAGGCGAAAGCAAGAGCGAAGAGCTCAAGGGCAAGAGAGAGAGGAGGGGTTTGATGTTAGTCGGGCGTTGAGGTTGGTCCCCCCCCTTCGAGGAGACAGATGTTGATAGTTATTTCTTGCTTTTTGAGAAGGTGGCAGTGAATCAGAAGTGACCCAGAGAGCAGTGGGTGGCATTGTTACAAAGTGTGTTACGAGGGAAAGCACAGCGGGTATATGCTGCGCTGCCCCCAGAAGGGGAAGGGAATTATGACCAAGTAAAGGAGGCCATTCTCCGAGGTTACGAGTTAGTACCTGAGGCGTATAGACAAAGGTTCCGAAATTTAAGGAAAGGGTGGAATCAAATGTATACCGAGCTAGCCCATGAGAAGGGTGTGCTCTTGGACCGTTGGTGCACAGCGGAGAAGGTGGCCGAGAATTATGGGCATCTCAGGGAGTTATTTTTGATTGAGGAATTTAAAGGTTGTGTTCCGGAAGAGATCCGAATGTATTTAAATGAGAGGACGAATCAGTCCCTCTCAGAAATTGCTAGGTTCGCAGATGAATATGCCCTAACCCACAAGACAAAGTTTTCCTCGCCAAAAAGTTACCCGAGAGACCGTCGGAATGGTAGGGAAAGCCCGCCGGCTGAGGCGGAGATCCCGCCGGGAGCTAGCAGGAAAAGTGAGGATAACAGGCAGGAAACCTGGAGATTTCCTGGTTTAACCTGTTTTAATTGTGGAAAGGTGGGTCATATTGCATCTAAATGCTTTGCTCCGAGAAAGGAGCCAGAGAGAGAGAGAGCAGCGATCCCTATCGGGCGTGCAGTGGTAATCAGAAAATCGGCAAGAGGGTCCCAGGGGAGCAGAGAGCGTGAGGGGTCGGAGATTTATCTGTCACCCAGAACCGTGTCTGTGAGGAAGGGGGACCCGCCTATCCCCGTACGGATTTGGAGAGACACGGGGGCGGAGCTATCATTAATTAGCCGTAACGTATTACCATTCGGACCTCCGACGGGCGAGGTAGCCCTGAGAGGCATAGGAAACTGGACCGAGGTAGTGCCTTTGCATAGGGTCCTTCTAGATTGTGAGTTGGTGTCGGGACCAGTGGAAATGGGGGTCCTGCCGGAGTTGCCGGGGGAAGGCGTGGACGTCCTTCCGGGTAACGACCTAGCGGGTGGGAAGATTGGAGCAGCCGTGAAACTAAAAACCCAGCCCGTGAGAGTTGAGGCCCCGCCCATAGAGTCCCCGAGCTATCCCGCATGCGTGGACACTAGCAGCCTGTCGAGAGCGGCAGCTGAGAAAGCGAGCAGTTTAAAATTGGCTCAGACGTTTTTACCGACCCTGTGCCACGAGGGTTTCGAGGGTGGTAAAACGAGGAATAGTAACGTAAAAGGGGATAAAGGAGAGAAAGGAGAGAAGGTAGATCCTCCTTTAGCAAAGAAAAAAGTCCTAGAGGTAGGAAATAAAGATGAGAAACAGATAAAGCTGTTAAAACGTCCAGGGTTGGACCTGGACGAGTCTAAAGGTGTTCCCGATAATGAAATGAGGGCAGTCCTCGATGAAAAGGATGCCATTACCTTGAAGAAGTCTGCTGGATTGGCAGATGAGGTTGTTCCAGCCCAAGGGGTTGAGTTTACTTCGGAAGTGAGTTGCCCAGAGAGTAACTGGGAGGATCAGAGGAAGTTAGAATTTGAAAAGGGGTATGGGGATTGAAAGCCTGGAAGAGGCCAATGCCCCGTTTGAGTGTGTCCAAGATGGGGAGGCCCATGGTCCTAAACCTAGTCACGGAGCTCAGAAAAAGTCTGAGGTATTTGACTCGGCTGGACGAGACGGCCATCCTTTTGGATCAGATAGACTTGGTTCAGGGAAGAAAAGGTTAACCTTGGGAAGTGTGAGTTCCCAGATGGTTGTGCTGAAGGGGGTGTTCAGAGTTAATGTGGAGTTTACGAATGAGGAGATAACTGTTGTTGTGGAGAACGGTAAATCTGTAGTTCCCAAATCGAAGGAAAAAAAGTTAAAGTCTAGATTGATGCCTGTGCATCGATTACAGGTTGATTTGGAACGTAAAGGGGCCTCACACGCTATTGTTATTCAAGGAAGCGCTGTGAGGAAGCCGAAATTTAAATGCGGCCGGGGAAAAAGGTTCGAACTGAAACCCATCAGCCTGCATGGTTTTGACAAAAGGGTTAACTACCTGTGTAGCATTAAAGAATTGGGTGGAAATTCTCATGATGGACTAGGTTGGGGACACGGAGTTAAGAGAATAACCCTTGTGGAAAGGAAAGGTGGGAGAGTACCTCGACAAATTACTCAAGTTCCCCACGGGGGGACTCACTGGAAAAAAGGCGATGGTTAATAGAAATGCCATTTTTAAACAGCAACGCCGGTTGTACGGGTTTGCGCCAAAGCCTGTGACTAATAAAGACAACCCCTTTGGAGACCTGCCGGTGAAATAACACGACCGAAACGATTAGTATTTGTATAAACTTTTGTAGATGCACCTAAGCTAAGATCACACCTCCTTAGTTGTGTGGCTGAAGAAAATAAATAAAAATAGGTGGTTATTGAGCTGAAGTTTGATGCTACCAGACTTTAGTACGGTACGTGAGGTTAAGATATTAAAGAAAGGGGCACTGTAATTGTTACCTGTTTAGATACTGACTTGAATGTATAACGGTAGTACTCTGTGAAGAGAGGAGCTTGTGTATTGTGTTAGAAAAAAAAATCCTATAAGACTCTGTACCAACTTGTTTTTAATCGCTGGTAAAAAAAACTTTTAAGAGGGGAGGTGTTATGACCCCAGCCCCCTCCTTTGTGAGAATCGCAAGAGCCCTAGTCAAGGGGGGGTCAAATGACCCAAGAGGGGGAGAAACATGCTGAATAGACACAGGAAAATGGAAGAGGGGGGAGATGTGCAAAAGACCACGTTCCCCCGGGAAGCAGAATAAAGTGACTGACTATTGTCTCATGAAGATCACGTATAAAGCCCTCGGGCAACATGGGCTGGTTGAGAGAGAGATTGACACCGGTGATCCCGTGAGGAAGTATAAAGGAGGGTCTGGGGGGGACGACCCCTTCAGACACACCAGAAGACACACTAGAAATCCTGTGACAGCATTTTGATAGCGACAGCCAGTGGTGGGGTTCGTGTGCGTCTTTTCCTTGCCTGGGATTGGCGACCCCACAACGGAAGAACGGCTTAGCTACAGGGGAGGCCACAGATGAGCGTTCATTCCCCCAACGAGGCTCCGACAAACCGAACTCCTCCAGGTTGGAAAACCGGTCGGGTAACTGTTTCATCCCATCTCTCTCTCTCTTTCTAACAAAAGTGCACCAACGCGACACCACAACGACGGCAGCTGGTGGAAATGCAGTGACCGCAAAAGACTTTTAGATATCCAGTAAACAATATATATCTACATTACCCCTAGACAACGATAGAGCTTATTTCTGATTGATTATTACTATACCTGTGCTTTAGATTGAGTTGTGACGACGTATATGATCTGAATGTTTTGTATTAACCATACGTTTGTGCCTGTTTATAAATAAAAACGTTTGAAAATAGTAGCATCAGGCTTCAGTGGACCTATCTATCTTTGCTGATAAGTCACCCGGTTACTGGGGAACGTAACACCTAGCAACTTGGTGCCTCAAGTTTACATTGACTCCAGGATTTGAGATAAAATTGGCATGTCTCACTCAACACAAGATTCTACAAACCATTCGGACTAAATCCTTCATCCACATATTAAGACTAGAAGTAAATTAAAATCCAAAAGATGAAAGCTTATTAAGTCAATCCACAGGAATGCACAGTTAGAGTTAATAACATTTCACAAAGAACCCGAAAGAGATGCAGCATAGAAACAATCCATCTACATCCATTTTTACATTAATCTTAGTTCCTCCAGACTTCTGTCAATTTAACTTGACCCTTCCCAACAGATCACATCACTCACCAACAAACTAAGGGCCATTTACAGTAGCCATTTAACTGCCAAGCTACATATTTTGAGAATTGTAGAGAACAACTCGCTCATTCAGGGAGAATGTGTAAACTCCATAAAGAAAGAACCAGAGATCAGTATTGAGGCCGGTTTACTTGAACTGTGAGGCAACAGTGCTACTCCCTGAACCAATGTGCTATCCCATCATTAACAGATGCTTGTGAAATAACTATGCTGACTGATTAGTTAACCAAAGTTAACCAAAGGACACACGAGATCCAGTACATCTAGATAGGGTGAGAAGGGGTTACATACATTGTTTCAAAACTGAATTGCAATTTTATTCACTTAATCTGTTTATGTAATACATTTTGCCATTTCTCTCCTGCGATACATTTCGATTACAGAATTTCTGTTATGGATAAGAATAATTTTGCAGCATGGAGAGCCACGAAGTGGGAGGCCTTCAAAGGAGAAATTCTGAGAGTGCAGTTTGTATGTTCCTGTCAGGATTAAAGGCAAAGTGAATAAGAATAAGGAACCTTGGTTCTCAAGGTATATTGAAACTCTGATAAAGAAGACGAGAGATATGTATGACATATATAGGAAACAGGGAGCAAATAAGGTGCTTGATGAGTATAAAAAGTGCAAAATACTACTTAAGAAAGAAATCAAGAGGGCTAAAAGAAGACATGAGGTTGCTTTGGCAGTCAAGGTGAAGGTGAATCCAAAAAGCTTCTACAGGTGTATTAAGAGCAAAAGGAAATAAGGCAAACAAGTAGTGAGGTCATGGAACCTATACAGATTGAAGAGGAGGAGCTGCTTGCCATCTTGCGGCAAATCAGAGTAGATAAATCCTCAGGACCTCACAGGGTGTTCCCTTGGACCTTGAAGGAGACTAATGTTGAAATTTCAGGGGCACTGGCAGATATATTTAAAATGTCAGTATCTACGGGTGAGGTGCCGGAGGATTGGAGGATAGCTCATGTTGTTCCATTGTTTAAAAAAGGCCCTAAGAGTAATCAGGCAAATTATAGACCGGTAAATTTGATGTCGATAGTAGGTAAATTATTGGAAGGTGTACTAAGAGAAAGGATCTACAAGTGTTTGGATAGACAGGGACTTATTAGGGAGAGTCAACATGGCTTTGTGCATGGTAGGTCATGTTTAACAAATCAATTAAAGTTTTTCCAAGGAGGTTACCAGGAAAGTGGATAAAGGGAAGGCAGTGGATGTTGTATACATGGACTTCAGTAAGGCCTTTGACAAGGTCCCGCATGGGAGGTTAGTTAGGAAGATTCAATCGCTACGTATACATGGTGAGGTAGTAAATTGGATTAGACATTGACTCAATGGAAGAAGTCAGAGAGTGGTAGTGGAGGATTCCTTCTCTGAGTGGAGGCCTGTGACTAGTGGTGTGCCACAGGGATCAGTGCTGGGTCCATTGTTATTTGTCATCTATATCAATGATCTGGATGATAATATGGTAAATTGGATCAGCAAATTTGCTGATGATACAAAGATTGGAGGTGTAGTGGACAGTGAGGAAGGTTTTCAAAGCTTGCAGAGGGATTTGGACCAGTTGGAGAAATGAGCTGAAAAATGGCAGATGGACTTTAATACAGACAAGTGTGAGGTATTGCAATTTGGAAGGACAAACCAAGGTAGAACATACAAGGTAAGTGGTAGGGCACTGAGGAGTGCAGTAGAACAGAGGGATCTGGGAATACAGATACAAAATTCCCTAAAAGTGGCATCACAGATTGATAGGGTCATAAAGAGAGTTTTTGGTACATTGGCCTTTATAAATCAAAGTATTGAATATAAGAGTTGGAATGTTATGGTGAGTTTGCATAAGGCATTGGTGAAGCTGAATTTGGAGTACTGTGTGCAGTTTTGGTCACCAAATTACAGGAAGCATATTAATAAGGTTGAAAGAGTGCAGAGAAGGTTTACAAGGACGTTGCCGGATCCTGAGAAACTGAGTTACAGAGAAAGTTTGAATAGGTTAGGAATTTATTCCCTGGAGCATAGAAGAATGAGGGGAGATTTGATAGAGGTATATAAAATTATGATGGGTATAGATAGAGTGAATGAACGTAGGCTTTTTCCACTGAGGGGAGAAAAATAAAACAGAGGACATGGGTTAAGGGTGAAAGGAGATAAGTTTAAAAGGAACATGGGGGGGGGGGCTTAACACAGAGAGTGGTGGGAGCGTGGAATGAGCTGCCAGATGAAGTGGTAAATGCGGGCTGACTTTTAACATTTAAGAAAAACTTGGACAGTTACATGGATGAGAGCTGTATGGAGTGATATGGTCCAGGTGCAGGTCAGTGGGACTAGGCAGAAAAATGGTTTGGCACAGCCAAGAAGGGCCAAAAGGCCTGTTTCTGTGGTGTAATGTTCTATGGTTCTAAAGTTGCGTGGCAAGTTATCCAATACAGTGTGTCACTGCAATGAGCATAATGACATCAGTTTTCCACTGCAGTAACACTGTTGCAGATGCGTTTACACAGAAGATCATTTTATTAACTCAAATGAGGCCATCTATGCCCTCAAATTACAACTCTCTGCAACACCATGTCTTTGATAACATTAAACTAAATCCCCACAGGTTGAATTAAAACTGGATACAGCAACTGACTCCAGTGCAAAAAGCTTCCTCCATATCCGTAGTAATAAGAAATTTAATTCCTGCAATAAGAGGGGTTTTGCAATTTTTTTTGCAGTTGAATTAAGTCTACAGCAGAAATAAAAGGTTGAACACTAAAGCCAATTGTTCCATTTGACTTCATAATGCAAGTTCGCTTCTATATAAAAATATATTTACAATATTTGCACCAATGCCAAGAATTTGATTTGTTGCTGCACTGCATAATTTTGATTGCAATGTAACAATCAATCTGTAAGCAAGACTAGCAGTATGAAATATTATTTGGATTAACTGCATATTGAGAATTACCTTTCTGCATTTGTTTGAAAAATCATCAGAATCATTCCTGCAAATAAATATGTCTCAACCTTGTTAGGTTAACAGATATAGTAGTCATGTTCATGCTTAGGTTCAGATTTGGATGATTCTGCACTGGCGATCTTCAAAGATAAACAGCTAGAATAATTCATTCGCTAGCGAACAATGCAGAGTTCCTTCTCATTTCACCCACTTCAGTTTGTTCCATTGAAACACTTGCATTCGATCACTAAATGCAATGCATGACCAAAATGGAGCATAAACCTCAAAATGCACTCAAGTGGCTCAACACAGAGACCTCCGTAGATTCCCAGGTGAAACAGCTTCATTATTGTCTTTGCTGGTCAGCCAGAAATGTACTAATCTGTATTATATAGGGTAGCTTTTCTAATTCCCTGCTGTGTATCAAAGTAGCTAATAATAAAGACCAAAAAGTAGTCAGAAATGTAAACCAGCTTGGCACTAAGGAATTACAGGTTATGTTCTGCACCCTGACAAGCTGGTTATATGGTAAGCAGCTAGAAATCATAAGTGCTGTTTTCAGATTCAGTCCTGTTACCATGCCAGGCTTTGCTTTTGCGATATTCAGACTGAAATGTAACTACTCCCTTAATGTGGTAATATTAAAGCTGCAAATAATTATACATACATTCAGAAGCTGATGGCATGTTCTTAATACTGCAGAGGAGATGTGATGCCGAACCGTTAACTAGAGAACACACACGAAGTGTTGGATGAATTAAGCAAGTCATGCAACATCCCTTGAAGGGAATAAACAGTCAATATTTCAGGCCAAGACCCTTCATTGGAACTGAAAAGGACATGGGAAGAAGCCAGAATAAGTGATGGGGAGAGTAAGTTGTACAAGATGGCAGGTGATAGGTGAAACCAGGTGAAGAGGTGGATGGGAGTGGGCAGATGAACAAGAGATGACAGGTTGAAGAGGTGAAAAGCTAATAGGAGAGGATAGTGAACATGGAAAAAAGGGAAGGAAGAAGGGCATGAGGGAGGTGATAGGCAAGTGAGGAAAAGTGAAGCAGGGGAAGAAATTAGACTACCTACAAAGAACATGAGGTGTTGCTCCTCCAACTTGAGCATGACCTCATCGTGGCAGTATAGAAGGCCATGGCTGAATGGGAATGGGAAGTCGAATTGAAATGGGTGACCACTGGGAAATCCTGCCTTTTGTGCTGGACAGAGTGAAAGTGCTCAATGAAGAGTTGCCCCAATCTGTGTCAGGTCTCACCAATGTAGTAGAGGCTACATTGGGAGCATGGGATATAAGAGATGACTGACAGATTGACAGGAAAAGTGTCGTCTTACCTGAAGAGTGAGGAGCAAGGAGATATAGGGACAGGTTCAGCACTTGTCTCGCTTGCAGGGATAAGTGCTGGGGGGTAGATCAGTTGGGAAGGACAAGAGGATAAGGGAGTCAAGTAGAGAGCAATTCCTGTGGAATGTGGAAAATGGGGTTGGGGTGGGAAAGATGTAGATAGTGGTTGGATCCCATTGTAGATAGCAGAAGTTCAAACTGCATTTATTATCAATGTATAAATATACAACTTTGAGAATTGTCTCCTTATAGGCTGCCACAAAACAAGAAACCTGAAAGAACATTAAAAAAAAAAGACCAAAAAACACCCAATGTGCAGGGAGATAAAGAAAACACAAATCATGCTAACAATAAAGGCAAGCAGCAGCATTCAGAATGAAAGGAGCTCATAGACACGAAGCCTGGAGCAGGCCCACAGCCCACAGCCTCACACAGTGGAGCAAAACATCACAGAGCCCTATCCCAACATTCTGCTTTTTCAATCCATCTGACCTAGCATTGTTTTAAATGTTTTAGATCTAGAGGCTCAGAGTATGGTAGGCAAGGTCAAAGGGAACTCTATCACTGGTTATGGTGGTGGGGAGATGGGATGAAAGCAGAATCTGGAAAATGGGATGGATGTGGGTGAGGGCAGCATCAATGCTCGAGGAAGGGAAACACCCTTCTTTGAAGGAAGGCATCTCTGATGTTCTGGAAAGGAAAGCCTCATCCTGAAAACAGATGCGAGAGAGACGTATGAACTGAGAAAAAGGAACAGCATTTTTACAAGTGAAGGGGTGAGAAGAGGTATAGTCAAGATGGTTGAGAGAGTCAAGTGATTTGTAAAAGAAATCTGTAGATAATCCATCTCCAGAGATGGTGACCGCAAGATCAAGAAAGGGGAAAGAGCTCTCAAGTAAATTTGAGAGCAGGGTAGAAGCTGGAGATAAAGTTGATGACATTTCCAAACACCATGCAGTCGTCAGTGTAGCAAGGAAAGAGTTGGGGAGTGTTACCAGTGTAGGCTTGGAACGTGGACTGTTCCACATAGCCAACAAAAAGTTAAGAGCCCATGTTGGTACCCATGGCTACACCTTGGGTTTAGATAAAAAAATTGGAGGATGCAAAAAATAAATTGTTGAGGGCGAGAATCAGTTCTGGCAAACAGAGGTCTTGGTGGCGGAGGGGAACTGGTTTGGTCTGTTGTCCAGAAAGCAGAACGCTTTAAGGCCTTCCTGATGGGGGACAGATGTTCAAAGTTCATTGTTATCGGAAGTATGTATGTCACCATCTTCTACCCAGAGATTCATTTTCTTGCAACATTCCTGGTAGAACAAAAAAAAAATAGAACCAATAAAAAATATAAAGACTGACAAACAACTAATTCGTAAAAGACGACAAGCTGCTCAAATAAATATAAAAAGAAAAAAACTTCAAAAAATAATAATAAATGAATGATGAATGAATAAATAAATAAGACCAAGAACATGAATTGTAGAGTCCTTGAAAGTAAGTCAATGGGTCGTGGAATTAGTTCAGTGTTTTGGTGAGTGAAGTTGGCTATACTGATTCAGGGGCCTGATCCTTGAAGGGTAATAACTGCTCTTGAATTTGGTGGTGAGGGACTCAGTTGCACCTGTACCTCCTTCTTGATGGTAGCAGTGAGAAGAGAGCAGGGCTGGATGGTGGAAGCAGCCACCATCCATGATGATATCCTTGATAATAGATGCTGCTTTCTTGTGACATCACACCTTGTTGATGTACTCAGTGATGGTGTGGAGGGCTTTTCCTGCCATGGACTGGGCTGTATCCACCACTTTGTTGGCTCTTCTGTTATTGGACATTGGGGTTCCCTTACTAGGCTGTGATGCAACCAGACAAGATACCCTCCACTGTGCATCTATGGAAGGTTGTCAAAGTTTTAGCTGACATCCTGAATTTATGCAAAGTAGAGGCACTGCCGTGCCATTCTCTATTATGGCACTTACACACCGGTCCCAGTAAAGATCCTCTGAAATGATAATGCTAAGGAATTTCAAGTTACTGACACTCTCCACCTCCGATCCCTGAATGAGGACTGGCTCATGGACCTCTGGTTACCTCCTCCTGTAGTCAATAATTAACTCTTTGGTTTTGCTGATGTTGAGTGAGAGGTTGTTGTTGAAGCATGATTCAACCAGATTTTCAATCTCCCTCTTGTCTGCTGATTTTGTCACCATCTTTGATTCAGTGTATAAGGGACTGGCCATCTACACTGAAAATGAGGCAATCAGGGTCAGGGAGCTTGAAGTAATTGAAGAGTGTGAAGTGCCATGGATGTAGGTAGGAATGGATTGAACCAAGGGATACAAATGGAGACAAGGTGTGCAGGCAAAAATTGGGGCAGTACCTGACACAAAGCTCAAGTCAAGGCTGCTGCAAGGTACACAACTTGTCTGGATACATATGGCTTGAACAGAAACGTGTGAAGTTTGTTTGTCTGATGCACTTGTCACTAAACCATCACCAGTGAACTGAAGTTATAATATATAAAAGTACATCTGGCTGCCTGTTTAGTGTCCACCATGGAGTGGTGGAGAGAATTATGGGCAATGAACAAGCAGCCAGACACCCTCAAATATCCTACTTTATCCATCCCCTCACATAGAAAGAATCAAAAGATCAAATTGCTCTTTTCAATTACTTTTGCCTGTAGTCTGTCACAGATTAGGAGAGAAGCTTGAAATTGAGCTATAGGAAAGCCCAGCAGGTAAAGGCCAAACTAGTCACTAGTCAAGGCCAAAAGTTCAGGGGTTCTTAAAAATGAGCTTTTATTACCTATCGCTTACTATCATTGAGAAGGTGGTTGTGAACCACCCTTACAAAAGCTTCTGGTGAAAGGCTAAAGGGTTGCAACTAAACAACGTGTCTGTGTGTGTGTGTGTAAATGTGTCTGTGTGTAAGTGTGTGTGTGTGACATACACCGTAAAAGAACAGTCTCGTTACAGAACATGATTGCAATACAACCTATAATTTATGTTTTCAAGGAACACATACAAAAGCTGCACCCTGTCACGCTAGCCTAATTATAGAAAAAGCAATTATTGTAAAAAAGCAATGGCAGCTAAACTCAATTTCAGATCTTAAACCAACGAAGTATTTTGTTACAATTAAAAGACCAAGACAGCAATACTCATTTTGTCGAAACTATACTTTTAATACAAGCTGCTACAATAAAATCAGTTACTCATAACTATATTTCATTTTGCATTTATTCTATTAATATGCATTCTTTTTCTAATAGACTTTTTAAATAAATGTGTTTTCCCTTCTCCTTGAAGAAAAGTTCCCATAAGATCAACTCCCTCCAAGTTCTCTCAGTTTTTAATTACAAAGTTGTCTCTTGCATTACCAGTCATTTCATACACACCAAGGTTTCAAAGGCAGTCGCTGTTTTCTCCATTTACAAATCAACCATTAAAGTAACCGTACATATGATTCCATGTGGCTCTAAAGCTGTTGGTGGGAGTCAGAAATATACATACATATAGCTTATGCAACAGCAACTGCATTTGTGTACCATATTTTGGGATGCCTTGACAAGGACGAAAGCGCTATATGCAGTGAAACAGAAGACTAGTTATGCTGTGGATTGGGAAGCCAGATGTCAATGAGTGAGAGAGGGGCCGGGCCAATCAAGAATGGGCAGATTAAGTGCTGTCCAAAAGAAAGTCAGGCAGGGGAGAGGGTTTATGAACAGAAATGGACGGGGGATTTAAAAAAAAATGTAAGCTTGTCAGAAGTATAGGAACATATTGGTCATCTCTGAACACCAGTATAGTTCATCCTTTTGGACCAAATCAGAATACTGAAGATAAGAAACTTAAAACCAATCATTAGTTGTGATAGAAACCTGCATTAATCATGCTAATACTTTGGAGGAAATTAATTTAGTTAATTTAGTTGAGTAGAATCAATAAAAACTTTTGGACATTTGTTGAGGTAGATGACAGAACTAGATGATGCAAATTTGCAGAAGGAGCTGCAACCAATAGATCCTACAGACTCAATCAGATCAGGTGATTTTTGTCATGCACACCACATTGAAACTAAACTTTAAATGTAAGGTATAGTTTATTACAAACCAAAAATCAAGGTATTATTAAATGCTTTACCATAATGATTTTCAAATCCACTATCTGTGTGTTTTCTTTCAAATTAGAAAGCTACACATTACCCCATGAGTAAAGGGATGCTGAATTGGGTCAGTCATTGCCCAACTCTAAAATGACTCATCTCAATCACTTTTAACGTGTGACAGCTGACAACCATGAAAATCTTTAATATACCCAAGAACTTCCGACACCTGTGTGGCAAGGAGCTCATTGCGATGAACATTATTCTAAAGTATAACTTATGTTTGATAATTAATACATTAATAAAAATAATAACAAAGGAGCAGCTCTAGATTCTTCATCCATCTGCAAACAATAGCCACAGCGGTACATCAGTTAGAACGATGCTATTACAGCTCAAGTCATCAAAGTTCAGAGTTCATTTTCGGCATCCTCTGTAAGCAAATTTGTACATTCCTTCCCGTGAGCCCTTGGGTTTCCTCCAGGTGCTCCAGTTTCCTGCCACAGTCCAAAGACAAACGGGTTAGCAGGCTAATTGATCTTTGTAAATGTCCTGTGATTGGGCTAGGGTTAAATTTGAGAGTCGCTGGGTGGTGCAGCTCAAAGGGCCAGAAGGGCCTACTACATTCTGTATCTCTAAATAAAATGAAATATATAATAGATAAAATTGCTGGTTTTTTTTCCTGATTAAAATTCAAGTCACTATGTCACATTTTTTTGAAAGTAACAGAATCTTTTCCCACTAGAAATATAAATGACAATAACAGCAAACCTCCTGTGACTCAAATGGCTTTACATTTCTTTTCCACTTAGAGAACACAACTCAAAAATCGACAGACAAGCAGTAACAATGTCACTGGGGGGAAAAGCATGCCACTAGTGCAGCAGGGCTGCAATTACCATCATCCTGTCATTGTCTTCTTTGGCAATTATGGATCCACTCACATTTTCCTTTCACGACCACTAGGCTTCTTTTGCTCAACCTGTCATGAGTTCGGACAAGATATATTTGGGCAATAACAGTGGAGCTTCAGGATTCTCATACTAATTTCAGTACCCCTGCTATTTTGTCAAAAGCTGAAATGCATCACTTCACATTTTCTTTCTGCTACCACTCCCACTATTTATCTTGACAACAAATACAATTTAAGCCAACATGTACCCCATGAAACAAACTATATTGGCCAATTAAGTTTGACAGTAACAGCATGCTTTTGAGTGAAGGACTGTCATCAAAGCTTTTTATTTCCAACACCAGCACTTTGTCAGATGGAATATTCTTTCCAATGATTCACCATGTCAAAGTCCTTCATTACTTGCATTCAAGCAAACCAATCAAAATAATTGTCAAAGGGAGAGATTTCTTTTTTTTAATGTTTCACATTGGGGAAACGGTGAAAATAACACAAAACATCAGGAACATATAGAACAGTTTCTTGTTCTGCTGCAGAACTATATTTGTTAAAGCAATAATCCGTATCTGTGCAAAAACACGAGTCTGATGCCAGCCTCTCAGCATAGTTTCAAGAATTAGTCATTTTTGACTGCCCAATACTGGTCTTACTGGACTTCACTGGTTTCCATTTGTTTCTCTAATGTTTAATATTCCCTGTGCTGACAGCTTGAAAGCTATATACTAGTATGAAGTGTGCATTGCCTGTGGCACTGCCACAATTATAAATGAAGAACAAGATACAAAGAGCACATTCACTTAATCTAAAAGCAAATACTGCAGATCTGAAAGCCAAAATTAAAATAGAAAATGTAGCAGGTGAGACAGCATCAGTGGTGAGATAAACAGGGTAAATATTTCAGGTCAACAACCTTTCATCAGAATTGTCATTTGCTCTGAAATCCATTTGCCAAAATTGTTGCCTAACCTGCAGAGTATTTCCAGCATTTTCCATTTTTGTTTTTAAAATAACCTACACAGAATCCCACAGCGAATTAAACACTTGTGAAACACCTGCACATTTGAGCTCTATCTGCAACTTCCAGTTGTCTCAGTTTAATCCTTCCATTCCACACTGACCAATGCCATTGGCCTCGTGTACTGTTCCAGCCAAGTTCAGTGTAAGCATGGGGATCACTTTCTCATCTTTCAAATAGGCTCATTGCAGCCTTCCAGATTCAATACTGAATTGAATGTTTTCAAATAATCAGCCATTCTTGGAACTCACATTTTCAGTATTCACAGCTTTACCTCCTCACTTCAGGAATTTCAGAGTTTATTCTACTCTGCTGGCTTGCATCTCCTCCAGACACAGCTTATGTTACTGAGTAGCCTTCCTTCGACAATTGCGTCATTGAGTACCCCCTGGTTTTCAGCCTCTGAGAAATTCCCCATTATTTCATATTTACCCAACTCTGATGAAAATTCATGAAAATTAAATACACAGATCCTAGCTGAGCTCATGAACCTCGGCATTCTGCTGTTTCACAATATCAACATATTCAATAATTTGCTTTAAACACATCTGTCTGATGATATTTAAATTACCACGACCAAAGACACTAACTGCCTTCTTTAGTTGATTCCTATTTACTTATTTCCTTCCTTGTCCTGATTCATTTAATCGTTTCTCTCCTGTTTTCTTTTGCTCAGCGTCACAATTTGCAGCACAGTGAGCTGGATTACAGTTTAAAGCAAATGCAGCAACAACAGGTATGACTAATGACATCCTTCTCCATTTCAAGTTACCTACTAAATATTATTATTTTAAATCATTTTAATTGACTCATGTGATGATATCTCAGCAACTGGCCCTTTTACTCCAATACCAAAAAGGATCCAGGTAAATTATGCCAACATCAGTCCACTGAAATGAGAGAATGCTTCACTGTCATTCCCATTGTCGCTGTTCCCCACAACAACAGCTATACCACTTTGAATACTGTTGGGGGGGGGGGGAAATGACCTAGTAGATGAAAGCCATAGTGGTCTGGTCTCTGGCACAGAAGAGAAGTGGGGAGAAGAGGCAATCTGTAGTGATAGGGTATTCATTTGTTAGGGGGAACAGCAAGGAAGTTCTGTGGACAACAAAATGATCAAATCCACAACTTTTTTAAGTGGAAGGGTAAGCAGCCTAAGGCCGTGGTCCATGTCGGTACCAATGACATGGGTAAGAGGAGTGATGGGGTTCTGCAAAATGAGTTCAGGGAATTAGGTGCCAAAATAAAGGACATGACCTCAAGGGTTGTGATCTCAGGATTGCTACCCATGACACACGCTGCTGAGACCATAAACTGGAAGATCATACAATTTAGCATGTGGCTAAGGAGATGGAGCATGAGGGAGGGTTTCAGATTTTTGGATCATTGGGCTGTCTTCCAGGGAAGGTAGGACCTGTATAGAAGGGACAATTTGCACCTGAGCTAGAAGGGGTCTAACATCCCAGCAGGAAGGTTTGCTAGAGCAGTGCAGGAGATTTTAAACTAGAGTTACAGGTGGTGTGGGAACTGAAGTGCTAGAACATATAGTGGAGTTGTTGTGGAGAAAGGTGTTGTTAACCCTATGATGTAAGGAATCAAAAGGTTGAGTATAGTAGGACTCATGTTCTGAACATAGAACATAGCAATCTACAGCACATTATACAGGCTCTTTGGCCTGCAATATTGCATCAACTATATATCCTACTCTAGAAGCTGCCTAGAGTTTCCCTACCACATAGACCTCTATTTTCCCAAGCTCCATGTACCTATCTGAGAGTCTCTTCAAAGACCCTATTGCATCCACCTCCATCACAGTTGCTAGCAGTGCATTCCATGCACCCACCACTCTGTGTGGAAAAACCTACCCCTGATATCCCCCTCAGTACCTACTTCCAAGCACCTTAAAACTATGCCCCTTGCGTTAGCCATTTCAGCTCTGGGAAAACGCTTCTGGCTATCCACACAATCAATGCCTCTCATCACCTTACATACCTCTATCAGGTGACCTCTCATCCTCTGTCACTCCAAGGAGAAAAGGCCAAGTTCACTCAATGAGATTACATTTTAGACCACCCAGGATATGAGGAGCAAATTTGCAGAGAGATCACAGAAACACAAGGTTGTGATAGTAGGCAATTTTAGTAGGCAAAAGTAGGCAACTTTCCACATATTGACTGGGACTCCCATACTGTAAAAGTGCTGGGTGGGAAAGAGTTTGTCAAATGTGGTCAGGAAGTTTTGTGGAATTTTAGTAGAAAGAAGTACCAACTATAGAGTGTGTGATACTAGATCTGCTATTAGAGAATGAGACAGGGCAGGTAACAGAAGTTTGTTGGGGAACACTTTACATCTAGTGATCATAATGCCATTAATTTCAAGGTAACTACAGAAAAGCATAGGTTTTCTCCTTGGGTTGAGGTTCTAAACTGGAGTAAGGCTGATCTTAATGGTACCAGAAAGGATCTAGCAAATGTGGTTGGGACAGGTTGTTTTCTGTTAACACTGTTAATTGTTAAGTGGGAGGCCTTCAAAAGTGAAATTTTGAGTGTACAGAGTTTGTACTGAATGTTCCTGTCAAAATAAAAGCAAGGATAACAGGTTTAGGGAACCTTGGGTTTCAAGAGATAGATGCCTTGATTAAGAAGGAGATGCACAAGTCGCAGTTATAAGCAACAAGGAACAAATGAGGTACTTGAGTACATGAAATGCAAGAGAACACTTGAAGAGGAAATCAGGAGGGCTAAAAGAAGACATGATGTTGCTCTAGCAGACAAGTCAAACGAGAATCCTAAATGCATCTACAGATATATTAAGAGCAAAAGGATACCAAGGGACAAAACTGGTCCTCTGGAAGATCAGAACAGTAATCTATGCAGCTGGAAGAGGAGGGGCAGATCTTACAAGGATTTTATTGCATCTGTATTTACCTAAGAGATGGACACAGAGACTATAGAAGTGAGGCAAAACAGCAAGATTATGGACCCTATGCAGATAACAGAGGAGGAAGTGTTTTGTGTCTTGAGGCAAATTAGGGTGGATAAATCCATAAGGCTTGACGAACTGTTCTCTTGGACCCTGTGGGAGGTGAGTGCAGAAATGGCAGGGGCCCTAAGGTGCCACAGGATTGGAGAATAGCTACTGTTATTCCATTGTTTAAGAAAGGCTCTGAGAATAACTCAGGAAATTATAGGCCAGTGAGCCTGACATCAGTAGTGGGAACGTTATTGGAAGATTTCCTATGTGACTGGATATACAAGTATTTGGGTAGATAGGGACTGATTAGGGATAGTCAACATGGCTTTGTGCATGGTCCGGGTTCAGGTTGATGGGTTTAGGCAAATTAATGGTTCAGCACAGACTAAATGGGCCGAAGGATGTGTTTTTCTGCTGTAGTATTTGATAAAGAGTTAAGTTCAAGGTGGTTCATTTAAATACATCCCCATCTAATTATTCAGGTAGCTATTAAATATCCTGCAAGATTATTTACAGAACAACATGCAACTTAACCTTGTGTCACAGAACATTCCTTGAATCCAATAAAAGATAATCTGGTTGCTGTACTGCTGCTTTTTTACATCTATAAACATGCTGAGCACAATGGCTGTCAATTTTTTGATATTACAACTTTCTAAATTCAATAACTTCAGACAATCAGCCATTCTTGTAACTTGCATTTCCACCATTCATGTTTCCTTTTCACCAATTTTAGATTTTATTTCTCTTCCAGATTACTTACTAGCCTTCCTTCAGAAAGCACCACCATCACTTGCATTCATCTACTTTCCACGTGTCTTAAACATATCTAGAAACCTATCTAGAGTACACTGGTTCTACTTGTTCACACCAGGTTACTTCTTCAAAACACTCCAGCCTCAAACCACATTGACTTTGTTCTCTTACTCTGCTCTTCTACACGATCTTTCAAAATGGCGCTAACATTTTTCCAAACACATATTAAAGTAATAGGCCTCTAGTTTCCTGCATTCCAAATACAGGAGCTACATTTACTCTTTTGCAATCTAAATCTAAAGGAAAACATCCTGATAGTTAAAGAATTTTGGTAGATTAAACCAACCGAGCAGCAGCCTCACCAGCACCTAGAGACTTGTCAGCCCACTCTTCCAATAGTTTACTTAGCATTTCTTCCCTGGAGAATATAATCTTCCGCACTTCCTCACTGTTTCACCTTCTGATTTACAGCTACTTCTGGAGTGTTACCAATTCTTCCCATAGTCAAGACTGATGTAAAGTACTTAATTCCTGTGACATTGCTTGTTCTCCACTGTCAGCTTCCCAGATTCACTTTCTATAGGACCAACTCTCATTTTATTAACTTGTTACTTTATTAAACATCCAAGGAAATTCCAATCCATTCTTATGTTTCTGGCTATTTCTACCTTTTACTTTATTTTTATTTTCCTCATTAACCTTAGTAAAATGGTGCTGCTTTTTTATACATTTTCTGTCCAATCTTGTGATTTGCCATCCACCTTTGTGCAATTGCATGTGTTTTCTTTAAGTTTGAAATTAATTTTACCTTTATGTTTAGTTAGCTACAAATGGTAGTTTCATGCCTTAGAAATTTATTTCACATCAGAAACATCTATTCGGCATCTTGACCTTCTGATCCATTAATTTAATCTACCAGTCTCTTGCTTCTGCAATTGTCCTTTTGAGTCTAAAATACCAACACCTCACTGATCTTTCTCCCCTCAGTGTGAAGTTAAAATTTTATTACATCATGACCACTGCTACCCAAGGATGCTTTCACGATGAGGTAATTAATACTTTCATGTTGCACAATATTAGGTGCAATATAATCTGCTCTTTGGTTAGCATCAGTAAGTGCTGCATGAGGAAACTATCCTAAAAACACAATGATCTCCAAGTTTGGCTACTTTTATCCATTTGATTTTCCAGTTCATCGGGAGGAAAATCTTCCATTATCATTGTACTTCTCTGAAAAATCCTGCTATTTCTTCTTTAATGTTCTGTCCATGGGTGTGCCTACTAATGGAGGTCTTACAAAACACACCCATCGGGGACCTCTTGCCTTATTATTTTTTGAATCAACATCACAACTGCTTCAACATCCTGACTGTCCTGCCAAATGGTCTTGGCCTGAAACGTTGACTGTACACTTTTCCATAGATGCTGCTTGGCCTGCTGGGTTCCTCCAGCATTTTGTGAGTGTTGTTCTGAACTTATGACCATTTTTCATCATTGCACCAGGATCAAAATTATTTAACATCTGCCTTTTCCTGCCCTTCTAAACAGCCATGTAATCTGCAAGGTTCAGATCTCAATACAAGCATCCTACAGCTGGTCTATGTAATGGTCATCAGATTTACTGATATTGAAGTTTGCTTTCAGGTCACCTGTTTTGCTTTGAATGCAATGTGCATTCTGATACACAACATTAAAGTTTGGATCTTGTACCATGCTTGAAACTCCTGACCTTATCTGATTTCAACTCTCTAACCCTTCCTGTTAATCTGTCTATCATTCCCATATTTCTCTCTAGCATCATCCCCATTGTTTAGTTTACAACAACTTTGCAACTCTTATTTCTTCCCCTCAACATCAAGTTTCAAAACTATCTCCTTTCCCTATTTACATGGCTCTCTAGAACACTGGTCCCAGCACAGCTCAAGTGGACCATCCCAACATTACCAAACCCCACTCACTCAGGGACTAACACTTTAGACTTACAACTACACTTCCATTTCTCTAACTTACTTATTTTACAGCAAATTGCAAATCTCTCACATAGCAATCCAAAGAGCACCTTTGACCTCATTTTTTTCTTTGATACCTACCTGCTCATATTGACAATGCAAAAATTTTCTTTCTCCTGCCAATGTCAATGGAACCTCTTGAACTCAGAGAAGGTATTCCAAATATCCCAAACCTGGCGTTGGAAAGACAACAGAGCCTCTTAGACATTGGATTTTTGCTGTAGAGCGCACAGTCAATTCCCCTCAGTAATACTATCCCATACCTTTACTTCTAGTAATAGTTGCTTGCTATCCTACCTGAATGGCTCCTGGTGCATCATAGGCAGTTAAGTCATCACGAAGTCCGGCCCTGTGGCTCAGAAGGGTAGGGAAAGGAAAAGGAAGGCAGTAGTGATAGGGGACTCTATAGTCAGGGGTTCTGACAGGCAATTCTGTGGAGGCAAGAAAGAAACTCGGATGGTAGTTTGCCTTCCAGGTGCCAGGGTCCGGGATGTTTCTGATTGCGTCCAAAATATCCTGCGGTGGAAGGGAGAACAGCCAGAGGTTGTGGTACATATTGGTACCAATGACATAGGTAGGAAAAGGGAAGAGGTCCTGAAAGACTACAGGGAGTTAGGAAGGAAGTTGAAAAGCAGGACCTCAAAGGTAGTAATCTCGGGATTACTGCCTATGCCACGCGACAGTGAGAATAGGAGTAGAATGAGGTGGAGGATAAATGCGTGGCTGAGGAATTGGAGCAGGGGGCAGGGATTCAGATTTCTGGATCATTGGGACCTCTTTTGGGGCGGGTGTGACCTGTACAAAAAGGACGGGTTGCACTTGAATCCCAGGGGAACCAATATCCTCGTGGGTAGGTTTAAACTAGTTTGGCAGGGGGGCGGGAATCAGAATGTGAGTGCAGGGATTAAGGTAGAAGGACAAGGGCATGATGCTAAGAGTTCCGAGTTGATGAGGAAGGACGGGCAGGGGACAGAACATAATTGTAGCCAGTTAAAGGGGTTGAAATGTATCTATTTCAAATCTAGGAGTATTAGGAACAAGGAGGATGAAGTTAGAGCATGGATTAGTATGTGGAATTACGATGTTGTGGCCGTTACTGAAATATGGTTAGATGAAGGGCAGGATTGGATGATGCAGGTCCCAGGGTTCAGGTGTTTTAAAAGGAATAGGATGGGGGGGTAGAAAAGAGGGGGGAATGGCATTGCTGGTCAGGGATAGTATCACAGCTACAGAAAGGGAGGATGCTGCAGAAGGAGTGTCCACAGAGTCAATCTGGGTGGAAGTCAGAAATAGGAAGGGATCAATCACTGTGATGGGAGTAGTCTATAGGCCTCCAAATAGCCCTCGGGACACCGAGGAGCAGATAAGCAGGCAGATTTTAGAATGGTGCAGGAAATACAGGGTAGTAGTTATGGGTGATTTCAACTTCCCTCATATTGACTGGCACCTCCTGAGTGCTAGGGGGATAGATGGGGCTGAATTTGTCAGGTATGTTCAGGGATTCCTGACACAGTATGTGGACCAGCCGACAAGAGGAAAGGCTATACTGGATCTAGTTCTGGGTAATGAACCTGGTCAGGTGACAGACCTCTTGGTGGGGGAGCATTTTGGTGAGAGTGACCACAACTCCCTTAGCTTCAGCATAGCTATGGAAAGGGATAAAATCAGACAAATTGGTAAAGTGCTTAACTGGGGAAGGGCTAACTTTGAAGGGATGAGACAGGAACTAGCGAGAGTAAATTGGAAACAGATGTTCAAAGGGGAAAGCACAGAAGTAATGTGGGAGAAGTTTAAGGATCACTTGAGCTGGGTTCAGGATAGGTTTGTCCCACTGAGGCAAGGAAAAAATGGTAGGAAAAGGGAACCGTGGCTGACGAAACATGGGAGGCAACTCGTCAAGAGGAAAAAGGAAGCATATGTTAGATATAAGAAGCAGGAAGTAGGAGGGGCTTATGAGAAATATAGGGTAGCCAGGAAGGAGCTAAAGAAAGGACTTAGGAGAGCTCAAAGGGGGCATGAGAAGGCCTTGACATGTAGAATTAAGGAGAACCCCAAGGCATTCTATGCATATGTGAAGAATAGGAGGATGACGAGAATGAAGGTGGGACCGCTAAAGGATAAAGAGGGCAATATGTGCCTGGAGGTGGAGGAGGTTGGGGAGGTCCTAAATGAATACTTTGCTTCAGTATTCAGAAGTGAAAAGGATCTTGATCAGGATGAGGTTGAAGTAGAGCAGGCTTGTGTGCTGGACAATGTGGAGATTAAGGAAGAAGTAGTGCTGGATCTTCTTAAAAACATTAAGACTGATAAATCCCCAGGGCTGGATATGATACACCCCAGGTTGTTGTGGGAATTGAGAGAAGAGATCGCAGGAGCATTAGCTATGATCTTTGAATCTTCTTTGGCTGCAGGGGAAGTGCCGGAGGACTGGAGAATGGCAAATGTAGTTCCCTTGTTTAAAAAAAGGTAATAGGGAGAAACCTGGGAACTATAGACTGGTGAGTCTTACGTCGGTGGTCTGCAAACTACTGGAACGGATTCTTAAGGATAGGATCTATGAGCATTTGGAGAAGTACAGTCTACTCATGGATAGTCAACATGGCTTTGTGAAGGGAAGATCGTGCCTCACGAGCCTGATTGAGTTTTTTGAAGAGGTAACAAAAGAAATTGATGAGGGTAGGGCTGTGGATGTGGTCTACATGGACTTTAGCAAAGCATTTGACAAGGTCCCTCATGAGAGACTCATCCAGAAAGTCATGAGGCATAGGATCAGTGGAACCTTGGCTGTTGGGATAAAAAATTGGCTTAAAGGAAGAAAGCAGAGGGTAGTGTGGAAGGAAAGTATTCTGCCTGGAGGTCGGTGACTAGTGGAGTGCTGCAGGGATCTGTCCTGGGACCCCTGCTATTTGTAATTTTTATAAATGACCCGGATGAAGAGGCGGAAGGATGGGTGAGTAAGTTTGCGGATGACACGAAGATTGGGGGAGTTGTGGATGGAGTTGTAGGTGGTCGAAGGTTACAAGAGGATATAGACAGGCTGCAGAGCTGGGCAGAAAAATGGCAGATGGAGTTCAATCCAGACAAGTGTGAGGTGATGCATTTTGGAAGGACAAACCAGAAGACTGAGTACAGGATTAATGGTCAGTTACTTAAGAGTGTGGATGAACAAAGGGACTTTGGGGTTCAAATCCATACATCCCTCAAGGTTGCTGCACAGGTTGATAGGGTAGTTAAGAAGGCCTATGGGATGCTAGGCTTCATTAACAGGGGGACTGAGTTCAAGAGTGGAGAGGCCATGTTGCAACTCTACAAATCTCTGGTGAGACTGCACTTAGAGTATTGTGTTCAGTTCTGGTCACCTCATTATAGGAAGGATGTGGAAGCTATGGAGAGGGTGCAGAGGAGATTTACCAGGATGTTGCCTGGATTGGAGAAGAAGTCATATGAAGCAAGGTTAGCAGAGCTGGGACTTTTCTCTTTGGAGCGTAGAAGAATGAGAGGGGACTTGATAAGAGGTCTATAAGATCATGAGAGGCATAGATAGGGTGGATAGTCAGTAACTGTTTCCCAGGGCACCAATAGCAAACACCAGAGGGCATATGTACAAAATTAAGGGAGGGAAGTTTAGGGGAGACATCAGGGGTAAGTTTTTTTTTTTTTTTTTTACACACAGAGGGTTGTGAGTGCCTGGAATGACTTGCCAGGGATGGTGGTGGAGGCTAAAACATTAGGGGTATTTAAGAGGCTCTGGGACAGGCACATGGATGAAAGAAAAAATGGAGGGTTATGGGGTAGTGTGGGTTTAGTACTTTTTTTTAAAGGATTATATGGGTCAGCATAACATGGAGGGCTGAAGGGCCTGTACTGTGCCGTAATGTTCTGTGGTTCTATAAAACGACGCAGCCATCTTCATCTCAGCTTTAAATTTCCAACACAACAAAAAGTTGTTGTTTAGTTGAAGATGGTAACAGAGAATGCGATAAGGAACAAGGTAGATGCTCCTCTGCAGTATACAAAGCTGATAAGCTAAGACCACCTCATCAAGCTCTGAAGTGGGTGTTCAAATTTATTGTCATCTGACTGTACATAGACATAACCAAATGAAACAATGTTCCTCCAGACTACAGAGCACCCATAATCTTTATATCACACACAGCACATCAAACAAATTGTTACCACAAATATGTTAATAAAATATAATTTAAAATGTATGTGAAGCGTGCCGTATAGATGAACAGCAAACAGTAGTCTAAAGGAAACAACTCACTATCCTGGTGATGAGACCTTGGTGGTGACAAGGTGTTCATTAATCTCACAGCCTGGGAGAAGAAGCTGTTACCTAGGGAGTGAAGATGGAATAGCCTGAAACAGACAAGAGCAGGGGATATGCAGAGACAAATAAGCAGAGGGAAACAAGTGCTAAAATAGAAGGGGAGAAAGGTAGAAAAAAACGAGGACAGGGACTCTCATGTCCGCTGCTGAGTGAAACTCCTTGTGGAGTTTCAAGAGGAGTGATTTCCCCTCTGGAAGTCCCCTCTGGCAGATAGGACTCAGAAATAATGTAATAGAACACAGAACAGAAATTTACAGCACATTACATATCCTTCAGCTCACAATGTTGTGCCGACCATGTAACCTACTCTGCAGTCTCCTTAGAATTTCCCTGGCACATAGCCCTCTATTTTTCTAATCTCCATGTACCTATCTAACAGGCTCTTAAAAGACCCTATTGTATCTGCCTCCACCACCGCTATTGGCAGTACATTCCATGCACCCACCACTCTGTGTGTGGAAAAACTTACCCCTAGCATCCCCTCTGTACCTATTTCCAAGTACCTTAATATGATGCCCCCTCGTGTTAGCCATTTCAGCCTTGGGAAAAAGCCTCTGGCTATCCACATGATCAATGCCCCTCATTATCTTATACACCTTTATAAGGTCACCTCCATTGCTCCAAGGATAAAACGACAAGTACACTCAAGGTACGCCTTCCAATCCAGGCAATATCCTTGTAAATCTCCTCAGCACTCTCTCTATAGTATCCACATCCTTCCTGTAGAGAGATGACCAGAACTGAACACAGTACTCAAAGTGAGATCTGACCAAGGTCTTACACAGCTATAACATTCTACCTCACGGCTCTTGAACTCAATCCCACGGTTGATTTGAATGCCAACACACCACACACCTTCTTAACAACACTGTTAACCTATGCTGAAGCTTTGGGTCACTAAGACTACTCAGATCCCCCACACTGCCAAGAGCCTTACCATTTATATTATATTCTGTATTCAAACTGGACCTACCAAAATGAACCACTTCACACTTATCTGGGTTGAAGCCCATCTGCCACTTCTTAGACCAGTTCTGCATCCTATCGATGTCCCACTGTAACCTCTGACAACGAATATGTTCACCTACTCACCACAAAAAATATGGATGTATGGATGTTTTAATGTTCATTTAAATGCTAACAATTCTCATTCTGCTTATACATGCAGTGTTATGATGTAAAGCTTCATTTACTCAGACATGGTTAGAAGTTGCTGCCTTGATCACAATTTATTTGACCATCTTCTGTCTCATATGAGAGGAACTGCTTTATATATGGACTTTAAAAGCATATCCAATTAATACTGTCAGACAGAATCCATTAAAGTAGTCTCCTGCTTGTGAAAAATTTAAAAAATGATTGCTGCACACCAAGATGAAAGGATGGTGGGAAAAGAACAAAATACCTTCACTGGCACTCTATTATTGTTGGCTCTAACAGAGATGCCTGCTGGTGTTAGCTGGAGGCTTTGACAATGCATGTATTTAGAGTTGTTCTGCAAAGTAGTTATCAAACCTGTATTTGGCTTTTTGAGAGTAGAAGCAACTACATTATTTACTTGGAAGAAATACATGTGAATCACTGCTTTATCTGAAGGAAGAGTTAAGATCCCCAGATAGAAGGAAGGGAAGTGTGGTATTTTCTCTTTACACCTGTGAAGATACCTTGAGATGGGGAGTGATTGGTGCAAATGAGAGAAAGATGAAGGGGAGGGAGTGTGAAGAAAGGTCTTATGATGATATCACACTGACGGTGGTGAAAGTTACACAGGACTATTTGTTCAACATATAGTGGAAGATGAGAACAAACTGCAAGTTATATAAAATCAGAGATGCTGTCTCGGATAGTTTCAACAAAACAGCACTAGACCTAACAACCAAAATGAGCAAGTAAGGTGGTGGTACAATACCTAATATAGCACATGTACAGGCCTAGGTAAACTTTACACAATCTGTCTGTGGGAAAATACATGAGGAAGTTGTCTTTGTTTCAGTTACAGATGCTCTATGGTCATTTAATAACTGTGGCTGTGAAAATTATGATAACTCTCAAATTTCTTTGCCACAAGCTACAGGGGATATCACTTACCTCCAAAGTCTGCAGAATGGACTACTGACCTGTCAGCTCCCACACTAACACACTTAAAAGAGAGGGCTTGGGGACCTTCAACCACCAGCTTTCTACAGGTCCTGTTCCATCACTGCAATAACCATCTTTCCCAGTACTGAAGCAGTTGCTAAGGGTTAATGGGCAATCCGTATACTGGCATTTCTCAGCTGATCTGAGAAACAGGTTTGAATCAAGGACCCAATTCACACAATAGGGACGAAGCAGCGAAGAGTTAGACATTGACCACTCCTGATGGTTACACAATACAGAAGGCACAGCCTGCCGTGAAAACAAGTCTTCTATTTTAAGATTTACAGCAGCAGTTGCCCTCGCCAGAGAACTACCTCAGTGAATGAATTACTGTCATTCCAGGTACTTGTTCCCAAATATCCTTCTGCATCAGTTCTGCTGTACTAAAACCTTTAAATAAATCACCTTCATAGAAATTCCTTGGGAAAGGATGAATTCCTTCCAATGGAATTTTGAAATCTAATGAGGCCAATTGGGAACTAGGGACTCTTCCACAAACACTGGGGAAAGTTTGCTCCTCTTGCTACTTACATCGGACCTGTGTTCCCAACAGATGTATTTTGGACATTCAAAACCATCCATCTTGAAAGCTCCTTGTCCATTTTGAGCAGTTATTGGCCTAAGGTTCTCAGCACTCAGTGGAGATGCTGCTTTTTATATGCCAAAAAACAAGATGCTTTGAACATATTCTTAAATCTTGTCATCAGTCCACCTGCTAGTCTAGTAAACTACTCTGCATACAGAATGACAAATACAATACATGACAACTAATTTAATGGAAAGTAAGGGCTGCCCATTCAGGGTTCAACAGTATAAGTGGTTAAGTTACAGGACGAGAAGCAAGAATTTCAGAGTGATGATGCAGTGAAAGAAGTTGAAATCTAACCATCACATCTGATGTAAAAAATCCAATAATTAAATAAATCTGGAATTAGTAATGGTAACCATGAAACTCCAGCTGGTTCACTCTATAGACGCACAGTGGAGAGTATACTAACTTGCATCACAGTAGTGATGCAATCCTACAAGTAGTAGTGTATACAGACTAAATCATCACGGAAAACCCTCTCCAGCATTGCAAGGAACATGGTCACAAGATTGCTGCATCGATCATCAATGACCCCCACCATCCAGGCCATGCTCTTTTCCCACGGCTGGCATCAGAAGAGGTAGAAGATTCAGAGGTCCCACACCAACAAGTGCAGGCACAGTTCTAACCCTCAGGGTCCTGAACCAACATAGATAAACTTCACTCACCCTGGCTCTGAAACATTATTTGTTTATTTCTTTTGTATTTCCACAATTTGTCTTCTTTTGCACACTGGTTATTTGTCACTTTGTTTGTGTGTAGTCTTTTCATTAATTTTAGTGTATTTCCTGGTTTTATTGTGAATGCCTGCAAGAAAATAAATTTCACAGTAGCGTATAGTAATGTATACATACTTTGATAATAAATTTACTTTGAACTTGCTTCTGTTTGATCTGGCCTATATACAACTCCAGACCCATGAATTTAGAGGCATTTAAGCATGGGCAATGGATGCCAGCATTGCCCAAGATGCCCAAACTCCAAGAATGAACTAGTAACACCCAAACGTCAACCAATGAGCCTTGCGCCTTTCATACAACAAAGTTCATAATTCTGTTACTCCAGTAAAGAGCTGCACCAGCAGCCTTATACTACAAGGTGCATTTGGTTGAGAGAACAGCAAAGGACACTGAGGGAGGTCAGAATATTATTCCCACTGTATCACCCTCTCTGGAACGGAAATAATGTCCACTGAGCTGCTCAACTTTCAGATACTTTATTTCAGGAGGCATATACTCACATCAGATAGACCTCAGAGAATCTGGCAGAGGCTGAGAGCATTATCTGAACAGCTTATCTAAGCCAGCATGGTTGAACAGGTAATCCATCACTGAGGTCAACACGAGATCCAAGAGTTTAAATAGCCCTTGCAAAATGCTGATTTTCCACCCAGACCAACATTTCCTGGCCCTCAATATGAGCCAGATTTCCAAGGCACAATTTATGAACACAAGTCACACAATTACAAAACAACCTGTTCTTGAACACAAGTCCTTTAAGTAGAAAGTCATTTTAAAGGAAACTATCACTCAGGTAGAAGCATTGAGGTTTCAAACTTTAATACAAAAGAAATCTGATTCCTCAACACGTACAAGAAAGATGAAAAAAGAAAACCGTCTACATGAAGAACGATAACAGAATACTTAGGAGAATGGCACTGAAATTACAGATGTCTCAAAAATCAATAGCTTCTGCAAGTGATTATACTGGAGACACAATTTATCTTGTAGGTTGCACCATAGTGGTCATTACAAAATGATGGCTGCAAAGCAGTCAAGACTGGGAATTTAATACAACAGGATTTGAAGTCTATAGAAAAGATAGGGGAAATGGTAGAAGAGAGGAATAGCCTAAGTGATTCATGGTGAAATAATTTCCATAACATACGATATAATGACAATTCAGCAGAACTTTACAGGAAAAGCAGCATACTGTTACAAGTTCAGTATTACAAAACCCAATGGATCTGCAAATATAAAGTTAAATCAAGAATATGTTATTTTTTCAGTTAAATAATCCAGAATTTGAACTGGTGTTAGCGTCAGTAACTCCAGACTTAGCAACTGCAAAAGGAGTTCAAAGGTCTCAGCTCAAAGTGGTAAAAGGGTAAACACAAAGACTGAGCAAGTACAAAGCAAAGGCAGAGTACTGTAAATGGGTGATCATGTGGAATGGCATAAGCTCAGATATCTAGAAGAGCCATTTCCAACAGTCATAATCTACATGCAATATGACGGTGTGTAGGCCATATCAGTTTACACGATGAGCTGCAGTTAATTAAAATAATAATGGTGTATGAACTTTTATCAAATACAAAATCATAAAATAATGAACTGAAGTTAATGTTTGAAGGGGTGAATCATGGATCTATTTCAACAATTTTACAGATTAAAGAAGGCTGACTTCCATGCATTGAGAAGAATGAGGCTTATATTTGGGGGAAAAGAAATTTCAGTAAAAACTTAAAGGTCCTCGCCAGGTTATGGAAGGGACCCATTCCTATGAACGGTTTATAACCCAGACATTACTCATGTCAGAGTAAATTGAATTCCCCCAAGGTAGAAGATGCCTGCAGCAGCCAGCAATTCTTTCCAGTTTCCAAAATATTTGTCCAGGATGTATGTAATCAACTGTTCATACGCTGGGGAGTTTCTGAACTCGGAAAAATACTATACTGTAGAATTAGTATGTACCCCTAAAACACTACTTAAAAATCACTGAATAAAACACTATTTGCTTAAAAAAAATCACAACGCACAGCTCTATACAAGGTACAAGAAAAAGCCAATAATATACAAAAACTAACAAATGGAACAAAGTGTAATTGCAGTAAAAAGAAATATGAAAAGAAACATGCAAGGGCTACGTAAGCAACATATTTTTGTTTCCAAGTACATCAGGTAACATTAGAAGATTAGCTGTAACCCATGTTCTTAAAGCTGACCAGAGAGCATGTATCAGCTTAGTTTAAACCAGTTTTGTAATTGATTTAGAATGAAGGACTACGTATGGATATGGTGATTACTTAAGGGTAGGATACGAGGAATCACTGGTGTGCTCATTACCAGGGTGAAGATAGAGAAAGGAAAAAAATAAACAAAAGGTGAATTGAGGTACTTATGGCCAAGGAGCGCAAGACCAAATCACAAAGTCCAAATTTGGACTTCAGTGTTTTGGGACGTTGCACTTGCAAAGCTGCTTATCTTGCTGTTGCCTACCTCATGAGGCAAACCAAGATTTTTTTACATCTGTTATCAAAAGCGAATTGATCAATTAGTTAGGAACCATAAGCCTGCCTACAAAATGCCCCTTTATTTACTGAATTGTTTTTTGGTCTTGCATTCCTTGACCTTAAGTATCCCACTTCACCTCCCCACTTTGGGAAGCAAGTTCAAGAAATGAAAGAATCAGCACTGTCAGATTCCTGGCCCGTTCCCAGGAATGGTCACCAACAGTGATTATTTCATTCTTTGATCTTGTTCCCCAAAGTGCAATACAGAACTCAGTCAATTTTCTGTAGATCCAAGAAACACAATTAACATGAATGACAACGCCAGACTGTTTTGCTGTTCAGCAGAACAATATTTAAGACTATTCTATGTCCTACCATAATCAATAATAAACTGTGTTTAGATACATACACTTTGCAAATATGGAGAAGTACAATATGGTGGATAACGAATGCGATTCTCTCCACACAGATCCATGAAAGACAGTGACCCTTTGTATTCCATTCACACTTTCTGCCTTGTCAACCACCAACAACGCATTTTTCTTTGTTTGGAATAGACTGCTCACTGAATGCACATCTTTGCAGAAACCTAACCAGATGAAATAAGATTATAAATCAGTAGTGCTTCACAACCTATTTAAAAACTGAATTGAATTCAGATTGTAAAATAAGTTCAAATTTCACATTAATTGGTTTGAATGTCCACCAGACTTTGCCCTGTTGCATTACAAGCTCTCTCTTGTGCCTTTCAATAGGCACACATTGTTTCTTGAAATTCACTGCAAGTCCATGTGACCTTCAGAGAAGCCAGTTAATAATGCATATTCACTGTTTTCTTCATAGTGGGGCAGAAAGATGACTGAAAATGGGTGGTGGCTGTTTCCAGATTGGATAAATAAACATTTGATTATTTACTTCATTACATACAATTACATTTGAGGGGATCTCTCTCTGTCTCATGGAGCATCAACTGCAGATCTTTCTCCATACTAACAATAACAACAACCTGTCCTTCACTTTCTAATTGTGTATTCAATAATGACAGGGTTGGTATTGGAATTGGCTCATTACTGTCATTACATATACTGGGATACAGTGAAAAGCTTGTCTTACATACTGTTCACACAATTCATTGATGTTCAACAAGGAGAAAACAATAATGCAGAAGAAAGTATATCAGCTACAGAGAAAGTGTAGTGCAGGTAAACAATAAGGCGCAAGCTGTAGATTATGAGGTCAAGAGTCTATTTTATCGTGTTAAAGAACCATTTAATAGTCTTCTGCTCGCAGGGTAGAAGCTTTCCTCGAGTCTAGTGGCACGTCTTATCCATTCTATCGCATTAAAATCTTTCTTGAGGAGGTGGGACAGTGGAACAGTAACGCTCCCCGACTTTGCCATATCCAACTTGCAACAGCTTTTGAGATTGATAACTAAGACTGCATTCAAATCGCACGCTCTTTAAAGCCACACTCTAAGTTTTCTTCATGACTCAGAATTCTGATGTTAGGATGCTTATTTTTAAATTTTGGAATATGAACATTATTAGCATGACCACAATTTATCTGATTAAGTACTAGAGGTGGGGAGGTTATGGTCAGGAAGCCACTTGAAAACACAACGGCAAATGTTTACAGTTGTGCTAATCTGTGTTTCAAGATTCTGGATCTGAATAATCATAATAGGTATAAGTTTATAGTCTTATTTAAGGAGTTTTTAAGTATAAGCTCAAAGCAATGATTTTACTCCGCTCATCAAGAAATGCATTAATGATATAATTATCATTAACTTTCATTTTCTCCAGTCCCAAAGCACCAACGTCAAAATTCTCTTTTTTTTTTAAACCGAAAGCCTCCTTTAGCTTCAGTTCTAGAAATCTCTCCAATCCCTTTTCAGATTCATTGTGACTCACACTTATCACAAATATTGGCTTCAGCCTTCAAACATTTGCACTCTAGAAACTCCAACATGAAAATCTGTTCTGCTAATGCTTTCCTTTCATGGTAATTTTTCTTAAGCCAAACTCCTCCATTATATTCAGATTACATTCAGATTTCCACCCCCCCCCCACCCCCCGGTATCTCCAACCGACTTCACAGCATTAAAAAAAATTACTATTTCAAATCATTACTCAAATTTAAAATTGCTGGAAGTCAACAGGGATCTGAAGAACACTGATGAACAGTCTCATACATCAATGGACATCTGAAAACACAAAATAATAATTTGGATGGAATAATCTTTTCAAAGACATACAAAACTCATTATGTCTAAGTGCACAATTAACTTAGATTTAATGTATCCTCCATATTTCACTAATAATGGAATAAATGTATTTGCAACCAATATAACTTTATAGATAATAAAGGAGTTGACCTTTTCAATAAGCACGTTTTTTAAATATTTAAATGGAAATAAAACCTTTTGTTTAATGATAGATTTGAAGTACCCAGCTCTCAGGGTTTATACAGGTATATACCAAAGTATCTTTTAAATAGATCAAAGAAAAAGTAAAATATTTTTGTCAGGCAGTTAAAAGCAATAAATGGTGTAATTTCATCAGCACTACAAGGGCATGAATATGCTAAATGCTACAATTGAAACACAACCAACTACATATTGCTATTAAACTGATGCATTTAATGCCAAAGGCCTGCCAAAATTCTGAGTATAATTTGAGGTTTTAAAATTACCAACAACAAACACAATTTAAGCCAAAGGTTGAGTGAGCACTGCCTGAAATTTCACTATAAATTATTAAGTCCATCTTTATAATGTTAATTATTTTTGCTAATCACAATGGCTATCTAATCACTATGAGGAGCATGTGGTTACCCCAAACGTACACGCCCATTCCAATATTTTTGATTTATGCATTTGAAAGTTGTCAACCCTTTTCTGATCCAAGCTTTGGCATTTGATAAGGTGACCCTTCTACTGCTTACAAACATTATTGCATTACTGTGATGCAGTTATTACAATAACATACTGTTAGACCAAAAAATGTACTAACTAAATTTTGAGTTTCATATTTTGCTCAAAAACACTTCAGCTCTCTTTTCAGATTTTAACATTTATGAACACAATTCTGATATCTAGAAGACATTTAGATAGGACAAAAAAGGAGAGCAAATACAGAGAAATTGAGCAGGTTTATTAGATTAAGAAATCAAGGGAAAACTGAAAGGTCAGTGAGTTTTATTTTTGAAATTTTACATTCGTAATCTCTCAAAATCTAAATCCACAAAAACAAACTAAAACTGGACATCACCAACAATGGCATTAAATGGTAATTATATTAGTTACATTTAAATGACAGAAAGCAGGTTTTACTATGATCTAGGGTGGAACTGCAGCAATTTCACACCATTCGTTGATGAAGTAGACAGTATTTCTGCGTTATAAATCCAATGCAGAATAGCCCAGGGAGAAACTTTTTAACAATACAACATGCCTGAGGGAGCTGCATCTTATGTATATAATGACAAGCATCATTACCTTCATTGTTATAGAGTGAAAATATTAGCCTGATATAGTTCAAAATTCAGACCATATTGTTTAACTGTGTCCCAATTATCTGCAATTTCAATTCCATGCTTAATATACCTTTTGGTACTTGGAGCAGGCTCAACATTTTTGGTCATTATTCTAATAGCTAAATGGCCAATAACTCATTTGAAAAGTGAAAATAATGTTATTGTATTAAAGTCCTGATGAGCTCGATTTCTTCCTGTAAAAAAAATGAGATGTTATCAACCAGATCATGAAAGAAATGGACAAGTTCAATAGTCACAGTCCCCCCCCCCCCCCCCCCCAAGTTTAGGGGAGTCAAAAAATAGAAGGGATAGGTTCAAGGTGAGAAAGGAAAGCTTTAAAAGGGACCTGAGTAGTAACGTTATTCCCACACACAGTAAGTGGTGCATATATGGAAAGAGTTGCCAGAGGAAGTGGTAGAGGGAGATACAATCATTTTGCAGACACACGAATAGGAAAAGATAATAGGGGTATAGGCCAAATACAGACAAATGGGTCCAGATCAATGAGGTGACTTGTCTGACTTGGTCAAATTGGGCTGTAGGACCCATTGCCATGCTGTATAATATGACTCTGCCCCTCAGAAACCGACACTATTTGTACTACCAAAACGGTCTAGGGTCAATTACTAAAAGTTCAACATTAACAGAGTTTACTTGGTGTGTCTAGGAAGGATTCTTGACACAATACGTAGACCAGGCCGACTAGGGGAGAGGCCATATTGGATCTGGTACTAGGCAAAGAACAGGTGACAGATCTCTTGGTGGGATAGGAGCAGATGGTAAAGTATGGTAAATTAGAGGGGGGCAAATTATTATGCTGTTGGGCAGGAACTTGGGAGCAAAGTTGGGAAAAGATGTATTCTGAGAAATGCACAACAGATATGTGGAGGTTGTTGAGGGAGCACTTCCGTGGGGTACTGGATAGATTTGTCCTGGATAGGGAAAGGATGGTAGGGTGAAGGGACCATAGTTGACATAGTTGACAAGAGATGTGGAACATCTAGTCAAAAGGAAACTTTTAGTCTGCAGATGACATGCAGGTTGGTTGAGTTGTACTAGTGTAGAAGGTTGTTGTAGGTTACAACAGAACGTTGACAAGATGCAAAGCTGGGCTGATAAGTGGTAAAAGGAGTTCAACCTAGATAACTATAACATGATTCACTTTCAAAAGAAGAATACCAGGTTAATGGAAATATTTCAAACAGTGCGGAGGAACAGAAGGATCTTGGGATCATTTAAAGTTGTCATGCAAGTTAACACTGCCATTAAAATGTATGATGTGCAGGCCTTCATTAGTTAGGGGACTGAGTTCAAAGCTCTAAAATAATGTTGTAGCTCTATAAAACCCCAGTTAGACCACACTGTGGACAATAGGTCCACAGCAGATACCATTTCATTGGCTCTTCACTCAAACCTGGAACACCTGGGCAGCAAAGATGCATAGATCAGGACGCTCTTTATCGACTGCAGCTGAGTATTTAATAGCATCATTCCCTCAAAACTGATCAACATAAGACAAAGGAGCAGAATTAGGCCATTCAGCCCATTGAGTCTGCTCCACCATTCTATCATGGCTGATCCATGATCCCACTCAACCCCATACATATGCTGACTCGCCATATCCTTTGATGCCCTGACCGACCAGGAAACAATCAACTTCCACCTTAAATATATACACAGATTTGACCTCCACCACAGTCAGTGGCAGAGCATTCTGCAGATTTACTACTGTTGGCTAAAAGAATTCCTTTTTAAATCTGTTCTAAAGGGTTGGACCTCAATTTTGAGGCTGGGCCCTCTGTTCTGGATATCCCCACCACAGGAAACATCCTCTCCACATCCACCCTATCTAGTGCTTTCAATATTCGGTTGGTTTCAAAGCGATCCCCCAACATTCTTCTTAATTCCAGTGAGAACAGGCCCAAAGCTGCCAAACACACCTCATATATTAACCCCTTCATTCTCAAAATCATCCTTGTGAACCTCCTCTGACTCTCTTCAATGACAACACATCCTTTCTGAGATATAGGGTCCAAAACTGTTGACAATGCTCCAAGTGCGGCCTGACTAGTGCCTATTAAAAGCTCAGCATTACCTCCCTGCTTTTATATACTATTCCTTTTGAAATAAATGACAACATTGTATTTGCCTACTTTATCACAGTCTCAACCTGTAAATTAATCTTCTGGGAGTCTTGCATGAGGACTCCCAAGTCCCTCTGCACATCTGATGTTTCAACCTTCTCCCCCATTTAGATAACAGTCCACACTATTGTTTCTTTTACCAAAATGCATTATCATACATTTCCCAACACTGTATTCCATCTGCCACTTTTTTGCCCATTCTTCCAATTTGTCTTAAGTCTTGCTGCAATCGCATTGTTTCCTTAGCACTACCTACCCCTCCACCTATCTTCGTGTCATCCACAAACTTTGCCACAAATCCATCAATTCCATCATCTAAATCACAGACAAACAATGTGAAAAGCAGCAGTCCCAGTACTAACCCAAGGAATACCACTAGTCACTGGCAGTCAACCAGAAAAGGCCCCTTTTATTCCTGCTCGCTGCCTGCTGACTGTCAGCCATTTCACTATCCATGCTTTCCAGTAACGGCACAGGATTTTACCTTGTTAAGTAACCTTATCAAAGCCTTCTAAAAATCTAAGTAAATGACAACCATTGCTTCTCCTTTGTCCACCCTGCTTGTCACTTCCTTGAAGAACTCCGAACAGATTTGTCAGGCAAGATTTCCCTTTACAGAAACCATGCTGACTTTGACTTATTTTATTAATCTCCAAGTACCTTGAAACTTCATACTTCATAATAGACTTCAAGGTTAACTGGTCTATAATATACTTTCTTTTACCTTCTTCCCTTCTTAGAGTGAAGTGACACCTGTAATCTTCCATTCCTACAGGACCAAGCCAGTCAGGTGACTCTTGAAAGAACATGACCAATACATCCGTCATCTCTTCAGCAACCTCTCTCAGGACTCTGGGATGTAGTTCATCTGGCCCAGGTGACTTACCCACCTTAAGAGCTTTGAGTCTGCCTAGCACTTTTTCTTTTGAAATAGCAATGACACTCACTCCTGCTCCCGAACAGTCACAGACCTCTAGTACACTGCCAGTGTCTTCCCTTGTAAGCCATCATTGCTTACTCCTGCCATTTGAGAACAACTTCTTCTGTGGGACACATCTACCCTGTGCCTTGTGAGCTATTCCCAGAAACTTCAACCATCTCTGCTCTGTCATCAGCCCCACCAATATCCTCCTCCAATCCTCCTGGGCAAGCTCCTCACTCATGCTTCTGTAATTCCCTTTATTTCATTGAAACGCAGATACATACATGCAAGTTATGCATCTCCCTCTCAAGACCTTGGCCTCAATACCTCATTGTGAATTAGATCCTCAATTTCCTCACTTGCAGACTTGTCAGCTCAGACTGGCAACAACATCTCCTCCACAATCTCCATCAGCACAGAAGCACCACAAGGCTATGTGGTTAGTATCCTGCTCTACTCACTTTACACTTCAGTATATTTATACCTATACACTGGCAGCTCCAATGCCATATTTAAATTTACTGATGACACCACTGTCCTTGGCGAAATCAAAAGTGGTGACAAATCAACATATAGGAGGGAGATTGAAAACCTGGCTGAGTGCTGCCATAACAAAAACCTGTCAATCAACGTTAGCAAGACAAAAGAGCTGATTTGAAGCTGAACTATAAATTCCTCAGTATTATAATCCTAAGAGGATCCGTCCTGGGCCCAGCATGCAAGTGCAATTACGAAGAACGCATGCAGCACCTCTACTTCCTTAGGAGTTTGCTATGATTCGGTATAACATCTAAAACTTTCACAAACTTCTACAGATGTGTGGTGGAGAGTATATTGACTGGTTGAATCACAGCCTGGTATGGAAACACCAATGCCCTTGAATGGAAAATCCTACAAAATGTTGTGGATACAGCCAATCCACCACGGTAAAACTCTGCACCATTGATTGCATCGACATGGAGCACTGTGGCAGGAAAGCAGCATTAATCATCAAGGATGTCCACTACCTCGACCATGTCTTCTTCTCGCTGCTGCTATCTAGAATGTGGTACAGTAGCCTCAGGACCAACACCATCACCAGTCAGGAATAGTTATCATCCTTCAACCACAAGGCTCTTGAATCAGAGGGGTTAACCTCACTCGCCCCATCACTGAACTGCTCCCCACAACCTATGGAACCACTTGCAAGGGCTTTTCATCTTATGTTCTCGATATGTATAGCTTATTTTCTTTTCCCTTTTGTATTTGCACATATTTGTGTCTTTCGCACGTTGGTTGTTTTTCCACCTTGCTGGGTGCAGTCTTTTACAGATTTTATTGTGTTTCTTGGATTTATTGAGTACACCCACAAGAAAATAAAGCTCAGGGTTGTATGTGGTGAGATATCTTTACTTTGATAATAAATTTACCTTGAACTTGAAATATTGTGTTCAACTTTGGCTGCCTTATTATAGGAAGGGTAAGCTTCAGAGACCACAGTACACAGGAGATTAACCAGATTGCTGCCTGGATTGGAGAATGTCTTCTGTGGATAAGTTGTGTGAGATGGGGCTTTTCTGTATGGAACTGAGAAGGATGAGAGGCAACTTGACAAAGGTGTACAAGAGCCATAGATTTAGTGGATAGCAGAGACTTTTTCCCACGATCGGAATGGCTGATAAAAGGGGACATAATCTTTAAAGGTGATTGGAGGAAAGGATTGGGGGTTTGTCAGAGTTAAGTTTTTTTTTCCCCACACATAGAAAGTGGAGGGTGCATGGAATGCGCAGCCAGCGGTGGTGATAGAAGCAGATACATTACAGACATTGAATAGGCACATGGATGATAGGAAAATGGAGGTCTCTGTGGGAGGGAAGAGTCAGGTTGATCTTAGAGTAGGTTAAAAAGCCAGCATAACATTGTGGGTTGAAGGGCCTATACTGTAATATGTTCTATTTTCCATGTAATATCCAGATCTGTGAAAGCGGAAAACCTGCCCATCCAACATTCTGAAGATTTTGACTTTCATCTTCATTCACCTTCTGCCATCAGAATATGACAAAGGAAAACAACTATCAGATATTATTTGGCAAATGCATGTTCAAACCTTGCTTAAATGCTGGGTAATCTATCAAAATTACTTGCATTCTCTTGTAAGATATACGAATAACCATTATTTTCCCCCCAAGAATAAATGCTTCTCTACATTATTTATTTATATAAATATATACACACACACACACACACACACAGTGTAATGTCTATGATGATTATATTGAGTGAAAAAATATACACCTTTCTATTTTGTTGAGTGTTGCGTTTTGATAAGTTATCAGAATATCCAATGAATGTAGAACCATCCAAAATGGAGAAATGAATTAGTACATACTTGCTGAAGTTGGTGTTGCCATCTTTCCAAATTTGCAGATGAGATTGGGTGGGAATGCAAACACAGGGGGAGATAAAGACAATTTGGGGGACGTAGACAATTTACTGAGTGGATGAGAACATGGCAGATGGAATATAATGTGAAAAATGAGGTAAACTAATCTAAATAAAACAAAAAGAATCGTCATTTTTTTAAAATGTTGTGCGATTTAAGTAGTGCATTGTTCAAAAGGATTTGGATGTGACTCAAGTCACTGGAAACCAAAATAAGTGCAATAATGATCCTTGTCAGCATAACTTCCCCTGGATCACTTGTTCCTTCAGCATTCCAAAGATATGCTTTCAATTTAATAAGGTACTGAAAGTGATCCATTTTGTAGAATGTGAACAAAGACTCATCAGTGAGTGAATGGTGATATGAAAGAAGTTCTGAGCTTTGATTTGAGCCATGGTGAACTCAGTTGACTGATAGGTGTCTTCTGTGCTGTAGTAAGTTAATGAATGATTACAAAGGGAAGTGATACATTAACCATTGTTACAAGAGGACTTGAATACAAGAATGGTGAAGCTTTACTATAAGTTACAAGGACACTTCCTCAACAGCAACCACATCTTGGATAAGGGCATCAAATCATTAACAAAATATATAAAGTTTCACCAAGAACAAACACAACTTATAGTAGTTGATTTGCTTCAAAGGACAGAGCATTTGCCACATGAGGAGCTATGCATAAATTAGGTATGCATTATCTGGAGTTTAGACAAGGGGTTGATATCTCACCCACAATTTCAAAGAAAATTCTCACACACCTTTATAGTTTGGATGGTGGGAACACGTTCTGTCTTATAAGTTTAGAAATAAAGACTGCTATTTCGGTAGTGTATTTAGGGTTGAAATGAGTAATGCCTTCACTCAGAGGGCAGTGAGTATTTGGGATTCTTTGCCTTAAGGCTAAGAAAGCTCAATTATCGAATTAATTCGGAATAGAGGTGGATAAATTTCTGTATTAGTGGATATAGGGATGGTGCAAGAAAATGATTTGCCTCATGGCCAGCCATGATATTGATGAATGGCAGAACACTTCAAAAGGCTGGAAAATACTCCTATTTCATAGAACACTGAACAGCACAGACCAGGAATATGCCTCTTGGCCCACAATGATGAGCCAAACTAATTAAATCAGTAATTAAATGCCTAACTGAACTGATCCCTTCTGTCAGTACAATGTTCATATCTCTTCATTCTCTGCACATTCATATGCTCATGGAAGAACCTCTTAAATGTTTCTGTGATATCTTCATCCATTACAGACCCTGGCAGATCATTTCAGCAACTCACTACTCTGTATTTTAAGTTTTAAAGATGCCTTGCACATCTCCTTTAAACTTAACCCCCTCCTCCTGGTATTAGACATTGAACTCAGGGGAAAAGATGTTTTTTTATGGTCAACATTGCTGTTCCCTAATGTATGGCCCTTGTTCATTATTACAATGAGTTGCAATATGACTTTCTTCTTAGGGCTCATTCTGTGTTAGTTTTTACAATGTATGTTGGAGAAAGAAACACCAACTTCAGCAAGTATGTACTAATTCATTTCTACATTTTGGATGGTTCTACATTCATTGGATATTCTGATAACTTATCAAAACGCAACACTCAACAAAATAGAAAGGTGTATATTTTTTCACTCAATATAATCATCATAGACATTACACTGTGTGTGTGTGTGTGTATATATATTTATATAAATAAATAATGTAGAAAAGCATTTATTCTTGGGGGGAAAATAATGGTTATTCGTATATCTTACAAGAGAATGCAAGTAATTTTGATAGACAGATTACCCAGCATTTAAGCAAGGTTTGAACATGCATTTGCCAAATAATATCTGATAGTTGTTTTCCTTTGTCATATTCTGATGTCAGAAGGTGGATGAAGATCTGGATAACATGATCTGAGCACACAACTTAATGAACTGCCCACTGAAATGATCCAGAAATCAGAAGTAATTACACACAATTATAATAGACCTTACTTATTAGGAAGTGGATTTGAACACAAAGTACACCCTGCCAAATAAATATTGCTAAATCTTGATTACTAATATCACCACCTGAAAGTTCCCTCCAAGTCACATAACTTCCTCACTTGGAAATGTAATGCCAATCTCAGGACTCCCTCAACAGCATTGTAAAACTACTTTTAGAAGTTCAAGGTGACAGCTTATCACAACCTTCTCAAAGGCAATCAAGTCTGTGCAACTCGGTTTGCCCACGTCTAGATTCTAAGATTAAGTGAAAGAAGAATCTGGAGGTTTATTCTAAATTTGGGAAGAGCTGATTGCCAGAACATTAAAAGGCAAGAAATGTTATGTTTTGTAACTCAAAAAAAAAACTAACGAAAAGAAAAACAAGGGAGTCTGGAATGCGTGTATGTTAGTTTTGTTTTACTTTAGTGAGGTGTGCACTTACGACGCAGTGGCATAATGACTTATGTCATTCACATACCATTACATATAGCCCATAATTAATTATGTAAACAAAATGCTTAATGAAATACATTAACAATATTACTCAAACATTTCTGAAATATTAAATATACAACAATAACCTGTCATTCAAGTACAGTAATCACATTTGCAACCAAAATTCACAAGTGCTTCCCTTATCAACTCTGGGATTCCATGCCACGGCAGATTAACACAAGCACACAGAAAAGAAAAATGGTCCTGAAAATTATGTGCATTGACTATTAAGCATTGAAGTTTCAAAATCAGGTCAAGGCAACATGCTAATTAGCCACTCCTCAGTCTACCTCAATAACAAAACAGCAGTAACAAAATTAAGGACAGGAAACAAACTCAGGGACAGGGAACTTCAAGGATCCCTCAGCTGCAGTAATGGCAATGGTGCTGATAAAGATTGAAGGGCATTAATTGCTGGAACATGTCTGCTGTACTCCTTGAAAGAACCACACAAAAGAAAATTCTACTTGAACTTGTCCAGCTGAACAGAGATGCATCTCTTCACAATGATACAAGTTGAAACATAACAGGGCAGAAGATCCCATCCTCACGGTGAAGCCACTGTGTTGCTGATTATCATATTAATTGGATTAGGCTCCACACAGAATTAATAATTCACATCTAGGCTTCCAAATCTATGTCAAAAACAAATATTTATGCTTACATAATTCATAGTTCAGGACAGATAATTTTGCTTCACTTTATTTCTATCAAGAGTGGAAACATTATGTATGATAAAGTATAAAATTAATTGTCTGCCTGGTGAGGCTACAATACATGCAGGAGAAACAGCAGCAACAGTGCAAAACAGGCAGCGTTAATTAACAGAAAACTCTGCAGTCTGCACAATGCAATAATGTGTGGTGATGGATAACTGAGCAACAAACAGGGCGAAAAGACATCACGTACGTCCTTCTCCACAAACATTTGCAAACACATTTCTTCAAGTGAGTATGTTTCAGATTGTTCCTAAATCCATCATCATAAAAGCCAACTGAATTCATTTCTGATAACAAGGATAGATCACTTTCAGTAGAGAGCAAATGTTTAGCTCCACATCCAGGATAAAATCTTAAAATGTTGTGCTCTACAACTTGTGGTACGTCCAGCTAACCAATTCAGTAGAAATATAATGCTGACATCTCTTAGAGCGGAAACTGGATTTGTTGACAGAAGCAAATCCAGGACAAATCAAATCTGACCAATTGGCTGCTATTGCTGGTATCAATGTGGTCTTAAGATGAAAAATAATATTGATCAGTGCTTACCTACTAACATATTACTTTTTGCTGCTCAGTTTAGGTTCCACCTAAACAACTCGGTAGCCAAACGCATTATTGTAGTTTGTCTAATGATGAAAAAGGAGCTGAAGTCCAACAAATAAGTTGTGACTGACCGCTTCTGGAGCTTACAACATCCTTTGACCAAATGCATCATTTGAAATTCTTGTAAAGTCGCTGACAAGATGAATCAGTAGGAAAGCTCGCAAGTGGCTGGACTTCTACTGAGATGTAAGGAACCTAATTCTTTTTGAAGACTAACCTCAACTCTAGGACATCAGTACAGAAGTTCTAATGTTGACGTCATCCAGTGATCTTCCGTCCATCAGCAAGGACAGAAGGAGAGTTCACTGACAATTGCACAACGTTCATTTTCAGCAAATTCCATAGTTAATGGAGCAGTCTATTTGCAGAAGCAGTAATATTGACACAACATCGAGGAAAAAGCTGCAAATTGACAGATATCACTAAAGTACAAGGCAAAAAGCATTTGTAATGAAAGGAGTTTAACCACCTTTAAGAATTGACCATCGTAAAATTCTCCACCAAAATCATTTTAGATGTAATCAATTGGATAAACCACAAGAAACACTGCAGCTAAAATAGTAAATCACAGGCAGGATATTCTGCAGCTCCCTAAGGCACAGAGCTCTGGACCATCAGTGAGGCATGCCAAGGAAAGGTTAAAGTACTCTTCATTTTTTGGGTAGGAACAGCTTCATTACTTACAAGGTCAAAGTAGCCCACCTATTTAGTACCTCATCTACCACCATATATACTCATTCTTCATCACTGGTGCACCATGGTGATGTCATTCAAAATCCAGAACATGCATAGCAGTGATGGTGAGAAATTATTTTATAAATTTAAGAGGGAAGGGCTTAATGGAATTAATATCTTGTAAAGTATTCATATATTAAAGGACATCTGTACTTCTGAGTAACTGTGCAAATCACATAGCTAGGAAATAATAAAGCCATTACTTCAGCATTACTCGTTAAAATCTTGAACTGCCTACCCAACAACAGTGAATTTGCTTGTCCCAAGAACTGCATGGGTCAAAGTGGCTCATCACCTTCTTTAAGTACAGCAGTGTTGGACTTCCAGTGATGCTTACAGATACCCCTGCTGTGCATTCCATGGAGGCGATTCAAGACAATCCCTTGAACCATCACAATTTAAAATACCTAGGCACAAATGACATAGGAAGTACTTCTTTTTCAAGTTACTGGCAACAGGATCTAAACATGTCAGTGCAGGAAGCTTTATAATCTAAAAAGGGCTCTCCAATGATCATATCTCGAAAGTTCAGTAGATTTCAGGTAACTTCAACACATCAGGACAAGTAACTTTTGGATCAATGAAGCAGCTGTCCCAACTAGCTGAAGTTTCATGGAAACCATTAAAAAGGTACAAAAAAGACAAACTATCATTTAACTTGGTAACAAACTACGTACTTAAATACAGAACAAATTACAACACTACCAATATTATGACTGCACTATAAAACTGTGTATTAGTTCCCAATAATTATTGACAGAAGAATTCTTCCAGTGCACAATGCTGTGTTCTTTTGAAAAAGATCATGGGGATATCTTGTGCAAATAATGAATTGCCTTTATTCCCTTTATGCATGTAGTGTCAATCCTTTAAATTCAAAATAAAAAAAACAAAATTATCAAAAATCACTGCTTTTTAGACTACAAGACACAGAGCAGAATTAGGCCTTTCAGACCATTGAGTCTGCTATGCCATTTCAGCATGGATAATGCATTTCCCTCTAAACCCCATTCTCCTGCCTTCTCCCTGTAACCGTTCACACCCTGACTATTCAAGAACCTATCAACCGCCACCTTAAATACACCCAATGACTTGGCCTCCATAGCCACCTTTGGCAATGAAGTTCACAGACCTAGCACGCTGTGGCTAAAAGGAATTCCTCCTCATCTTCATTCTAAATAGACATCCCTCTATTCTGAGTCTGTGCCCTCTGGTCCTAGACTTCCCCACCACAGGGAACACATCCACAATACAAGGTTTTCAATATTCCATAGGATTCAAGGACCCCCTCCCATTTTTGTAAACTCCAGCGAGTACAAGCCCAGAGCTATCAATCACGCCTTATACAATAAGCCTTTCATTCCTAGAATCATTCTCGTGAATCTGAACTCTCTCCAATATCCTCTCTTAAATAAGGGGCCCCAAACTGCTCACAATACTCCAGATGAGGCCTCATCAATGACTTATAAAGACTCAGCATTACATCCTTGCTTTTATATTCAAGTCCTTCCCAAATAAATGCCAACATTGCATTTGCCTTCTTTACCACTAAATCAACCTGCCAATTAACCTTTAAGGAATCCCTTTGTACCTCGGGTGTTTGAATTTTCTCCCCATTTAGAAAATAGTCTATGCTTTTACTCCTTCTACCAAAGTACATGACCATACACTTTCTGACACTGTATTCCATCTGCCACTGCTTTGCCCATTCTTCTAATCTGTCTAATCCCTTCTGCAGCCTCCCTGCTTCCTCAACACTGCCTGTCCCTCCACCTACCTTCGTATCATCTGCAAACCTGGCCACAAAGCCATTAATTCCTTCATCCAAATCACTGGCATACAACACAAATAGAAGCAGCGTTTATTGGACCAGATGGGTAACATAATACAAGCTCGCACAATTGATGCTATTTAAAATCTGTTCACTCGTAGCTCAGTGTAGAATCTAGCAGTCACAGGAGTACATATGACTAGTTAGAAGCTGTTCAGCAACAGTCTCCTGCTCCAATTAAGTGGTCCAAATAAATGAAGGGAATCCTGTCTATTTTCTTGTTCCACTTTTGTTCTGTAAAAGTTGTCCCAACTTTTACATCTGCCCCATGAACAATGAGCCTATTAACCGGAATCCATTAAAGATTCCCAGGCTTAGATTTGAAAATCCCTAGGGGTTTTTAACCTGCTGCCTGAAGGCTGCGACGGGGGGGGGGGGGGGGGGGGGGGGGGGGGGGGGAGGGGGTGGGGGGTGTTGCTGTTGGAATCAAATGCTTGAGGCAGTTCAGAAAGTGGTTAAGAGGAGTAAATCACTCTCCTATTGTAAATGAGATTGAAAGGACTCCCTTAATCTTCCCATTGCTGTACTAGGTATAAATGAACCAACGGGCTGTCTTAGGGGGGGAGGGAGGGGGGGGGAGAGAGAGGGAGAGAGGGGGAGAGGGGGAGAGGGGGAGGGGGAGGGGGAGGGGGAGGGGGAGGGGGAGAGGGAGAGGGAGAGGGAGAGGGAGAGGGAGAGGGAGAGGGAGAGGGAGAGGGAGAGGGAGAGGGAGAGGGAGAGGGAGAGGGAGAGGGAGAGGGAGAGGGAGAGGGAGAGGGAGAGGGAGAGGGAGAGGGAGAGGGAGAGGGAGAGGGAGAGAGGGAGAGGGAGAGGGAGAGGGAGAGGGAGAGGGAGAGGGAGAGGGAGAGGGAGAGGGAGAGGGAGAGGGAGAGGGAGAGGGAGAGGGAGAGGGAGAGGGAGAGGGAGAGGGAGAGAGAGAGAGAGAGAGAGAGATATATAGATACTTTATTCATCCCCATGGGGAAATTCAACATTTTTTCCAATGTCCCATACACTTGTTGTAGCAAAAACTCATTACATACAATACTTAACTCAGTAATAATATGATATGCATCTAAATCACTAACTCAAAAAGCATTAATAATAGCTATAAAAAAAAAGTTCTTAAGTCCTGGCAGTTGAATTGTAAAGCCTAATGGCACTGGGGAGTATTGACCTCTTCATCCTGTCTGAGGAGCATTGCATCGACAGTAACCTGTCGCTGAAACAGCTTCTCTGTCTCTGGATGGTGCTATGTAGAGGATGTTCAGGGTTTTCCATAATTGACCGTAGCCTCCTCAGCGCCCTTCGCTCAGCTACCGATGTTAAACTCTCCAGTACTTTGCCCATGACAGAGCCCGCCTTCCTTATCAGCTTATTAAGACGTGAGGCGTCCTTCTTCTTAATGCTTCCTCCCCAACACGCCACCACAAAGAAGAGGGCGCTCTCAACAACTGACCTATAGAACATCTTCAGCATCTCACTGCAGACATTGAATGACGCCAACCTTCTAAGGAAGTACAGTCGACTCTGTGCCTTCCTGCACAAGGCATCTGTGTTGGCAGTCCAGTCTAGCTTCTCGTCCAACTGTACTCCCAGATACTTGTAGTTTATTACTTAATCACTGAAATTAAACACATTAACACAGGAGCTTTGTGTACGTTGTTACGAACCCCGTAACTGGGTCACTTACCAGCAAAGATAGAGAGGTCCGCTGAAGTCTGATGGTACTATTTTTAAAAGTTTTTATTTATAAAGGGGCACAAAAGTAAGGTTAATACAAACATTCAGATAATATACGTCGTCAATACTCAATCTAAAGCGCGGGTATAGTAATAATCAACAATAAGAAGTAGCTCTATCGTTTGTCTAGGGGTAAAACTATTGTCCGATGGAAATATCAAAGTCTCGGAAGTTCATACAGGCTTTTAGCCTTTCAGGGACCGCTGGGGTCTCACATGTTGGAAAGAGAAAATAAACTTGCCAGCCTTTTGGACTCAACTCATTGAATCGGGAACGTGGGTTCCCCGTTGTCATTTTGAAGTCTTTTTCAGGGTTATCAGCCACTCGTTCCCCAAGCTAGGGGAACCGAATCACACATGGCTCCCGAACAGCTTCCCGTCCTCACGGGAGCGATGAGCGATGGTCTCTCCTTCTGGTGCGTCGCTGGGGTACTGCCTCCTGGCATCCCCTTTTATCGTGACTGGCAGATTTGTAGATGTCAATCAAGGTAGGGTGATACAATCCCCACCCCACATTGCCCGAGGGTGTCCATGTCCCTGAGAGCTGGTACATAGTATAAAGTCGCAATTCACACTAGTGTCTCTAAGAACAATGGTCAACTCCGTTGCATTGTCTCTCACTTCCTGGGCCCAAGACCCGAATTAATAGCGATCTTGCGATTCTCAGGAAGGAGGGGGCTGGTCCCGCACCCTTCGGCCCCTCAGAGCTGTGGTACATTCATAACAACATAAATCTGCTAACGTAACTAGACTTGAAAAGTGTAACTTATATGCTCAAGCATCAGGGAAAAAAGTGCAATGTAGGGACAAAATCTTTGCTTTTTTATTTTATGGAGATCAAAATTAAATTGGGCTTTTGAATCATCCAATTGGATAAAGGAGCAAATTTGGAAAACCAATAATGTAAACGGGCATATTATCATACAATAGTACTTGTAAGAAATGAAATCAAACTAGCTGAAAGAGCCCATCTCATGAATTTATACTTTTAATGATAGTCCAGAACACTTATGACAAACTGCATGTATTGAATACAAAGCACAGAATTGAAAGCAGTGCTTGAAATTATTTTGATTAATACCAGAGTGAAGATTACTTTTAACTAGGCAAGGGTGATCACTACAGGAAGAGGATAAAATGGGTAGCAATGGACAGGAGACAAAAAATATGAAATATGCTTCTGTTATTACATTTTGCAAACATATTAGTTACTAAGATTTATCAGATATATATGAATAGGAATAGGCCCTTCAGTACCTCAAAATGGATTGGCCAATACTGTATATAATATCATGGTCATCTCATACTTAACCCTTTGATCATCTCCACTCCAAACCATCAGGCCACTGTCTCCCACACCATTACTAACCTCATCAAATCTGAAGATCTCCCATCCACTGCCACCAAACTTTCCAAACTTATAAATTCCCTTACCCTGCACTGCTTGTTTCTACGTCCTACCCAAGATCCACAAACCTGACTGTTGGGCTTGGCCCATTATCTTTCCCTGCTTCTGCCCACTGAACTCATGTCTGCATACATCGACGCCATTCTATTCCCCTTTGTTCAGTCCCTTCCCACCTACATCCGTGACACTTCACACATAATCAATCACAACAACTTTCAGTTCCTTGGCCCTGACCACCTCATTTTCACCATGGTTCTCTAGACTCTATTCATCCCATAAAGGTCATGTCAAATCGTTTTGGTTCTTTCTCAAAAGACCCAAACAGTTACCCTCCACCAACACCCTCCTGCACCTGGCAGAACTGGTCCTAATCCTCAACAAATTCTCCTTCAGCTCGCCCCATTTTCTCCAAACTCAAGGGGTAGCCATGGGCACTTGAATGGGTCCCAGCTACGATGCATTTTTATTGGCTATGTGAACAGTCCATGTTCCAGGCCTCCATGGCATGGCAATCCTCCCCAACTCTTTCTGTGCAACATTGATGATTGTATTGGTGCTATTTCATGCACCCTCCCTGGGCAAAGTAAGCTTTGAATCTTTGAACTTTGAAGCTTCTAGCCTGCCCTTAAATTCACTTGGTCTATTTTTGAAACCCCTCTTCCCTTACTCAGTCTCTGGAGACAAACTGTTAATCGACATCTTTTATAAACCTACTGATTCTCATGGCTATTGACTATACTTCTTTCTACCCTGTCTCCTATAAAAAAAGCTATTTCCATTTTCTCATTTTCTTTGTCTATGTCACATCTATTCACAGGATGAGGCTTTCCTTGTCTTCCTCCTTCAAAGGAGCGGGTTTCCCTTCCTCCAACATTTATGCTGCACTCACCAGCACCTCTTCCATTTCCTGAACATCCACACTCACTCCATCTACCCGCCACCTTAACAGGGATGGAGTTCCTCTCATCCTCACCTATCACCCCATGAGTTTCGCATCCAACACATTATTCTCTGTAACTTCCACCATCTTCAACTGGATTCTACCACCAAACACATCTTAACTTCTTTCTTCCCACCCCCCCCCCCCAACACACTCTCCAGAGGAATCACTCCCATTGTGATTCCCTTGTCCATTCGTCCCTCCACACTAAACTCCTTTCTGGCACTGCTCCCTACGAGTTCAAGATGTGTAACACTTGCTCATTAACCTTCTCCCTCAACTCCCTTCAGGGCTGTAAACAGTCCTTCTAGGCGAGGTAACACTTCACTTGCAAATCTATTGAGGTTATCAATTGTATCTGCTGCTCCCGAGGCAGCATCTTCTACATTGATGAGACCCGACATAAATTGGAGTAGCGCTTTATCAAGCATCTCCACTCCATCCGCCAAAAGTGGAATTTCCCTGTGATGAAGTATTTTAATTCCTATCTCCATTCCAGCATGGTGGTCCATGGGGCCCTCTTCTGCCATTATGAGGCCACTCTCAGGGTAGAGGAGCAACACTTAATATTCTGTCTAGGCCATCTCCAACCTGATGACGTGAATATAGATTTCCCTTACAGCTTTTTTTAAAACTTTTTTTTAAAATTTCCCCCTCCCCATTTCTCTTCTTCTATTCCCCACTCTGGCCTCTGATCTCTTCTCCTCACCTGCCTATCACCTCCCCCGATGCCCCTTCTCTTTGCTGCATGGTCCACTCTCTTCTTTCAGATTCCTTCTTCTCCAGCTTCATCTCTTCCACCCATCTGGCTCCACCCAGTACATTCTATCTTGTCCTCCCGCCATCATTTTATTCTGGCATCTTCCCACTTCCTTTCCAGTCCCAACAAAAGATCCTGGCATGAAACGTCAACTATTTATCCATTTTCATAGATGCTCAAACATTTTGTGTGCTTCCACTTTAAATGTTTACATATCTCTGTGCACCCAAATTTCTCAACTTCAAGCCAGAAAGTACCCAATCAACTTGACGTATTAAATACAATGGATGACATCAATTTACCTACATTTTCTTTGCCTACTTCACAAGATGGGATCAGTCTGCGAGGGAATAATTCAGAACTCCCAGAGACTGAAAGCTGAAGATCAGCATGACAAAGTGTTACGAATGTGACGCAACTCTGAGGGGCCGAAGGGTACAAAGTATCCTTTGTGAGAATCGCAAGATCACTATTAATTCAGGTCTGGGACCCAGGAAATGAGAGAGAGACGTCCAGAATACACAAGGTTTAGAATGTGTCCTGACCTCAGCGAAACGGAACCGCTGATAACGGCTATTGTCTCTTGGAGACAATTGTGTATTGAGTGCTGTACTATTCATTGAAACCCCTCAGAGGACAACCAGAGTGGGCTGGTTGAGGGACTGCATCATCCCAACCTGACTGACATCTGAGACCCCGTGAGTAAGGATAAAAGAGGGTCTGGGGAACAACCCCTTTAGACGCACCAGGAGAAACGCTAGAGATCCCGTGACAGCATTTAATAGCGACAGTTAGTGAGGGGCTCGTGTGCGTTCTCCCTTGCCTGGGTTGGTGGGCTCACCACAGAAGAACGGTTTAGCTAAAGGAGAGGCCACAAGTGAACGGCCACACCAACGAGACTCTGACGGATCGAAATCATAAAAGGAAAGTCGGCAGGTTTTTTTGCAAAATCTCTCTCTCTCCATTACAAACACAGCGGTCCCCAATGGCTGCAGCCTGCATGAACTGAGTGAACTTTATATTTCCATCGGACAATACATTATCCCCTAGACAACGATAGAGCTTATTTCTTATTGATTATTATTATACCCGCACTTTTAGATTTAGTATTGATGACGTATATTATCTGTATGTTTGCATTGATATTATTTTTGTGTATTTTTACTAATAAATACTGTTAAAAATAGTATCATCAGACTTCAACGGACGTCTCTATCTTTGCTGGTAAGTGACCCAGTTACGGGGTTCGTAACAACGTGGGGCCTCGTCTCGAGATTTGATACCAAATTGGAGGGCCAGTAAATCGGGCTTTTAAGTCCAAACTTAGATCTGGTTGTGCGGGTAACCAGACAGGAAACCAGCAAAGATGGACGTAGACGAATTTATAAAAAACCTGACTCTGGAGGCGCTAGAGGCTGCCACAAAGTCGGACTTGATAAATATTGCGAAAGGACTAAACCTCGCAGAGGTGAGGTTGTCAATGAAAAAGCGGGAGGTGCGGAGGGCCATAACTCAGTATTATATTGTGAAGAATGTGTTTTCGGCTGAGGTATTGGAAAATATCCCTGAAAAGGTACCAGCTAGTGGGACGGCTCAGTTAGAGTTGGAGAAATTAAGGTTGGAACATGAAATTCAGTTAAAACAGCTGGAAGCAGCTGAAAAAGAGAAGGAAAGGGCTGAAAAAGAGAAGGAAAGAGCTGAGAACCAAAGGGAGAAGGAGAAACAGAGGCAACATGAGATGGACCTGGAGAAGTTAAGGCAAGAGCGAAGAGCTCAAGGGTCCGACCGAGAGGAGAGATTTAATGTTAGTAGGGAGTTCAGGTTAGCACCTCCGTTCGAGGAGACGGATGTTGATAGTTATTTCTTGCATTTTGAAAAGGTGGCAGTGAGTCAGAAGTGGCCCAAAGATCAGTGGGTGGCGTTGTTACAAAGTGTGTTAAAAGGGAAGGCTCAATGGGCATATGCGGCGTTGTCCATGGAGGAGGAGGAGTCTGAGAATTATGAGAAAGTAAAGGAGGCCATTCTTCAGACCTATGAACTGGTACCTGAAGCGTATAGACAAAAGTTCAGAAATTTAAAGAACGGGTGGAATCAGACGTATGCAGAGTTTGCCTATGAGAAGGGTGTGCTCTTGGATCGCTGGTGTGCAGCAGAAATGGTGGAAGAGGATTTTTGGTGTCTCAGGGAGTTAATTCTGATTGAGGAATTTAAAGGTTGTGTTTCGGATGATATCCGGATGTATTTGAACGAGAAGCCGAATAAGTCCATATCCAAATTTGCTACGTTTGCAGATGAATATGCCCTAACCCACAAGACAAAGTTTTCCTCGAATAAGAGTTACCAGTAAGACCGTGAGAATGGTAGAGAAAGCCCGCCGGCTGAGGCAGAGATCCAGCCAGGAGCTAGTGGTAAAATTAAGGAGGAGGAAAGGCAAGATGGCAGGAGAGGTCCTGGCTTGACCTGTTTTAATTGTGGAAAGGTGGGTCATATTGCATCTAAGTGCCTTGCTCTGAGGAAGGAGGTAGGAAAAGGGAGAGCAGCAGTCCCTACAGGATGTATTGTGGTGATCAGTAAATCGACGAGGAAGCCCCAGGTAGACAGAATACGAGAGGGGTCTGAGAAATTAATTTCAGAAGGAACCATGTCTGTGAAAGAGGGAGACACACCAATTCCAGTGCGGATCTGGAGAGACACTGGAGCTGAGCTGTCATTGATTCGCAGTACGGTACTAGATTTTGGTCACGAGACTGGAGAGGTAGCTTTGAGAGGCATAGGAAAAGGGACAGAAGCTGTGCCCTTGCATAGGATCATTATAAATTGTGAGCTGGTATCTGGACCAGTTGAAATAGGGGTGCGATCAGAATTTCCTAGAACTGACGTAGACATCCTTCTGGGTAACGATTTAGCTGGTGGTGACGTTTGGTCGGCCATGGAGCTGACGAGCCAGCTTGTAAGTGTTGAGGTCCCACCCCTAGATTCAAAGATCTATCCCGCATGCATGACCACTCGCAGCATGTCGAGAAAGGCAGCTGAGAAAGAGGCCAGTATCGACTTAGCCAAGACGTTTTTACCAACCCTGTACCAAGAGGGTTTAGAGGGTGGTAAAACGGAGAATAGGGAGGTGAAAGAGAGTAAGGGAAAGGAGGAAGACCTGCCCTTAGCCAGGAGGAAATTTATAGAGGCACAGAGTAAAAATGAGAAACAGATAAGTCTGTTAGAAGGTCCAGGGTTGGACATGGATGATCTGTCTGGTTTGACAGAAATGTTTGAAGAAGTTGAAAATTCTAAAGGGGTTCCCGGTAATGAAGTGAGGGTAGTCCTAGATGAAAAGGATGCCATTACCTTGAAGAAGTCTGCTGGGTTGGCAGATGAGGTTGTTTCAGCCCGCAGGGTTGAGTGTACTCCGGAAGGGAGTTGCCCAGAGAGTAACTGGGAGTATCAGGGGAACTTAGAATTTGAAAAGGGTACGGGTATTGAAAGCCTGGAAGAGGCAGATGTCCCGTTTGAATGTGTTCAAGATGTGGATGCACGTGGTACTGAACCTAGTAATGGAACTCAGAAAAAGTCTGAGGTATTTGATTCAGTTGAAAAGGAATGCAGTCCTTGTGGGTCAGATGGACTTGGTTCAGTGAAGAAAGGGTTAACCTTGGTACTAGTTGAAAGGGAGAATTCCCAGTTGTTTCTGTTCGAAGGTGTGTTAAAAGTTAGTGAGGAGATAAAAGGTGGTGATGTGAATCTTATTATTGAAGGAAAAGGGAAAAGTGTAGTTCCTAAATTGAATGAAGAAAATTTAAAGTCTGGATTGATGTCAGAAGCAGTAACCAGGCTAAAGGAACAATGGCTTGGTAACACGGTGCCTGCGAATCAATTACAGGTTGATTTGGAATGTAAAGGTGCCCCACACGCTATTGTTATTCAAGAGTGTGCTGTGAAGAGGCAGAATTTGAAATGCTGTTTGGACAAAGAGGGATCGCTTGCAGATCTTAAATTGAAAACTAATAGAATGAAGGGTCCTGAAGATAAAACTAACGACTTGCTTAAAAATAAAGAATTGTGTGGAGATTCAGCCAATGGACTACGTTTGGAAAACATTGTTGATAAAATAGCTCCTATGAAAGGAGCATGCAAAAGCCTATTCCCCACTGGTATACAAGCTAACCACATGGGAGTTAACTGGAAAAGGGGCAAGGGTTGACGGGATGTCACTTTAAATTACAGGATCCGGTTTTAAGGGATTTCGACAAAGCATGTAGCTAATAAAGACAACCCCATGGAAGATTGACTGTTAAGTTTGAAAGTAAAATAAAGATTAGTGTTTGCATGAACTTTTGTAGTATACACGTAAGCTAAGATAACAACTCTTTAGTTTTTGTTTGCTGAAGAAAAGGAATAAAAATAGGTGGTTATTAAATTGGAGTCTGATGCTACAAGAATTTATTAAGGTACAAGATATTAAGATATTAAAGGAAGTGACAATGTAATCGCTAACTGTTTAGATGCTGAATTGAATGCATAACTGTATTACTCACTCTGTAGTGAAAAAACACTCTTTTGTATTGTGTTAGATTCTGAAATCCCGTAAGACTCTGTATTAATTAATTTTTACCTGTGGTAAAAATCTTAGAAGGAAGGGGGTGTTGCGATTGTGACGCAACTCTGAGGGGCCGAAGGGTACAAAGTCGCCCCCTCCTTTGTGAGAATCGCAAGATCACTATTAATTCGGGTCTGGGACCAGGAAATGAGAGAGAGACGTCCAGAATACACAAGGTTTAGAATGTGTCCTGACCTCAGCGAAACGGAACCGCTGATAACGGCCATTGTCTCTTGGAGACGGAATTGTGTATTGAGTGCTGTACTATTCATTGAAACCCCTCAGGGGACAACCAGAGTGGGCTGGTTGAGGGATTGCATCATCCCAACCTGATTGACATCTGAGACCCCGTGAGTAAGGATAAAAGAGGGTCTGGGGAACAACCTCTTTAGACGCACCAGGAGAAATGCTAGAGATCCCATGACAGCGTTTAATAGCGACAGCCGGTGGGGGGCTTGTGTGCGTCCTCCCTTGCCTGGGTTGGCGGGCTCACCACGGAAGAATGGTTTAGCTAAAGGAGAGGCCACAAGTGAACGGCCACACCAACGAGACTCTGACGGATCGAAATTATAAAAGGAAAGTCGGCAAGTTTTTTTCCAGAATCTCTCTCTCTCTCTCCAACCATTGCAAACACAGCGGTCCCCAAAGGCTGCAGCCTGCATGAACTGAGTGAACTTTATATTTCCATCGGACAATACTTTATCCCCTAGACAACGATAGAGCTTATTTCTTATTGATTATTATTATACCCGCACTTTTAGATTTAGTATTGATGACGTATATTATCTGTATATTTGCATTGATATTATTTTTGTGTATTTTTACTAATAAATACTGTTAAAAATAGTATCATCAGACTTCGACGGACGTCTCTATCTTTGCTGGTAAGTGACCCGGTTACGGGGTTTGTAACAAAAGAAACGGGAAGATAATGACCCACCTTTGACTACAAAGTGACTCAATTATAAAGCAATCATTAAAAACGGTTAAAGATTAGCTTTGTCTGTCACATACATAGAAACATTGAAACCTGAAGTGAAAGGCATAGCTAGTGCCTAAAGATGTGCTGGGGGCAGTATGCAAGTGTCACCATGCTACCTGTATCAATAACATATCTACCGGTATTCATCTTTGGACTGTGGGAGGAAACTGAAGCACCCAGAGGAGGCCCGCTTGATCACTTGGAGAACATACAAGTTCCTTGCAGATAGTGGTGGGAACTGAACCTCAGTCAATGATGCTGCAAAGTGTTAAGCTAACTGCTATGCTACTGTGAATTAGTTACTGTGAACTAGTCACTGAGAGCCAGTGACAATGTAAGATCAGGTAACAATGAAGGGTTTTACAACATTATTGATGTCACATGACAAAGACAGCCAGAACCTGAGGAAACCGAGAAAAAATATTTAGAGCTACACATACTAAATGCCGGAACTCAGCAAGTAGGGCAACATCTATGAAAATGAATGAACAGTCGACACTTCGGGCCAAGGTGAATGGGCAGGTGTGGCACTTTTGCCACTTGCAGGGATAAGTGTCCGGAGCGAGATTAGTAGGGAAGGATGAATGGACAAGGGATGCACGGAAGGAACAATCCCTGTGCGAGGGGAAGGGTCCTGTTGAAGATGATAGAAGTTACGGAGAATGATGTGTTGGATGTGTAGGCTCATGAGGTGGTAGGCGAGGACAAGGGGAACTTTAAGGCTGTGGGAAGATGGAGTGAAAGTGAATGTCTGGGAAATGGAGGAGAATGCATGTGAGGGCAGTATCAATGATGAAGGAAGAGAAGCTCCATTCTCTAAAGGACGAGGACAACTATTATGTCTTGGAAAAGAAAGCCTTGTCCAGGGAACAGGTGCAGTAGAGACGAAGGAATTGATAAAAGGAAATTACATTTTTACAGGAGACAGATTGGGAAGAGATATAGTCAAGATAGCCATGGGAATCAGTAGGTTTATAAACGATGTTGGTAGACACTGTGCTAAACATCCACTCTTGCCTTGATGATTTCAATCTTCCTCAGCACTTTAATTCACATGATTAGCGAGAAATGGAATTGATCATGGGCTTGTGCCCTGTCTCCAGTCCACACACTTTGCTCAAACATCATGGAACCTTCTTGGAGACAGCGAAGCATTAGATCACTCAAATGGCCTGAAAACGCACCACCAAAATGTAGACCATAGGCTCCAACAGTAGCAGAACCACATTTGAAAGAAAAAGGCATAAGTGGAATAAGTAGTTTCATGAACCATCTGCGGGACGTCACCCTTGATTGCGTTGTTTGCTGGCGTCATCTTCTTCTGGAAGATGTAGTAGTAGTAGGAAGAGGCAAAGCTGATGAAATTGACAGGCTCAGCATGGGTGCTTGAAGCAGTACCAATGCAATCATCAAAGTAGTGCAGAAAGAGCTGGGAGCATTACCAGGGAAGGCATGGAACATGAATTGTTCCATCTAGCTAACGAAATGGCAGGCATTGTTGGGGCTCATATGGGTGCCCATAGCTACACCTTGAATTTGGAGATATTGGGAGAATATTTAGATATCTCTTTGTATTTGTTGTCTTTAGTGGCTAGCATTAAGGGTCTAATCCAATTACAACTATAAATAAAGGGGAAAAAAGATAACAGGATTACAACTATGCTTTAAAATATTGACAGAAAAATAGCTATATACCTAATTGGAATAATTACTGAATTTTTTTTTAATGCACATTGTAAAACAATCTTTAGATTTTGGACAATTACTTTGCAAAAAGAAAAAACTCAAACTACGGCATTAATATATCTAACTATATCTAACTGCATGCCAGGAGGTCAGGACATGAATGCATCAGTAGTTTTGTACACAACTTGTCCCAGACTGCAAACTATATGAGAATTGACTGGAGCCAAATCTAATACAGACGTGAAGTGGAACAGAAATACTGACTAATATTTTCCGAATTACAGTTACCCAAAAGAGCAATTCACAGTGTGGGAAGGCAAGAGTTTGACTGATGATTATTCAAGAGCTCTGCGAAAATGCTAAGGTCTTTCTAAAATGTTGGATCAGTCGATAAGAGAAAATAGTTCAAAATATTCCATTAGTGAGCAAAAGGTATCATTATTATTTTCCAGCTGATTTCTTTTAAATGGAAAGGGAAATAATTGCATTTCAGAAGAATCACAGAGTTGTTGTCTTCACTTTCTTTTTTGAGCAGAGCTGTAAAAAAAAAAGGGGGATCAGCTACTCCAAACAGGATCTGAGTAAAGCTTGTATACCAATTATGTACCCCACTCTCTTGCAATGTGAAATATGATCTCTCTTTTTGATTAATGTTGAGCTTGGACACTTGTTATTTTGATTATAAATCCCCCATCATCAATATGCTGTGGTTGTCACCTAATCAGCAACTCAATTAACCAGCCATCTACATGTCATGGCAACAACTTAGGTCAGAGACTGTCTTGAATGCCTCACAACCTGACAATCCAAAGCTTTCCAACATCTGCAAGGTACAAATCAGGAGGATGATGAAGTACGTGGACAAGTGCAGAGCTAATAACTCAACACCATCCAGGACAGAGCAGCCCACTTGACTGGTATTTCAGCAACCATAAACATTTTTCTCTTCTCTACCTGCTCTCTGAGACAATAAATTAATTACTCCATTCCAGTTTCCTCTTGTAAATTGGTGGAGAACACTGGACCAGGTTACTAATTTATGAGGTGGACTGATATATGGCAGACATGTAGTTAAAAAATGTTATTCACCAAACTAAAGGTAGAGTTTAACAAAAGCAAAGTGTAGTAGAGAAGTTGAGTGGCTCGTGTATTTTTCAATTCACAAACATCAAATTTTGATTTATCCCATTGCCACAGGATTTTCAGAATGAACTTGTCATTTCTGCTGAGAATTAAGTAGACAGACACCTTAAATGCATTAACATTAGCCAGCCAGCATGTTTCATCATTGTTCAAAGTTTCAGGACATTTTGAATCAGTGTGGAATGGAGGTATTCAGTTTCAACCATAACACCTTTCCAATCCAAGTATGCCTGATATTGAAATTACCTGCTCCAGAGCATTAACATTCTTATTTCAGCTGTATGCAGCAACAGCATTGGAGTTGGCTTTAACTCTCACTTGGAAAGCTGATTACTTTGTTCCTTTGAATAAAGTAATCCACAAAGCTTCTTCTGAATGCTTTTTTAAGCCAGAGCAAGGAAAATATTCACTTGTACAATTTATAAATATACTCAGCCAATTTACTGTATGATACAGAACACTAAACTTTCTGTAAGTGTAACACAAGTAGAAACTGTGGCATGATTACATGCCAACACAAATGGTTTCCTCAAACAGGCATCTTTATTGGCTGAGTCACGAAGTTGTGAACTTTAGAGTAAAAGAGTGGGGGATAAAAAAAAATGGAACAAATTCTAATGCAGATGTTATAACTGGAGCCCCTGCTACCTTTTTAACTAAAGGGATCCAACTGGCCTCAACCTTGGCTAAAAAAAAATCCTTGCTTAATTTTTGCAGAGTATGAAGCACTGCCACTTATAATTGGCTTTGTGATGTTGCTGTAGTTTAGAGCAGCCAGGTATAAACAGCATCATAGCTTGGACAGTCTATGTATCCATACCTCTGGTGACTAGATCTTTATCCAATCATGTTTATTAATTTTGTATTCACTTCTTAAATCCCCCTGCTTCTCTAATGCTCTCCACTACTTCAAGATCTTCCTTTAAACCCACCTAGAGAGCCAAAGATTTTGATTTTCCATTCTAGTGATTACTCCTGAACTTGGATCAATTACTTCTGATCTCACAATTTTGGCCTCCTTTTTAAAGTACTATTGAGAAAATGTATTGCTCTTAACGTTCAGATAACCTATCATGTGAAAACTTAATTTGTAGATTTAAAATGTGGTCACTTGCATTAAGCAACATTTATGCTACCTGTTAGCTGAACATATTAACAAGTCTGTTCCACTATTCCCATCCAAAAAAGAGCATTGACAAATTTGCCAAGAACAAAGTGAAATTTTGATAGTTCAGCATATTGTATTATTACTAACTTATTTATGGTAATTTATGTGCTATGTGTGATATATATTTTATGGGTACAAAACAGTCCAGAGGAACATTGTTTCATTTAGTTGTATATATGTATAAACTGATGGCTATAAGTTTGAACTTGATTCCAAGCACAGCTTTTGGCAGGAGCAGTCTTGCCCCCACATACTGTACTGCAAACAAATGGCAACAAAACCACATGACCAACTGTCCAATGCACGAGTCAAATGAAAGAGCAAATTTAATAGTTGCTGATAAGCTTGCAGTAGCCCTCAATAAACTCTAATAATGCACATCAAGAGATGAAGAAGTCTTATTACTTCTTAATCTGGACCCCATTTGCCTTTCTTAACTACTAAAAAGAATCACATGACAAAAGTATTGGGCTCACGGCCTATCAGTAGGACAGAAGCCAAGTCTTTATGCAAATTCTTTATTGCAATAGAGAATTTGTAGACAAGATTTTTGCTTTGAACATATTTTCTCATAAAACTAACTTGGGAAAACATCAGAATTACCAACTACACTTTAATTAGCATAACAACAGAACTCAAGTAATCTACAACAATTAATATCTGGCATTTCCCTTGTGCATATCTGGTTGCCCATTATTTTCAACTAATGTTTCACATCATGAAAGCAAACCAGCCAATAATTAATGAAATATATTATTGGTTTAAATGAGGCCTGGAGACAAGTCTGATCATGGGTTGTCAACTGGGACAATGTTAAACTTTCACTTATTTAAGCTATTTTTCTCCATTCAACTGACAAGAATCTGTACTATAGAACTATACTAAAGTGGTGATAATCCACAACCGATCATTTATACACCATTCATGAAATGAAAGTTATGGCTGAAGTCTATTCTATGTTTGTTGAAAATTATACACATTTTATATTTTTTAATTTCCAAAACTAAATTGGGAAAGAAAAATTACTCAATAACTTGGACAAAAGACACTTTTAAAGCAAAAAAAAAAAAAAAAAATATATATATATATATATGTATATATATATTGCATCAACTGTCCCTCTCTCCATGTGCTAGGTGCAATTATTAAATTGCACACTTAAGGTAAATGTTCACCTACAAATAAATTAATCTCAGCCAGTTGACATACATCATCAAAGACCTGACATGAGATGCTGAAAATCCAAGAAACACACAAAATGCAGCAGAAACTCTGCAGGACAAGCAGCATCTGTGGAAAAGAGTGAACAGTTGACCGTTCAGGCCGAGAGCCTTCATCAGGTCTGGAAAAAAAGGTCAGAAGTCAGGGCAAGAAGTTGGGGGGGTGGGGGGGAGAAGAGGGCAGGAAAGGAAGTACGTGATGGCAGGTGATAAGTGAAACTGGGAGAGGGGAAGAGAGGAAGTAAAGAGATGGGAAATCGATTGGTGAAAGAGATAAAGAACTGGAGAAGGGGGAATCTGATAGAGCAAAGGGAAGGGGGAGGAGCACAGAGGGAGGTAATGGGAAGGTAAGGAGATAAGTTAAGAGGGGGAAAACAGAAATGGGGGAAAGGTGAAGGGGGGGTGTGCAATTACTGGAGATTCGAGAAATCAATGTGCATGCCATCAGATTGGAAGCTACCCAGACAGACTGCAAGGTGTTGTTCCTCCAACCTGAGTGTGGCCTTGTTGTGGCAGTAGAGGAGGCTGTGGACTAACATGTTGGAATGGGAACGGGAAGGAGAATTGAAATGGGTGGCCATCAGGAGATCCCACTTGAATGTAGGTGCTCAGCGATGCACTCTCACAATCTATGTTGGGTTTCACAGATATGCAAAAAGCCACACCGGAAGCACTGATTAGATGACCCAAACAGACTCACAGGTGACGTATTGCCTTACCTGGAAGGGCAACTTGGGGCCCTGAATGGTAGTAATGGAGGAGGTGCAGCAGCAGATGTGCACTTGTTCTGTTTGTAAGTATAAGTAACTGGAGGGAGATCAGTGGGGAGGACAAGGGAGGCGTGCAAAGAGTGATCCCTGCGGAAAGTGAAAAGTGGAGAGGAAGGAAAGATGTGTTTGGTGGTAGGATACTGTTGGAGATGGCGAAAGATATGGAGACGCTGGACATGGAGGCTAGTGGGGTGGTAGGTGAGGACAAGAGGAACTGTATCCCCGATGGGGTGAGGGCAGTGCTGATGGTGGAGGAAGGAAAGCCCCTCTTTAATTTCTTCTTTGATTCCTCCCACTTCCTTCAAACAAAAGGTGTAGCCATGGGCACTTGCATGGGTCCCAGCTATGCTTGCCTTTTTGTTGGCAATGCGCAACATTCTATGTTCCATGCCTACACTGGTAGCACTCCCCAACTTTTCCTTCACTACATTGATGACTCCATTGGTACTGCTTCCTGCACCTATGCTGAGCTCATCAAATTCATCAACTTTGCCTCCAACTTCCGCCCTACCGTCAAATTTACCTGGTCCACCTCCAACATCTTCCTCCTATTTCTCGTTATGTCTGTCTCCATCTCTGGAGACAGTATGTCTATCCACTGATAGGTTTTATAAACCCACTGATTCTCCAGCTACCTGGACTACATCTCTTCCCACCCAGTCACTTGTAAAAATGCCACCCCCTTTTCTCAGTTCCTTCGTCTCCAATGCATCTGCTCTCAGGATGAAGCTTTTCATTCCAGAACTAATGAGATGTCCTCCTTCAAAGAAAGGGGCTTTCCTTCCTCTATCATCAGCACTGCCCTCACCTGAATCTCTTCCAGTTCGTGCACATCTGCCCTCATCCATCCTCCAGCCACCCCATCAGGGATAGGATTCCTCTTGTCCTCACTTACCACCCCACTAGCCTCCGCATCCAGCATATAATTCTCTGTAAGTTTTGCAATCTTCAAAGGAATCATACCACCAAGAACACATTTCCCTTTCCACCCCCACCAGCCACTTTCTGCAGGGATCGCTCCCTTCACAATTCCCTTGTCCATCCAACTCTCCCCACTAATCTCCTTTCTGTCACTTATCCTTGCTAGCAGAAAAAGTGACTCACCTTTCCCTACATCTCCTCACTCACTACAGGGTCCCAAGCAGCTCTTCTAGGTGAAGTGACAGTTCACCTGTGAGTCTATCGGGCTTATCAACTGCATCCGGTGCTCCCAGTGTGGCCTCCTGTACAATCTGTGAGACTGGCACAGGTTGGGAGAAGTCTTCACTGAGCACAAATGCTCCTTCCGCCAAAAAAAGTGGGATTTCCCAGTCCACCATCTCGAAACAATCCCAAGCCACTCGTGTCTCCTGTAACCAACTCTTCTGCTGTCCCTATCACTGAGCCTTGCTCTTTCGCCTCTGCTGTGTACAGGTAGGAGAAAGAGAGCCAAGTGATCAGATTTCATGAAATGCAGTCTAGGCATGGTTGATATGCTTTAATCATAGCATACAGTGGTCAAGAGTGCTGCAAGTTATATGCTGATGATAATTGGACAGAGATTTCTTCAAACAAGCTTGACTGAAGTCCCCAACTATAATTTGAAATGCATTGGGTGAGCTATGTCTTGCTTGGTGATGGCAGCATTCATTACCTCAAGTGCATGATTAACATCGGTTTTTCATGGTATGTAAACTGTGTTCAGGAGCATGTAAAGTAGAGCAATACACACAGTGCGCTGGAGGAGCTCAGCAGGTCAGGCAGCATCTTCAGATGGGATAAACAGTCAATGATTCAGGCTGAGACTCTGCTTGGCCTGAAACGTCAACTGTTTATTCCCATCCATAAATGCTGCTGACCTGCTGAGCTTCTCCAATACACCGTGTTTATCGTTCTCGATTTCCAGTATTGCAGTACCTCTTGTGTCTATCATGTTATATAGAACAGTCAGCAGCTAATTCGTTAGATGGTCCAAGTCAGGGGGAACACGACAAAGCCTCCATGTCTAAGCACCTCAAACAGTTCATCATGAATCATAGACCAACACCTTCTGCCTTCTAAATCAGCAGTCCACTCCATCCTGTGTATCGAAAAGCCTTCGGGTCTTATTGACATATCCAGGGAGTCCGGAATGAGCCATGTCTCCATGAAACACAGAACACAGAAATTCCTCATTTCCCTCAGATACAGCAATCTTGCTCTTAGATCCTTAATCTTGTTCTCCAGCGACTGCATATTTGCTAACAAGATGCTGGGTAAAGCAACTTTCATTGCTTGGTGTTTCAGTGTAGCTGGGACTCTTGCCCTCCTCCCATTCATGGTGACATATCTTTATTCGCTTAAAAGATGGTGTACCTACAAGCTTAAGAGTTAAGTCTGCCATGCTCTTCAGAAGATTGAATTCCCTTGTTCATTAAGACGGTTAAAAAATACATTGCTTAAAGGGGAAAATACAGGCTGCAGATTCCAGTGAGAATAATTCAGAAGAGGTATATTTAGAAGACCTCAGACTGTACTGCACTTTTCTCTCTCAACTTCCATTATGTTAATTTGTCATGTTGTTACATGTACTATATCTTAATTTATCTTTTTATTAACTCCTTCTGATTCTGGATCCTTGACTAAATCATCAGGATACCACAGTCAATTCGGATTGTTAATAACACATCCTCCTCACCGATAACAAACACTAGCCCGCTCAAGGATGCGAGCTCAGCCCACTGCTCTACTCTCTCTACACCCATGACTATGTGGCTAGGCACAGCTTAAACGCCAACTATACGTTTGCCAATGACACAATTATTGTTGGCAGAATTTCAGCCGGTGATGAGGAGGCATACAGGAGTGAGGAAGATCAGTGTTGAGTGGTATCAGAACAACAACTTTGCACTCATTGTCAGTAAGACTAAGGAATTGATTGTGAGCTTCAGAAAGGAGAAGTCGAGCGTACACACACCAGTCCCCAAAGAGATTAGCAGTGAGCAGTTTCAAATTCTTGGGTGTCACCATCTCTGAAGATCTATCCTGGGTGCAACATTTTGATACAATTACAAAGAAGGAACAACAGTGACTATATTTCATTAGGAGTTTTAAGAGCATTCTAACTGGTTACATCACCATCTGGCATGGAGGGGCCACTGCAAAGGACTGGAAAAAGCTGCAGAAAGTGGTGACCTCAACCAGCTCCATCATGGGTACTAGTCCCCCCAGCATCGAGGATAACTTTTAAAGGCATTACCTCAAAAAGGCAGCATCCATCATTAAGAACCCCCATCACCCAGGACATGACCTCTTCTCATTGCTCCCATCAAGGTGGTGGTACAGGAGAGTGAAGACACACACCCAACAATTCAGGAACAGCTTCTTCCCCTGCGCCATCAGATTTCTGAATGGACAATGTACCCATGTACACTACCTTACCTTTTTTTGCACTCTCGCTGCACTACTTATTTAATCTAATATATATTCTTCTTATTGTAATTCAGTTGTTGTTATTATACATTGCACTGCAGCCGCAAAACAAATTTCACAATGTTTGCCAGTGATATTAAACCTGATTCTGATTCTCACGTTTGTCATTTTGTAAGGTATTGTGCTACTGCTGCAAAAAGTTAATTTTCATGGAATTTATACCTAGATATGCACTGTACATCCATGACAATAAACTTGTCTATCCCAATTGTTTACACAGGGTATTGCTTGCAATTCCCGTAGAACAGTCAAATCATTTGGAGTTACAGACAGATAATTCAATCTGGTGACATCAATAGGGAGCAAATTCAATATTGTACAATTAGGTCTAGTCTGGTGCTAGATCATGAGGTCAGTCATCCAATATAGCCTTTACTCTGTAGAATGGTACCAGTGTTTACATTTCCATTTTATTAGAATTTCAATCTCTGTTGTAATAATTCCTCACCTATCTAGAAGAGAACGTTATTTTGGAGAAAAGCTGACTTGGATTTTAAAGTGGAAAGTGGCTGGGACACTTGTGTATTTCATGAGCAGCATCAATGAGAACAAAAATGCTCAATGGACGTAAAGAGCATACTGCCTTTTTTGTCAAAAATCTGTAAATAAAATGTAGCATTAAAATGCTTGAAGTACAGCTTTCCTTCCATACCAGGATACCTGTATCGAACAAACCTGCTTTCTTTGGATCTTCCTATTTGTTCACTTCTGCCGCCTGCATCAATGATCTCTTAAACTGTCCACTATTCAATTTCCCCTGCCCTCACTAATAAAGTCTCTCACTTTTTGTGCTTGCAAGGAACTTGTACCGAATGGGATTTACACACCTATCAGTGGCTGCAGAAACAAAACTTCTACATATCCATTTGTATTAGAATAGTCATAGAACACTACAGCACAGAAACAGGCCCTTCAGACCATCTAGTCCATGCCTAACTATTAATCTACCTAGTCCCATCAACCGGCACTTGGACCATAGCCCTCCACACCCCTCCCATCCATGTACCTATCCGAATTTCTCGTAAATGTTGAAATCAAAACCAAATCCACTACTTGCACTGGCAGCTTGTACCACACTCTCACCACCCTCTGAGTGAAGATCCCCCTCATGTCCCCCTTAAACATTTCACCTTTCACCCTTAATCTATGACCTCTAGTTCTAGTCTCATCAAACCTCAGTGGAAAAAGTGTGCTTGCATTTACTCAATCTATACCCCTCAATTTATTATACAGGTGGCCCTTGCTTTTCGAACGTTCGATTTACAACAACTCGCTGTTACGAAAGACTTACATTAGTACCTGTTTTTGCTAACTAAAGAGGATTTTTGCTTTTACGAAAAAAAAGACACCCGCTTTATACGTGTGTTTACCCCGACAATGACCGTGAAGCATTGTGCGGGGAGTTGTTTGAACATGCGTGTATGTGCCGATTTTTTTTCTCCAAATGGATTTTGGCTGGCTGCCTTCCCAAGTTTGATAAGTGAAACTACACTGTACCTACAAAATTTCTACTTTATATAGGGTGTAAATTTATCATATCATTCCTGCTTTTACTATATGTTAGTGTTATTTTAGGTTTTGTGTTATTTGCTTTGATTTGGTAGGTTCTTTTTTGGGCCTGGGAACGCTCAAAAAATTTTCCCATATAAATTAATGGTAATTGCTTCTTCGATTTATGACATTGCGGATTACAAACGGTTTCACAGAAACGCTCTACCTTCAGATTGCGGGGGAAACCTGTACCCCTATCAAACCTTCCCTCATTATCCTACAACCTAGGGAATAAAGTCCAAACCTTTCCATATAACTCAGGTCCTCAAGTCCTGGCAACATTGTTATAAATTTTCTTTGCACTCTTTCAATCTTCTTGATACCTTTCCTGTAGGTAGGTGACCATACTCCAAATTTTCAGGTTTAAAATGGCGCTAGTGAATCTCAGTCACTTCTGGCTGGTGGCCAATGGAACAAAAACACTAAATGCTCTGTTAATCACTCTTTTCTGGTAAACGATCAAAGCCTGTAAGTTCCCTTTGGACTCAGAGGCAGTTCATTGCTGCAGAACAAGGCCCAATGTTCGATCGATTTAAGTGCTGGGCTGAACTGGGAAGATCAGGTACAGGCCAAACTGAGGTGGCAGGGTCCAAGCCCTGGAGTGTACCAAAGCAACTGAACCTGATGTTTGGATGATGATTTAAGCGCTGGACCAAACTGGAAAGGTCAAGTACTGGCTGACTGGAGGGGGCAGAGTCCAGACCCCAGAGCATATCGAACTGACTGAACCAGATGTTTGGACAATGATTTCAGCACTGGGCCAAATTGAAAAGGTCAGGGTGTCGGGCCTGAGACAAGGGATGGACCAGTTCAGCTCTGCGAGGTTTACTCAGTTCTGCGCTGAACTAAGAGTTTGTGGACAGGCTGTCTTTGTAGACTTTAGAACACTTTTGGCTTGCATTTATTGTTTGTATGATTTTTTTTCTCTGCACATTGTGTGTTTGATGGCCTTTTTTATAAATGTATTCTTTTGTGTTTCTTTATTTTAGGGCTGCAGTTTAGGAGATGAATCAAAGGTTGTCTAATCTATACATACTTCAATAATAAATGTACTTTGCACTTGAACTTTGAAATTAGGCCTCACCAATGTCTTAAACAAGTTCAACATAGCATCCCAGCTCCTATACTCAATACTTTGATCTATGAAGGTCAATGTGCCACATGCTCTCTTTACGACCCTATCTACCTGCAAAGCCACTTTCAAGGTATTCCCAGATTCCTCTGCTCTACCACTCTCCTCAGTATCCTACCAATGAGAAAAATCCACTTTCCTGATCAGTTGTTTATATACAAGTGGATTGAAATGGTATTATTGGAACATTAATTTTGTAAATCAAAGCATAATAGTTCCTAAAACCAGATGTATACAGACAAACTTTGCAGCCAAAAGACTTATACAAGATTAAGAAATGAACCAGAAATCACATCACTTACAAGCATATGTTTATTTCAGCAGATTATAATAAGGACCTTGAAAGTGACCTCCGTAATTGAAATCCTATTAACAATATTCCTCATACTTCTCAAGAAGGCTCTCAATCTACGTTTTCAAGAAAACTAAAAAGATGCAACTATATCAAATATTTAAGGTAAGCTATTTGAGGAATTTACAGGGAATCCAGATTGATTGTCTCCACATGACACTATGCACCACACTTAATTCTGTTGTATTATGCGGAGTCCAGTTAAGCATTCTTCATCACCTGCTGCTGAATGACAAGTCAGCAAGAATCCAAGACGCACAACTGCTGAGCAACATACATCTCATTAACTGTGACAAATTGAAAACTCATTATTTCGTTCAAGGCAATTTGCTTTACTTCTGGATTTATGATGAAACTACACTACATTATCAGCAAATCAGGCATGCTCTTGTTCAACTGGGAAGAATAACTTCTAAACGGAACGAAACAGACATCAGGGAGGAAATCTTTTGTCACTCTTTATGTACCCAATCCTTTGCAGGCTAGAATCTCTACTGGCTTGTCAATCCATTTGTCCTGTAGAAGCATTGCTGAGCCCTGTGCTTAAAACCACAAAGTTTTTCACCTTGATTTATGTTGCAAAGAATGATGCTCATGAAAAGCAGAGGAATGGTTTGCAAGGACCTCTATCCACTGAGCACATCTGCACTATTCAAGCAATGAATTTGCAAATAGACTGCAAATTGCAAGAAAAAGAAAAAAATATACTCAAAAGAAAAATGCAACATGCTTTATAAATGACAAGAGATTGAAGCGTTGGAGATCAATGTCCTAAGTGTACTTTTCCACTAATAAACAATGCTGTATGTTGAATCAGCACGTCAATTAATAAATCAAGAACATTGCCTTTACTCCAAGAGGATTTGAGCATTCTGGTGAGATTGTGTCTAGCATATTATGTACAGGCTTGGCCTACATGTCTAAGTAAAGACACAGTTGTGATAGAGGAAGTGTACCATTAGGTTGATCCCCAGACTGGCAGATCTGTCATGCAAAAAGAGATGGAACAGATGGAGCCCAAAATTCTCTTGCATTGAGAAAAATAAAATGCAATTTCATTGGAAAGTCCAAAATTCTGAAGTTGACAAATAAAATCAGAACCAGATTTATTATCACAAACTCATGACCTAAAATTTGTTCTGTTTTGCGGCTAGTGTGCAGAGCAAGTACAAAATTACCATAAATTACAAAAACTAAAAAATAATACAAGAAAGGAATTACAAGGTAGAGTTTCTCGGTTTACAACCAGTCAGAAATCTGATGGCAATAGAGAAGAAGCTGTTTCTGAATTACTGACTGTGAGTCTTTGGTAGTAACAAGAAGAGGGCAAGTTATTTCAATAAATAGGAACTTGGAATAAATAGGAACTTGGCAAGCTTTGTTGAGCCAAATGGTCTGTTCTGTAGTGATGGATGCTGCCTTCTAAAGACACAGCTTCCTGAAAATGTCCTTGATAGTGGTGAGGATTGTGCCTGTGATGAAGCTGGCTGAGTCCACAGTCCTGTAGAGCCTCTTGTAATCCTGTACAATTGAGTTGGAAACCAATCTGAATGCATACATACATACCATACAGCCATAGAAATATTTAATGGTCTTTGATGACAAAAATTTGAGGCTTGGTGATGAGTACTGAAGGGATTAAAGTCTTGAACGCTGAGCTATAATCGATAAATAAAAGACTGATGTATGTTTTGCCATAGTCTAGATGCTCCGAAATAGAGAGTCAGTAAGAATGTGTACGCCACAGACCTGTTGCAGTGGAACTGAGGCAGCACTGATGCTTTCCCTGGCTGAGCTTTCAAAACAGTTGTCACAACATAATATAGCAAAAATTAGTGAGAAGCTGGAGTATTGCGAAGCTTTTAAGAAGCAACACAAGGCAACTGAAAATGCAACAAGGAGAGAAAAGATTAATTATAACGATAAGCTAGCCAATAATATAAAAAAGGATAACCAAAAGTTTTTTCGGATATATAGAGAATAAAAGAAAGGCGAGAATAGAAATCAGACTGCTGGGAAATTACACTGGAGAAGTAGGAATGGGGGACAAAGAAATGACAGACCAACTTAATAAGTATTTTCAGTCAGTCTTCACTGTGGAAGACACAAGCAGTATGCCAGGAATTGGAGAGTGTCCAGTGGCAGAAGTGAGTGTAGCTACTATTACTATGGAGAAGGTGCTTGGGAAGCTAAAAGAACTAGAGGTAGGAAGATTGGCTCACTGACAGGAGACAGAGCAGGAATAAAGGGGGCCTTTTTTAAAAAATTGGCTACTAGTGACTAGTGAAGATCCACAACAGTCGGTTTTAGAACAGCTTCTTTTCACATTATATGTCAGTGATTTGGATGACGGTGTTGTGGCCAGGTCTGTGGACGATGCCAAGATAGTTGGAGGAGTAGGTAGTGTTGAGGAAGCAGGGCGACTGAGAAGGGCTTAAATTTGGAGAACAGGCAAAGTGACAGATGGAATATGGTCTAGGGAGGTGTATGACCATGCACTTTGTACTAGGAGTAAAGAGATTATTTTCTAAAAGGGGAGAAAATTCAGAAATCAGAGGTCCAAAGGGACTTGGGAGTTCTCATGCAAGATTCACTAAAGATTCATTTGCAGGTTGAGTCAATAATAAGAAAGGAAATTGTAATATTGGCATTTATTTTGAGAGGATTCAAATATAAAAGCAAAAATGCAATTCTGAGCCATTATAAGGCAGTAGTCAGACACACCTGGAGTAGTGTGGGCAGTTTTAGGCCCACAAAGGACGTACTGACAGTGGAGGGGGTCCAGAGGTTTACAAGAATGATCCTGGGAATGAAAGGATTAATGCACAAGGAGCAAACACGAGGAAATCTGCAGATGCTGGAAATTCAAACAACAACACACACAAAATGCTGGTAGAACACAGCAAGCTAGGCAGCATCTATAGGGAGAAACGCTGTCGACGTTTCGGGCCGAGACCCTTCGTCAGGACTACGAATGTACAAGGAGCATTTGATGTGCTTGGGCCTGTACTCACTTGAGTTTAGAAAAATGGTGGTGGGGGTCCTCATTCAATGGAGTGTATGTGGAGAAGATGTGTCCTATAATGGACAAGATGGACAAGTCTTGGGCCAGAGGGGGCACAGCTTCAGAATAGAAGGATGTCCCCTTTAGAACAGAGATGAGGAGGAATTTCTTTAGCCAGGGGGTGGTGAATCTGTGGAATTCATTGCCATAGAAGGCTGTGGAGGCCAAGCATTGTATACTTAAAGCAGTGTTTGAAAGGTTCTTGTTTAGTAAGAGCATCAAATGTCGCAGGGAGAAGGCAAGAGAATGGAGCTGAGAAAGATAATAAAGCAGCCATGATAGAATGGCAGAGCAGAGTCAATTTCATAAGTTACACCTGCTTATTAATGCAAATATTTAATCGTACTGCCAGCAATACAATACAGAAAAGTATGCAGACATGATCAAGAGGTTCAGTTGCTGTTCTAACCAAGCATCAGAATGGGGAAGATATGTCATCGAAGAGACTTTGACCGTGGAATTATTATTGGTGTCAGATGGGATGGTTTGAGTATCTCAGAAATTGATCTCCTGAAATTTTCATGCACAACAGTCTCTAGAGTTTACACAGAATGGTGCAGAAAAAAACAACGTACAGTGAGTGGCAGTTCTTTGGGAAAAAAATCCTTGTTAATAAAAGAGGTCAGAGGAGAATGGCCAGACTGGCTCAAGCTGACAAGAAAGGCATCAGAAACTCAAATAACCATACGTTACAACAGTGTCACGCAGAAGAGGATCTCTGAATTCACAACACATCAAACCTTGAAGTGCATGGGCTACAACTGCAAAAGATCCATTCCTTTACCTAATGAAGTGGCCACTGAGTGTATATCAAAATAAGTTTAAAATAAAGTTGAGAAGAATGTAGTGAATTCATGGAATAGGCACAAGGGGTCAAATGATCTTCCCTGGCAGGTGCTGCTGTTTTTCTATGGTTGCAATTTAAACAGTTTGAAAAGCTGCCATAAATGAAGCTATGGATATACACACAAAATTTTTCAAGGATTTACCCAACAAGACCTAATACAAAATAAACATCATAAAATTTATAGGGAGAAGCGCTGTCAACGTTTCAGGCCGAGACCCTTCGTCAGGACTAACAAAGTCCTCGTTAGTCCTGACGAAGGGTCTCAGCTTGAAACATCGACAGCGCTTCTCCCTATAGATGCTGCCTGACCTGATGTGTTCCACCAGCATTTTGTGTGTGTTGCTTGAATTTCCAGCATCTGCAGATTTCCTCGTGTTTGCATCATAAAATTTTCCAGGATCTGTGGCCAAAGGCTTAGTCAAATTATATTCAATATTAAACATTTGTCAAACCGTCGCTGAAAATCATTACACTGCTGTAAACTTAGAATTTGATACTAGCCATGAGTTGTGAGATACATGCACATCTTTCTATTGGAATGGCAAGAAAAATCACTTATGTTCACTTAAGCGCTCCAGGTAGACGAGTTATATGATTGATGAGCCATTGCCATGCCTGAAGGTCACTTCGGTTGAAGGTGCTATGTATGGTTTTATGCTCCTGATGTAATACAAGAGTGGTCTATCTACAGCCTTTGATTTCACTGTGTTTTAAATCATTCCAAATTCATAGGTTTTCTTGTTAACCCTAAATATGCTTGGGAATTGAGATTTTATAGAACAACTCCTCTAGAAATGCTTAAAGTGATACATTTTAAATAAGAATACCAAAGCAAACAGACGGACATAAATATGTTACACAGCGACTATTAACTGAGCCTAGATTCCAGTACATTTTAAAACATCTTTACATTCGTTTGTTGTAGATTGAATGATGCTCTGTGAAATGTGGTTGCAAACAGATGACACGTTTCAGAGTTTGGTAATTGTCTTCATCAAGTTCAGGCCTATTTGTAACCACACACAAAGCGGACAATGAGCTAGCTCTCAGCTGTGGTACATCCAGATGTTACCTTCCTGTCATGTCTGAACCTTCTGTATGTCGATAATGAGTGATCCAGATTTATTTTCACTACAATTTATTGTAGTTGTTTTGTATAATCTGTACACAAGTATATATTACGGAGGATATATGGAATTTAAAGTCAGGAAAAAGGAATTCTATTCCAATTCTTTAATAACTCCACAAGGAATCATCACTGATTCAGTCCAATCTATTTGCAACAGTGTCTTCATCCAATCGCCACAGCCCCTGCAGTGTGTTCCTGATGGTCATGTTTCCTGCAAATAGGGTCATGACACCAACTGAATGCAAGGTGGGGACGGACAGGATGAATCTGCTGTTCCCCAGCTCACTTACTGTAATTAATAGGCATATTTTTAAATTTGAGAATTCAGAATTAACAAAATGTTAAAATAAAAATAGTGAAGTTACCAACAGGTATCAATAACCAAATCAATACAAATGAGATTAATGAAAGATTGAGTAATAAATATTAAATATAATTATCCCGACATAGCTACATAAATTCTATTCAAAATTCGGTAATGCTGCTTCCAAGAATTCTGTAAATTCATTGTTTGCTAAAATGAACACTTCCTTGTCATAATGTTTATAACAGATGGCATATTATTCACTTTTAGTATGGGAAATTAATGGCCACAATGCAAGCCTGCTTCAACATATGTTATATTTTTTAAACATGAAATAACCAAAGCAAATGACATTTCATAGTATTAAATAAATCAGTAAGCTTTGTCTTGGTGCTCCTTTTGAAATTGCACCATGGTGTTTTTAATTTCTGCACACTGATGATTTAACAAAAGATATTATTGTTGAGGCACCTATAAAAAATAATGAGCAAATCCTTACACCACATGATTCATTCACTGCTGTTTGAGGAAGGATTCAAACACTAAATAATGACTTGTGCATTGAAAATGTAAAATTCAGCGAGGCTACTAAGCTCTAAAAAAAGGAAATGATAGTCTCAAGAGGTTTTGTATTTCATCAGGACATTGATCTGGACTGTGGGGTGTCCACTGATGGTCAAACAATGTTCAAGTCCATCCACAACTCCACAAAGTGAAGCCAACACACCGCAGTGACTTGGCAACATTTTGGGCTTAGTCAACTAAAGAAAAAACTTGTGAGAGGTTCTGAAGAAGAAAGGATTGGACACACCAAGATTATTCATATATATGGAAAAGAGCAAAAACAGTGATCATAAATGTAATCAATGATTTGTACTTGGAGCAGTAAGAATGTGGAACTTAATGCATCAGGACAGGATGATGCAAAAAAATATTTTTGGGGGAGCAGGAGAAGCATGAGCATGGAAGTAGTTTGGGTTAAGATGCTAGATTTTGATGGAGAAAAACAAAGATAACATATAGCATAAACACTGGTATAATCACAGGTACACAAAGCAGTGTTCATCTTCAAGTAAAGAGTTTAACAACCTATCTCAATATTCTACAGCATTACGACCTGAGTCACTCAGTCATTATTCTGTGGTCCCAAAGACCAGAAATAATTGAAGCATCCACATAAATACTATGGCATCAACAGTAGGCCATTCATTGTATAACCAGCAGCTCACTTCCCACATCCTCAAATCCTTTCACCATCCACTAAACTGCAAGTGAGGAATGTTCTCCATTTGTCTGGATCCATCAATACAAGATTGCCAACTGCATTCAGGATAGATTTTCCTCTTCATTGGCACCTCTTCTATTATCTACACAATCAATCCCTAACAGCACACTATGGTTTTAAAGCACATGGACAAAAACACTGCAGTTACTTGAGGACACTTTAGCAAATGGGGACAACTCCACCAGTGAATTTTCCAAATCACAAATCATTCTGATATAGGAATATTTCTAGCTAGCCTCCTTCCCCTCCTTTTATTTTTTTTTTATTCTGGCATCTTCCCCCCTTTCTTCTCAGTCCTGATGAAGGATCTCAGTCTGAAACGTCAACTGTGTATTCATTTCCATAGATACTGCCAGACCTGCCGAGCTCCCCCAGGATTTTGTATATGTTGCTATGGAAATGTTGTATAATCAACATCCCTTCATGATCACTGGGCCCAAATCCTGAACAACTCATAGGAAAACCTTCAACAGAAGGACAACAGTAGTTGGAAAGGCTGCAGTTCTTCACCATTATCTCAAGGGCAGACAGAGATAGGCATTAATTTGCTGACCAAGCCAGCGAACTACCTATCATGTAAACAACTATGGAAATAATTCAAAACAACATTAAATTCAATTGCTTCAACACAAACTTATTTTAGTGCATGCCAGCAAGTTTGCCAATAATTACTTATTCTTATATTCCAGATTAACAGATATCCATAAATAGTTTGCACAGCACCTTCTGATGCACACATGAGCCTTCTCTCCAAGCTGCTGAAGCACCAGATGCAGCATTAAGGATTGCCTGCATCTACAAATACTGCCTTGTCCTACATTGTGCAGAGGTACCCATGAAAGGCTTCACTGCAACTGAATGATACATCAAAGTTTTGCTTTTGTACCTTGTACACTCCCAATGCAGAAGTGTTGGAAATACTCAGTTGGTCAAGGAATATTCACAGCAAGAAAATGGAATGTTTGAAGCTGATCAGATTCTTCTCTTCTCTCCATAGATGCCAAATGTCCTGCTGAGTATTATTTTTGTAACAAGGAAGAAATTGAGAACAGATGTCATTCGGAAGATAGTTATTCCGCTGCTACCAGAGCTCAAACTACCAAGGTTAAGTGAACTGCTCCATAACTTCTCTAAAAGTATTGGAACCAGTGTGGAAAGAAGTAGAGGCATTTCATAGAGCTTACAAAAGTTTCAAAAAAACTAGGTAATGATAGAGATCTATAAGATTATAAGGCTAACAGGAAGGAGCTTGAAAATGAAATTAGGAGAGCCAGAAAGGGCCATGAGAAGGACTTGGCAGATAGAATTCAGGAAAACCCCAAGGCATTTTACAAGTATGTGAAGAGAAAGAGGCTAAGGTGTGAGAGAATAGGACCAATCAAGTGTGACAGTGGAAAAGTATGTATGGAGCCAGAGGAGATAGCAGAGGTACATACTTTGCTTCAGTATTCACTACAGAAAAGGATCTTGGCGATTGTAGGGATGAATTGCAGTGGACTGAAAAACTTGAGCATGTAGATATTAAGGAAGAGGATGTGCTGGACCATTTGGAAAGCATCAAGTTGGATAAGTCACCAGGACCAGATGAGATGTACCCCAGGCTACTGTGGGAAGAGAGGGAGGAGATTGCTAGGCCTCTGGCAATGATCTTTGCATCATCAATGAGGACAGGAGAGGTTCCGGAGGATTGGAGGGTTCCGGATATTGTTCCCTTATTCAAGAAAGGGAGTAGAGATAGCCCAGAAAATTATAAACCAGTGAGTCTTACTTCAGTAGTTGGCAATTTGATGGAGAAGATCCTGAAAGACAGGATGTACGAACATTTGGAGAGGCATAATATGATTAGGAATAGTCAGCATGGCTTTGTCAAAGGCAGGTCGTGCTTTACGAGCCTGATTGAATTTTTTAAGGATGTGACTAAACACATTGATGGAGGTAGAGCTGTAGATGTTGTGTATATGAATTTCAGCAAGGCATTTGATAAGGTACCCCATGCAAGGCTTACTGAAAAAGTAAGGAGGCATGGGATCCAAGGGGATATTGCTTTATAGATCCAGAATTGGCTTGCCCACAGAAGGCAAAGAGTGGCTGTGGATGGGTCATATTCTGCATGGAGGTTGGTGACCAGTGGTGTGCCTCAGGGATCTGTTCTGGGACCCCTACTCTTCGTGATTTTTATAAATGACCTAGATGAGGAAGTGGAGACATGGGTTAGTAAATGTGCTGATGGCACAAAGGTTGGAGGTGTTGTGGATAGTGTGGAGGGCTGTCAGAGGTTACAGCGGGACATTGATAGGATGCAAAACTGGACTGAGAAGTGGCAGATGGAGTTCAACCCAGATAAGTGTGAGGTGGTTCATTTTGGTACGTCAAATATGATGGCAGAATATAGTATTAATGTAAGACTTTTGGTAATGTGGAGGATCCGAGGGATCTTGGGGTCTGAGTCAAGAGGACACTCAAAGCTGCTATGCAGGTTGACTCAGTGGTTAAGAAGGCATACGGTGCATTGGCCTTCATCAACCGTGGGATTGAGTTTAAGAGCTGAGAGGTAATGTTGCAGTTATAAAGGACCCTGGTCAGACTCCACTTGGAGTATTGTGCTCAATTTGCCTCACTACGAGAAGGACGTGGAAGCCATAGAAAGGGTACTGAGGAGATTTACAAGGATGTTGCCTGGATTGGGGAGCATGCCTTATGAGAATAGGTTGAGTGAACTTGGCCTTTTTTCCTTGGAGCGACGGAGGATGAGAGGTGACCTGATAGAGGTGTATAAGATAATGAGAGGCATTGATCGTGTGGACAGTCAGAAGCTTCTTCCAAGGGCTGAAATGGCTGCCACAAGAGGGCACAGGTTTAAGATGCTTGGGAGTCAAGTTTAAGATTTCAGGGGTAAGGTTTTTTTTTATGCAGAGAGTGGTGAGTGCATGAATGGGCTGCCAGCGGCAGTGGAGGCAGAAACAATACGGTCTTTTAAGAGACTCCTGGGTAGGTACACGGAGCTTAGAAACATAGATGACTATGGGTAAGCCTAGGGAGTTCTAAGGTAAGGACATGCTTGGCACAACTTTGTGGGCTGAAGGGCCTGTATTGTGCTGTAGGTTTTCTATGTTTCTATAATGGCTTTATTTCTCAGGTCAGGTTAAGCTTCTGCCACAGAGTGGTCCTCATTATCATTAGCCAGCAAGTTAAAACAGGCTACAAATTTAACCTGGCCATAAGGGTACATGTGCCATTCATGCTCTGTTCTTGGTGCTGAAGATTACAACCTGAAACATACATAAATATGAAGATAAATGTTTCTGTACCATCATTTCAATCCTAAACTCAAAAACTAATAATCCCATGGGTCTGAAAGCAGTCGAGTCCCATTTCTCTCATTATTAACCAAGTTCCACTGTGAACCAAACTTTGCCCTATGGCTTAATTAGCTTAACTGCTCCAGAGATTGAATAATTCCTGTCTTTCCTGCATTTCCTCTTCCTGCACTCTTGTCACTAAAAGGCGATACTTCGTTCAAGTTTTATAGCGAGCTAATCATTTTCATTCTGATACAAGACCTCGAGGATAAATTTCTAATGAGCCAATTATCCTGGCACAAATAAAGAGTCTGAAAAGTTACAATCAGCAAGAATTTCACATAAAATGCAGATTTTATGTCTTTTTGGGCAGCAGGATTGTTAGTTAAAAGCTGTAACAGTGTCAAGTCAATGAACTACTGAAATCTTTGCCACATTTGCAGAGTGGGCACAGCTAGTAACCCAAATCTGTATTCATTTTACTTTGGTAAGTGCAATGTATCAACTGGGTCACTGCATAATGGCATAGCACAGTCTCACTCCCCAACTACTGGCATCTTCCTCTGCTCCCCTTCCTGCATTTTGTAAGTCTGCTCATTTCATGATTATGTGGCCTGCTTCTCCTGCCATGCACTGCTCACTATTCTAGGACACCTTTCCATGCAAATGGGAGAAGCAACACTTGCCCATTTACCTCATCCTTTCCCACCAAACCAGGGCCCAAGCAATCATTCCAGGTGAAATCACAAATCATTTCACGGTAGCAGGGCTGGAAGACGTGAAGTGATTTGCAGCGACGAAGTGAACTCTGCACAGACTACTGTGTTTGATGTTCAAAATGTTGCCTCCTCCACACTGGAGGAGTCCACCCCAGATGGGGTGATTACTTCATGGAGCACAATTGCTCACTCAGTGGAGGTGATCCTCAGCTTCCTGCTGTATGCTACTTTAATTCTCAATTCTTCAGAGGCGTATGTGGAAGATGAGCACTGGTTGCATGTCTTTTGATTGCTGAAGATCACTCTGCTAGGAGATGGTGGTGGACTTTAGGAGATCTAGGCCTCATATGGAGCCAGTGATCATTAATGGAGAATGTGTGGAGCAGGTTAAGACCTACAAGTATCTGGGAGTACAGTTAGACGAGAAGCTAGACTGGACTGCCAACACAGATGCCTTGTGCAGGAAGGCACAGAGTCGAATGTACTTCCTAAGAAGATTGGCGTCATTCAATGTCTGTAGTGAGATGCTGAAGATGTTCTATAGGTCAGTTGTGGAGAGCGCCCTCTTCTTTGTGGTGGCATGTTGGGGAGGAAGCATTAAGAAGAGGGACGCCTCACGTCTTAATAAGCTGGTAAGGAAGGCGGGCTCTGTCGTGGGCAAAGTACTGGAGAGTTTAACATCGGTAGCTGAGCGAAGGGCGCTGAGTAGGCTACAGTCAATTATGGATAACTCTGAACATCCTCTACATAGCACCATCCAGAGACAGAGAAGCAGTTTCAGCGACAGGTTACTATCGATGCAATGCTCCTCAGACAGGATGAAGAGGTCAATACTCCCCAATGCCATTAGGCTTTACAATTCTACCGCCAGGACTTAAGAACTTTTTAAAGCTATTATTAATGCCTTTTGAGATGGTGATTTAGATGCATATCATATTTTTTTTACTGAGTTAAGTATTGTATGTAATTAGTTTTGCTACAACAAGTGTATGGGACATTGGAAAAAAGTTGAATTTCCCCATGGGGATGAATAAAGTATCTATCTATCTATCTATCTATGCTACCGGAGGACAGGCTGCTGCCGTCCCCAGGGAGAGTTACTCAGGTTTTCTATGTTTTGGATGTGGACATGGATTATAGACTTATTTTTTCAGTCTTTTATTTTTTTTATATATATTCTGGGTTTTTGGCCTGATCTTTCTCATTTTTTGGAGCAGGGTGGGGTATGGGAAAATCAATGTGCCTGTTCCACTTTGTTCATTTTTTTTTGTGTGGGAGGAGAGTTTTGGGGATTGATGTGCCTGTTCCACTTACGTTCTGTTTTTTAAGCAAGAGCAGAGATTTGGGGATTGAAGTGCCTGTATTGTATTTAATAATATTTTCTTGTGCAGGGAGGTGGAATTTGGGGGTTGGTGATCGTGCTGCCTTTCTTTTCTTTCTTGGTTTCATGGCTACCCGGAAAAGAAGACCTTCAGAGTTGTATACTTTGATAATAAATGAACCATTCCCACTTGACTGTCTTTGGCCTCCTCTACACCCTCAGTGAAGATAAAAGCAAATTGCTGCGAACAAATTATCTTCTGACTGGGTACCTGACAGTTTTTTTGGAATGAACTCAGGATTGTCCAATTTCAGATAAACTGCACTCAAATCACATCCCATTTTTATGCTTTCTCTAGATCAGAGAAAGGTTTGCCAATTTGATATATTGACTAGCTTCCCTTTCCACAGATGCTGCTCGACTAGCTGAGTTCTTCCAGCATTTCAGCTTTTGTTTAATATTTCAGCACCTGCTGGTTTATTTGTTTTCCACCCACTGCATAGGCTTACTTAGGTTACACAATTTACACTGCACCATTCTGCCAAACTCCATAGATGTGGCCTGACTTGCAGAGCAGTTCTGTTAAAGTTTTCATTTGCTCTTTGCTAAGTGCCAACACAGAGTCTTCCAATAATCTCAAACAATAACGTGGTGGCCTACAGGGAAGAAGTCATCTCTCTGACACAGTGGTGTCGAGAAAACAACCTCTCCCTCAATGTTGCAAAAACAAAGGAGCTGGTTGTGGATTATAGCAGGAATGGAGACGGGCTAACTTCTACTGACATCAATGGATCTGGGGTTGAGGGGGTAAACAGCTTTAAGTTTCTTGGCATCCACATCACCGACAACCTCACGTGGTCTGTACACACCAGCTGTGTGGTGAAACAGGCACACCAGTGTCTCTTTCACCTCAGACAGTTGAGGATGTTTGGTATGGGCCCCCAAATCCTAAGAACTTTCTACAGGGCACAATTGAGAGCATCTTGACTGACTGCATCATTGCCTTGTATGGGAACTGTACCTCCCTAAATCGCAGGATTCTTCAGAGAGTGGTGAGGACAGCCCAGCGCATCTGTAGAAACATAGAAAACCTACAGTACAATACAGGCCCTTCAGCCCACAAAGTTGTGCCAAACATGTCCCTACCTTAGAAATTACTAGGGATACCCATAGCCCTCTATTTTTCTAAGCTCCACGTACCTATCCAAAAGTCTGTTAAAAGACACTATCATATCCACCTCCGCCACCGTTGCCAGCAGTCCATTCCACACGCTCGCCATTCTCTGCGTAAAAAACTTACCCCTGACATCTCCTCTGTACCTACTCCCAAGCATCTTAAACCTGTGTCCTCTTGTGGCAGCCATTTCAGCCCTAGGAAAAAGCCTCTGACTATCCACACGATCAATGCCTCTCATCATCTTATACACTTGTAGTTACGAACTTCCCATGATTCAGGACATTTACAAAGACAGGTGCGAGAAAAGGGCCTGAAGGATCATTGGGGACCCGAGTCACCTCAACCACAATCTATTGCAGCTGCTAGCATCTGGGAAACAGTATCGCACCATAAAAGCCAGGACCAACAGGCTACAGGATCGTTTCTTCCACCAGGCCATCAGACTGATTAACTCATGCTGATTTGAGTGTATTTCTATGTTACATTGACTGTTCTATTTATTATAAATTACTATGATTGTACATTGTACATTCAGATGGAGATATATCGTAAAGATTTTTACTCCTCATGTATGTGAAGGATGTAAGAAAATAAACTCAATTCAATTGTTATGCCACATTCACGTCAGAATAAGGCGTTACTTGCATATGCTTTTGAGCCACCCAGAAAGCTCAGCTTTCATTCTTATTCGGTGTGTCCACACTTTTAATAAAGGCCACAAATAATATTTTCAAGTATAATACCTGGAACTGGACAGCAGAAGTACTGAACATTTGCAAAAACAGAAATCTAAAATTCCAAACATTAATCCAATACACCTTGCCCAAAGTGCATTTAACTTTCAAGAAAACATGTAGAAAATAAAATCATCCAGTCAATTATCTCACCACTATCTTTCACGAATGAGCTGTTGCACTGAAAGTCCACATTTCAAATATTGTTCATTGGCTACAGTGTGATTTGGGGAGTTCCACAAAAAGGCATTTTAATAGAATGTTTTTCTAATCTGACCTAATCATGCAGAGTGATGAGACACTGGGCTCTCAGCTCCTGGAATGGAAGATGAGGAGGCTGTATTACCAGTACAGCTGGTTTAAATTTCACCAGAAAAGGAAATCGCAGCTTATCCGGAATGCTACAGTCATGTGGGTGCTTAGTATGTGTCTTCTGCAGAACCCTGCCTATGACTTTGGGATATGAATGACAACAAAGAGAAAAACATTCTACTGTTTTTTTTTAGTACCAATCTAATTACACCCATTAAGATTTGACATCAAAATTAGCCTCTAAGAATTTGAATAAAACTGGAACTTAAGGCAAAGGAGAATTTTAAAAAAATTGATCCACAGGGCCAATAATTTGTTAGCCTGAGCTCTGAGTGTTGAGAGTCAGTGTTGATTCACAAAGAAGCAACCTTAGGAGTACGGTAGTTAACATTTTCTCTGATTGTCTATGACAGACATGTTGGCTAAGTCATCTTCAAACCAAAAAGAGAAAAAGTAGATAAGGAGTAAGATAGCTATGATTAACTGCAAGAGCCTTAAAATGAAAGGCATACATTGTTTTTCTACAAGGTATATTTTACAAAAAAAAGTAACTGAAAAACTGCTTGAGGAGTTAGGTAAAGGAGTGAGATGAATCTGTTAAATAAAATGTAAACAAGGCTGAGGGATATTATAAAGAAAAGTAGCACAGTTTTTTTTTTAAAAAGGAAGCAGAACAGACGAGACTTCACTGAAGGGTCAGCAGCGAAGGGGTGAGCATTTTCAAGTTTCTAGGCATCAACATTACTGAAGATCTACCTTAGATTCGTATTGATGCAATTATGAAGGCATGACAGCAGCTATATTTCATCAGGAGCTTGAGGACATTTGGTATGTTATTAAAGATCATAAGGCCTAGGTGCAGAATTAGGCCATTCAGCCCATCTGCTTTGCCATTCCAACATGGTTGATTTATTAGCCATTTCAATCACATTTTCCTCCCTTCTCCTGTTTGAGGTCCTGATCAATTAACAACCTATTGATTTCTGCTGTAAATATACTCAATGACTTGGCCTGCACAGTCATCTCTGGCAAAGAAATCCACCGATTCACTACCCTCTGGCAAAAGAAATTCCTCAACTCTGTTCTAAATGGATGTCCCTCAATTCTGAACCTATGCCCTCTGGTCCTAGACTTCCGCAGTTTAGGAAACATCCTCTCCAGATCCACTCTATCCAGAACTTTCAACATTCAACAGGTTCCAATGAGATCCTCGCTCATTCTTCTAAATTTCAGCAAGTACAGCTCAGAGCCGAATGCTCAGGTTAACCCTTTCATTCTTGGGATCACTTTCATGAACTTCCTCTGCACCAGTACATCCTTTCTTAGATAGGGAGCCAAAACTGCTCAGAATACACCAAATATGGTCTGGCAAATGCTGTATAAAGCCTCAGAATTACATCCATGCTTTTGTATTCTAGTCCTCTCGAAAGAAATGAAAAGATTGCATTTGCTTTCCTTACTACTGACTCAGCCTGCACATTAACCTTCAGGGAATCCTGCAGGATTCCCACGTCCCTCTGCACATCTGATTTTTGAATTTTCTCCCTATTTACAAAATAGTCCATGCCTTTATTGCCTCTACCAAAGTGCATCACCATGAACTTCCCTACATTATATTCCATCTGCCACTTCTTTGCCCATTCACCAAATCTGTCTAAGCCCTTCAGCAGATATCCTGCTTCCTCAACAGTATCTGCCCTTGCACCCATCTTCATATAATCTGCAAATCTGACCATAAAGCCGTCATTTCCTTCATCCAAATCATTAACATACAACATGAAAATAAGCTTCCCGACATCGGCCCCTGTGGCACACTGGTCACTAGCAGCCAACCAGAAAAAGCCCTCTTTATTCTAACTCTTTGCATCCTGCCAGTTAACCAATTTTCTATCTGTTCTAATACCTTTCCGGTAATACCATGGGTTATTATTTTGTTAAGCAGCCTCATGTATGGCACCTTATCAAACACCTTCTGAAAATCCAAATAAATAACATCCACTGACTCACCTTGTCAATGCTGCTTGTTATTTCCTCAAAGAATTCCAACAGATTTGTCAGGCAAGATGTCCCCTTAAGGGAACCATGCTGCCTTTGACCTTTTTAATCATTTGCCTCCAAATACTGCAAAAACTTAATCCTTAATAATAGACTCCAACATCTTTCCAAACACTGAAGTCAGGCTAACCGGCCTATAAGTTCCTTTCTTCTACCTCCCTCCCTTCTTAAAGAGTGGAGTGACATTTGCAATTTTCCAGTCCTCAGGGAGCATCCTGAAATCTAGTGTTCTTGAAAGATTATTACTAATACATCCACAGTCTCTTCAGCCACCTCTTTCAATACGTAGGGGTGTAGTTCACCTGGTCTAGGAGACTTAGAACCTTCACACCCTTCAGCTTCTTAGTAATAGCACCATCTCAGTAATAGCAATGACACTCATTCTACCCCGACACGCTTGCACTTCTGGCATTCTACTAATGTCTTCCGTGATGAAGACTGGCACAAAATACTTATAATGTTCCTCTGCCACTTCTTCATTCTCCATTACTACCTCTCCAGCATCATTTTTGAGTGGTCCCATATCCACTCATGTCACTCATTTACTCTCGATATATCTGAAAAATATTATTAGTTAGCTTCCCTTCACATTTCATCCTTTCTCTCCTTATGGCTTTTTTTAGTTGCCTTCTGTTGCTTTTTAAAAGCTTCCCAATTCTCTGTCTTCCCCCTAATTTTTGTTGTATTTTATAAGCTTTGTTTTTGCTTTTATGCTTCCCTTGTCAGTTATGGTTGTCTCATGCTCCCTTCCGAATACTACTTTAATTTTGGGATGTATCTATCCTGCACCTTCGAAATTTCCCCCAGAAACAACAGTCATTGCTGTTCTGCTCATATCCCTGCTTGTGACACCTTCCAATCAACTTTGGCCAGCTTCTTTCTCGTGTTTCTATAATTACATAACTCTACTAATATTGACACATCCTGATGAGAAGTTACAGAACCTGGGTCTCCGTACCTCCCTCTGCAATTGGATCCTTGACTTCCTAACCAGAAGACCACAATCTGTGCAGATTGGTGATAACATCTCCTCACTGACGATCAACACTGGTGCACCTCAAGGGTGTGTGCTTAGCCCACTGCTCTACTCTCTCTATACCCATGACTGTGTGGTTAGGCATAGCTCAAATACCGTCTATAAATTTGCTGATGATACAACCATTGTTGGTAGAATCTCAGATGGAGCAAGATATGCCAACTAGTGGAGTGGTGATGCAGCAACAACCTTGCACTCAACGTCAGTAAGACAAAAGAGCTGACTGTGGACTTCAGGAAGGATAAGACGAATGAACACATACCAATCCTTATAGGGGAATCAGAAGTGGAGAGAGTGAAAAATTTCAAGTTCCTGGGTGTCAAGTTCTTTGAGGACCTAACCTGGACCCAACGTATTGATGCAGTTATAAAGAAGGCAAGACAGCGACTATACTTCATTAGAAGTTTGAAGAGATTTGCTATGTCAACAAACTCTCAAAAACGTTCATTGATGTACCGTGGAGAGCATTCTGACAGACTGCATTACTGTCTGGTATGGGGAGGGGGGTACCTACTGCACAGGACCAAAAGAAGCTGCAGAGTGTTGTAAATTTAGTCGGCTCCATCTGGGATACTAGTCTACAAAGTACCCAGGACATCTTCAAAGAGCGGTGTCTCAGAAAGGTAGCATTCATTATTAAGCACCTCCAGCACCCTTTTCTCACTGTTAGGAGATACATAAGCCTGAAGGCACACACTCAGCGATTCAGGAACAACTTCTTCCCCTCTGCCATCTGATTCCTAAATGGACATTGAACCCGTGAACACTACCTCACTTTTTAAAATATACATTATTTCTGTTTTTGCATGATTTTTAATCTATTCAATACACATACTGTAATTGATTTATTATTATATTTTTATTTTTCTTCTACTACATTTTGTATTGCATTGAACTGCTGCTGCTAAATTAACAAATTTCATGACACATTCCAGTGATAATAAAACTGATTCTGACATCCAATTTTAGGTTCTCCTTCTCAAACTGTAGGGTGAATTCTATCACATTTTGATCACTGCCTCCTAATATTTCCTTTATCCCAAGTTTCCTAACCAAATCTAGGTCATTATAAAACACCCACTGCCATTTCCCTTGTGCGCTCAACCACAGGCTGCTCTAAAAACCATCTCATAGGCATTCTACAAATTCCTTCTCTTGGGATCCAGTGCCAAATGGACTTTCCCAATCTACCTGCATATTGAAATCCCCCAGGATTATTGCAACGCTGCACTTTTTACATGTCTTTTCTATCTCCCACTGTAATTTGTAGCCCACATCCTGGCTACTGTTCATAACCTTGTATACAACTTACATCAGGGTCTTTTTACCCTTGCACTTTAACTCTAACCACAAGGATTCCACATCATCTGATCTTTAGCCACCTCACCCTAAGGATTTAATTTCATTTTTTTTAAATCAACAGAACCACCCCACCCCACCTCCCTCTGCCTACCTTCAGTGCATCTGTAGAAATATGCCAGTATAATGACTAACTGCAGATGCAATGCCCTAAACTATTAACCTCCCTAGTCCCATCGACATGCAGCCAGACCATAACCCTCCATACCCACATCCATGCATCTACCCAAATGTCTCTTAACCGTTGAAAGCGAACTTGCATTCACCACTTCCACTGGTAACTTATACCATACTCTCATCACTCTGTTAGAGAAGAAGATCCCCCCTCATGTTCCATTGCTGTCTTGTTGCATCACTATCTGGTATGGAGGCGCCAATGCACAGGATTAGAAAAGGCTGCAGAGCATTGTAAACTCCAGTGTTCTGATGACTACAACTGCAAGAACTGCACGTGGCTGCATCTCCTTACAGTCCACATTTGGGAGTTGGAGCTCAATGAACCAAGATCATTCAGAAGGCTGAGGAATTCATAGACAAGAGCTTCAGAGAACCAGTTACATCAAAGTTAAAGGGTTCAGGTAACTGGGTGACCATCAGGAGAGGGAAAGAGTATAGGCAATCAGTGCAAGGTTCATCTGTGGCCGACCCCTCAATAAAAGTATATTGCTTTTGATAGTGTTGGGTTGGTGGCTGAGCAGAGGAAAACCACAGCAGTCAGGTCTCTGGCACCTGAAGTAATAGGGGATTCATTGGTTAGTGGAACAGACATGAGATTCTCTGGACAAGACAGGATTCCCTGATGGTATGTTGCCTGCCACATGCCAGGGTAAAATATGTCTCAGATAAAGTGCACATCATTCTTAAGTAGGCAGATAAGCAGTCAGAAAGCATGGTACAACACAGATAGGATAAAGGATAAGCTTTGAAGAGGGAACATAGGGAGTCAGAAGGAAGCTAAGCAGCAGAATCTCAAGGATTTAGATATTTCAAAAAAGGACAGGGAGGAAGCTAAAAAGGCGGGAGAGGGGTCTTGCCAATCAAGGTTAGTATCACAGCTGCAGAAAGGGAGGATGTCATGGAGAGTCAGTGTAGGTGTAAGTCAGAAGCAAGGAGGGAGCAACCACTCTACTATTGGGAGTGTTCTATCAACACCCTACCCACCCCCCCCCCCCCCACAGCAATAGAGACACCGTGGTGAAGATTGAGTTGAGAGGCGGATTTTGGAAAGATGCAAAAATAACACAGTTATCGCCATGGATGGCTTCAACTTCACTGATACTGATTGGCACCTCAATACAAAAGGTTTAGATAGGGTGGAATTTGTTAGATGTGTCCAGGAAGAATTTATGATACAATATCTAGACAGACTGACCAGAGGAGAGAGCATATTGGATCTAGTACTAGACAGTGAACTGATTAGGTGACAGATCTCTCAGTTACTGAGCATTTCAGAGACAGTGACCTTTAGCAACACAACTCACTGACCTTTAGCATAGACTTGGACAGGAATAGGAGCAGACGGTATGAAAATTATTTAATTGGAGGAGGGCGACATGATACTTTCAGGCAGGAACTCGGGTGCATAAATTGGGAACAGATGCGCTCAGTACTTATTGTAATTTATAGTATATTTTGTATATTGCAGTGTACTGCTGCCACTAAACAAATTTTACAACACATGGCAGTGAAATTAAGCCTGATTATGAACAAGGAGCTCTCTCATCAGCACTAACACTATTCTAGGTAGAATTGATAAAGAACAGAGTGGTTTCTCCTCTCAGTGAAGTGCCTAGGACTGAAAACCTCATCTTAACAGGCTCAGCCATTTATAACTGTGAAAAGGAAAGATTTATTTTGAGGATTTTGGACCTTTGGAACACTATACTTTGTAACTGTAGATGTAGCAGATGCTCTATCACATTTGCCAAGAACATAGAAAAATAAGTTGTTTCACTGGTATGCCATTTGTCCCCCCTTGTGCTTAATATGGCATTGAGAAAATGGTGGACTTATTTCACTACCCCTTTCCAGAACTTGTTCCATAGTCCTGCAATTTGTAAATATGTAAAATAATTGTGATATCTTGAGAATCTGTTGGGACTCAGCCTCCACAGCCACATAAGATATAGAGTTCCTAAGGTTAACTAACTTGTGGGTGAAACATTTTCTTTTCGTCACAACCCTGAATGGTTGACCTCATGTCTAGAGACTGTGACCCCTAGTCTGGTCACTCTAGCCTAGGAATTCATCATTCCAATGGTTATCAAACCCTGGGAGAATTTTGAGTGGTTCAATAAAATCATCTCATTCCTCTCATCTCTAGAATGCTTTTGTCCAGACTGCCTAATCTTTCCTCGTGGGGCAATTTACACCACCCAATCATCTGGCTAGCCTTCTTTGAATATACTTACCCTTCATGGACTTAGAGTCAAGCAGCACAGGAAAAGACTCTTCAACGTACCATCTATCATGACCAGAATCAGGTTTATTATCACCAGCATGTAACGTGAAATTTGTTAACTTAGCAACAGCAGTTCATTGCAATACATAATAAAGAAGAAAAATAAAGTAAATCAATTACAGTATACGTATAATGAATACATTAACAATTATGGAAAAAACAGAAATAATATACATTTAAAAAGTGTGGTAGTATTCACAGGCTTAATTTCCATTTAGGAATCGGATGGCAGAGGGTAAGAAGCTGTTCCTGAATCACTGGGTGTATGACTTCAGGCTTCTGTATCTCCTACCTGATGGTAACAGTGAGAAAAGGGCATGCACTGGGTGCTGGGGTTCCTTAATAATAGATGCTGACTTTCCAGAACACCGCTCCTTGAAGATGTCCTGGGTACTTTGTAGGCTAGTACCTAAGCATCAAGCAGCCCTTTGCACCTATCCTACAGCAATCCCATTAGTCTCTCCTCATGTCCATGAAATCTTCCCAGATTCCTTTACTTATCTACACACCAAGGGAAGTTCACAATGACAAATTAATCTACTAACCCCCATGTTTTATTTGAATGCAGGATAAAACAGAACAGCTGGTGGGGTGGGGGAAAGAGAATCTACACAATCACAAGAAAATGTGCAAACTCCGCACCACAGTCAAGATTATAGCTATGAGGAAGCAGCAAATGAGGAGACATAAACTGAACAAAGACTTCATATGGAGTTTCACCAGAGTCTTATAATTCCACTCAAATGTCTATTATAAAATAATTGAATACTAAATGGGTAATACACCATTGGGATGAGCTGATTATTATACCAAAATAGACCAATAGATTCCTAGGAGTTTAGAAGATTTAACAGGTGGATACTGGAGTGTTTTTAACAAGTGGAAGAGTCTCAAAGGAGGGGATATAACTATATAATGGGAGTTGGAAGCTGGGTCATTAAAGTTGAAATTAAATGTATTTTCATATGCACAGATACAATGAAAATCTCACAGCAGCATTACAGGCACATAGCATTAGAAACAATATTCAAGAGATAAACGAGGTAAATATAAAATTATACAAGGAAGACAATTTGAACACAAAAAGTGCTTTGTAGGGCAAAGTTTTGCTAATAATAAGGTAGTGATTAGGGTTTTACAGGTTGGTTCAAGAACAAATTGTTGGAGGGAAGTAGATTTCAAAGTGGAGATGGATGAAATTTAATAGATCAAGGAATAAAGGAATGTGGGGAAACAGTCCTGAAGAGGAATTGAGGCCAGAATAGATCAGTCTTGTTCATATTAAATGGCAGGGCAGGCTTCAAGGGCCTGTGGTCGTGCTCCTATTTTCTTGGATATTAACGTCTAATTGCATGCTATCTCACAGATTTCTTATGTTCTCCTCCCAAAAACAGACTAGGGCTTTAATAATTAAGTGAAAAGGAACTCATTTTAAGAAACTATCTCCATACACTGAGCAAAACTAATTTTAAATTAACTTAACTACTTAAGAATGATGCATATCCAGATGATCTAGTTCCTCTGCATCTGCACATATTTACCCCAAATAACTTCAATTTGCAACAATGGTTCCAATAGACTAAAAGAATCATGACTGACTAGACAAAGTTATCCATTTAGTGATATAGGGCAACAATATCTCAAGGACTCAGTTCTCTTTATTACACTCAAATGATCCCATGCAGTGAAATAAGAAACATTACTTATTCTGAAAACCATGCATTAAAGTTCAATTTCAATCAGATCAAATGTGACATGTTGGGCTCAGTTCTTGTCTTTTGTCACTGTCTTGCTCGGCACAATATGGATAGCGTTCAGTTCAGGCATGACACTTGTATAAAGATTGACCGTGGTGCCAATTTTGAAATTAATCAATTCTCTGTGACTGGATTAATGAGGTTTTTCCCCACAGAGGAGACATTCATAGCTTCTGGGCATAATAGCAGCAACAGTTGCCCAATTTGTACAGGCATCAAAAGCAACTACTATTTTAATTGCTGCATATTTTTATTTCTAAGTTCAAGATTTTGATCAATTAGGTTAGACAACATTGTAAGCAGAGTCTATAAGAGATCGCAATGTTGTAGAACTACTTAAATATCAAAGCAGATATTTTGTCCAATTCGACAACAGGAAAAGCTGGGTGCATAACTCTCATCCGCTTGCAAGACTTCGATAAGGCGCTACTTGTAAAATTAGTTAGCTCCTTCTTGGGTACTAGCCTCCATAGTATCCAAGGCATCTTCAAGGAGCAGCGCGTCAGAAAGGCGAACCCCATCACCCAGGGCATGCTCTGTTCTCATTGTTACCGTTGGGAAGGAGGTGAAGAAGCCTGAAGGCACACACTCAGCAATTCAGGAACAGCATCTTCCCCTCAGTCATACGATTCCTAAATGGACATTGAACCTATGAACACTACCTCACTTTGTTAAAAAAATATACTTCTATTTTTGCACTATTTTAAATATATTTATATATACATATACTGTACACTTGCTCTAATTGATTTAATCTTTAATTTTTTTTCTTTCAGTATTATCAAGTATTACATTGTACTGCTGCTGCTATGCCAACAAATTTCACAAAATGCCAGTGATAATAAACTTGATTCTGATTCTGCTTCATCCAGGGTATGTGACAGAATAGCATTCAGCCCAAGAACTTTCTTCAGAGCATTCAACACTGCCACTGCTTTGTTACAGAGCAACGTTAAGGTAAAAACAAATAAATGTGATTGCAATTACTTGGACATGCAAACTTCATTTAAACAAGGGACCATCTTCAAATGAGCTTTACAACCATGATGGATTATCTGGATCATCTTCTTGTGTCATGGAATCATACAACACCAGAGGGAGCCATTCGACTCATTAGTTATTTAGTTGGCTCTGCAAGTTGTCCTATTCTCTTGCTCTGACCCCATATCGGTGCTGACTTAGCATTTTCTTATATTCATTCTTTTTCCAAAAAAATACTATCTCCACTACTGTTCAGTCACACAATTAGTATAGAAAAACCATTGGCATGGTAGGAGCCATGTATTCTGTTCTGTGGGTTTATTACGTTAAGTAGTCACATTAGTGAGGGTGTGGTAAGTATTCATGCTTATTTCATGGCAGTCTGTACCCTTGGAACCTCTGAGGTCATGTCTTTGCTGATTGCTGAGATAACAGTCAATAATACTTAATTGTATATTTGCCAATTGCTAATAAAAGATCAGAACAGGGAATAAAGGATCAAAATAGGGAAGAACATCAATTTCTTAAGCTTCCCGTAATTGTCCCTCCCCCACCCTTCACCATTCCCCATTCCTGTTTCCTACTCTCACTTTATCTCCTTACTTGCCCATTTCCTCCCTCTGGTGCTCCTCCCCCTTCCTTTTCTTCCATGGTCTTTAGACATCTCCCCTCCGATTCCCCCTTCTCCAGCCCTTGATCTCTTTCATCAATCAACTTCCTGGCTCTTTACTTCACCTCGCCCCCAACTCTCCCAGTTTCACCTAACACCTACCACCCTTCCTCCCCTCCCCCAATCTTCTTAGTCTGACTCCTCCCCACTTTGTTTCCAGTCATGATGAACGGTCTAGGCCCGAGTTCTTCCAGCATTTTGTGTGCGTTGCTTTGGATTTCTAGCATCTGCAGAATTTCTCATCTTTCAAAAGGGACTTCAACTCTTTGGCGCAATCACCGGAACTGTGGGCAAGTCACGTAAATATAACAACTCTGTGGGGTCATATGCTGGTGGCAATTGTTTAGTTTGAATCGATTTCTATCAACTTTGCTGCTACATTTTGTCAGCATAGGTTTAACAGTTACACCGAATGAACATCAGCACTCAGATGTATCTGAGAAGTTGGAAGCACCAGCCTAGAGTGGCTTATGGCAAGTATGACCTTTGTTGTTTCATGCTGTGTGTATGAATTTGAAACAGTTTTGCTGTGGTCAACGTTGTCGTGTCCAACTGGATTGGACTGGAAAGCTGTAGTGGTGGTTGCCTGAAGTGATTGACCCTTGGTTCTGTTGAATGCTGAAGAATTGAAATAACTGAATTGCTTCTATCATTGAAAAGCTGAATTGAAACTGCCATTGTTTTGTCTCATCTGCACACTTGGAAAACAAAATTATTTCAGCTGGAAGCAGCAACCTTGAAGCTAAGAGAGAAATTAAACAAACATGTGCTGTTGGAGGTCAGTTCCCTGGAAATGAAAATATTTTTGAAGAGCAAGAACAAGCTGTGACAACTGATAAGTTACAGGACGGCATATGCCCTGAAGACAGCATGTGTAACATGCATGGAACACGCTCCGTTCCTAGCAGATTGATGTCCTGTGTGTCTGAACATTACGACGGAGGCTGATTTAGCTGAGTTATATGCAAGACAACAGATAGGTGAGGATAAGCCTGCCTTGGAGAAAAAGGTAGAACAGCTTCAGAAAGACCAGGGACAGCTTTGAAGAAGCCAGGAACAACAGGTGGATCAGATTTGGAGGAACATGGAGGAGTTTAAATTGCAAGAAGAAATCGCAGCCAAGATGGCCAGAGTTAAAGTGCTAAGGGCTTCACGTGCTCTGAGTGCTAAACATGCTCCAGCAGAACAGTTCTCTGGTGAGAGTTCCTATGTTGGCATGGAACAGAGAAAATCCAGCATACTCAATGTCAAATTGGATACATTTCAGAATCAAAAGACTATGAGCCACGAGTTTAAAACCCAAGGGGTGGTTCACTCTCAGCCTGCACCAAAGAGGTACTCTGAACCTATGCCATATCCAATAGGACATGGTGCTTCTGAGTACCCTGACTTGCAGTATGATGTCACTCGCGTTTCAAATGAAAAAGATCTAAATGGTGCACTGAAGGCCCAGATTTTACCACAGGAAAGTTTTGCTGATGAGCAGATAATTGCTGTGGCCAACACGGAAAATGGTGGCATATTAAAAATCTGAAGACACAAAAACTCTTCAAGACTACAGTCTTCTTCTCAAGTTGTTGCAATATCATGGAAGACTTGCAAGACATGCACAAGTTGAGCATGCCTGCTGATATGAAGATTGTTGTAGATAAATTGCCCGATGAGCTTAGAAAAGAATGAAGATCAAGGGTATATGAGCTGCAAGAAAGGAAGAACCACAAGATTACTTTCACTGACATTGTTGATTTTAATTGAAAGGCAAGTGAAGATTGTTACACACCCAGTGTTTGGGAAAGTATACAAGGCTACATTGCCAGCAGTAAGTAGAGGTGTGAACAAAGCTAGATCACAAATTCATTCTCAAGCTAAAGGAAGCAGCTTCGCCACTACTGTGGTAAGTGAAACTGAGCCTGAAGCTGATGAAAAGGGTGCAGATTCCAAATAAGCCATAAATGAAGCAAACACAGTAGGAAGTACTGCCCTGGTATCTAGGGTCTCATGATTAATGATCGAACTTCCTATATTCGAGTTCAGATGTAATCTAACAGGAGTAACAAGATAGTGGTTACTTTTACTTTCCTAGATCAAGGGAGTACTGCAGTGTTCTGTACAGTAAGTCTCATGAACAAGCTCAACCTAACAGGAGAAGGAACACGCATTCTCTTATGCACCACAGATCAAGAGAATGTTGTGACTAGCTACTTCATTTCAGTATTGCAAATAGATGACTTGGATAGTAAAAACTAATGCAAGTTGCCTAACATCTATACACAGGAACATGTGCCCGTACACAAAGGGAATGTTTCTCATCAAGGAGATCTTCAGGAATGGTCTCACCTGAAGAATTTTTTTTTGCCAGAAATTGAGCTATTGATAGAGATGAATGTGGTTAAAGTGTTTGAGCTGTTGGAAGTGATTCACAGTGTTAACGATAGTCCCTGTGAAATCATAACAATGAAACATTGAAAGGAGACCGTGATGATGGAAGAGACTACTTTCGGCCAGAACTAACCATTAATGGGACTTCAGTTTTGCCCTTGGCTGAGCTTTGGCTGCAGAGTTTCAAGACAAATTTTCCTGAATGCGGGGTCTTCTGAATGTGAGGTCTTCTTGACCTCTTCTTCTGGTTTGGCAAGAGGGTAAAGTCCAAGATGGACTGCTTACCAAAAGAGAACATTTGTGTAAATGTTAAGATTTCATGTCTCCTGTATCTTAGTAGCATGCCATTATAATTATTATAGTATAATGATTAGAGGGCTGGAACATAGGAGCAATGTACTGTGTTGCACCTCTATTATGTTTCTTATGGCAACTGGTCACATTACTGGAGGCATGGCAATCGTGAAAGGGATAAGTTTCATGCTTATTTTGTGGGAGTTTGTAGCTGGGGACCGTGTATCTTTCCTGATCACTGATATAATGCTCAATAATGCTTAATTGTATCTTTGATAATTTCTAATAAAAGAATCAGAAATGGGAATTCAACTCTTTAGAACAGGGGTGTCAAACTCATTTTAGGTCACGGGCCGGATTGAGCAAAATGCAGCTTCATGCGGGCCGGATCAGTCGGACGCGTGCGAACGCAGCTTTCATTGCCTCCATTTTTTCAGCCTGCTCTCATGTGTCTCAGTCTCTGCTATAAATACAAAGTGTTTCACTTTACAAATTCCGTTTCTTATGAAGAAGACTGCCGAGCAAGACTGCCGAATAAACACTAAAAACCCTGAAAACCTGGTACCTGAATAAACTCAGCATTAGCCATATCATACGCCATAGGCGCTTCGATTATGGGGCCAGCTTTAATAGTAATTAGATATGATCTCGCGGGCCAAAGATAATTCCACCGCGGGCCGGATTTGGCCCGCGGGCCTTGAGTTTGACATATATGCTTTAGAACAATCACTGGAGCTGTGAGCGTGTCACACAAGAATAACAATTCCATGAGGTCGCAGGCCTCACAAATGAAACCATTTCATTTGGATCAATTTTGCCTCTACACTCATTTTTTTGTCTGTCCTCTTTGCCATTATCCTTCAGGTTACTGCAAAAGGCCTCAATTTTGAATACCTCTATTAAATTGCCCTGATTGTATCTGCTCTACACAGAGGGTGGCATTGACAGCTCAATGGTGGTGCTGCTGCTAGCTCACAGCTCCTGCAATCTGGACTCCACCCTGACCTTTGATGTTGTCTGTGTGGAGTACAAACACTCTTCCCCTAGCCAGGCATGTTTCTCCTGAATGATTCAGTGTTTCCTCACATCCTATACATGTACTGGCTGGAAGGCTAATTGGACACTGTACAATGTTCTTGGTGTGGTAGAATTCAGGTGAAATAAAATGGGCTAAAATAGGATCAGTCTAAACATTCGATGGTTGGTGAGGCTCAGTGAGCTTGATAGCCTCACAGGAGGCAATTGCTAACACAAAAGCAGAGTGCAACTGTGACACAAGTTGCAGGCTCAGGCCTCTTTGTTAAAACTCAGTGACTTGTTACCCCAGGCAAACTTGACACTGGTTAGCAACAAAAGTGAGAGTTTATTTTTATTGTTGGGGGGGTGGGGGGAGAAGTGCTGGAGGCAGAAATGTTGAAGTTACAGATTTTCTGGACCCCTCTGCTTTGTTGCCTTTCCTTCCACCTCCTTGTCTCTCTCCATTCCTAAAAAAATTAAAACTGAATGCGCTTGAAATACTCATTAGCTTAGGCAGCAGCTGTGGAGAGAAACCACTGATATTAAAGAAAGGCACAACACACAAAATGCTGGAGGAACTCAGCAGGTCAGATAGCATCCACGGAAATGAACAAATAGTCGACGTTTCAGGCTCTAAGACAAGGCAGGGGGAACACCCCAGAATTAAAAAAGTGGAGGGGGTGAAGGATAGTTTGAAAGTGACAGGTGTAGCCACGTGGGTGGGAAAGGTGAAGGCTGGAGATGAAGGAATCTGATAGGAGAGTAGAGTGGACCATAGGAAAAAGGGAAGGAGGAATGGACCTGGGGGAAATGACAGGCAGGTAAGTAGTAAGAGGCCAGAGTGGGGAATAGAAGATGGGAAGAGAAGGGGAAAAGAAAAAAATTACTGGAAGGAGAAACTGATATTCTTGCAATCAGGTTGGAGGCTACCCAGATGAAAAACAAGGTGTTGCTGCTTCGGCCTGAAGATGGCCTCATCGTGTTACAAGTGGCAGCCATGAACCAACATTTCAGAACAGGAATGGAAACTGGAATTAAAATGGTTGGCCACTGGGAAGTTCCGATTTTGGTGGATGGAATTAAGGTGCTCAAAAAAGCAGTCCTCCAATTTATGACGGCTCTCACCAATGTAGAGGAGGCTTCATCGGAGAGCCAGATACAATAGACAACCCCAGCAGATTTGCAGGGGAAGTGTTGCTCACCTGGAAGGACTGTCTGTGACCCTAACTGAAGGTGAGAGAGGAGGTGAATGGGTAGGTGTGGCACTTTGGCTGCTTGCAGGGATAAGCATTGGGAGGCAGAAAAGGACAAATGAATCATAGATGGAGTGATCCCGGTGGAAAGCAGACAGTGGGGTGGGGGGAGGTAGAGATCCGTTTGGTGATAGCATTCCTTTGGAGATGGTGGAAGTTGCTGAGAATGATAAGTTGGACGCAGAGGCTCACGAGATGGTACTAAAGGAGCAGAGGTTTAACCACCCTTTGCTTAATGGTACTGGTCCATGGCATAAAAAAGGTTGGGAACCTCAGGACAGGAGGAACTTTCTCTCTGTTAAGGTGGCAGGAAGTGAGATGTGCGTGGTTGTCAGGGGAATGGAGGAGATGCAGGTAAGCATGGTGTTTTCAGGACTGGAAAGGAAGGGGGAAGATGCTTGAAGGATCCCAGCCTGAAACATCAACTGTTTCCTGACCTGCTGAGCTCCTCCAGCATTTTGTGTATGTTGCTTTGGACTTACAGCATTAGCAGAATTTCCTGGGTGATAACAAATGATGACAAATGAAACTTGGATGATAGATACACTGGTGTCAGGTGTGAACTAGACATTTTAAATGGACAATACCTTTGAAATAGATACATTGTCATGATTAAACTATTAACAGAAGCAGAACATAAGTTAAGTTTCCCGAGCAGTCTGACTGACTGAGGAAAGACGAGTTGGTCTGATTCTCCTTGACGAGAGATTTAAACAACTTTGAGTCAGCAATTGAATACTTTGTCAGAATTTCAGCCCACTTCAGTCAATGTGGTTCTATTTGTGCCACTAGCAACTGAGTCACCACAACCAAACATTCAGCACATGCTAAGTTAATCAGTGACGCTGTACAGTAATGTCTCCTTTTTTATCCTAAATATGTTAATTCGTGGATAGGTTTCTGGTGACTTGCCAAAGGTAACTTTCATTTGTAAAAACAACAGTGTTTTCCACAGGCAATTCAGTTGTGGAATAACGGAGAGCAGGAGATAGAGGGAATTTTTATTTCTCAGTGCATACATATCTGCCAGCAGGGATCAGTAGGCTACAATCTGAAGGAAGAATTCATCACTGTCAAGGGCAAATGGTGATACATAGGTTGAAAAAGACAGAAAATGGTGCAAACTCTCAGGTCAGAACTAATGTTTCATCAGAACAGCAAAAAATTTGTTATTTGTCTATGCGTCTATGTTTACACCTCCACTGCAAAATCACCCTTTATGTCACTTAATCACTTGTCCACCATCCTCAGAGTTGTTCTCTTTTCTTTCTTCTGCCCCATTGCTGCATCTTAAAACCATTTACCACAAATTTTTTCCAGTTCTAATAAAAGTTCATCAACCTGAAATCAATTGTTATTCCACTAATGTGACATTAGCTTATTGGTCCAGAATCTTCTGATTATATTTGCAGTTCCTTGCTTCATGTGTACAGACATCACAAGTATCTTGCTTGTTACGTGACATATTTTCCTCTTTAAGTGACACTTGTGATGTCTGTACACATGAAGCAACAGTATATCTTAAGTTCCATAGACCTGCCACATGCTTTCTTTTTTCTCTTGATCCATCCTTCAATATCCCTCAACACTCGGGGTTACCCTGGCATTACTCAGGTTGCTCTTGAATTCTTGGTATTTCCCCTCTGAACATTTCCCACTGTGCAAATGTAGACTTAACAAAAAGTTGATGCTCTCAATCTACCTTTGCTAGATTAATTTTTATGTTCATGAAATTCGCCTTCCCAGTTTAAATCTTTATTACTAGTCCATCCTTAACATTTTCCCTAACCAGTTTCAAATATATTGGAGTTATGGTCATCATCTCCAAAATGACACTCCCTCCACTAAATCAGTTACATATCCCAAGTCCAATAATGCTCCTTTCCTCATTGGTCTGTTCACATTTTGTGCTGAGAAGCTCTTAGGGAAATATCTCAAAAATTCCACATTCACTGAGACTTTAAAACTAAAGCAATCTTCATTAACATTTGGGAAATGGAACTCCTTCAGTACAATAACTCAGTATAAACCTTTCCCAGCAGAACCAGCACATCTCCAGCAAAGTGGTCAATCCATAGATCCTTGAAGATGGCAACATGACTAGATAATATGATTAGCACAGCATATGGGATTCATAACATTTCGTCAGAGCATTGAATAAGAATAGTCCTAACAATCCGGGAAACTAAACCACATCTTCCAGCACCATTCTTTCAGCCATGCATTCAAGTGACCCATCATTTTATTTCAATCACAAGCCTGTGGCACTGGAAGCAATCCAGAGATTACAATTTTTGAGATTCTGCTCTCTAGCTAGTTCCCGAAACATGTTGCAAAACCTCAAATCCTACTCCTACCTATATCATTGGTATCCACTGTGCCTATAAAAAGTATTCAACTTGCTTGGAAGTTTTCATGTTTTGTTTTACAACAATGAGTCACAGTGGATTTAATTTGGCTTTTTTTTTGACGCTGATCAACAGAAAAAGACTTTCATGTCAAAGTGAAAACAGGTCTCTGTAAATTACAAACATACAACACAAAATAATTGAATGCATAAGTATTCACCCCTTTTATATGATACAGCAAATCATCATTGGTGCAGCTGATTGGGTTTAAAAGTCACATAATTAGTTAAACGGAGATTACCTGTCTGCAGTCAAAGTGTTTCAACTGACTGTAGTAAAAATACACCTTTATCTGGAATTTCCAACTGCTGAATGGTCAGTATCCTGGCAAAAACTACAGCATGAAGACAAAAGGACACTCCAAGAAACTCCATGAAAAGGTTGTTGAAAAGCACTATTAATTCAGATTCAGTTTATTGTCATTTAAAAACCACAAATGCAATGCAGTTAAAAAATGAGACAACGTTCCTCCAGAATGGTATCACAAAAACACATGACAAAACAGACTACACCAGAAAATCCACGTAACGTTTGGCAATCCCCAATCCAGAGTCCGGAGAGGCTGCTGCCTATTAATATCGCGCTACCATCTTAGCGCGTTCCCCGGAAAGGAGCTCCAATCCCACCAGACAAACAAGACCAAAAACTAAAGCTACAAGACCTACACAAAACCACATATTTACAACATATAGTTACAACAGTGCAAACAAGAGCATAATTGATAAAAAAAAAACAGACCATGGGCACAGTAAAAATAGTCCAAAGATGTTGAAAGGCTATAAGTTCGAAAGAAACCACCACACAGTTTCCACAAGTCCTCAGGATCCCCGATTGACTCGTCATTCCACGCAGGCGGCGGAAGGGAATACCCCCGCTATGGACTTCCACGGCGCCGCCTGACTCAGCCTCGCAGACGCAGCACACAATGAAAGCTCCGTCGAACCCAGCCTCGCAGACACAGCACACACCGAAAGCAGTCTGACTGCAGCAGACTCTGAGTCCGTCGAACCTCCGAGCCTCCGACCATCCCCTCCGGAACAGCTTCTCTGAGCACCATCCTCTGCCGAGCATATTAAGACGGCCCCGCCAACGGCCATTAGCAACGCGACCCCGAGGACTAAGGGCCTGTTCTTCCCAGCAGAGACCCGGACCTCACAGCAGCAGCAGCAACGAAGAAGGTCTTCCTGGAGATTTTCAGATGTTCCTCCATGCTCCCACGTCCATTTTCCATCCAATTATGATTGCCAACGGCACCCCGCTTCACAAATAACAGATAATCAGCTCTGGAGTGGCCGCTGCAAGCTGCATCGCGCCGCCATCTTGGATCATATGCTAAGGAGATGGATACAAGAAAATTTCCAATTCACTGAATATCCCTTGGAGTATAGTTCAATCAAGATGTGCAAAAAAAATGGCACAGTTGTAAATCTGCTTAGAGCAGGCCATCCTCAAAAACTGAGTGACTGTGCAAGGGGACTAGTGAGGGAAGCCAAGAGACCCATGACAACTCTGGAGGAGTTACAACCTTCAGTGGCTGAGATGAGAGAGACTGTGTATACAACAAATGTTGCCCGGTTGCTTCAACAGTTGCAGCTTTATGGGAAAACGACGAAGAGAAAGCCACTGTTGAAAAAAAAACTCATACAGAATCTCAGAGTTTGCCAGGAGGTATGTGAGAGTTTCAGCTGGAAGAAGGTTCTATGGTCTGATAAAACCAAAATTGAGCTTTTGACCATCAGATTAAACACTATGTTTGGCCTAAGCCAAACACCTCACATCATCAAAAACACATCATCCCTACCATGAGCATGGTGGTGGCTGCATCATGCTATGGGGATGCTTCACTGCAGCAGGTGCTGGAAGATTTGTGAAGGTAGAGGGTAAAAATAAATGCAGCAAAATACAGGGAGATCCTCAAGAAAAACCTGCAGTCTGCAAGAGAACTGCAATTTGTGAGAAGATTTGTTTTCCAACAAGACAATGATTCCAACAAAACCAAAGCTATACAGTAATGGCTTAAAAAACAACAAAGTTAATGTCCTGGAGTGGCCAAGTCAGAGTCTATCCAACTGAGAATTTGTGGCTAGAGCTTGGGCAGTTTTGTAAAGAAGAATGGGGAAAAATTGCAGTGTCTAGTTGTGCAAAGCTCTGTGCCTAGACTCAAGGCTATAATTACTACCAAAGGTCCATCTACTAAATACAGACTTCAAGAGGGTGAGTAATTATGCAATCAAGTATTTTGTGTTTAATAATTGTAATAAATTTAGACCAATTTGTAGAAATTTGCTTTCACTCTGACACAAGTCTTTTCTGTTGATTAGTGTCAAAAAGCCAAATTAAATCCACTATGATTCAATATTGTAAAACAATATAACATGAAAAATTCCAAAGGAGGGGGTAAATACTTTTTATAAGCACTATTTAAGTATCAGTACCTCTAGCTGGTCAGCCTTTCAGAATGTCCTGCAGCTACTCAGAGATATCCTTGACCTAAGCACATGGAAGGTTATTTGTCAACATGAAACCACAGAAACATCCATCTGCCTTCCACACAACAGAATTACCTCCCATCATTACTCTCCTACCCCACACCCCACCATCCAGCTCTCTTAACCCTCCCCATATACGAAGGACTTTCATGATTACAGGGACTTTGGAACATTAACTTCAAACTACAGGTGGAACATGGCACTACCTAGCTTCCATAACTTGTGCCTAATACCTTCAACTATGACAGTAAGATTAAAAACCTTACATAGTCACTACTTACCCTACTCATCGAAGCCCACACTATGAACTCAACTGCCTCAAGGCAGCCTTCGCAAAAAAGTAGCTCCCACTAAAGCTTGCCTCTCCTTTATAAAGGTGTGTTTGGAAAAAATGTGTTCCCTTACCTGGATACCACACTTATTTTTAAACAGCCAGTGCCAGGAGGAAAAACTTAGCTTCTTACTGAGATCCCAGCATGAGAAAAGACAGATCAGAAAACAGAAAGTAGCTCTTATTGTACTTCATTTACAGCAGATACATCAATAGAGTGCTGAACTTCATTAATTCAAGAGCTCTTGGGCCGTATCCAAATTGAAATTCACACCCTAAAACCAGAGGCCTTGGGCTTAAGTAATAGGGAGGAGGTTTAAAGGAGACTCAAGAAGATTCCCCCCCCCCCCCCCCCAATAGTAATTGGTATCTGCAATGAGCTGCCTGAGGTGGCAGTGGAGTCGGGAACAACAAGAAGATTTAAGATGCATCTGGGCAAATAACCGAATGAGCAGGGCATAGAGGGGTATAGATTTAATGCAAGTGGGATTGGTACATATAGGCATAGATGGTCAGCATAGACACAGTGGGTCAAAAAGCCATTTTCTATGTCGTACAGCTCTATGGCCATCTGAAACCGTGCTTGATTATAATTTGGTTATTGTTCTGAATGCCTGGATTAAATTCAGTTTATTCATTTCTGACAACGCCCTTTAACAAAGAGCAGAGGGGGAATATATTTTATTAAATTGGAACATCTTTGGTCCCACAGACAGGATTTGACAGGATAGGCAGTCAGCTGAACATTCCAGTTTAGTACAATTGAGTATTCAATTCATCAAATTCTCTGCTCACAAATAAAAGCAAACAATCTGCCAAACTCATCTCATGATAATAACGTAAAAAGACATCCATTTTTGAAACTGCCTTTTGCTACAAACCTTGATCACTCTACACTGTGCGCAATACCAAACTTCCCAAACATCTGCCCAATTTAGTAAAATGACCTTTTATATTAAAAAAAAATACAGGCATCAAGAAACATCCCCCAACTACAAACCCCTCGTGCACCACTCCTGTCAAAACCTATCACTAAACAATGTGATGTAGTCCAGCAATCAATTCCAAGCCTTAAATATAAACACATTTTCCGATTTTAGTCAATACAGATAAAAAAAATGAGGAGATTTTGATCTAACACTAAAGCTGCAATTTGTATGCAGTACAGTAACCATGACGTCTCTGAATATGTAACTATATTGCAGAGGTTTTAAAATTCAAGCCTTAATCAGTTGATTTCTGTTAAATTTATGCCCAAATAAATAAAATACTATAGTATAGGACAACAATGGTGCTATAATTTAAAACTGAATATTTTATATTCGTAACTGTGTACAATCTGGCTCATTACAAACCTTCAGCTTGCATGTACAAGCTGGCAGAAATCATAAATATGTTGTACAATTAGGTTTCAGTGCATTCACGTGTAGCAACTTTGAGTACAGACCAAAAATGAGTATCTCTGGAAATTCAGAGAACTCTACTCAGCTATCAAAGAAAATGCAGAAGCTGCACAGCTTTCAGTCTTGAAGTGGAATGGGCAAAAAGAAATTTTTAGATAATGAAATTCACATATTGAGAATGGAGATCGAAAACAATTCACCTGTTCGTGCAGAAGCATCACTATTTATAGAAAAATATGACCGTCATTCAGTCATGATGCAAGGTGTAAAATCCACTAATCATACCAAAAGGAATTACATTAAAATATATTCCCTGCTCCAATATACTGATTTCAATAAGTAAGATATCAGATAAAGGAATATGATAGAAAATATAACAATGCTACCATCCTGAACAAACGTTAAATGCCATACGGGCCTCCCCTACACCATCAGAATGCTGATTTTTAAAAATTTAAACACTTTTCTATCATTTAAGCTATGAATCAACATATTCAATCCAGCAAAAAACAGGATCACATTCCTGGCACAAGTTTCCTAATTAATGCAACTTTTGTGGGTTACTGCACAACTTGATCAGTCGCTAAAAATGTGAGGCATTCTGTATCATGAATATGTGAAGTGCTATCTCAAGAACAGAGCAATCTAGCATGGAACCATTAATAACAACATTTCTGTAGGCAAACAAACTCTGAATTTGCACAATTCACTAAAAAGTCAAAGTCACTGCAATCAGTCAACAGGAGAGCAACTCAATTTTGTGAAAGGAGCATACCATAATGCTTGCTCACAAGTTTCTGAGTTCTTAAAAAAAATCAAATTGCATAAACTACCTGAACCTAAACAATGCAGGGTGCATCACTGCTGCAAATATTTACTCACACAGCCCTACACACTTCCCTAACTCAGGTGCACAACATTGGACTAGAGTCTTGCTCCTTTCACTGGTCAGCAGTCAAAGCCACTTTTATGATAGATTCTTCTTGCATGAAGAAACACAGGAGCACCTTCAGTATTAATAAAGTTCATTGTCAGAAGTTATATAAACTGATATATAAATTTCAAACCAAGATTGAGACAAAAATTGATTGAAAGCAGTACAATATATGAATTAGGCACTTCACACTAGTTTTAAGTAGTGAAAGTAATGTGACATTCATTCTTGGGGGGGGGGGGGTGTGAGGAAGACAGCCTGCCCCTGCATTTCTAATGAGTAACACTATTTATTGTTTATGTGTTAAAATACCTTTGTGGGATTGTGGTGGGAAGTTCCAGTTCACTTATTGTTACATTTTAGCTTGGGTTATATGGTTATTCACGTGTATTTGTGGGTCACCCTAACTGTAACCGGGATGTGTGATGGTATGTTTCTCTGAGCAGCACAAATCTCATCCTAGGAATTAGCCTCTGAATCTCCTTTCATCTATCTCCAGTGTTACAATATCTTTTTTAGGTACAGGGACCGAAACTGTGTGCAGTATTCCAGGTGAAACCTCACCAACACCCTGTACAATTTCAACAAAATCTTCCTAGTCCCAACTCCTTTGCAAGGAATGCCAAAAGACCACTTGCCTTTGAAAGTGCTTGTTGAATCTGCCTGCCTGCTTGATTTTTGTGATTCTATAACCCTTACATCCCTCTGTACTTCACTCACTTGCAGCCTTTCTCCATCTAGAAAATCAACTACCGGTATTTCCTTTATTTGCATAAAACTCTAATTGCCAGTCTTTCAGTCTGTTTTAATTGATGCATCAGCTCCCTATCCAACACCTTATCAAATGCACTTACATCTGTCTGTATGAGACTGGTGGGGTCCGTGCTCCAGATCACGGCGCCCGGTCTGTTTTGCGTTTAACACAAAACTGTTGTTGCAAAGTGTGGAAATGTAAAGACCGTTATGGAAACATTTGTAAAGGACTGAGAGTCATTGAATGGTTTGTTGTATATAATTTTATTTTTGAATAAAGTATATTTTGTTTAATGAAAAAGAGTTGAGTTAACGAGCTTCCTCATCTGTCATTATGGACCAAATGCTCACCACAATACATTTTCTTTAGAAGTAATTATGATGACTACAATGACTGCAGAAACAGCTTCAAAATGCATCAACTATGTGCTCTGCTCAAATCTTTTTCCATCTCGCATCTCTCAAGGGTAAGCCACCATCCCCTTTTCCCTCACATGATTTGCCTATACCTGTAGGCTAATTGTTTCCATCACTTTGGGGGGGGGGGGGAGTTGAGTTCTAGGTTCTCACGGCTCTTTGGGTAAGTAGTTTGTTCTGACTCTTGAATGTACTGAATCACACACACTTCCCTACAAATGTAAACATTCTTACTGTACACACTCTTTCAAAATCTTTTGTGAAAAAGATGTGTTTACTCACCACGTAGTTATCTCTTATTTCTGTTTTCATCTCTTACTGATGTACACCCTCACATCTTTGGTATCATCCTTAATTCCTCTCTGGTTTCTTTACATCCTTTTTATGACAAGGAGAACCCAATGCAGCACTGTAAGTGTGGTCTAAACAGTTCAAATTTGATCATAGTACAACCTCCCAATTCTCAAAATCCCTCTTTTTGAAAATAAAAATTAGTTTTATTTGCTTTATTGCAGCCTTGTTAACACATGATACTTCATCTCAAACAGTCTATTTGTACTTCTTTATTCTTCTATCTCACACCTTCCAAGTAATAACTACACCTTCGACCAAAAATGTGTATTTTTGATGTATCTGTGTGGTCCTTCTCATATCTGTATTGAACGACATTTGCCACTTATTTGCCCAGACAGCAAGCTTATTCATGTAGAACCATTATTTGCTTTAAATCTTCTTAGCACTCATCTCACCACACTCCCCGCAACCTCCAACTACAATGTGGCAAGACCCACTAATTTGTGACTTTAGTCACCATTAGATGGGACACATACCACATGGTAATACAAATTAACCATGTTAATTTCTCTGCACACCACCTCCCTCCCCCCCCCTTCTTATTCTTCCTCCTTCTCCTCTACTCCTAATGAAGGGTCTTGGCCTGAAACGCCAACTGTTGATTCCATTCCACAGATGCTGCCTGACTTGTTGAGTTCTTCCAGCATTTTGTGTGAGTCACAGTGAGATGTGTCATCTGCATTAACAAACAACACAACCCAGGATATGCTGGGGGCAGCCCACAAGTATCACCACACATTCCAGATCAAACACTGCATGTCCACCAGGTACCCTGAACTCCAGGTCTCAAAGCCTGAACTCAATAACAAGACCCCAAACACTTGACCTTAAACGTCAATATCACCAACTCATATCTAGAGAGTCAATGACCTCCTGTTTGCACAGTACTCCATTCCCAGAACATTTAACTTGGAAAAGGAAAACACTTTTTAATAAATGAACTTAGAATACTCTTTATCAGATTGATCTGCAATAAATGGTACTGCCATGAACAAGGACAGGTACAAATGGTTATGGGCAAGTATGTAATTGGGGGAGGGTGAATTACAACAGGATTGAGCAGATGTTCTTAAAGAGAAATGCACAGCAGAGAAGTTAAGAATGCTTAGGAACCACTTGCATGCTATTCTGGATGGGTTTGTCCCAATGAGACAGGGAAAGGATGGTAGAGTGAAGGAAGCATAGTTGACAAGTGGGATGGAGCATTTAGTCAAGATGATGAAAGAAGGTTTAAACAGCAAAAAAATGTGTTATGAGGAAAGAACTTAAGAGACACAGGAGAGCTACAAAGTGACATGAGAAGGCCTTGGCAAGTAGGATTAAGGAAAACCCCAAGCTGGTCGACATGCACCAGGAGGGTGAATAGAATGAAGGTGGACCAGGCAGGAATAAATGGGGAAACACGTTTCTGGAATTGGAGGAGATAGGGGAGGTCCTTAATGAATACTTTGTTTCAGTATTCACCAGTGAGAGAAAGCTTGACAAATGTGAGGTCAGCACAGAACATGCTGGAGCATGGTGAGATTAAGAAAGAGGCAGTGTTGGAGATTCTAAGATAGGCAAGTCCCTGGGGAAAAAATGGATATACCCCAGGTTTCTACAGGAAGTGATGGAAGAGATTGCTGGGATGTTGACTACCTTTGCGTCCTCGCTGGCCACAGGAGTACCGGAAGACTGAAAGATGGTAAATTGATAAAATAGATTTGGAGATTAAAATACTTATTAGATGATAAACTGTAAATATTTAAGTATTATAACAAATGCATTCCACTAAATTATAAAAACTCCATAGCAAGACGATCCATCAGTCAACTGTTTGTTTCACTAGGCAAAAATTACCAATTACACATAATACTGACACTCTATTTGGTTCAAAATTTTCAAATAGATTACAGTATATATAGTCAATAATTTTCTGGTTACTCTTTCTCAGTTGTCTTAATTAAATTGCATTGGATCTGAATAATTACAACTGATAATGTATCAGCAATTTCTTCATCTGCTGAGTTGAAAGACCAGTCACAATCATACTGAATAATAATGGATCAGCTGCAATGGGCTAAATGACTCTTCCTTGTTTCTATTCCCATCCTTAACATGCCTTTTAAGGATTCAGTTGCCTTGATTGCCCTCTTCCTATAAATGTCACAAAAGCATTTAATAGATTTCAATTAGTCATTACCAAGTTGATCTGAACTGCTCTAAAGTTCATACTTCATCTTACTCATGCAGCATATGAAAAAGTAATGAACAGTAAAATCAGTTGGATATTGATATGCACAAAATATCATATGAAGTACATCTGAGCATATTTTAGCCTAATGAACCCAAAGCTAAGGCAAAAATAAAAACACTTAGCACTTGGAGAGTGAATAGTGGGAACATTTCCAGAATACTGAGTGGTCAGCTATAAATTCTTAAAAGGAAAATTAGCAAGTCAAGTCTTATTGGATGCTGAAAATAGATATCCAATGAGGCTCAACCAGTACAATTTCCTTCACTTACATTAAGTGCTGGTGTAAGCTAATTTTATTGCTGCTTGGAAGCTTTAGTTGATTTAACGTCTTCTGATCAGTCACAATCTTGCTATACTGAACACATACTAATTAGGCCTACACTGTTCTTTCATGAACTTTCAGCTTGGATTCCATTTGGTTTAATACATGCTGAACAAGCAAACAATTCTCAACCTCCAAGTAACACTTGAGTTGATCAAGTCAATTGGCAAGTGAGGACGATAGGTACAAAAATAGAGGGGGTAGGTTACAGCTTTCAGTTCTGACAAAACATTTTCTACCTGAAGCTGACTGCTTTTATCAACAACTTAGCTTAGATGACTGAAGCCTCAACAGCTAATGGATACAAGATCAGTTGTAAGGAATTTGAAAGAGGTTGCAAAGGTGATATAATGTTATGGGCAACACACACAAAAAGCTGGAGGAACTCAGAAGGCCAGGCAGCATCTATGGAAAAAAAAAGTACAGTTGATGTTTTGGACTGAAACACTTCGGCAGGACTGGAGGAAAAAAAAAGCTGAGAAGTAGATCTGAAATCTTTAGATCTTTCAAATCTACTCCTCAGTTTTTTTTCTCCAGTCCTGCTGAAGGGTTTCGGCCTGAAATGTCAACTGTACTTTTTTCCATGGATATCGGCTGGCCTGCTGAGTTCCTCAGGCATTTTATGTATGTTGCTTTGATTTCCAGCAACTGCCGATTTTCTCTTGTTGTGATAATGTTACGGGGAAGGGATATGGATAATATTCTTAATTAGAATACTTTCAGAATGCTAATCTTGCTTATTCATATTTCCGCAATTTTGCAATCCTCAAAAAAAGGCCTGAACATTACGAATGTAGGAAGAATTATTATGAATCTGCACCCTTGATGCTGATATCAACATATGGAGTCTATACATGTAATTAACCAGAAAATCTGAAGTACAGGATGCACTGCTTTTCAACATTTTTTACAGTGAACACTGATCTTACAAAATGTCCAGACATAGGCAAACTATTCTCACTGCTCAAAATCTCAAAAATGGTAAGCTTTATTGGAGAAGACAAGATTTTTTTAAAATGCTATATAAATCTGTAATTTTTACTTAACAATTTATTGTTTGTGGATAAATATTTCAAAATATTTTGTATTTGAAATAATTTAAGTGATGTTTCAGCTTCTGCTTTAATCTTTGTTTATATTCCAAAAATGATTCCAGCCTCTGCAAAAGGTTTGAACGTGCTTAAAGTTGTTCTTTTTCCTTGCATTGCTGAAAATTCTTCAGTAATCAGCTCCACAGCCTACTTGACCCAACAGTACAGCTGTTAAGCATTAGGATCCCCATTAACTGACACCTAAAGCAACTGTAACTGGAAAACTGTTTGTCCATTGTGCAAGGATTGTTAGATTGCGACATCTTTCAGGGAATAAGTGCGATGACTTCACTGCAAAAATCAGCATTGTTCTAAAATCAGCTCTTTTTAAAACTACTAAATTTTGAACTACATTGAAGTAATCAATGAAAAACAAATCACATTTTTGTTCCTCATACAAGACCATGGAGCCACACCTCAGGATTAAGCTGGCGCATGCATTTACATTCACCTCATGATATTCCAAAGCATTGCACAATCAGCGAAACACAAAGGGAATATGCAAAATGATGTGTTTTCATGAAACTAGTTTGAGGACCAACGCCCTTACTCAAACAGTTTTAAAACATCATGTACATCAAAGAGCTGACAAGATCATTTGAAAGTCAGAACTCTGACAATGCATTTTGTTTTTTTTTCCAGATTTCTAGCATATGCAGCCTTCGGCTTTTAAAATTACAAGAAAGGTATTTTGAACAAAAGGTGTAGATGCTATTTCGGAATTGCTTTCTCCAACAAGGATTCTGCCAATGAAGGTAGCAGTGATATTCAATAGAAAAGGCAATTAAAAGTTAGCAATTCTTAAAATAGAAGTCACCTGGTGTAAAAGGGATGATTCCTCAATTACCAAGGAAGCAAAGGTGGCAACTGAAGTTGCCAGTGCTCCGTCTTCACAAAGCTTTAACGTTTGCTGCACTTTGTCAAATGGATCCAGAAGATTCTCAATAGGGAGGGTGAGCAGCCAGAGGTTACGGTGCACACTGGTACCAATGACATGGGCAGAAAGGGGGAGGAGGTCCTGCTTAGTGACTTTAGGCAGTTAGGGAAGAGGTTGAAAAGCAGGACCTCCAAGGAAGTAATTTTTGGATTACTCCCAGTATCACGTACTAGTCAAGCAGGAATAGGATGACAGTATAAATGAATGAGTGGCTGCAGAAGTGGTGCAGGGTTTCAGAATTCTCGATTATTAGGATCTCTCCTGGGGAAGGTATGACCTATAGAAAAAGGACAGGTTAGACTTGAACCAGTATCCTCGCAGGTGTGTTTGCTAGAACTGTTGGGGAAGGTTTAAACTAATTTGGCAGGCAGATAGGAGCTGAAGTGATAGGAGTGAGGATGGGGCAGTTGGTAAACAAGTCGATGTGTTGTGTAGCGAGACTGCAAGGACAAGATCATAACTGGATAAAACTGCAGTCAGTGGGATAAGTCGAAGTGCAATATAGGGCAAAATGGAAAAGGGTGATGAATACAGGGCTGAAGGAGTTGTATTCAAATACACAGTATATGGAATAAAGTAGATGATCTGCTAGTGCAGATAGAGATTGGCAGGTATGATTTTGTGGGTTTCACTGCATCATGGCTGAAAGAAGATCATTTTTGAGAGTTTAACATACAAGGATCTAATTCAAAAGGACAGGCAGGCAGGCAGAGGGGGTGGGGTGGCTCTGTTGGTAAAAATGAATTCAAATCCTTAGAAAAAGGTGACATAGTGTTGGAAGATGTAGAATCCTTGTGGATTGAGTTAGGAAACTACAGGAGTAAAAAGACACTGTTGGGTGTTACATTTGGGCTTCCGAACTGTAGCCGGGAGATGCGATATAAATTACAATGGGAAATAGAAAGGCATGGAAATAGAAATGTGAAAAGGGCAATGTTATGATAATCATGGGGGATTTCAATATGCAGGTAGATTGGGACAATCAAATTGGTGCCGGATCCCAAGACAGAATTGTAAAATGTCTACTAAATGGCTATTTAGAGTGGCTTGATAACCCACCAGGAGAATGGCAATTCTGGATTAGGGGTAGTGTAATGAACCAGATTTGGTTAAAGCTCAAGATAAAGAAACACTTAGGATGCAGTGATCATAATATGATAAAATTAACTCTGCAGTTTGAGAGGGAGAAGATGAAGTCAGATGTATCAGTAGTTTAAGAGACTTGGATAGGTACGTGGAGCTTAGAAAAATAGAGAGCTATGGGTAAGCCTGGTAATTTCTGAAGTAGAGACACGTTCGGCACAACTTTGTGGGCCGAAGGCCCTGTATTGTGTTGTAGGTTTTCTATGTTTCTATTACAGTGGAATAAAGGGATTTAAAGGCATGAGAGAGGAGCGGAGCAGGCCAAAGTTGACTGAAAGGGGAAAATAGCAGGGATGATGGTAGAACATCAAAGGCTGGAGTATCTGGCAGCAATTCAGAATGCGCAGGATAAATACATCCCAAAGATGAAGTATTCCAAAGGGAAGATGAGACAACTATGGCTGTCAAAGACAGCCTGAAAGCAAAAGAAGCCATACAAGAGAGCAGAAATTAATGGGAAAGTAGAAGATTGAAAAACTCTTTAAACCAGCGGAAAGCAGCTTAAAAAAAATAAGGAGAGAAACAATGAAATATGAAGATAAGCCTTTCAAGTATATAAAGAGTAAAAGAGGAGAGAGTAGACATTGGACCACTGAAAGGTAAAGCTGGAGAAGTAGTAATGGGGGGGCAAGTACTAACAAATATTGTTAGTCCTTACTGTGGAAGACACTAACAGAATGCCAGAAATTCGAGTGTGTCAGGGGGCAGAGGTAAGTGTAGCTGCTATTAATTAGGAAACAGTGCTTGGGAAGCTGAAAGGTCTGAAGGTAGACAAGTTATCTGCACCAGATGGACTATACCTCAGGGTTCTGAAAAAGATAGCTGAAGAGATTGTGGAGACATTTGTAATAAACTTGAATCACTAGATTCTGAAGTGATTCCAGAGGACTGGAAAACTACAAATGTCACTCCACTCTTTATGAAAGGAAGGGAGGCAAAAGAAAGAAAATTATATGCCAATTAGTCTGACTTCAGTGGTTGGGAAGATGTTGGAGTCCATTAGTAAGGATGAAATTTCAGGGTTCTTGATAAAGTAGACAAAAGTCAGCATGCCTTCCTCACGGCAAAATCTTACCTGACAAATCTGTTGAAACTCTTTGAGGAATCAACAGACAGGATAGACAAAAGACACTCAGTGGATGTTGTTTACTTAAGATTCTCTGAATGCCTTTGACATGATGCTGCACAAAAGACTGCTTAACAAGGTAACAGCCCATGGTATTACTGGAACAATAGATAGCATGGATAGAAGATTGACTGACTGGAATGAGGCAGAGTGAGAATAAAGAGGGTTTATTCTGGTTGACCTCTGATGACAAATTATAATCCATAGGGGTTGGTATTGGGACCGTTTCTTCTCACATTATATATCAATGATTTGGATGATGGAATTGATAGCATATTAGGCAAATCTGCAGACAATTCAAAGATAGGTGGAGGGCAGGTAGTGTTGAGGAAGCAAGTAGTCTGTAGAAGGATTTAGTGGCAGATGGAATATAGTGTAGCCAAGTGTATGGTCATGCACTTTGGTAGAAGAAATAAAGGCATGCATGGACAATTTGTTTAAAAAATGTGGAGAAAATTTTAAAAAACAGGTGCAAAGGGACTTGGAAGTCCTTGTGCAGGATTTCCTAGAAGTCCATTTGCAGGTTGAGTTGGTGGCAAGGAAGGCAAATGAAATGTTAGTATTCATTGGAAGAGGACTAGAAAAGAAGAGCAATAATGTGATGTGGAGACTTAATAAGGCATTGGTCAAACTACACTTGGAATTTGTGAGTAGTTCTGGGCCCCTTATCTAAAAGAGGTACTGGCTTTGAAGAGAATCCAGAGAAGGATCACAGGAATAAAAGGGTTAACAGATGAAGGGCATTTGGAAGCTCTGAACATGTACTTGCTGGTGTTTAGAAGAATGAGCAGGGATCTCACTGAAACTTATTGAATATTGAAAGACCTAGATAGGGTGGAGTCGGAGTAAGTTTCCTATAGCGGTTGCATAGGACCAAGAACAGCCTCAGAATAGAGGAACATCCATTTAGAATAGATGAGGAGGAATCTCTTTAGCTAGAGGGTGGTGAATCTGTGGAACTTATTGCCACGGATGGCTGTGAAGGCCAAGTCATTGAAAACATTTAAATTGTAAGTTAGTCAGGGTGTCAAAGATTATGAAAAGGCAAAAAAATGGGAATCAGAGGTATAATAAATCAGCCATGATGGAATGACAGAGCAGACTCATTTGTCAAGTGGCTTAATTCTGCTCCTATGTATTATGACTTATGGATTAAATTGTTATCTGAAAATTCACTGATTCCAAATGTCACACTCCATTTAAAAAGGTAAATCTAGGAACTACTAACTAATTAAACTACCAGGGCTAAGGAAACAGACAAAAATACAGAACAAAATTAACTGGCATTCAATTTGGACAAAGGCAAATCACATTCGATTAACTTGGTCATATTCTTTTCAAAGACTGGGGAGAATTTGTGAAGTTAGTCCAAATTTGAAGTTTCATAACTTACACTATAAACTTGCCAGCAAAATTACAGCCCAAGGCCAAAAGTGTCGGTGACAGAATCAATACAAAGTTGTTTAAATCATTGAATAAAAGCATATTATTGCTTTTCAAGTTGAGTTATCTGGTACTTGCCATAGTCAATATTAGGATCATTCCCTTCTGATGCAAGTTCATATCCTGAATATGGTTAGACTCTCAAAGGATCCAGATTATACAAAACTGGGAAAAATAATGCATAAAAGAAGAAAAAGTAAAATATCAGGACAGGGACAAACTAGTAAAATGGAAGGTATGTGACTAAGGAAATTTACTGTAGAGAAGTGAAGTCATATTTTGGTGAAAGAGGGCAGGACAACAAAAATACCATAAATTTATTGGGAATATAGTAAGAATTAAGTCAGACAAATGTGCACAAATCTTCAAACATGGCAAGATAAGTTTACACCAGAAATCAAGCTGACATCTGAAAGCAATTATGTACAATTGAGGGAGCAGAATTAATCATTTAAGGTCATGGTTGATTTGTGCAAGAATAGAACGGTATACTTCTATTAAAAATGCTTCTCACTCTCACACTAAAAGTCAAGACATATCCTAACTATTATAAAAGTACAATTTAATAATTTAGGCCTTGTGCTCTACTCTCTCTCTATTCATGATTGTGTGGATAGGCATAGCTCGAAGGCCATCTATAAATTTGCCAATGACACCTGTTGCCAGCAGAATCCCAGATGGCGACAAGGCATACAGGAGTGAGATAGATTTCCTGGTTGAGGAGTGTCATGTCAACATCACACTCAATAAGACTAAGGAATTGATTCTGGACTTCAGGAAGGGGAAGTCAGGAGAACATTCACCAGACCTCATTGAGGGGTCAGTAATGCAAAGAGTGATCAGCTTTAAGTTCCTGGTCATCAATCTCTCTGAGGATTTAACCTGGGCCCAACACATTGATGCAACCACAAAGAAGGCATGCGTTATGCAGTTATTATTCAGCTAATGTCATTACAAAGTTGTAATTAGGAATTTTGATTAATTAACCTCAAAAGCAGGACTAAATACATAAACAAAATGAAGGTGTGGCAAGAGATTTTTCCTTTGCAATCCTTATAGTTACATAAACATCTTGGCCAGATTAATATACTTTGTAGAGAAAGTAATAACCCCAACCAAATATTCCCTAGATAAATCATGATCTTTGAATCTGTAAAACTGAATCTCATCCTCTCAGTGCAACCACTATGAAATATTTCTCAATAACTTGTATTTATAGAGTATGTTTGACTAAGTAGAATGTTCATATTTGTTGGGAGCAACTTCATAGGATGCTTCCAAAATAAAAACTTGACTGTGAGCCTGAGACATTAGGACAGATAAATGAAGAGATTTCTCCAAGATATGCACTTTACTGAGCATCTTAAATAAAAGGAGTTTCATACAGTGAAGAATTCAAAGGAATTTCAGAGAGTACAGCCCAGATAGCTGAAGGAAGTGCAGAAATTAACACTTGGAGCTCTAACACAGCTGCACTATTTAATAAGAAAAAAATTCCCAACCCATGAATGACTGGAAAGATTAAAAGGGTGAGGTGCTTAAGAGATACTTAGACCAATGTCATCACTGATATTAAGATATTAAATTGTTTAGAACACTCTTTCAAAATATATAGGCAACAGCAAAAACAGAACACTGAGCAAAGGAGTGAGAAAGTTGCAATGGAGAACTTAGATAGGTGCAATTCAATGGAGAACAGTACAAGGAAATACATAGATTCAGCCAGCTCCATCCTAGGCACAACCCTCCCCACCATCGAAGACAGCATAAATCACTATCCAGGACACACCCTCTTTGCTTTAATACTGTCAGGGTGTTGGTACAGGAGCCTGGAGGTTAACATTCAAGATTTAGTAACAGCTTCTTCCCCTTCGCTATCAGGTTTCTGAATGGTCTATGAACACCATCTCATTCTTCCTTTTCTGCACTGTTTTGCAATTTATGGTAACATTTTATGCCTTTGTACTCTACTGCTGCTGGAAAAACAACAAATTTCATGTTATACAAGTCAGTGATAATAAACCTGACTCTAAACCAGGTCTAAAATTCTATGAAAATTCAAACAGATTAAAAATAATTTTTACAATCGTTATGCAAACTAATGATAAACACAAATAGCTTGGACATTTTCATACAGAATTCAGGTGAATGCATTAAGAGAGGTTCACACTCATTTACCGTACTTTGTCAAGAGTAGATTGCTTATTGCATAATCCCCAACTACTAAAAAGTTACAGTAATGCTTCTTCAGTCTCATCTAATAATGTAATTTGATTGGTATTTATTAAATATTGCTATATCAGTTTCTGACATTCTAATTTTGCTAGCGACAATATAAAATCTAGGAGCTTTGCCAGTTTGAACAAAGAAACAAAAACAATTTTTTGCACGACCATCAGGCTCTACTTCAATTTGCAATTCTGAAGCTTCATTTACAGCCATAATTCTTCAGTCTTCAATTTTTTTTAGAAGACCCAATAAAGAAAATAAAGAAAAACACTAATAAAGATAGCAGAATCAAAATATTATTAACTTGTGACAAAGAACACATCTTTGACACTTGAAATGTAAAGAGTTAAAGTTTGCCTACTAACTACTCATTGGAATTAAATACCTGTTTAAATTATGTGGCTTTAATACATTTGCAAAAGAATTTCAGAACCAGGACTATAACCAGTATTTGCAACGGTTGTATACAGTATTGCCATACAGAGGATAACGGTTATTGAGAAAAATGGTCAATGGATCTAAAAAATAACAAAAGAAAGAATTTAAATGACGAACTTAAAAATTGGATTCCAATTAATTGGGTACATTGGGACCAGTACATTTTGGCCCAATTAAGCAGCTGCCAAAATTAGTCTTAGTTTCATGGAACTGATTCAAAAGATTAAAAATAGACAAACTATCATTGAACTGAATAACAAATTACATATTTAAATGAAATACAGAACAAATTAGAACACTACCAATACCTCCACAGTACTATAAACTGTATTAGTTTGCAATTGTTATTGACGGAGAAATTCATCCAGTAGATATCCAGCGCGGATAATGGACCGCCTTCATACAAAGCTTGTGACAACTACATCCTCCAAATCTTCATTTCAATTGTAATATTGAAGATGATTGTCGATACCTTAATTCTTTGTAGCTCCTAATTTATTCAAGTAGTGAAATCATTTCATTTTCACTCTCGGCTATTTCTAGCATCTCCATGCTTGAATGCATGAAACCGCAGTGAGCAAAGCAGATACGAATTCTCAATGTTTACTTCTCACCAACAATCAGAGACAAAAATCACTGCTTCTTTGAACACAAACACACACAACTGAAACTATTTAAAAACTGTTTGCTCTAAGCACAGTGTAGTGTCTCATGGCCATGCAAGTAAATGTGACTGGCGCTAGTTAGAAATTTTGGCAACAGTCTCCTGCCCAATTAAGTAGCATGGTGTCCCAAATAAACTAAGGGAATTCTGACTACTTTCTCAATTCAATTTTCGTTCTTTAAGAGTTGTTCCAAATACGTGGTTGTCCCTGTTAACTGTTGGCTCAATTAACCAGAATCAAAGTTCAGAGTAAATTTATTACCAAGGTACATCCAGTGCATGTTTTCAATGAATTCATAAGAATAAATATCCCCTCTCTAAGGTCCAACAGTATGGTAGACTTTCAACAGACCAAACCAAAATGCGGACAAAAAGAGCATTCATGACAAGTCATGGAAATGATAATGGAGAAACACAAATCTGGGGAAGGGTATAAGACTATCTCAAATGCAGTGACATAGCTCGGAGCTCAGCACATCCCATCACAAAAAAAGTGGAAAAAAATATGAAACCGTCGACTCACTGGCTAGGTCAGGCCACCTTTGCCAGAGAAGAATGGCACTTCTAAGAGAGGCTACTATTATACCAACCTTCAATCTAAATGAGCTGCAGAAATCAGTGGCTGCAAGTGGAGATGAAATTCATGGCTCTACAATCTCTAAGGCCTTGCCAAAAATGGGTGTTTATGGAACAGTGGCAAGGAAGCAGCCCTGGCTAAAAAAAAAAAACAACATGCCCTTGCCTGTAAAGCTTCTCTTAGAAGATACTGTAAAGTTTTGGAAGGTTGTTTTGTGGTTGATACTACTGTGAAACTTCCTGGCCTCAAAACCAAGCAGTATGTGTGGCATAAAAGTAATACTGCATACCAGGCAGGTAACACCAACCCTTCTGTAAAGTATGGTGGGGGTAGCATTATGCTATGGATATGCTCTTTAGCATCAGAGACTGGAAATCAGGTCAGAGTTGATGGGAAGATGAATGCTGCTAAATACAGAGAGACCCTGGATAAAAAGCCTCTGCCAGAAAGCTAAAACTGGGGAGGAAGTTAGTCTTTCAGCAGAACAATGACCCACAGCACCACTGAGTGGCTTCAAATGAAGAAAATTAATGTTTTTGAATGGCCCAGTTAGAGTTGACCTTAACCCAAACATCTCTGGCAAGACATCAAGATTGCTGCCACTACAGCTTCTCAACGAACCTGGGACAGCTTGAGCAATCTTGTAAGAGGAATGGGCATATCTTGCTTTGTCACATTGTGCAAAGCTAATAGAGCGTTATCCAAGAGGACTACAGTTTGGAATAGCTGCAAGAGATGGTTCAACTACGTAATAATCAAAAGGGGATGAATACTTTTGAACTACTGACATTTCAAATTTTTAGTTTTTCCATGCTTTACACTGTACCCTGTTTTTGGGCTACTTTGAAAAAGGAGTACTGTATGTGATTCACAAATAAAAAGTCTGGTAAATTGATCAAAGTCCATGGTTTTAATGCTCATTTATGTGAACAAAGGGTTGGGAGCTGAATACTTTTTCAAGTCACTGTATATGATCCTGAGATACATTTTCTTACGGGCATACACAGTAAAACCCAAGAAACAAAACAGAATCAATGAAAGGCCCATATCCAACAGGACAGACAAACAATATGTAAAAGACAACAAGCTGTGCAAATACAAAAGAGAAAAATAATAAGCAATAAATATCATGAATACAAGAAGAAGGGTCCTTGAAACTGAGTCCATAGGTTGTAGGAATAGTTCAGTAATGGGGTGAGTGAAATTGAGGGAAGTTATCCCCTCTGGTTCAAGAGGGGATGGTTGAGGGGTATTAACTGTTCCTGAACCTGATGGTGTGGGCCTGATGCTCCTGTACCTTCTTCCTGATGGTAGCAATAAGAGTGCATGGCGTGGGTGGTGGGAGTCCTTGATGATGGATGCTGGAGGACTTTACTGGTGATGTACTGGGCTATTTCTACTACTTTGTTGGATTTTCCGTTCCAGGGCATTGGTGTTTCTATGTCAGGCCATGATGAGACCAGTCATATACTTTACACCACACATCTATAGAAGTTCAAAATTTTAGATGAGATGCTGAATCTTCACAAGCTTCTAAGGAAGTAGAGGTGGTGCTGTGCTTCCTTTGTAACTAGGCTTATGTGCTGGGCCCAGGACAGGTCTTCTGAAATAACAACTGAGAAATTTAAAGTTGCTGACCTTTCTGCACCTCTGACTTCTCTGATGAGGACTGGCTCATGGACCTCCAGTCTCCACCTCCTGAAGTCAACAACCAGCTCCTTGTTCTTGCTGACACTGAGTGAGCGGTTGTTAAACCATAAGACATAGGAGCAGAATTAGGCCATTTGGCCCATCGAGCCTGCTCCGCCATTCAATCACGGCTGATCCTTTTTTTCCATTTCCTGGCTTTCTCCTTGTAACCTTTGATGCCAAGTCCAATCAAGAACCTATCAAACTCTGCCTTAAATACATCCAATGACCTGGCCTTCACAGCTGCATGTGGCAACAAATTCCAGGAGTTCACCACCTTCTGGCTAAAGAAATTTCTCTGCATCTCTGTTCTGAATGGACACCCCTGTATCCTGAGGCTATGCCCTTTTGTTCTAGACTCTCCCACCACAGGAAACATTGGGAAACATCCTTTTCACATCTACTCCGTCTAGTCCTTTCAACATTCGAAAGGTTTCAATGAGATTCCCCCCCCCCCCCCCAACCCAACCTTCTAAATTCCAGCAAGTACAGTTCCAGAGCCATCAAACATACCTCATATGATAATCCTTCAATTCCTGGAATCATCCTTGTGAACCTCCTCTGGATCCTTTCCAATGCCAGCACATTTCTTCTAATACGAGGAGCCCAAAACTGTACACAATACTCAAGATGAAGCCTCACCAGTGCCTTATAAAGCTTTAGCATCACATCCCTGCTGTTGTACAGTAGTTTATATACTTGAGTGTAAATAACGTAGCATTAGTTGTCTATGGCTATTAAGAGCCAACTCAGTTTGGGACTAAGTAATACCCAAGATTAGATTAAGCTGCACCAAACAGTTGGCAAGATCACAGGCTCCCTTACACAAAGGATATTATAAACATTGTTCATTATAAATACTAGACAAATGTTAGTAATGAACTTTCTTTGCAACAGCCTAGAAGTGATTACATTTATCTATCTTTATTGTTTTCCATAAGAACGTGAGATTGCAATCTCAAATTGCTAACTTCACACCACAGCACTAATACACATTCTCTCCTGCCCTTTAGTAATTTTCCTACACAATGAACCACATCATTATTAACCTAGATTTTCCTTGGTCTCAAACTGATCACAAGACAGTGTGTAAGAAAAGACAAACTTAAATCAATTCAAAGCAGTTCGGAGTACAGACAACACCCCATGAAGTATTTTTGTAATTGCAGAACCTTCATTCTAAAAATGCATACCAGTTCTTTTTATGAATATTCTTACAAGTCTTACAAGTTTTTCAGACTAACTGCACAACATAACACTAGTTTAACCCCTTTTGCTTTCTCCCTAGTTGAAGATAAATGAAGGAATTTTGCCCGTCTAATTTTATTTGAATCTACACCACTTCATCTCTTCAGTAGTTGATGACATTTAATTAAGTAATCAGATAGATGTCAATGAAGGAAGCAAAACAACTGTCACATTAACTTTACCTGACAGGCAGATGTAGGTCAAATATTCCCCCTGACCTCCTGTTGCAAGAAATGGAATCTTTTTTTTGGTTCTTCGTTTGACCTGGACGGCCGCAAGCATTCTCTCATGTGGAGCAAAAATCTCCTTGTTGATAGCAGATTTGGCACTCATCTTGGAAAGGGAGAAGGGAAAGCAGCTTACTTTTGAATCTAAAAAAACAAAACAATACACATTTCAGTTCTCTGTGCTACTTGATTAGATGTGATTTACTTTTAATAAAGTTATTATAATATAGCCAAGACAAGTTTTTTAAAAAAAATCATCTTACAAAAAACTAGAATTATTTTAGAAAATCAAAACATCTTCAGTATAGAACCTTCACCAAAAATACTGACCCTTGAGATCACCAGGGAACAAAAGTACTTGCAAGCACATAGTTCAGAAAAAAAAACCTCTGCACAATTAAACTCTGGAAAGGATTAAGAAAGAGCAACAGACTCCAATTAAATCTCAGAGTCTGGCAGCACATTGGCTGATTGAGACCAAAACTGTAATATAGCGTCACATATTATTTAACAGCATTATGGACTATTAGTAACTTGTTAACTCTACACCCCCACCCCCTCCCCTGCTAAAATACTACTATCCAGAGACAATGTCTCGTTCGAGCTTGGAGATGAGGGTGTTGCCACTGAGCCGTCAAGTGGTTATGGATCAGGCCCCAAGCCAGAATTGGATAGTTTATCATTGCTGATGTACACTATGCTGTGTTTTCGATGTGGAGCTGAACTCAGCTCCATCGGATCCTCGAAGTGAATGCAAGGCTATTTGAAGTGCCCTCAAGAAAACTCATCCATCGTTCAAAATCCAATCTGTACCAAATACAACCAAATAAAAGGATTCAACTTACGGAATGGATTGAGAAGTTTTCTAAACAAAACATCCAGATCTCAAACAGAAGATTTATCAGATTAACGGAAAACAATGCCCGGTCAGATCCTGAGTCATTCAGAAATTAACATATTAACTGAAGCAGCAAAGATGCCAGGTATAATATCTAAAATAAGATTTGCAGATTGTACTTAGATCCTACAAGACTAACATGGTTTTTTTTCCTGGCACTGAGTATATTGAATCATATTATTCCGTTAGAAAGAATTGTAAGCTCTAGGACCTGAAAGAATTACTGTAAGTCTGAGACGTAATTCGAATAAAGATTGATAACAACTTTGAAGGGAAGACCAAACATGCTCAAGGAAAGGAAACTATTCATGCCAGATAACATGAGAGCCAAAAATGAGCATTTGAGCAATAGAAAAGAAAGGGCTTCAGGAGGTTTGTTTCATATAACCACGTGCAGCATCAGAGAGAATGAAAAACCAAAGTGGCAGATGAAGGAGTTGAAAGGTCAGCAGATTCTAGGTGGAATTCCGATCAGGTAATGGGCATAGAGAAATTAGGCTATATGAGATGGGAACAATGAGCTTGGTCACTAGAATATGCAGTGAATGCAGTGTAATGCAGTGAAAATACAAGGGCAAAGGCTACAGTGGGGGAAAAATTTATATCTGAATCAATAGGAGAAAGTGTAGCTGTTTCAAAATATTGAAAACCAGTCCAAATGGAGGAGAAAAAAATTATCCATTTTCTAAATTGTATCAGAAGACATCAAATCCTCTTTCAAAGAAAGGGGTTTCCTTTCCTCCACCACTGATATTGTCCTCACCCACATCTCCTCTATTTCCCTGGCATCCACACCCACCCAATCTTCCTGCCACCTTAACAGGGATAGAGTTCCTTTTGTCCTCACCTACCATTACATGACCCTCCACATCCAACACATCGTTCTCCACAACTTCAGCCATCTTCAACCACCAAATATAGCTTCACCACTCCCCACCACCATCTCCCCACTTTCCTTGGAGATCGCTCCCTCCACAATTCATTTATCTGTTTGGACCTCTACATTAATCTCTGCAAGTGACAGAAATGTAGTACCTGTCTATTCAGGGCCCTAAACAGTCTTTCCAGGTGAGGCCACACTTCATCTGTCAATCATTTGGGGTTTATTGCACTTGGTGCTCCCAAAGTGGCCTCCTCTATATTGGAAAGACTTGTTATAAATTGCTTCATCGAGCACATCCACTCCATCTGCCAAAAGTGGAAATTCCAGGTGGCCAACCACTTTAATTCCTATTCCAACATGCCAATCTATGGCGTCCTCTTTTGCCATGATGACGCCACTCTCAGAGTGGAGGAGCAACACCTTATATTCTGTCCAAGTAGCCTCCAACCTGATGGCATGAACATTGATTACTCCTCCTGTTTATTTGCCTCCCCCTTTTATCCTCTTCTATTCCCCACTTTTGCCTCTTACCTCTTCTCACCTGACTATCACCTCCCCCTGCTGCCCCTCTTGCTTCCCTTTCTCCATGATCTATTCTCCTCTCCTATCAGATTTCTTCTTCTCCAGCCCTTTACCTTTCCCAACCACATATCTTCAACTGTCACCTTCTAGCAAGTTCTCCTTCCCCTCCACCCACCTCTTTTGTGTATTTTTCGCTCCATTTCCAGTCCTGAAGAAGCGTCTTGGCCTGAAATGTCTACTGATTATTCATTTCCATACATACTGCCTGACCTGTTGAATTCCTCCAGCATTTTTGTGTGTTCCTCTGGATGTGGTGAATGTTATCTTTAATGCCAAAAGGCTCACAGTTTTCTCTCAAAAGACACTGGTGCTCCTTACATTAACCACTTTCTGCCTAAAAAAAAAAATTCCTGCTTACCTCTGTTCTAAAAGATCACCCTACATTTTTCAGGCTATGTCCTCTAGTTGTGGATACCTCCAACAAAGGAAACATCCTCTCCACATCCATGATATCTAGTCCTTTCATCACTCAGTGGGTTTCAATGAGATCCCCCTCCCCACATTCTTCTAGACTCCAGTGAGTACAGGCCCAAAGCTGACAAATGTTCTTCATATGTTAACCCATTCATTCTCAGAATCATCTTTGTAAACCTCCTCTGTACTCTCACCAATGACAGCACATCCTTTCTGAGATATGGGGCCTAAAACTGTCAACAATTCTCCAAGAGCGGCTTGACTAGTGTCTTATAAAGGCTCAGCATTATCTCCTTGCTTTTATATTTGATTCCCCTTGAAATAAATGCCAACATTGCAATTGCCTTCTTTACCACTAACTCAACCTGTAAATTAACCTTCTGGGAATCTTGCACGAGGACTCTTAAGTCCCTCTGCACCTCTGATGTTTGAACCTTCTCCCCATTTAGATAATAGTCCACACTATTGTTCCTTTTACCAAAATGTATTATCATATATTTTCCAACATTGTATTCCATCTGCAATTTTTTTGCCCATTCTTCCAATTTGTCCAAGTTGTGCTGCAATCACATTGCCTCTTCACCAGTACCCATCCCTCCACCTATCTTTGTATCATCTACAAACTTTGCCTCAAGGCCATCAATTCAATTATCCAAATCATTGACAAACAATGTGAAAAGTAGTGGTCTATAAGGAACACCACTAGTCACCAGCAACCAACCAGAAAAGACCCCTTTTATTCCCACTCACTGCCTCCCGCCTGTCAGTCATTCTGCTATCCATGCCAGCATCTTTCCTGTAATGCCAAAGGATTTTGTCTTGTTAAGCAACCTCATGAGTGTCACCTTATCAAATGCCTTCTGAAAATCCAAGTGAACAGCACCTACTGACTCTCCTTTGTCCACCCTGCTTGTTACTTCCTTGAAGAACTCTAACAGATTTGTCAGGCAACATTTCTCTTTACAGAAACCATGTTGACTTTGACTTATTTTATCATTAGTCCCCAAGTACCCCCAAACCTCATCCTTAATAATTGACGCAAACACTTTCCCAACCACTGAAGTTAGGTTAACTGGCCTATAATTTTCTTTCTTTTGCCTTCCTCCTGTCTTAAAAGAGTGGAGTGACATTTGCAATCTTCCAGTCCTCTGGGACCATGCCAGAATCAAGTGATTTTTGAAAGATCATGACCAATGCATCCGTTATCTCTTCAGCAACCTCTCTCAGGACTCTGGGATGTAGTCCATCTGGTCTAGGTGACTTAACCACCTTAAGACCTTTGAGTTTGCCAAGCACTTTTTCCCTTTATAATAACAATGGCACTCACTCCTGCTCCCTCACATTCTGGTAAACTGTTAGTGTCTTCCACATGAAGACTGATGCAAAGTACCCATTAAGTTCATCTGCCATTTCTTTGTTCCCCATTACTACCTCATCAGCATCATTTTCCAGTGGTCCAATATCAACTCTCAAGTCCCATTTACTCTTCATATAATTGAAAAAAAATTTAGTGTCCTGCTTTATATTATTAGCTAGTTTGCCCTCATTTCATCTTTTTGCTTCTTATAGCTTTTTTAGTTGCCTTTTGTTGGATTGTAAAAACTTCCCAATCATCAAACTTCCCACTCAATTTTGCTACCTTATATGCCGCTTCCTTGGCTTTTAAGCAGTCCTTAACTTCCTTTGTCAGCCATGGTTGCCCACCCCTGCCATTTGAAAACAGCTTCTTCTGTGGGTCATATCTATACTGTGCCTTGTGAGCTATTCCCAGAAACTTCAGCCATCTCTACTCTGCCATCACCCCCACCAGTATCCTCCTCCAATCCACCCTGGGCAAGCTCCCTATCTCATGCCACCACAATTCCCTTTATTCCATTATGATAGATACATGTGCATTACGCTTCTCCCTCTCAAACTGCAGTACAAATTCAATCATATTGTGGTCACTGCCTCCAAAGGGTTCCTTTACATTAAGCTCCCTAATAAGATCTGGGTTATTACAAGCCACCCAATCTAAAATTGCTCCCTCCATGATTCCAGTGTCCATTAGTCCCTCACCACTAATCTCTCCACTGGCACATATCCCTGCAAGCAACCCAAGAGCTTCACTTGCCCATTCACCTCCTCCCTCACCTCCATTTAAGGTCCCAAAAAGTCCTTTCAGGTGAGGCAAAACATTACGTGTGAATCTGCTGGGGTTGTCTATTGTGTCTGCTGCTCTTGACATGGCCTCCTCTACATTGGTGAGACCCATCATAAAATGGAGGACTGCTTCGTCAAGCACCTCTGCCATAAGCAGAACTTCCCAGTGGCCAAACATTATAATTCCCATTCACATTCCAACAGATCGTTCCATAGCCTCCTCTTGTGCCAAGATGAGTAACACCTTATATTCTGTCCAGGTGGCCTCCAACCTTACGGCATGCATATCGATTTCTCTTGCCAGTAATTTTTTCCACTCCTTCTTGCCTCTTCTTCTCTTCCCCACTATGGCCTTTTACCTCTTCTCACCTGTCTATCATTTCCCCTCCTCCTGCCCTTTTTCCTGTGGTCCACTTTCCTATCAGATTCCTTCTTCTCCAGCTCTTTACCCTTCCCATCCTCTTGGTTTCACCTATCGCCTTCTCCTCCCCGCTCCCTTTTTATTCTGGCGTCTTCTCTCTTCTATTTGGGTCTTGGAGAAGGGTCTCAGTCTGAAATGATGACTGTTTATTCATTTCTATAGAGGCTGCCTGACCTGCTGAGTTCCTCCAGCATACTATGTGTGTCGATCCGGTACTCATAGGTGAGACACAATTGGGCTGCTAAAGGGAAATAATGTTTAACCAGGAGTAAGTGTCCAGGACAGTTTTTGTGAATACCAACAGAAAAAAATACAGGACTGGGTTTAGCCAAGGTATCCCCACCAGTAAAATACCTGCAGAGTTACTATACCATTCTAATTCTCATTGTTTCATCGTCCTCAATGTGGGCCAAATTAGAATATGAAGCAAGAAAGGAACTTTTCTCACATGCAATCATTTCCATCCACTTTAGAGAAAAGGTACTGGTAATGTCTTAGTCAAAGCACAATGCAGTGAGCCCTTATAGCCTAAATCTTTGACAAGACTTTTTGTCAACTCTTGCAATGCCATCAACTGAAGCATCAAACTCATAATTCTCCTTTTGAATTCTTTTTTATATTGAAGGTTATCTCAATCAAAGCTGAGATGAAAAATTTGTTCAAACTAGAATTCTAATCCTCCAATGAATGACATCACTAACTCAAGGCTATAAATTTATCCCCAACAGCTATTTCATGCCAAAAGCTATTTACATGCTCATTTCATTATTTTAAAATTATATTTCCACAGGTACACATCAAGTTGTCTGAAGGTTAGTTCTGCCAACACCAGAAGCTGAATTAAATCAGCTTAAGGACACAAAGTAAGGACATAGTTGTTCAAAGTGAAGCACATTTGTGCCAAAATTAGTTTTGATTCTAAGAAAACCTGTTTGATAATGCAAGACTGGTATTTTAAGTGTTCAGTGGTGTAGCGTTACACAAGAATTTCAGTGCTTGCCAAAGGGAAAGTGGAATTCAGATTCTGTGTTAAATACAAAATTATGCAAACATAAACAAAAGTCCCTGCCATCCAAATTAAGAATCCAATACATACAGTACTGCCACTCTCTCCCAACTACAGTATCTTAATTGCTGATTTTCTCTCAAATAAAAGGTCAGCAGAAACTATTGTTCTACCCATCAAACCCAATTCAACAAGATCATGGCTGATCTTCAGTTTCAGCTCCACATTCATGTGCTTTCACTTTATGTCCAAACATCTCTCTCCATTATGTTTTGTAATTCTAAAACATAAAAACTTTATATTAATATATACACAAAGATATATTCATACACACACACAGTATACTACATAATGTAAGTATTATATAGACATCCACAGCATAGTAAATTTTAATTTGTGGCTGTGAAAATGATCTCAGATTCTGGGACCTCCTCCATGGTGGTTTTAAGGAGTTGACTCTGACTGCAGGAAGTGGTTCTCACAGCTCTGGACACCTTATCCTTCTCTCAGCTTTTCCCTCTCGATCTACTTCGATCCTTGCTTCTCTCACGAATCCTGCTCACGCCGTCTTTCTCATGTTCCCTCTCTCTTTCATGTCTTTCTCTTTTTCCTTTTTTCTTCTTTCTAGGATAGGCAATGTGATCTTAGGGAAGTGCATTTAGTTCATGGTGTATTCTCTTATAAATCTCTCTATTGTTCCCTTTACGATTTAATCTCTCCTCTTGATTTCATCATCCACAACATCTAACGGATCCTCTGTTTTTGTATCTCTATTGACTCCTTTCCTTTTGGCCTTCCATTCATCCAGCTGGTCATTGGCCTTTGCCTCTACTTTTACAAGCAGCTTTGTCTCCCACTTGAAGTTCATGTGATAACCTTAATGCACACAGAGGAGATTCTAGTTCATTAATATTCACAAAAGCCAAATGCTTGCAACTTTCTTGAAGCTCTTGAAATCTCTTCCAGCCTAAAACCAAGCCACATTTTGCAAGTGGTGATTAAAATATCAGAAAATTTCTCAGATGTGTTGCCTGCAAGCCTGTTGTAGTTGGACCACTGCTTGTGTCATTTTCATGATTCCTCTGAGCAGCAGTCCTTCTTGGTGCAGTTCATACCCAAATGCAGTAGGACCTGGATAATATCCAGGCTTGGGCTGACTGGCGAGTAACAATCAAGCCACATAAGTGCTAGCAATGACCATCTCCAACAAGAGAAGGATCTAACCATCAGCCCTTGACATTCAGTGGCAACACCATCACTGCATCCCCTAATATCAACATCCTGGGGTTACCAATGACAAGAAACTGAACTGGTCTAGCCATATAAACCCTGTGGCTACCAGACCAAGTCAAAGGCTAGGAATCCTGCAGCATGTAACTCACCTCCTGACTGCCCAAAGCCTGTCCACCATCTACAAGGCTCAGGTTAAGAGTGTAATGTAATACTCATCTGAATGAGTACAGCTCCATCAACACTCAAGAAGCTAGACACCATCCAGTACAAGGCAGCCAACTTAATTGGTACTCCTTCCACAAGCATCCAATTCTTCCACCATCGACAAACAGTTGTGGCAGTACGTACTATCTCCAAGATGAACTACAATAACACACCAAAGTTCCGAAAGCACCACCTTCCAGACCCATGACCACTACCATCTAGAAGAACAAGAACAGCAGGTACCTGGGAACACTACCACTTGGAAATCCCCCTCCGTCACTCACCATCCTGACTTGGAAACATATCGCCATCCCTTTCATCATCATAGGGTCAAAAAAAAAAAATCATGGGATTCCCTCCCTAACAGCACCGTGGATGTACCTACACCTCAGGGACTGCAGTGGTTCAAGAAGGCAGCTCATCACTAGCTTCTCAAGGGCATCTAGGAACAAGCAATAAATGATGGTTTAGCTGGTGATGCCCACATCCTGTAAATAAATAAAAATTTTAAACAAAAATCCTTTACAACCAGATGCACAGTGGTTGACACAAACACTTGTTTGCCTTCTGCTGGGCAACAGTTCATGGTGTACAGCATGGCGACAGCTATGGCATCATCCAGTACCTTTCTTAATTTGCTTTCAGTTGACTTTGCTTTCAGGGAATTGGCATGCAAATTGGTGGACAGATTTACAATCAAGTTGTAGTTGGCTTAGCCACTCACGTCCCTACAATGCTGGACCTCCAAACTTTACTTCATACAAGCCAAATGTGGCTTTGTCGGCTGTTGTATTTCACTGCTACAAATGTCATTCCCACAGGAGTGATCTTTTCTCCAGTATAAATTCTTAGCTGGATATCTCCGGGCTTCAGTTTAGTATCTTTGAAATGCTGTTCAAACTCATTTGGCGGAATGACTGAAACAGCCAAGCCAGTGTCCGATTCCATTTTAATTAATTTTCCATTCACTTCTGGTGCAAGCCATATTGCTTGTCTCATTAATTTTCACATTGTAAATCTCAAGGCTACTCCAGTCCCGTGTCTTACTTTAAAGTATTTTCAGCAAGTTTCACCTTTAAATCTGCATTGGCTGGTGTATGTGAGCCCATGCCACAACAGTAACACAATTTGCTTAGCCAGGACTGTTTCTTTTTAGACATTGCACTTTTGTTCATGTTCATCTTAATTCCCGACTGAAACTTAATTGTGTCTTCGTCTGCTGTTTCCACTGATAGAGCTATCTCAACTGCTCTTTTAAATGCCAGGCATTTTTGAATGCTTATTTGTAAGATCCCACAAACTAACTGATCTCCCAGGGCATCACTAAACCCAGTGCTCGGACAACTTCTTCAATTCAGCCATATACACTGAAATGGACTCCTTTCTTTTGATTCTGCAATCAACTATGGTTTCAACTTTAAATGTTCCTGCATTACTTTCACAATATCAACAAAGCTCGCTTCTGCTTGGCTTGGTTGGACTAGTTAGATTTCTAAGCAAACTATGTCCCTTTAAACCCAATGTGTTCAGCAAAACTGACACATGCTTCTAATCAGCTATTCGATTTGCTTTAAAATAAAGCACAATCTTCTTAGTATAAAATATCCAAGTTATCTGTTGTGTAATCAAATGAGTCAATCTTCTCACGTAACCAGCCATTTCTGCCTTTTTTTAAAATGATCTTCAGCCAGTACTCAATGTTTACGAACCTGTAAATACTTCCAATTTCTGCCTTTTTAAAAAAAAAAGTGGGATCATCTTTCCTTTTGTGAAGAAAATGTGATGCTCTGAAGAAAGAAAACATGCTGCATTTTGTTTTAAACTCAACTGTTTCTTGCTGCACTTTTTAAAAAAAACTTCAAATGATTTGCTGCACTTCAACAGGTAGGAAGTCATCTTGGGTTAGTTTTAGAAATACTTCACCACTGTTGTGTATTACAACTCCAAAACACAAAAACTAACTGAAAGCAAAACAAATAGCTGGGAGATAAACAAGTGTACTTTGTTTTTAATTTTGAGCGCGGCACGCACTTATGTGGTAGTGTGATGGTGCTAGTAACGTATATACTTTTACAAATAACCCACCATGCGTATGCAAAGAAATCAGAATCAGGTTTATTATTACTGGCATGTGTTGTGAAAATTGTTAACTTAGTAGCAATACATCGATACAGTTCAATGCAATACATAATATAGAAAAAAATCATAAGTAAATCAATTACAGTATACATATATTGAACAGATTAAAATCATGCAAAATGCAGAAATAATATATATATTTCAAATGTGAGGTAGCGTTCAAGGGTTCAATGTCCATTTAGGAAATGTATGGCAGAGGAGAAAAAGTTGTTCCTGAATCGCTGAGTTTGTGCCTTCAGGCTTCTGTACCTCTTACCTGATGGTGACAGTGAGAAAAGGACATATTCTGGGTGCTAGAGGTTCTTAATAATGGAAGGTGCCTTTCTGAGACACCACTCCTTGAAGGTGTCCTGGGTACTTTGTAGGCTTGTCCCCAAGATGGAGCTGACTAAATTTACAACCCTCTGCAGCTTCTTCAGTGCTGTGCAGTAGGCAACCCATACCAGACAGTGATGCAGCCTGTTAGAATGCTCTCCATGGTACATCTATAGAAGTTTTTGATTGAACTTGTTGACATACCAAATCTCTTCAAACTCCTAATGAAGTATAGCCACTATTTTGCCTTCTTTATAACTGCATCAATATGTTGGGACAAGGTTAGATCCTCAGAGATCCTGACAACCAGGAACTTAAAACTGCTTACCTCTCTCCACTTCTGATCCCTCTATGAGAATTGGTATGTGCTCCTTCGTCTTGCCCTTCCAGAAATCCAAAATCAGCTCTTTCATCTTACTGAGGTTGAATGCCACTTGCTGCGGTACCATTCCACTAGTTAGCATATCTCACTCCTGTACACCCTCTCGTCACCACCTGAGATTCTACTAACAATGGTTGTATCATCAGCAAATTTATAGATGGTTTTTGAGTTATGCCTAGCCACACAGTCATATGTATAGAGAGAGTAGAGCAGTGGGCTAAGCACACACCCATGAGATATACTAGTGTTTATCACCAACGAAGAGGAGATATCACCAATCCACACAAATTCTGGTTTTCCAGTTAGGAAGTCGATGATCCAATTACAGAGGGAGGTACAGAGGCCCAGGTTCTGTAACTTATCAATTAGGATTATGGGAATGATGTTGTTAAGCGCTGAGCTATGGTCGATGAACAGCATCCTGACATAGGTGTTTGTATTGTCTAGATGGTCCAAGGCCGTCTGAAGAGCCATTGAGATTGCATCTATTGTTGACCTATTGTGGCGATAGGCAAATTACAGTGGGTCCAGGTCCTTGCTGAGGCAGAAGTTTAGTCTAGTCACGACCAACCTCTTAAAGCATTTCATCACTGTAGATGTGAGTACTACCGGGCAACAGTCATTTAGGCAGCTCACATTGTTCTTAGGAACCCGTATAATTGTTGCCTTTCTGAAGCAAGTGGGAACTTCTGCCCGTAGCAGTGAGAGGTTGAAAATGTCCTTGAATATTGGCTATTGAATATTGAAACTTGGTTGGCACAAGTTTTTGGAATGCTTAATCAAACAATTTATTTACAATATTACTCAAATATTACTGACATATTAAATACACAACATCCATCATAAATGAATTTAACAACCAAGCATTCTATAAGACAAAGCACTGTAAGAATTCACAACTCTCCACATGAAATTCCTCTTCCTATTAGTCCAAAATGATTGAACCCTTATTCTGAGTGTGCAGTCCCTGGTTTAACACTTTCCAGCAGTGGACAGCCTTACATTCTGAGGGCACAGCCTCAGAATAGAAGGACATCCCTTTAGAACAGAGCTGAGGAGGAATATCTTTAGCCAGAGGGTGATGAATCTGTGGAATTCATTGATATGAATGAGTGTGGACGCCAGGTCATTGGATATATTTAAAGTGGATGTTGATATGTTTGATTAGTAGGGATGTCAAAGGCTATGGGGAAATGGGAGGAGAATGGGGTTGAGTGGGATAATAAATCAGCCATAATGGAATAACACAAGACTCAGTTGGCCAAGTAGCATGATTCTGCACTGTCTAATGGGAAAATTATACCCACACGTAAAGCATAAGAATTTGATGTTTCAGCTGCATCATTTCTTATTTGCACTAGCTTCTAAGAATATAGCCAGATAACCCCCTCTTGCCAAAACTCAGTCCTATCAACCTTCACTACAACACCCTTTTCAATTGTAAAGTTATTCCAATGAAGAGAAATAAACCCTACACTACGACTTGTCAAATCTAACAATCCAATCTCTTTCTGACAATGGCAAGTCTCCCATTAACTTCCTCCTCAATGTTATTACTTTTCCAGTAACAGTTTTCCATTCCACTTTTCTACCAAATTCTGCTGACTATTCTATTTCAATTCTAGGTCCTCTTGGTCTATCAGCCATTCTCATTGATCCTTAACTGAGGATTAATTTATTATTAACTTTTGATGCGATAGCTTTGTCAATCTAAAAGTTCTCATTATGATTCTCAAAATTCACCATGCCACCATCTTGGAACTCTTCCAATCTCACGATATTTAACTCTCTAAATGTCCATTCCCTCCTTTAGTAACTTGCCAAAACTTCTTTGAAGTCACAGGATATATCTTGGAAAAACAAGGCAGTAGGCCATCACTTCTAACCTCTCCTCCAAAATCTCTTACCATCCAGACTTTTAATCATTAGTCCACCACAATATTGGAACACCCTACTGCCTGAAGCTGTGGCTCCTCCAATCATGCAACCTTCCATGAATGAGCAAAAAGAAATACTATTTAAATTTTCATGGAAACTTCTTTGCATCAATTTACCATTATGAATAAACATACCTAAAAAAAGCCATATTTACATAGTGTGCCAAACTGGTACCATTATGCTGAGGTCTTTGCATGTCAATCTTCACTAAGTTTCATTTTTTTTCCAATACCCAACTTCACAAACAAACCAGGAGAAATTATTGCATATTTAACAATAAAAATTCTACCAACATCTAAGGATTCCTCAGAAACAATGCATACATAAATTGGGATATATTCAGACTTGGAAATTTCTTATTGCCTGTATACACTTTCATCAACTGAGACCTTCACAGAAGCTATGAAAGTTTGAGACCAGCACCCCGTCAAATGCGACTTCACATAGTTTGTTTACTCATAATCATTGCATTTATCCACACCTCTGAAGCACAGTAAAATTTCACACATTGGGACTTTGTTAGTGTCAGACTAACAGATTTTCTACTGATAAAACAATAAACTTAATTCATCTAGTCTTCTAGACAATAGTTTAATAAATTTTCTAGTGAACCAAGTGAGTCTGAAGGGAATGTATTCAACAAGGCCCCAGAGAACAAGATGTCAAGCCATCGGGATTTCTGAACAAAGCAGTGAGTTAGAGAAATTTTACTGTATTTGCAGTACTTCAAATACACTATACTCTGTTCCTATTCTTGCTCCTTACTTCTGCGATTAGTCTAATTATCTTTTAATAGTTCTGAACAACCCATGTGTAACAATGAGCTTATGCATTTTCTCTATACACTATTCCACACACATCATTTTACCTTGCACTGCCTCAATGCACTGTTGAAAGTTATCCTGGTATGCTAGAGAAGGAATTAAGGCTTTGCTCTCAGCCTCCACAAGGACTTGTATACAAAGTCAATAGCATAGTACAGGAATCAGCTGCAGTGTCAGTCACAATCATTTCTGCATCTGCAATATCTTGTTTTTTGTTCCATAACACTTCTAGTCCTAGCTTAGGCAATTTGACAAAGTGTTATTTGCTCAGAAGAGGCAGCAGCCAGTAGATGTGCAATCATCTCTATCGTGGTTTGGTTAAATCTAACACCAATGCATTGGAGGCCACTTGCCCACATGATCAAATTTTCATTCTGTAGCTTCATATTTGAAAATCAATTTTTCCCCAGTTATGACAAAAATTATCCATTTCAAAGGAAATTACTCTCAATTGTCCAAACAAAACTTTCAAAATTACATCCATTATAATGATGGCTAGCAAATAAATTATTAGAGCCCGTCAATCACTTCTAAGCAGGACATTTTAGATTGATGGTAATGCAGAAAATGTCCAGATAGAAGACCTCTTGGAAACATTTACTGCTTTAAAGCAACTACTGGACCAAGGCCCAGAAATCAAGGGTTGTTGTTTTTTCGATCTAAAGGCTCTGCAGTACAGCAGACTAAACAGCACACTGCACTGATTTGCATTCCTACATATTGCCATCATAATCACCCACACAGAGGCATCACCACAAAACTGATTGCTTAATTAATACACATTTCCTGTTTGAAATTCTCCTAGAGCCAACGTCAGAGAATCCGTGCTGTGCAGTGGGAGTTAATAATCTTCCATTCATTGTGCGGTCAGTTGTAAAATCCTGTCAAATTTTCTCAATGTATTGAAACACTGACAACCTACAGCATCTAATGTATCAGACTGTCACTGGTAACATCCTGATTACAAGCAAACACATGATTTTGTACAAAATTTATTCTTGTGAACTGTACATCAAGCCAGCAAGAAGCAGTAGCTTAGGTGAAGCAATTCAAGTACTCGAACATTAACTTTGAAGGCACATTTGTGGAAATACTTGGAGAGCAATAAAAGACCATGAATACGGAGCATAAGTTTTACTTAATATATGACCATTATAAACATCATTAATAAGAGGTACCTATAGGCTTAGGTATATAAAACAGGGCAGATAGAAAGTTCAAGTCTTTTAAACAATCGGAGCTGAGTGCTGAGTGACAGCACCATGGTGCAGTAATTAGAACAGCTAACTCGCAGTTCCAGTGACCTGACCTCAGATACGGTCTGTGTGCAGCCTGCACGTTCTCCTTGGACAACGTAGTTCTTTTCTGCCACAGCCTGAAAACATGAGAGTTGGTAAGTTAACTGGTTACTGTTAACAGCCAGAACATGCAGATGAGTGGTCGAGCCTGGGAGGTTCAGCACCAGCTTTATTATCAATAAGATGTGGTGAAATTTATTATTTTGTGGCAGCAGGACACTAAATTACGACAAGTCACAATAAATAAATAAATAAATAAACAAATAGTGCAAAAGCAGTATGGTGAGGCAGTGTTGAAGGACCATTCAGAAATCCATTGGCAGGAGGGAAGAAGCCGTTCTTAAAACATTCCATGCCTTCAGGCTCTTATACCTCCTCCCAATGGTTGTAATGAGAAGACATGTCCTAGATGATGAGGGTCCTTAATAACAGATACTACCTTCTTGAGTCACCACCTTTTAAAGATGTCCTCAATGGCAGGTAGAGCCGTGCCAATGATGGAGATGCCCGAGTATACAACCCTCTACAACCTCTTTTGGTCCTATGCACTGGAGCCTCACACCAGGCAGTGATACAACCAGTCAGAATGCCCTCCACAATACATCAGTAGAAATTTGTCAGAGTCTCTGGTGATACACCAACTAAACTCCAAATGAAGCAGAGCCACTGGTGTGCCTTCTTCATGATTGCATCAATGTCTTGGGCCTAGGATAGATCCTCTGAAATGCTGATGCCCAGGAACTTGAATCTTTGAATCTGCTCATCCTTTCCACTACTGACCTCTTAATGAGGACTGGTGGGTGGATGGGTGTGTGTGTGTCTGTGTGTCCAACTTACCCTTCCTGAAGTGCACAATCAGTTCCTTAGTCTTGCTGACAGACTGAAATTGTTCATGCAATACCACCCAACCAGCTGATCCTTCTCACTCCTGAACACCTCTGTAGCCATCCAAGATTCTGCCAACAACTGATGTCATCAGCAAATTTATAGATGGCATTTTGGCAGTGCACAGTCAGAAGTGTAGAGAGAGTAGAGCAGTGGACTAAGCATGCATATTTAAAGAGTGAGTGAGTGAGTGAGTGAGTGTGTGTGTATATAAAATCAGTAAGGAGATCGGTTTTAGTATTGGATTATTATTGTCACATGTACCAAGATACAATGAAAAACTTGTCTTGCATACTGTTTATACAAATCAAATTATTATACAGTGCATTGGGCTAGAAAAGGTAAAACAATTACAGAGCAGAATAATTCCTAAGAGACATAAATTAGAAGCAAAAAAGTTGAACATAAAAAGTTACATTACTCGAGGACAAGTGAACTAATATAACAAATCAATCTGCAGGGAGCAGCATGCAACAAGTTACTGATCCATACTGACCATTATCTCCCAATGAAGAAGTCAGGATCTAGTTGCAGAGATACAGAGGCCCAGGTTTTGAACCTTGCTGATTGGTTCTGAGAGGATGCTGTTGTTGAATGTTGAGTTGTAATCGATACACTGCAGCCTGACATACTATATACATTGTTGTTGTCCCACTGTGCTCCAAAGCCCAGCGCAGAGTGGATAACAATGATGGCAATGTGGCAAGAATAAAAAAAAAGAATGTGTACGATTATTGCAAAGAGCTGCTTAATGGCTACACAGACTCGGTGGGACAATTTGCACACCTCCATGCTGTACAACACTAGACCCCAACTCCATCCCCTGCAAGTACACTCCCCCTACGGCTGTGCTTCCTCAGAACACTCTCCTCGTGGCTCCACTGACCAATACTACATTACCCCCTCCCCCATACCTAATGCAGCACCAGATCAACTTCCACCACCCAATCCCTGCAGTGCCAGTCTCACTACTCCAGCAGGTCTCCTGATTCAATACTATGTTATGGGACACCAGTAGATTCCATTAAACTTTTGTCCAACAAGAAAAATTAAATATAACAGTAATTGCAAAAATCCTCTCAATGAAAAAAAAACAAATTGTCTTTCTTAAAATTTAGCAGATCTCTATAATAATCTCCATTTTCAAACAAGATCTATTATAATAAAGTGCTTTCCTTTATGGCCCTCTCTGAAGTACAGGAAAACCTGTTCTGCTTCTCAATGACCACATGGAAGCTGGAAGCTGCAGACAAATCATTTCAAGGAATGTGGAAAGAGAAATAAAGCATATTTCAATATCAACGCCTGAAAAATCAGACTTAAATGTTACCCTTTCCTCTGCTGGGGATGAGGCCTAACCTGCTGAAAATTGCCAACACGTGTTAAAAATTTCCAGATTCTTACATCTGGACTTTTTGGCCAAATTCTGTTCCTAATTTGTATTTTTAAGATACTCAAGTAGATACTATTATATATATTAATAGTGAAGGTATCAATCACAATTTGCCCTCAGAAATACTTCCTTATCACTTCTGCCTCAAAGTAATGGTCTGAGCAATTGGACAAATTTAAGACTTTTATTGGAACAAATTACGGGAATAAAACTTCCTCATAATCCAATATTACTTTTACTAGGTGATATTGAAGGGACAAAACCGAAACTCAAACTTAATAAATATCAGAAAGAATTTATAAAAATTGTGCTGGCTGTAGCCAAAAAGGCTATTGCAATTACTTGGAAATCAGATACATATTTAAGTATAGATTGTTGGAAAAAAGAAATCTATGGCTGTATTCCATTAGAAAAAATTACTTATAACTTAAGAGATAAATACGAAACGTTTTTGAAAATCTGGGGCCCTTATTTACAAAAGACAGGATTAAATATATAGGTGCTCTGAAGAGAAAATTAATGGTTACTTGGGGAAAGAAATAAATATATATACTAAAGTTATTAAGAACTCCATGGAGCATGTGGAGACCTTCCAACAACCAGGCTCTCTTTCTTTCTTTCTTTTCTTTCTTTCTTAATTTTTTTTATATAGGGAAGTTAGGGGGGAGAGATTAAGGGGAGGGGGGAAGGGTCACATACTTTTTTTTCTACACTTGTAATCATTTAAAAATGCAATTAAATAAAATTTTTAAAAAAAGTAATGGTCTGAGAACTGGTAATTTTTAAAAGGCCAGAAATGTAGACCTCTTTTTTAAAAGACCACTCCTGCACACTAGCGCTGCAGAATTATCTAGCAAGGTCTACCATCTGCATTTTATAAGCTCAATAAAAAAACATTAGATTAATTCCCTCCAAGTGGAGCAGCAGCAAATCGCAAATTAAGCAGTTTGGCTCATATCTTTTGAAGTAAGAGACTAATCAGAAAAGACTTGCATTTATATTTAGTACCTTTGACAATTTCAGGATACCCCAAAGCACTTTACAAGCAGAGTATTTCAGAATCAGAACAAGGTTCATTATTATTGACATACAGTAAAAAATGAAATATGTTGTTTTGCAGCAGCAGCACAGTGCAGTACACAAAGAAAATTTTAAAACATACAAAAAGAGCAAGATAGTATTCATGGTCCATTCAGAAAGTCCATCCCACCTCCCTGATAGTAGCAAAGAGAAGCGGGCAAAGCCTGGGCAGAGATTTTCCTTAATGATGTATGCCAACTTCTTAAGGCATTGCCTTTTGAAGATGTCCTCAATGGTGGGATGGATTGTTCCCATAATGTAGCTGACTGGGTTTGCAGCTTTTTCCAATCCTGTGTATTGGTGCCTCCATACAGATGGTGATGCAGCTAGTCAGATTACTCTCCATGATAAATCAGTAGAAATCTGCAATTGTCTTTGGTGACATATCAAATCTCTTCAAACTCCTAAATGAAATATAGCCACTGACTTGCCTTCCCCATAATTGCATGAGTATGTTTGGCCCAGGATAGATCTACAAGAGATGTTTAAAGTAAAATTGTTATCAAAGTACATACAGTATATGTTACCATATACAACCCTGAGATTCACAAAACACTCTTAGAGACAGCAAAGCTCAAACAGCCTGAAAACACACCATCAACATGTAGATCACAGGCTCCAACAGTAGCAGAGCCACATTTGGAAGAAAAAGACAAAAGTGAAAAAAGTAGTTTTGTGAAACATCTGGAAGACATTGATTGCATTGTTCGCAGCCACTATCTTCACCACACATCCAAATTTTCAAAGTTTTGGATGACATGCCAAATCATCGCAAATTTTTTTCTCCCTAATGGTATTTACTTGCTGGCCCTAGGGTAGATTCTTTGAGATGAATACACAGGGGAATATAAAATTGTCAATCCTCTCCACCTCTGACACCCCCAATGAGAATTGGCTCATGGACCTCTGGTTTCCTCCTCCTGAAATCAATAATCAGGTCCTATGTTTTGCTGACATTGAGTGAGAGGTTGTTGTCATACCACTCAGTCAGATTTTCACTCTCCCTCCTAATACACTCAAAAACTTCTATAGTTGTACCGTGGAGAGCATTCTGACAGGGTGCATCACTCACTGTCTGATATAGAGGGGCTACTGCACAGTACTGAAAGAAGCTGCAGATGGTTGTAAATCTAGTCAGCTTCATCTTGGGCATTAGCCTACAAAGTACCCAGGCCACCATTAGGGAGCGGTCTCTCAGAAAGGCAGCGTCCATTATTAAGGACCTCCAGCACCTAGGGCATGCCTTTTTCTCACTGTTACCATCAGGTAGGAGGTACAGAAGCCTGAAGGCACACACTCAGCGATTCAGAAGCAGCTTCTTTCCCTCTGCCATCTGATTCCTAAATGGACAGTGAAGCTTTGGACACCTCATTTTTTTTAAAAAATGTACAGTATTTTTGTTTTTGCACATTTTAAAAACTCTATTCAATATATGTAATATATTTACTTGTTTATTATTATTTATTATTTTTCTCTCTCTGCTAGATTATGTATTGCATTGAACTGCTGCTGCTAAATTAACAAATTTCACGTCACATGCTGATGATAATAAACCTGATTCTGATTTATCACCACCTTTGATTTGGCCAACATCAACAACCTTAAATATGGCATTGGAGCTGTACTTCATCCCACCGTCACAAATATAAAGCATTGACAGCTAGGAACTTAAAGCTGCCCTCCCACTGCTAACCTCTTGAGGACTGATAGACATTCGCCTGACTTCCCCATCCCAAGTCCACAATCAGTTCCTTGGTCTTACTGACAAGGTTGTTGTTGCTACACTACTCAAGCAGCCTATCTACTGTATCTCACTCCTGTATTCCTCTCATCACCATTTGAGATTCTGCCAACAACAGTTACGCCATCAAATTTATAGATGGCATTTGAGCTGTGCCTGGCCACACAGTTATGAGTTTATTTCTGAAGCACTGTCACTGTTATAACAATAATTATTTTTCAATATAATTTCTCTACCAAATAAGATGAGAGTTGATATATGAATCACCCACTTCTCTAGCTGATTCTGAGAACTGACCACAAAACATATTTGCAGCATCCATCATTTGAAGACTGGCAGTGCAGGAATTCATTTTGTTTTGCTATACGTGTCTCGGATTTGTGTTTGGTATTAACTGAGAATTTGCTCTGTGGTTAGAGCACACATTAGACAAGATTCTCTCCACTGTGTATTGCCAGTCTTGAAATATGCTCTCCGACTGGTATGCCATCCAAAGTCTTGTCAGAAGCCAATATTAGTATTCTATCAGGTTATTTTAACATCACAGTTAATAAAAAGGAATGCTTTAAAATTTCAAGGTTCAATGGGCACAATCAGTGAAATGTGTATCTAAATCAGTTGCTTAAATTATAATGAAAATAACACTACAACTTTTATCAGCCTTGCAGTTGGGAATCAGAATTGCGCAAGAGTCATCAACCAACATAAAAGTTATTAAATTGTCTTGGCTGCTGCAGTCTGTCATATGGAACACGGTTTCTCACCACAATTTACACAGATTACAGTTGCTCTATTGGTTGTGCTCATATCAAAATGATAGTCAAAGAAAACCAGCAATATTTTTTTTAATTAAGTTCTTAAACAAGCTCCTTGTTACACATGCCTGTTTACTAAAGGGCCTTTGAAAGCCAACAATCTTGTAATTACAAGGCAGGCATACGTAGGCAAAAGGATGGGTGTAGGTGGGCAAAGATGTCAGCATTCTTTATTATGATCAGGTCAAGATGGTGCCAGCATACAATGCTCCCTCAGACAACATCTTTCAGAGAATAAACAAACACAGATTTTTTAAAACTTCTTTTACACCTGCTTTTCACCTTAAGTATGCTTCTGGGACTGTTAGAATCTGCAATTTACAGCTTGGAGATCTTTTGAGTGATCCGGTGCTTTACTGGCTCTGAGAGGATTCTGGGAATTGAGCATGTACTTGGACAGCCTTGGTGTGAAATAACTTCGAGACAAGGCGCGAGCCAGTGTTCAACTCCACTTCACCGTTTAAAGTGTCCAAAGATCATTGATTAAAGTGCAAGGAAGACTGAGACAATGAAGCGAATGTGGAAGGCGAGTGAGAGTTCCAGCGTAGACGGCCTGCCTTTTTGATCACTGCTGGAAAAGGAGTCAGTGAGCAGCCTATTGCTGTGTGGCTTGTTGTGGCAGGCAGGTAGGCCTCTCTGCCTCGTGGTGTCCTTCTCTTTTGATGAATGTCAGTGGAAATCGTAGAATGGTATCGTGGTTCTGTGTTTATGGTTTGTCTATTGTGTTTATGGACTGTGGACATTTTCAGACTTACGGTTTTTACATTCCATGTTATTTTAATCATCCGTTCCTTTTCAGTTTTATTGTGCGAAGGGGGTGTTTGGGTGAGGTGGGGTTGATGTCCTGTTAGTTTTTTGTTTTTTTTTGGGGGGGGCGATGTTCCTGTCCTATTTTGTGTGAGGGGAGGGGTGTTTTCAGGGGTTGATGATCTGGGTGCCTTTTACTTTTCATATGGGGGGGGGGTGATATTTCTCTCTGAACGACTTTCATGTTCCTTCTTTGTTTCATGGCTTTCTGGAGAAATACAAATTTCAGTGTTGTATATGGACACATGCTTTGATAATAACTGAACCTTGATTTACATGGCAAGCCAATTTCAACTCTGTGCTGTACAACTTCAACTCCAGGACCTCACTATATATAAAAAAGTCTCCTACAGTGAAAAACCTACGCAGACTGAAATAGCTTAGAGTCTGTGCAATGCACTATAATGGCTCTCTCAAGTTTTCTTTTTTTTAAAAAATCAATATCGGAATGAAACTGAGCATTAATTATCAATAGGAATTGCTTGATCTACACTCATGAAAACCTTGTCCCACATGCTGCACAACTTGATAATGAAATTCGGCTCATGCTGAAAGAGTAAAGTTGCCTTGGATTCTAAATTTACTCACCATATAACTATAAGTAAAAGAGCAAATTCAGGTGTTTGCTTCAACACTTGATTGCCAGCAGCTGTCTTGAACAGGATCTGAATGATCTTATCAAATCAAGGATGTTTACAGTAACCACGTTGGCTGTTTATTACCATCTTGCCCAGCAACTGGAATTTGAAACAAAATTTACTCAGAGCCACATTCAGTCTCTTGGTGCCGAATGTCCAATAGATGACTGGCAGAATCTCATCAAAAACTGTAGGAATAATGATACTCTGGAGCAAGATGACAGTGTCAAGTACAAATTATTTTCCAAGAAAATTACTTATACTACTGTGAACTCAAGTTATTTGTTTCCTCAATTATAACACTATAAAGCTACCATTACACAGTTAGGAGGTAGATGTTAAACTTATGCTTTAAAGTTTATAATTTATTAAAATTGCTATCTAGCTTGAATGATATAAAACAGAAATATAGAGGAAGAAGAGTTGTAATTCCAGGATTTCAAAAAATTTCCAGAAAGTAGGACTTAACTGAATTGTGAATAAACTGGAATTTTATAAGCAGAGGCTGAGAGGCAAGAAAAGCATCTTTGAGAACTACCGGTATACCAAATCATATCAAATGTATGGTTAAATAAGGCAAAATGTCACAGGAATGGATATCGGCAATTTTGTAGGAGGTGAAACAGTGGATTAAGCAGGAAACTGCTTGATTCTCAATGTCAAAAGATCAGGGAGAGGTTGATGGTGGTAGAGAATGCATGATTGGCTCTGCAGCTCTATTCAACTTGAAGAATTTTAGATAGGATTTAAGATGTAATTAAGATCACTTAATCTGAAACACAAAGTTACACTTAAAAATATAAAGAGTAAAGGAATCCAAACATTTACCATTCCTGTTTGGCAAAATTAATCTTACCCCATAAAGGAAGACAACTCCCTAATTTACTGTACTTTGAACTCATTTGACCAACTGAGTCACAGCAATTCTCTTGAAATGCTGCCTTCATTGTACTGCAGTGTTAGATAACCCAGACATGTTAGCATTGGAATGGGTAGTGATACTTGTCGGCTGCCCCCCAGCACACACCTAGGCTGTGTTAGTTGATAATACAAACAACGCATTTCACTATATGTTTCAATACAAGTGCAATAAATAAGTGAATTGGAATTGTGTTGTTTTAATTTTGAAAACCTCCAAGACAGAACGTCTTGTACAATTTAGATGAATGCAAAACCTGGAGAAGCACAAGCATTCCTCATGTAATGGCCCTTCAGGTTACAGAATTCCACCCTTAGAGAACTTAAAATCACTAACCAGAAATTTGAAATGCAGTAAGACTTGTTCTCACAGAATACGTGGAAGTAAAGAGGAGATTATTCAACACAATTTTTTTGCTCCATCTTAGATTTCTTGATGCATGCACAGAAGATGAAGCTTTGGATTTTGGAAAATTGTGATGCAAACCCTTGTTTTGGAATATAACACAGGTTACCTACATAATGTGGAAAAACACGAAACTGTCCATTTTGAGAGAAAAACAAAAAAGTCATATATTATATAAATGATGAGAGATTGAAGAACCCTGTGATGCAGCCAGACCTGTATGTCTATTAGCAAAACGCAGTCACAGTGAGTAACTGGGAATGTTCAACAGAACATCGTCATTTTTATTGCTAGGGGAACTGAATACAAAAGCAGAAAGGCCATGCTTCAGTCATATCTAACAATGCCAAGATCTCATCCGGGACAATATTGATCTCCTTACTGAAAAAAGTCCACGCAATGGAACAAATTCAGCAAAGTTTACTATACTGAAGCTGTAATGGACGGGTTGGTTTATAAAGGAGAAGATGGAGAGGCCTGACATGTACCTGCTGGAGTTATAATTAAAAAGCCAAGATTTTGACCAATCATGATGGGTAGCTGTTTCCTCCTGTGGAAGCATTTGGAGTTCAGGGTCAATGTTTATAAGGAAGGATCAACAGATTTAATTCATGACAAGAACCTTTCCTTCAATGCCAACAAATCAATAAAGCTGGTTATCAACTTCAGGGAGGTGGGGGAGTGTGGGGGAGAAATGCATGGACTGTTGTCTACATCAATAGCACTAGGGTCAAGAGAGATGAATGCTTCATATTCCTCAAGGTGAACATCACCACAGCTTATCCTGGTCCAACCAAGTTGAAGCAACAGTCAAAAAAGTTCACCAGCATCTCTAGTTCCTCAGGAAGCAAATAAATTTAGCATGTCCCCTTTGACCCTTATATTTGTGCATGCTTGGAGGCCGAATTCCAAGACCTTTACACATTCAAGAAAGCTCATGAGGGGATAGCCTGAACCTGTGTTGAGACCAATGACCTCTACCAATGTTCTTAATGCAGCACACTGCCATCTAATAATAAAAAGATCACAGGAAGAGTTCAGAAAATGAGGCCCACTTCACATATTGTGGAATGGACCTTTTCATCACTGATGATCAAATTCACTGCTACCTTTACAGTGTCAGCAGAGCCTTTCTTATTTGCCCGTCTAAAAAGACAAAGCAGTTTGATGTGGAACAGATGCTCATCAATGGCATTTATTTCATTATCTGTAAAAAGCAGATACTAGACTTTTCAAACTTAAGCAAACTGCATAAAACAGAAGCAAAAAACTAATATGGAGGCACGTTCAAGTGAGGGAAAAAGGTCATCCGCCAAGATCAAAGCATTAACATTTGGTGTTTAATCCATTACAAGTGTGCTTAAACAAAACACAATTAAGCTCCAGAGATGGCTTCTCATCATTGGTAAGGTTAAATAAGAAAACTGTCTGCCCCTTAAGTTTTCAATTTCTATTTAGCAAGCAGCTCTCACAATGATTAGCATGGCTGTCAAATATTCTGAGGAAGAGGCAAATAGCGCAGCAAAATGACACTAAAAAATATCACCATCTTCCAGAACAAAATTAATCAAGTTATTAATAACTGCAGGTTTCAACTGTGAATTTCCAAATCCTCAAAAGATTTTTTAAAGTATTTTCATACTTACGAAAGAAAACAGGCTACAGTGAAGAATGTCTTTTCAAACCCCAGTTGTAATCCAAGAACCCAGTGCAACAAAACTGACTTTCTCAGAAACAAAAATGCGAGTCACTTCAAGCAAGAATCACTATAAACAGTTTGCACTGGGTTGCCTAATTCACCTCAGAAAAGTAGAATACCACAAGACTCTTGTCTGAAGGCTATGATTAATGCATTTCAAGAATACTGTCTAAAGTCTAACGGGTGTAGTCCAATCATAAATACTGCGCGCACACACACACAGGGACAGGTTCTACTGCATTAATAAAATTCTGCAGCGTTAGTACCTCTAAAATTTCACAGGTTACCAGTTCATCAGCCGAGCCTTTGTTTTATTTCAAGTCAATATATAAAATAAAGCCAACAACATTAACAAAATAGACACTAAAATCCCCCCTGGATGCTGGTGATGATATCAAACCTTATTTTTTAAATTAATGCTTTATATATGGTAATTCTACTGAACCACGCAAGTTCTGGGAAAATAATGACAGGACCATGTGCAAAAGTGCTGCTGTCCAAAACCTGACAGCATCTTCCTGCTTCAAGTTTTAAAAAAGGAAAGGAAGAAAATAAACATCAAATGTAACTCCCTCTATACAATCAATCCTAGTGCAGGTTCATTTGTGTCAGCTGTGGATCAGTACAAGTGCCCCAACCAAGCCAGGAGGTAGTAGATTCAAATTCTACTTGAGAGACTTTATGGAGGCTGACATTCCAGTGCGGTGCTGATTTAAGAACATTGGAATAGGAGCCAGCCACACAGCCAATTGAACTGAGCCCATCATTCAATAGGATCACAGCTGATCTGCATTGTAATCCTATATAAGCTATGTTCAAACTCCTTGCCTCAAAATCTATCAAGTTCACAAAACCAGAATTTCAGGGGAAACTACAGCACTAGGAGGTCCAATACATTTTGTTGCACTTCTGTGAATGCCTGCAAGAAAATGAATCTCAGGATAGTATATGGTGACATACACATGCTCTGTTAATATATTTCCTTTGGACTTTGGAAACTAGCCACTCAGACTAATCTCCATATGAACATAATTTAATTACCCTTAGGTGCAATCATAGAAAATCTAGGCAAAAACAAACACAAGAGATGAGAGGCATTGATCGTGTGGATAATCAGAGGCTTTTTCCCGGGGCTGAAATGGTTGCTACAAGAGGACACAGGTTTAAGGTGCTGGGGAGTAGGTACAGAGGAGATGTCAGGGGTAAGTTTTTTTTTTAACTCAGAGAGTGGTGAGTGCGTGGAATCGGCTGCCAGCAACAGCGGTGGAGGCGGATACGATAGGGTCTTTTAGATAGGTACATGGAACTTAGTAGAGGGCTTTAGGTAACCTAATAATTTGGCACGTTCGGCACAACTTTGTGTGCCAAAGAGCCTGTATTATACTCTAGGTTTTCTATGTTTCTATGAGAACAAAAGGAAAGGAGCAGATGATTGATGGATAGGGCAAGACGAAGTACGGGAGGAGGTTCCTCTGGATCAGGGGCATAAACTTAAGCCTAAAGATCAAAAAGGTCAGTCTTCACTCTGTAAGTACAGTCAAACTGCGATAATCCAACACACCTGGGACATGGGTAGTATAGAACTAGCGTATTTGTCACCATTAGATGCAAGCACTTTTATTTCTTTATATATTAAATGGTAGTGTAATAACTTTTTCCAGCAAGCCCACTGAGATTAAAGGGAATGCAAAATATACAAACATGGCAGTGTGCTAAATACATTGTTCAAACAAAAAAAGAGGAAGAAGTGATAATAAATAAGCAATAAATAAAGAGAACATAAGATGAAAAGTCCTTGAAAGAGTCCATGGTTCAGTGATGGGGTGAGTGAAGCCATCCCCTCTGGTTCAAGAGCCTGATGGTTGAGGGGTAATAACTGATCTTGAACCTGGTGGCATGGATCCTGAGGCTCCTGTACCTCCTTCCTGATGGTAGCAGCAAGAAGGCATGACCTGCATGGCAATGGTCTTTGATAATGAATGCTGCTTTCATGCGACAGCACTCCATGTAAATATGCTCAATGGTTGGGGGGGGGAGGGGGTTTACCCATGATGGAGTGGGCTGAATCCAGTACTTTTAGTAAGCTTTTCTGTTCAATTATATTGTTACTTCCATACCAGCCCGTGATGCAGCCAGTCAATACTCTCTCCACCGCACATCTATAGAAGTTTAGCAAAGTTTCAGACAATGTGCCAAATTTTCACATACTTCTAAGTAGGGGTGCTGCTGTGCTTTCTTCATAATGGCACTTCCGTGCTGGACCCAGAACAGATCTTCTGAAATTATAACACCAAGGAATTTAAAGTTGCTGACTCTCTCCACCTCTGATTCCCAGATCAGGGCTGGCTCATGAAACTTTAGTTTCCTCCTCTTAAAGTCAATAATCAGCTCTTCACTTTCCTCACATTGAATGGGAGGCTGTTGCTGTGGCACCACTCAGCCAGGTTTTCAATCTTCCTCCTACATGCTGATTCGCCACAATCTTTCGTTCGACCAACAAAAGTCATCAGCAAATCCAAAATGACATTGGAGTTGTGCTTAACCTAAAAGTCACAAGTAGAAAGTGAGCAGAGCAGGGGGCTAAGTACACAGCCTTGAGGTTGTGGAAATGTCATTGCCAATCTGAACTGACTAGTCTGCAAGTGAGGAAATCAAGGATCCAATTGCACAAGGAGATAGAGGACTAGGGTTTGAAACTTATCAAATAGTTTTGAGGGGATGATAATACTGAATGCAAAGCTGTAATCAATTAAAAATATCCTGATATATGTATCTTCACTGTCCAGATGTTCCAGAGTTGAGTGAAGAGCCAATGAAATGGCATCTGCTGTTGACATGTTGTGATGGTAAGTAAACTGGAGTGGATCTAAGTTGCTTCTCAAGCAGGTGATGTGTTTCATCACCATCCTCTCAAAGCACTCCATCACAATGGATGTAAGAACTACTGGACAATAGTCACTGAGGCAGGTTCTTAGGCAACAGTGTAACTGAAGCCTGCTTGAAGCAGATGGGCACCTCAGTGTGCTGACGCAAGAGATTAAAGATATCAGTGAACACTACAGGCAGATGTTCAGCACAGGTCTTTCATACTCGTCTAGGCATCCCGTCTACGCAGGATGCTTTCTGTGGATTTACCCTCATGATGGCCCCAGAGACTGCAATCATAGGGTCATCAGGGAGCAGTGAATGTTCCTGAAGATGCTTCCATCTTTTGATGGTGAAAGCAAATATAAAAGGCATTGAACACACCTAGGGCAAAACCTAAGTCGATTGGTTTCAATGTGTAGGAAGTGATAGCATTCAAGCCCAGCCAAGGCTATCAAGCATCCTTTGTGATAAGTTTGGTCCAGAATTGCCATTTCACATGTGAGGTGGCTTTCCAGAGATTGTATCTGGACCTCATGTCCTACTTGGTCACCAGAACTGAATGCAACTGATCTCATGGGAGGCCTCATGGTTCATCCAGAGCTTCCCCTTGGGGAAGACTTTGAATGATTTTGTGGGTACACGCTCATCTGCAACTGTTTTTAGTCATGTCCGTGACAACCATGGTATATTCGCTCAGATCCTCAGATTAATCCTTGAACATAGCCTCATCCACTAACTTGAAGCCAACCCATAGCCGCTCCTTTGCCTCCCACAACCACCCCTTTATTGTCCTTTTGGACCCTTGCTCTTTAGCCTCTGCTGAGATGCAGGTGAAAGGAGGACAGCCAAATGATTTTGGTCTAGGATTGAACTGTAAGTATTCCTTAGGGTGATATAACAGCGGCTGAGTCAGTTCGGACCCCTGGTGCTGCAGGTGATATGTTGATGATAACTGGGCAAAGATTTCTTCAAACAAGTCTGACTGAAGTCCCTGACAATCATTTGAAAGGTGTCGTGGTGGGCTGTTGCTTGTTTGTTTGTGATGACGGCACTCAGTACCTTGAGTAGCTGCTTGACATCGACCTTTGGTGTTACATGAACTGCAGTCAGGGTCACAGAGGAGATCCCTCTTGGTAAGTAGAACTGTCGGCACTTAATCATTAGACATTCCAATTTGGGGGAACAAGAATGCAAGAAGACTGCTGTGTCCGAGCACCACAAAGTTTGCCAAGAAACACAGACCTCACCATTTGCCCTCTCCGAATCAGCAGTCCATCCTTTATATCGAGAAGCCCTTGGGTCTGGTTGCCAAATCCAGCATGTCCAGAGGGAACCATAACTATGTGAAATACAGAATGCTGTAATTCCTCATTTCCTTCCGATGGATCAATCTTGCCTTTGGGTCCTTAATCTTATTCTTCAGCAACTAGACATTTGCTAACAAGATACTGGGTAAAGGAAGTTTCATAGCCCGGCATTTTAGTCTGGCTTGTAGTTCTCCCCCCCACTTCTCTTATGGTCATGACAATGTACCTTCTTCCACTTAAAAGGTGCTGTACCTGCATTCCTAAGAGTTAAAGTGCAGAGAATTCTATAGAATCCTAACGCTCTGGCTAAGGAAACTCATTTTTTCTAAAGGGACATCCTTCTATTCTGAGGCCTTGCTCTGTGGTCCTGGGCTTCCCCACAATAGGAAATATCTTCTCCACATCCACTCTATCTAGGCCTTTCAATATTCGAGAGACTCCACTAGATACCCACTCATTCTTTTAAACTCCAGCGGGTACATAGTGTGCAAAAGACAACAAACTGTGTAAATACAAAAGAGGAAGAAATAATAATGAATGACACAGAAGTAACAAGCAATGAACATCAAGAACATGAAATGAAGAGTCTTTGAAAGTGACTCCATAGGTTATGGGAACATTTTAGTGATGGGGTGAGTAAAGTTATCCCCTCTAGTTCAAGAGCCTGATAGTTGAGGGGTAATAACTGTTCCTGAACCTGGTGGTGTGGATCCCAAGGCTCCTGTACCTCCTTCCTGATGGTAGCAGCAAGGAGAAGGTATGGCCTGGATGGCAAAGGTCTTTGATGAAAACTGCTTTCACATGACAGCACCTGATGTAAATATGCTCAGAGGTGGGGAGGGATTTACCCATTTAGAGTAAGCTGTACTTCTTGTAGGCTTTTCCATGCAAGGACATTGGTGTTTCCATACCGAGCCATGATGCAGCTAGTTAATACCCACTTCACTGCACATCTACAGAAGTATAGCAAAGATTCACCCCCCCCCCATTCTTTAAACTACAGGCCCAGAGCCATCAAAGCCATCCTTCATTGCAGGATATTTTTTGTGCCATTAAATCAAAAGATATTGAACAAAAGCTCTTTCTGGTGTCAAGTGTACATCAAATATCTCAAGGCAAGATTTCAAAAATTGCAGAATGGAGTTATCTCTTCTGCTGACGAACATATCTGTCAATCAACATAAATGACACTGAATATGTGGTTATAATCAGAGTGTTGTTTAATGAAACTGGCTGCTGTTCAACATGACCAGCCTTCCTAAATACAATGACCTTAAAGCAAAGTTCAACAGAATGGGAACAATATATTAACAAAAAAAATTATTTGCACCATAAATTGCCAAATGTGATCAACAGAAAAATTACCCTGAATAACTTATTCTTTGAACCTTCAACAGTAGTAGGATGTAGAGACATAAATATGAAAAAAGAAAAAAATATTTCCCAACTAAAATAAACATACAATGTTGAACCAAAGACTTGCCTTTCACAATATTTTGGTTTTAGATATTATACTTGTCTTTAAACAATGACATATTTTTGGAGTCAATTCCTTACATTCTTCCAAACGGCATAACTATCTGTAACAGACTACCAACAGCTCACATTTTTGTTTCTTTAAAAAGGACTTTAACCTGGCAATAAATATAAAGACATCTCTAGGAAGTTCTTTGAAGCACTGTGGAATACCACTGTCAATTTATTCCACTATACCACTGAAGACATTCAATTAATCTATCACTATTTGGATAGTAACCAAGTTTACAATGGCCACACTCCAACTTACTATTCAAAACATTATTCTAAAAACAATGTCCTGCAAGGCATCAGTGCTTGATTTAAAAAAAGGCTAAATGATATAAGAATAACTAGTAGGAATGCAACAGATTAACATTTTTCTCAAATTCTCTTTCCCAAACTAAATTCACGATTATGTTCCAGACTTTGTGCCAAACTTTGCCAAACCCATAAACACTTGGGTTAATACTCCATAAATATTGAATAGCAACTATGCACAGAGGCAGTTGCAAAGTTAAATGATCACTAGGGGGTGGAGCTTAGGAGATAATGGCGCCTAACGGCGACTCCTTTCCTCGCATCTTTGGAAACAGCTCTATTTCTATCCCTATTTTTCCCTTTCAGGGTTCTTTTGGAGACCCTGACCTGGAGTTACACACTGACTTCGGTTCTTTGTGGGAATGGGACCCGCTCTTGGGGTCTCACGACTGGCCGCTATTCGATATGCCAGGGATGCCGCCTAGAAGATTAACGTGCCTTCGGAGTTTTGGGATTTTGTGACTCTGGAGGTGGGCGGACTCGAGGTCCGTAAATCGGCAGGAAATTGGTGTGCCATGAGAGACGGATGATCAAAAGCAGCAAGCTGGCTGTGTGCACAGAGACCCGAGTTCTTTGGGCACAAAGCTAAAAAAAAAAAACGCTGCAACAGACTTTTATCATAAATCAGTGAGTTGTTTATCATGCCTCCACTCTCGCTGTGAAACAGAGACATCTCTTTTTCCGTTATCAGGGAGAGAGAGCCTGTGGTAGGTTAAATTACTGGGTGAACAAGCAGTCTTTGAGGTACTGCAAGTCCGTGTCTTTATTGGTGCTTGGCTATATACTTGAGTGCTCACTGGGTGGGGGGGGGGGGGGGGGAAGTGCTGATGCTTTTTTTGCTGGTGGGGGAGGGGGGATAGTTGCTTTGCTGCTGCTTATGTGTGGGGGGGAGCTTTGGAGTTCTAACATTTAAATGTCATTCATTCTTTGGGGCACTCCTCTGTTTTTGTGGATGGTTGCGAAGAAAAAGAATTTCAGGATGTATATTGTGTACACTTCTCTGACATTAAATGTACCTTTGAAACAATATCTGGTAAAACAGTTTCCATTCATCAACAAGATTCAAATGCACATGCCAAATTAATAGAAACAAACCAAACAAAGTGGATAATCGGTCCAACAGTTTGTACGGATGCACCAAGCACAATACATGGCATCAGTCTTCACATACGTTTTCTTTCATTTGCTTTGTGGGTAACAAACTGCAGTCATTTATCAACTATCCTACAGTACATGAACAACTTGAAAGCAAATTAACCATCATTAAAATGGTCGGTGTTAGCACGATCAATTTTCAAACTCAAAAGCCAACAACCCCAATAAAACCACGATCACATAACAGTAACTGTTAAGCAAACCAATATCCATATTGTATAAGGAATCAACATTAAAACAGTTTTATGCCTTTAACAGCCAATGGGTGCATAAAGCTCACACAAGAACAGATACAAAGGAGTGGATGCTCAAATAGATTGAGTCAAAAATAGTCAATAGAAAAATTAGTGCAGTTTCTAAGTCCTTTGGGCAAATGTGCCTGAATACCTGCTACAATTTAAGAAATTTTTTTGCACTATACTGTAGCGAGTTTGGAGAGGGCAGAGCCAGCTGCCTGAAGGTTGTTCAGATAAGCAGCCATTTGTAGATTGTGAGTTTAAGTAACAATGCCCTCCCCCAAAGGCAGCACCAACACCAAATTCATAAATGAAGTTTCCACTACAAGATCCGCATTTTTATAAAACAGAAGTTTTATCAAGTGCATTAAATATCAATGCAGTGTAATAAAATCGGTAGCATCTTTATGTAAAGGTGTCAGTACTACAGATTTGGCAGGTAGACTTCCTTCTTTTTCATGAAATCCCATTTTGGGATAACCAAATTAAAGGAAAAATGCTGTTACTCACCCCACACATTATTGAAAGGTTTAAAAAAGCGATGATCTATGTTGACAGATTTAAGATACCCCCAAATAATATTCCCTACACTAGGGCGATATCCATATCCTTCAATTCGGTGGGTAAGTATCATGCAACATTTGAAAATCCACGGGCTTCCGAATGAATGAATGACAACGGCAGAGTCATCTTTTACATTAAGTATAGCTCAATTTTAAACTGTATTAAGGTTTATATAAATACACACACTGGTTCTGATGTACTCAGGTTTTATTGTGTTAATCAGCAGGGAAAGTGTGCAATTTGACAGATCACGTGCACACACGCGGGCTTTCGTTTGAAGTGACAACCAAGGCTGTGATGAGACTGGGAAACTTGCAGTACTTCCAGAGGTGCCCTGTGACAAGGAATGCAAGGTATGCGGCTCACTAACGACCGACTTCGAAAGGGAAAGGCTGATTAACAAAACCTTTCATCTAATTATCAGAAAACTCAAACACCAGACTCCCCGTCAACTCGAACTTCAACTAGAAACTAATTTCCGCAACACTGTTCACATGATAATTTACTGCACCGGCTCAAACTAATTTCTTCCGCGCACTCCTGAAGACAGCTGTCCGCCCCCACCTCGATATCTAGTGTTACCTGTTAAACTGTTCTCGGAGGACTGGGCGAGTCTGCTGCTCAGGGTCCTTCAGATCCCGAGAAACAGGAGGTCCGCTACCGAGAAGAGAGAATCCATTTCCAATCCGTCTGCCTTTAAAACACAAAAAGCCTCGCAAGAGCCAGTGGACAACTTGCAGCATTCGCCCTTCTGACTTACCAGTCCAAGACAAGTTCTGTTCGCACTGACTTTTGCTCTGGTGACGGTAAGTGACCAGAAACTGCAGTGGCAGTCTGCAACTGACCAGCCTCGTACACGCCCGCCTCTCCCTCAGAAGCTCACCACCTACCCGCTGGTTCGTCCGCAGGTGTGCAAACAAACTTAATCGCGCACGGCTTTGTCCTTGCTCGAGCAGCCCGTGTCCATGGAGTCCGGGCTGGGCTGAACTGGTCTGGTCTGGGCAGGGCAGGGCAGGGTCGTCACTTGCTAAAAGAGGCTGGACGGCTCGGAGCAACAGCTCTCCGCCTCTCGCACACACTCCACTGCATCGCCCGGGCGGCGCTGCCTCCCCGCCGCTCCGCTACCCTGCCTGCTCGCCCTGTCAGTCAACCAATCCGCACATGCGCTCCGCGCCTCCACCCACTCCCACCGGCCCGCGCGCTCCTCCTTCCCGCCCTTGCTGATTGGACCGTGCGCAGTCCATCAATGCGGGAGGCGGGTCAAGCTTCACTCTCCAGAGCCTGAAACTTCTCTTAAGTCGGTGTCTCACCGCTGCAATATATTTTTTTTAAAAAAAAGTCCAGCAGTTTTATTTGTTGCTTGCCGTCAGTAATCGACCCTGCAATGTGGTCATCCGGTCAAAACTCGTCACACAAGTTTAAGCGTTTGCAATGTTTACAAGAATGTGGTAAACCGCTTCGCTGATATTAAACGAACTTTGTGTCTCCAGTAAAGAAAACTTCGGTTGCATGGCAAACTCCAGCCTCATGCACCGCAGACTGAGCATGGGATATTTTATGTAAATAACAACCGAACCAACAGTGAGGAACACGTCAAATGAAAGCGTGAAATCGATGTTGCAAACATTTACGTGTTACACAAGATTCATCGAATCAGCAAGCAGACATTTGGGGAAAAGGAGGTCCACTTTTGATCATACCTATGAAGCAAGCTGTCCACCCGCCCTTGTAATATAGATCAAAAGAGAGTGGGAGTACGTACTTGTCCTCGCTGCAAAGTTTATTCACGCATAAAAACCACCTGATCGGTCATTTATCTCACTGATTATGAGACGAAACCGTATAGCAATTAACCTCTGTTCATTTTTACTGTATTACTGATTATAACTAGGTAGAGTGAATAGCTAATGATTGTTAGTCCTGGAAAAGGGCACTAGGACATAGAAGGTTACATACTAAATGCTAGCAAATGGGATAAATAAAAGATGGGACACTTTATTCCTTTCCACAGATGCTGTATGACCTGCTGAGTTCTTCCAGTACGGCTGCTAATATAGATGCATGCTGGGTCTATTTCCGTGTTGTATGACGCTATATTTTGGTAATCAAGTTTGATATGTTCTCAGTTTTGTTATATGTGGTTCAGGTAAGACCCTTTTTGTTTCAAGGGCACCGGAATAGTCCCCAAATTTCATTTCAAAACACATGTCCACAATTTAGTGGCATACAAAAGTTTGGGCACCCCTGTTCAAAATCGCTGTTACTGTGATTAGTTAAGTGAGTAGAAGCTGAACTGATCTCCAAAAGTCATAAAGTAAAAGATGAAACATTCTTTTCAACATTTTAAGCAAGATTAGTGCATTATTTTTATTTTGTACTATTTCAGAGTGAAAAGAAAGAAAGGAGCACCATGCAAAAGTTTGGGCACCCTAAGAGATTTGAGCTCTCAGATAACGTTTACCAATGTCTCAGACCTTAATTAGCTTGTTAGGGCTATGGCTTGTTCACAGTCATCATTAGGAAAGGCCAGTTGATGCAAATTTCAAACCTTGTCCCAACAATCAGCGGCCGTGGGCTCCTCTAAGCAGCTGCCTAGCACTCTGAAAATTAAAATAAATGATGCTCACAAAGCAGGAGAAGGCTATAAGAAGATAGCAAAGGGTTTTCAGGTAGCAATTTCCTCAGTTTGTCATGTAATTAAGAAATAGCAGTTAACAGGAACAGTGGAGGACAAGTTGATGTCTGGAAGACCAAGAAAATTTTCTGAGAGAACTGCTCATAGGATTGCTAGAAAGGCAAATCAAAAGCTCCATTTGACTGCAAAAGACCTTCAGGAAGATTTAGCAGACTCTGGAGTGGTGGTGCACTGTTCTACCGTGCAGTGACACCTGCACAAATATGACCTACATGGAAGAGTCATCAGAAGAAAACCTTTCCTGCATCCTCACCACAAAATTCAGCATCAGAAGTTTGCAAAGGAACATCTAAACAAGCCTGATGCATTTTGGAAACAAGTCCTGTGGACTGATGAAGTTAAAATAGAACGTTTTGGCCACAATGAGCAAAGGTATGTTTGGAGAAAAAAGGGTGCAGAATTTCATGAAAAGAACACCTCTCCAATTGTTAAGCATGAGGGTGGATCGATCATGCTTTGGGCTTGTGTTGCAGCCAGTGGCACGGGGAACATTTCACTGATAGAGGGAAGAATGAATTCAATTAAATACCAGCAAATTCTGGAAGCAAACCACAACATCTGTAAAAATAAAGCTGAAGATGAAAAGAGGATGGCTTCTACAACAGGGTAATGATCCGAAACACACCTCAAAATCCACGATGGACTACCTCAAGAGGCGCAAGCTGAAGGTTTTGTCATGGCCCTCACAGTCCCCTGACTTAAACATCGAGAATCTGTGGATGGACCTCAAAAGAGCAATGCATGCAAGGTGGCTCAAGAATCTCACAGAACTTTATGCCTTTTGGAAATCAGGTCATCTTTTACTCGCTTAGCTATTCATGGTAACAGAAATTTTGACCAGGGTGCCCAAAGTTTTGCGTGCCACTGTATAAAATCTCCAAAGAAAGCTGATAAATCTACCCAACATAGCACTCATTGTTGCCTATGGTTGAATCAAGGTTAGTCATAGAGCATGGGTACACTAATAGCTGGTGTCACCACCAGCAGCGTGAGTACCTACCTCTGGTGTTGTAAATGATGGTTCTGGTCATGTCACAGAACCTATTCCTCACAGAAGAAAAAACTTGTAATCACAATGCCTTTGACCACACAGGTTGTGGACGCACAGAGTGCAGCAGTAGAACAATTCAGAGATCAAGAGATTTCTGCAGTGTGGAAATCGAGGATAGTGTTGGGTTTCCAAACACCTAGTTGTAAATAAAAGACGACAAACTTTTTTGAAGAACATAAACAGTGCGTGGCAATTTTCTTGAAGCTCCTCATTTCAAATTGATGAATAATATTCTGTTTGAAACATGCAACAGTAGCCTGCATTGTACAGTACCTTGAACTCAAAGAAAGGTGTATCAATGAACCGTTAAAAACAATGAGTACAAAATCAAAGAAAATCTGGTAAGAGTAACCTAAGCTTGCTTGCTCCTGAATGTATAGAGGAAGATGGGAACTAGAATGATGTTTTCTCAATTAAAGAAAAATGGAGCACTAAGTTTGGGAGGGGGGGGGAACTGTTAGATTGATCTTTGGAGCAGGTTAAAAGATCAACACAGCATCATGGGCCAATGGCCTCTATGGCTGGATGTTCTATGTTCTGTGAATAATGAGATGATCAGCGGAAAGTAAGGTCATTCAGGCAGGCAAAGGGAGGATGGAATCAGGAAAGGTGGGTTTGAGGAGGTATTTCTTTAGCCAGAGGGAGGTGAATCTGTGGAATTCATTGCTACTGATGGCTTTGGAGGCCAAGTCATTTGAGTATAATTAAAGCAGTGTTTGACAGGTTCTTGATTAGTAATCATGTAGAAGGTTACGGGTAGAAGGCAGGAGAATGGGGCTGAGAGGGATAATAAATCAGCCATGATACGATTGAATGGTAGAGAAGACTCAATGGGTTGAATTCTGCTCCTATATGTTATGATCTTATAAGTTCTTGAGGGGAAATATAGAGTTGTGGGAAGATATAAGATTGTAGACACAAGGACAAGTATTTCAAATTTTAGTTTGAAAATTCTAACCCACTCTAGGTTAACAAGAACTGAGGTACTGGGTAGGCAGACGGATGCAGTATACAGTACTGTTTTCAGTAGGCTGCATAGTGGATTGCCAGGAAAATGTGAAGGTCATTACAAAGTAAAGTGGTGCAGTTGCTGGAAATGGGGGAGCTTGATAGCGTAGCAGTTAGCATAACACTTTACAGAGCCAGCAATCCATGTTCAATTCCCACTGCTGTCTGTAGTTTGCATGTTCTCTCAGTGACAGTATGGTTTCCTCTGGGTGCTCCAATTTCCCCTCACATTCCAAAGACATATGTGTTATAATTAGTAAGCTGTAGCCATGCTGTGTTGGTACCAAAAGCTTGGTGACACTTGTGAGCTGCCCACAGCATATCCTTGGACTATGTTGGTCATTAATACAAATGACTCATTTCACTATGTTTCGATGGACACGTGACAAAAAAGATAATCTTTATCTTTAAAATATACTTTATTTAGAGAAAGTGAGTTATTTCTGCAGGCTTGTATCTTCAGATTATACATCCTGTTAATGGACTTTGCTTTCAGTGGAAGTAGTTTCCATTTTCCATCTACATCCCAAAAACCAGTCAAACCATCTCTTTACTTTCTAAATTCTGTGAAACTTAAACTTCTGAGTTTAGTTATTTTGATAAATTTATGTTGCACTCATACAGAAGTCAATATATTCTGCCTTAGGTCTTGGTCTAATCAATGCTCTAGCATAATTTCTGTCCCTTTGCACTCTATTATAAATGTTAGGACCAGCATTTCATTAGGTTCTTTGATATACTAGTGCATGACATTTTAATGATTCACGCTCATGGATGTATGCTCCTTGCATTTATAAACAATCTGTTCTATCCTTTTTGGGTCCTAAGAGCTGCCTCCTTTAAAATACTTCCGGTTACTTTCCCCAGCCATTCAATGTTTTCATACCTTTTTTAATTTCACTCCTTACAATGTCACCAATTTTTCCAATAATTATCAATTTTGGATCAAAATTGCTTTAACATCATCTAAATAATTTGTAAACAGAACTTCAAAATGATTTTTAGTCACTCTGCTTTTAGCCCTGGGTTCTTGCAAATCTCCCACCAATATACTAACTGAACTATAATTCTCTTTATTTTGGAAAACTAAGTAATCATGTGCAAATTTTCCCATCAAAAGACAGATTCTGAATTGAGAATTTCAAAGATTAAAATCGAGGGATCTACTTTTCTTTATAAAATACTGGCCACATTATCAGTGGTGATGTCTTTGGAAGGAGAGTTGAAGTGAGACCCTCTGTTCTATCAGGTGCACACAAAATATTGTGCACAATCTAAAAAAAAGGTCAAGAATTTCATTTGGCATTTTAGACAACATTTCTCACTTAGTCGATCATCAAATATCTGTACTGTTCCAAATCCAAATAAAATTGTATGAGGATTTCAACAATTCTGTGTCCACCTCCTACCCATATGCTCATATGCTATGCATTCCTGTCTGATTATCTGTCTTTTTATAAACTCCTAGCTGACAATCCCAACAAAAACTCTCTTATTTTAAATTCCATTGCCTACTTCACTTTTGGTATACAGAAGATGTGTTTTTTGATGGCAATCGTTCCCAGCAGGAAATTCTGAAGGAAATCCACTGCTAATTCTATCTTTTTCTCAAACTTTAAGTGCAAAGTGCAAGTGATTCCATGTGCTAGCAAACTGCAGTTCCAGTCCCACAACAATAAATAAAGGTACAAGATCAAAGCCAATAAGGTTTGGTGGTTGAAGATAAGAAAACTGGAAATACAAAGAATTACACATTAAATCAATGCTATTATAGTGTAACTTGCTGATGAAGCTGTTATTTCCTTTTGTGACCCAATTTACTGTTTCTCTTATTACACCCAGTTTACTTTATCCTTCATCTTTAAAAGGTTGAGAAATTCACAGATTTCAAATAATTAATATTATGCCAGATTAAACAGTTTGCACTGGTAATTTGCAGAGAATATTAGCAATGAAAACATAACCCATGATTCACTCTGTAGTATAACAAAGGTATATAAAAGATTGACTAATTAAATCAGTATTGAAATGCTTGATCAGAATACCAGGATAAGCAACCTATAGTTCATTAAAATGCAAAAAAAAAATAGAATTACACGTCATCTTTTAAGACAAGCTAAGTGACAAAATAATTAGCAAATTGTTCCACTCATGCTATTAATAAGAATGTAGGTCTGAGATTTCTGGAAGTTAGATTAGACATGCTGTTAAAAAAAATCAAATTTCTATTGTGATTCATTTCTGAGTGGCTTTCAACTCTTGAAATTATTTCATTTCTCATTTTAAAAATCCATGCTGTTTAATAAAATGTCAGCAAACAATTTTCAGTAAATTTCTAATTCTCAGTTGTAATTGAGTAATAAATCCTTGCCAATATTTTAATCCATTTGGCAGCAAGCAGTAAGTTTTTATAGTTGCATGCTTTTCCATTCCAATTATTCCTACAATTCCACTGAGGTCAGTGTGTGTGAGGAAGCAGCGGTTGTACCTTGAGGAACAAAGAGAAAGAGAAATAGTGGGGAAAAAACCATTTCAGGATGTACATTGTATACATTTCTCTGGCATTAGATGTACCTTTGAAACAAAATACATCTCTTGGATAGGTCCATAAAATCCGCTTTCCGAAATCCCTATTCTTCCAACCTCTCCCATTTTCAACAATGTTCTAGTGAGAGTGTTTTCCCTGACACATTCATTTTTACAACTTCCTCACTTTTCTATTCTCTCTCTGAATAATGCAATCAATTAGCATTGCTAATTTGTGGTTGTCCTCACTCACAGTGCAGGCAAGTCTCACTTCTCAGTTGCGTTCATTTCTTGACATATAAACAACTTCATCTAGTCATGTGACTATGAAGGCAAAAATAGACATCTGTGTACAAATAGCTATCAAACCTGGTCATCAGTACAGTGGCTTGTAAATCATGACATAAATTAAGGTAGTATCTACAACTTAGTGTGGCCAGAGCCACAGACCTTAATTCTGGACTACAGCCACCATAACCATTGCAATGGGTAACAGTCACAACCAAAAAACAACTTTATGCATGGTATGTTAACAACACATCAAAGTGAAGAAGAATGCATAAATACTATATATACTATACCTTCCCAGCCTCTTTTTCATCTATCTGTCACTCTCTCCCTCTCTCTCCCTCTCTTTCTCTCTCCCTCTCCCTCTCTTTCTCTCTCCCTCTCCCTCTCTTTCTCTCTCCCTCTCTCTCTCTCTCCCCCCTCTCCCTCTCTCTCTCCCTCTCTTTCTCTCCCTCTCGCCTCCCCCTCTGTCTTTCTCTTTCTCTCCCTCTCTCTCTCTTTCTCTCTCTCCCTCTCTCTCTCTATCCTTATCTCTCTGTGCCCCTCCCCCCTCAGCATGGGTTTAATCTGTTTCATTGCACCAGCAGGTCTTCAGTTAAGTTTCACTTTCAATCACTCTGTTCAAGGCTCTGGCTTCTGTTGCAAAGAGTACTCAAAATTCAAGCGGATCCCTTTGCTTAGAAAACATGATCCTCTGGGAGTTTGGAAAGGATGTGATTTTAATGCTGGTCCCAGGACATTGATTGAATATGTTTAGATACTGTGAATGGACAGCTAGAGAGAGCCTCAGCAGTGATAGCTGGTATCCTGAATCTATTACTGCGGGTGTTGCTTGCTTTCATTTTATTGTGGAACCTCTTCCTAACAGTGTGCCTGAAAAACAATCACAGTGAGATTCTGAAGGACTGTAATTTGAAAAAAAATAGTTCATTTTTAGATGCAATAAAAGACCTTGTTGCACACAAGTCACTCCTCTGTAGTATAAAACCAAAACAACGCAGATCTGGAAGATCCACAATACAGCCAGTGAGTCTATCAGCAATTATGGAGAATTAAACTGAATTAACTTGTCAGGCTGCTCTCCGATACTAAACATATTTTACATTGAACCAGTATTTTATAATAAATTAGAAGAACAGATTAAAGTCATAGAAGTGAAAATAATATTGTTTAAAAATAATTTCCCCCCAAAAAATTACAATATCGTATCAAGTTACATTTATCTTTGAAAAAATTCCTAATACATAATAGCTCGAAAAACATTTTCTTTTGGGAACTTGCACATTTTAGTCATTACTATAAAAATATGACTGTCAGCATCCTTGCAACATATTACAGTAGCACAGCTTTGCCTCATAAAGGCTCTTGTTGTTAGAAACACAATTAAAACCAGTTATTAAAGGTAATTACAACAAAGGCCAATGTTTTTGAAAAAATATTATGTACTTTTATTAATTATCTGAATGATTTTTACATTTTGGTAGCTAGGTTTTGATACTCATTTTGACTTTTTGATGGTAATTCCCATTACTTGTGTTCACACAAGAATACCCTAAGACTAATATACATGCAACAATGAAATAATGAGATAGCCTACTTCCTTCAAAATTCTTCCCAGCTTTTGCAATTACTATATTTTCAGAATACATCAATTGATATTTAATTCATGATTTAACAAGATAATTATGAATATATATATTAATTAATCCACACTAAAGTACTGAAATAATCCATTGGATGCAATTTAGTTCATCAGTTCATTGACGTCAAATTAAAAATCCCATACATTATTAAGTTAGTGCTCTGAAACTGAGCAGAACTTTCATTGCTTGGTGGCAGGGTGGATGATGGTTAGTGTATAGGTGAACGAGACTGATTAGAACAGGTTTAGTTGCATTCAGTGATCAGTTAGCTGAACTTATTTGAAATATCTATTGTGTGATTATTATGCTTGGTTTTAATATTTCTACATTAGGGAGATAAGATATCTTACTTCATGCCAGAAAAAACTGGGCTGATTGTGATCATTATGAAAACACGATTATTTAATGACCATGACTGAGAAATGAATATTCTACATCAATTAGTGTTCAGTCAGGACAGATAGAAAAACAGAAATTGGATCTGCAGGGTTGTTGATGATAGCTAAATAGTAACAAAATAGAAGCAGTGTGACTGAGAAGATTCATAACTGTGGTGATATCACAAGGTATTTTAAACACTTTCTAGATTGTTGCTCACAATATTAAGTAATAAGTGAGTGGAGCTTATAAAAAAATAATACAACAAGTATGCTTCCATAAAATATGTTTCCATACAACAATTATGTCTAGGCAAGTTTGCCTAAGGCATTTAGAACAGTTTGCCAGAGAAATCCATCACAGAAATAACCTAGACATAGGCTGATTTAGACCTTCCCTTGTGTAATGAGACAGGGTTAATTAATAATCTTCCAGGGATCCTCTTAATTGAATGCTCAAAGGAAAACTGATCCTATTGCAATGGGATTTTACTTTATTATTGGGTAAAATAAGTCAGAGTCTTAAACTTAACTAAAACCATTAAGATGGGTATGAGGGGAAATTAAAGACCTGCATGATTGTTATATTGACTCATTTTTCCTTCTCCACTCTCATTCTTTCAATGTTTCCTGTTTCGACTATGGCATCATGTATTACCATAACACAGGTACAATGGTAAGTAACCAGATTGATCCTCCAAACAGTCATAATGCTGGATGAATATACACTATAAAATATTTCCCATTTGGGACCAACAAAAATGTAAATAATATTATTGGATTAATTGGAAAGACTTATAATGTTGCCAAAAAGAAAAGCCAGCTGAAGTGATAGGGAGTTCAGACACCATTAGGCATTCTGTTTTGAAGTAAGTTATGAATACATAAGCTGCCTATAAAAAGTATTCCCCCCACCACCCTGGAAGTTGTCATGTTTTACTGTTTTATGACATTGAATCACAGGGGAATTTATTTGTCTTTTTCGACGCTGATCAACAGAAAAGACTCTTTTGTGTCACGGTGAAAACAGATCTCTACAAAGTGAACTAAGATAATTACAAATATAAAACACAAAATAATTGATCGCTTAAGTATTCACATCTCTTTAATGTGACACATAAAGTCACCATTGGTGCAGCCAATTGATTTTGGAAGTTGCATCATCAGATAAGTCACCTGTGTGCACTCACACTGTTTCAAATGGTTAAAGTAAAAATACACCTGTATCTGGAAGGTCCAACTGCTGGTGAATTTGTATCCTCACAAGAACTACAGCATGAAGACAAAAGAACACTCCAAACAACCCCATAAAATGGTTATTGAAAAGCACAAATCAGGAGATGGATACAAGAAATTTTCCAAGGCACTGAATATCCCTTGGAGTATAGTTAAGTCAATCATCAAGAAATGGAAAGAAAATGGCACATCTGTAAAGCCTAGAGCAGGCTATCCTCAAACACTGAGTGACTGTGCAAGGAGGGACTAGGGAGGGAGGCCACCAAGACACAAATGACAACTCTGGAGGAGTTATAAGCTTCAGTGGCTGAGATGGGAGAGACTGTGCATATAACAACTGTTGCCCGGGTGCTTCACCAGTCACAGCTTTATGGGAGAGTGGTAAAGAGAGAGCCACTGTTGGGAAAAGAACTTCACATGAAATCTCAGCTAGAGTTTGCCAGAAGGCATGTGGGAGACTCTGAAGTCGGCTGGAAGAAGGTTCTATGGTCTGATGAAACCAAAATTAAGCCTTTTTGGACATCAGACTAAACACTGTGATTGGCATACACCAAATACTGCACATCATCAAATCAACACTTCCGTGGCTTCTGCCTGACCTGCTGAGTTCTGCCAGCATTTTTTGCCTGTTGCTCTGGACTTCTAGCATCTGTAGAATTTCTTGTATTTATATTTTTTATTTAATTTGTTTTCCTTGTGAAAGCTGATTATTTAATGCTAAATGTCTGTGTTGCAAGCAAGGTTTTCATTGCACCTGTGCACACGTGTGCATCTGACAATAAATACGATTTTGACTTTGCATCCATTTCATCACAGACACTATGCATTGCCCAGCAACCAAGGCTAAATGAAATAGAAGCAGTGGGTAATTACATGAAGGAACCACAAGCAAATATTCTGAAAAATATCATGCAGTATAGTTGAAAATAATTAAAATGAAGACAATGTGTGGTGCACTTGTCTATTTTACTGATCAGAATTGTGGAGGAGAGGAAATTAAAATAAAAAAAGCTTGCAGTACAAGCTGTACTGTACAAGTTGTACGAAACTAAGGTTCAGTTGTCTTGTCTCATGTACAAGAGCTCCAGGCATGTCTGAGATGGAGAGCTAGCACATTGGGGAAAGGCAGCAATTCCTATATTGGACTGGGAATTTTGAAAATTGGAGTGAAGTTCTATAAAGTATATATTAATAACTTAATCCTGGGATTGTTACTGGAGAGAAAAGTTGAACAGAAACTGGAAGGTATTTCTCATGCAAGACTAACTTTAAACCAAAGAGAGTCAAATGCAATATTTCAGATGAAAATCAGGATGAAACACATTATTAAATCTATAAATACTTCAACAATGCCTGCTGAACCAATAACTTCTGTACAACCATCACCAGCACTATTGCAGAGATCATAGACTATATTAAAATTGGTGATTTAGTTACACAATACAGTATTTCTAAATTTGAGAAATGATTTGATGTTTTCTTTCTGTAGAAAAACAGATAAAACAGTGAAATGTATTTAATACTGGTTGTGGACAATAACTGTTGCATTCAGGACAATCACTTAAGGATTGTTTCGTGTGACCAAATGAACAGCCACAAACTGTATACAGTGTTCCAGAGGCAGTCTGCTAAATATTATATTGCATAAACTAGATTATGTTGTTTGAACCCCTTCTGTCTCTGTGCTGATCAGTCCGTCCTCCCACTGCAATGTCACTGCTGAGCCCCATACAAGGTGGTGAGAAACTCAAGATCTAGTCAGCTGGCCAAATCCAAGTAATACATCACTAATTCAAATAACGATGCCTCTGTGCAGCCCACTAGCCTCATTAAAACAAGGGTTCCCAGCACATGGAACCATACCAATAACCGAAGGGTCTGTGGACCCCAGGCTGGGAACCCCAACATTAGACCATAATTGATGTTATTTCACGTGTTGTGACATGCATGATTCTAAACAGATTATTTTTTATTGAAGTATGTGTTCTGCTCTGGTAATGTAGTGACTGTCAATAATTTTTTTTTAAACTTGAGAAAAAGGTGAGTCAATGATCCCAACTGAAGCTAATAAATGCTGGGATATTCACCCTTGACGCACTGGAGCATCCAGCCTTTGCTGGCCTCATAAAAAAAATTCAAGGGTCCTAGATCTTTTCTTATTTGACTTCAGCAGTGATTTTCAATATTTTTGGGAGGATACAGATAGTGTTTCTTGTCCTATTTTATGTTCTTACCATTTTACAACTAAAATGGGATTCCAAATCTTTTTTCCAAAGATGTGAGTAAAGTAAGCTTCTAATGAAACAAGGGTGACTAAAAATGACCTGAGCCAAAATGATACACATCACACCTCAGAAATAGGTTCGATTCATTGGATTCCTTCTAAATTCCTCCTGTAACTATTATCCTGATTGGATTGTATCAACCATTCATTAACTTATCCGTGGCTCTTGATAAGCTTAAATATTTCCTTGTGCTTTTTACAGAAAATTCAACATTTCATCTACTTGGATAGAAAATTATATTGGCTTCTTCTGATTTATGAACCTTTTTAGCACTAAATGCACAATGAAAGTGTGAACAAAGGCAGTTGTCACAGATTTAGATTTAAAAATCTGTATCCTACTCCTGGACCACTGGGTCAAAAAGAATAAAGTCATATGCAAATATAACATCACCAATTCAAACAAATCCCTTTGAAAATGTGCAGGCAACTAGCCTCATTGGAGCACAATTGATGTTATTTGACATGTTGTGTTTTGCACGATTCTAAACAGATTTTCTATTAGGTTATATATTCTGCTTCAGTAATGTGATTTGTCAAGTCTTAGAACGTATTAACACTGCTTTGATTATCATATTTTCTTACTTTGTTTATGTTAATGGTTATTTTCAATATGATAATTAATCTAAGGTGAGAAATATCAGAACAAAAAAGAAAGTTGAAACAAATTATAATTTCAAGGAAGAGTGGGTGCTACTTGCTTAATATTTTTAATGATCATGTTAAATAGTTGTCTGTAAATTTATTCTGGTTTTACTTCAGTTTTAGCAGTATACTTTATATAATGTGAAGTAATTATGAGTAGTGGTTGCTATTAAATACTCCTCAGTTGTTCAAGCATATGATAAAATTTCTACATGACCATATTTTCTTTGGGTGGACCTTTGACAACACACAGGAAATTCTGCAAGTTACACAGAACAGACATCTGCAAGTCCTTTGAAAACTCTGCAGGTTTCCTCGCCCACCAGAGTCTGACAGAAGGGACACAATTAAAATTCATGGATCTCCATATTCATGAGGAAGAAATCACCGCCAGTCTACGAGCATCCAATAACCTATTTATTTATTTATTTAGAGATGACAGTATGGAATAGGCCCTTCTGGCCCTTCAAACCACACTGCCAGCATCTCCAAATTTAACCCTAGCCTAATCACAGGACAAATTACAGTGACCAATTAACCTACTAACCAGTACGTCTTTGGGCTGTGGGAGGAGACCCGAGCACCCGAAGAAAGCCCAAGCTTTCCACAAGGAGGATGTACAAACTCCTTATGGAGGATGTCAGGATTGAACTCTGAACTCAGACAGCCTGAGCTCTAGTAGGCTTGCGCTAACCGCTACTGTGGTGCCCCAACTTGAAAACATTCTGGACCCTGGATGCAGTGTAGATGCTGGCAGGACAAGGAAAAGCATCTCTGCCTAACATGTAAACAGTAGGAAGAGGTACCTTGGAAGACTAGCATGGACCTGTACCAGAGAAAAGTCCAAGGTTGAAACTTACTCATGAGGGAGGATGACTGTCCTGCTTTGCCTGTAATGCAAAAGCTGGACCCTTGAGTACTTTCCAGTGCCCACTGCCTTGCTTGAGTCTGACTGATTGAAGGAGTGGTTAATCAGTGCTTTCTTCCCTATCAGTCCCAGTTAAAGGATCATGCTGTCCGCCAAAGGATCTGTATTTTCACGCATGAAGTTCCCTTTTTACTGCTCATTGACCCCATTCCTGCCTGGAAAGGAGAGCTAGTATTCCAAATATGCCATTCAACCTCTTCTTATCCATCTCTCCATCTTTCTTTTGCAACAAAAGCATGGTGCATCTACTGTAGTCTGTAGTTTCGCAGTTCGTTGACCAATATACAAATGATTGGAAATGCCACTTACACCAGGCCTAAATTCCTTCAGACTGTGGTAAGGAGAGCTTTCCAAAAGTAAACACTTCTGGAAAAGTTTAAAAAAGTAAAAAAAGCTTTTAATTTCACAGAAGTAAAAGCTGTTCACACAGTAAAACTCCAAAAAAATTAGGAACTCTGGTTAAAACTAATATAAAAAGCATAAGCATGAGACAATCTGCAGATGCTGGAAATCCAAAGCAACACACACAAAACGCTGAAGGAACTCAGTAAGTTAAGCAGCATCTAAGGAAATGAATAAACAATATTTCCGATTGGGACCCTTTTTCAGGACTGGAAATGATGGGGGAAGATTCCTGAATAAAAAGGTGAGGGGGGTGGGGTGGAGGGAGAGGAAGCTAGCTGGAAGGTCATAGGTGCAGCCATCTCCAATGGATTCCCACTACCAAGCACGTCTTTCCCTGCCCCCTCCCTACTTTCTGCTTTCTGCAGGGATCGTTCCCTACACAACTCCCTTGTCCATTCATCCCTACCCACTGATCTCCCTCCTCGCACTTATCCTTGCAAGTGGAACAAGTACTGTACCTGCCCCCATACGTCCTCCCTCACTACCATTCAGGGTCCCAAACAGTGCTTTCAGGTGAGGCGACACTTCACCTGTGAGTCTGTTGGGATCATACACTGTGTCTGGTGCTCCCGGTGTGGCATCCTGTACATTGGGGAGACCCGATGTAGATTGGAAGACTGCTTCACCGAGCATCTACACTTCATCTGCCAGAAGAAGTGGGATGTCCCAGTGGCCACCCATTTTAATTCCACTTCCCATTCCCATTCCGATATGTCTATCCTCTACTGTCGTGATGAGACCACTCTCAGGTTGGAGGAGCAACACCTTATATTACTTCTGGATAGACTCCAACCTGATGGCATGAACATTGATTTCTCAAACTTCTGATAATGCCCCCTCCACACCATTCCCCAACCCCTTTTCCCTCTCTAATCTCCTCTCCTTGCCTGCCCATCGTGTCCCTCTGGTGCTCCTCCCCTCTTTTCTTCCTTCCTTGGCCTTTTGCCCTCTCCTATTAGATTCCCCTTTCTCCAGTCCTCCTTGTATCTCTTTCACCAATCAGCTTCCCAGCTCTGTATTTCACCCCTCACCTTGTGTTTCTCCCTCCCCTCCCCCACCTTTTAACTCTACTCCTCAGCATTTTTCTCCAGTCCTGCCGAGAGATCTCAGCCCGAAATGTCGACTGTACCTTTTCGATAGATGCTTCCTGGCCTGCTGAGTTCCTCCAGCATTTTGTGTGTGATCTCACTTTAAGGACTTTTTATCTTGTTACCTCATGTTCTCATTATTTATGTCCATTTGCACAGCTTGTTGTCTTCTGCACTCTAGCTGATCTCTCATTAATCCTGTTACAGTTACTATTCTATAGATTTGTTGAGTATGCCTGCAGGAAAATGAATCTCAGGGTTGTATATGGTGACTTATATGTACTTTGATAATAAAATTTACTTTGAAATTTGAACTTTGATGGGGTGATAGGTAAGGATAAGAGGAACTTCATCACTGTTAAGGTGGCAGGAAGGGGGGGTGAGCGCGGATGTTTGGGAAATTGAGGAGATGTGGATGAGGGTAGCATCAACAACAGAGGGAAGGAAGTCTATTATTTAAAGAAGGAGGACATTTCTAATGTCCTGGAATAGAAAGCCACGTCATGGGAACAGATGCGGCAGAGAAAAGGGAATAGCATTTTCTACAGGAGATAGGGTGCAAAGAGATATATTCCAGATAACCGTAGGGATGAGTAGGTTCATGAAAGATGCCAATTGACAGTTTGTCTCTAGAGATGGAGACAGAGGGATTGAGAAAGGGGAGAGATGTGTTAGAGATGGACCAAGCTAATTTGAGAGTAGGGTGGAAGTTAGAGGTAAAGTTAATAAAATTAACGAGCTCGGCATGGTTACATGAAGTAGTGCCAATGCAATTGTCAAAGTAGCGGAGGAAGAAATGGGGGGGTATAATAGGGAAGGCTTCGAACATGATCTGTTCCATGTAGCCAACAAAGAGGCAGGCAGATTTGGGGCCCATATGGGTATCCATGGCTACCCCATGAGTTTGGAGAAAGTGGGAGGAGCCAAAGGAATAATTGTTAAGGGTGAGGACCAGTTTTGCCTGATGGAGGAGGGAGGTGGTGGAGGGTTATTGGTTGGTTCTCTTGTCAAGAAAGAAGTGGAGAGCATGAGGTCTTCTTAATGGGGATAGAACTGTATAGGGACTGAATACCCAGAGTGACAATGAGGCAGTCAGGGCCAGGAAATTGAAAGTGAGAAGTGTCGCATATGTGGGTAGGAAGGGACTGAACCAAAGGGGATAGAATTGACTCATGCTATGAGGACACAAGTTCAGTGGAGCAGGAGCATATGGAGACAATAGGCCTATCGGGATAGTCAAGTTTGTAAATCTTGGGTAGGAGGTAGAAGCAAACAGTGCAGGGTAAGGGAACTATGAGTTTGGCAGCAGTGGATGTGAGTTCTTCCGAGTGGATGAGGTCAGCGATAGATTGGTGCAGAGAGGGTGGAGGGCAGTGCATTCAGAGGTGGTAAGGGTTGAGGAGGAGAAAGGAGTGCTGGATTCGAGATGATTGATGTCTCATTGGCAACTTGAGAAGAAAAGATCCAGAGCAGGCAGGGAACATAAGAACTAGGAGCAGGAGTAGGCCTTCTGGCTTGTCAAGCTGCTCTGCCAATCAATAAGATCACGGCTGATCTGACCATGGACTCATTCCACCCACCTGCCTTTTCCCCATAACCCTAAATTCCCCAACTATGCAAAAATCTATCCAACCTTGTGTTAAATATATTTACTGAGGCAGCCTCTGCAGCTTCATTGGGCAGAGGATTCCAGATTCACCACTCTCTGGGAAAAGCAGTTCCTCCTTATCTCAGTCCTAAATCTACTCCCCCAAATCTTGAGGCTATGTCCTCTAGTTCTAGTCTCATCTACCAGTGGAAACAACTTTCCTGCTTCTTTCTTACCTATCCTTTTCACAATTTTATAAGTTTCTATAAGATCTCTCATCCTTCTGAATTTCAGCTAGTATGGTCCCAGGCAAGTTAATCTCTCCTCAGAGTCTAAGCCCCTTATCTCTGGAATCAACCTGGTGAAACTCCTCTGCACCACCCCCAAAGCCAGTATATCCTTCCTTGAGTAAGGAGATCAGAACTGCACACAGTACTCCAGATGCGGCCTCACCAGTACCCTATACAATTGCAGCATAACCTCCCTGCTCTTAACTTCAATCCCTCTAGCAATGAAGGCAAACACTCCATTTGCCTGCTTGATAGCCTGCTGCACCTGCAACCCAACCTTTTGTGATTCATGCGCAAGTACTCCCAAGTCCCTCTGCACAGAAGTATGCTGCAATTTTTTTTACCATTTAAATAATAATCTGATCTTCCATTTCTCCTTCCAAAGTGGATGACTTTGCATTTACCAACATTGTACTCCATCTGCCAGACCCTTGTCCACTCACTTAACCTACCTATATCTCTATGCAGACTTTCCGTATCTTCTGCACTATTTGCTTCAACCCGAGCAAGTTATATAGAAAGCACTCAGTCAGTGGAAGAAAAAGATTTTTTATTTTTACCTTTTATTAGGTGTCCCAGAACTGTCCAGGACTTCATCAACAGTACATTGTCTGGCCAAGCACCTCCTAAATGACAAATTTTACATCAAAATTTGCAAATCTGCTTTATGGACAATGAGGTGTAACAAATTTTCCTGGTTAAATTTTGAGGAAAAGGATGGAAAGATCATTCTTAATTAACCTGTATAGATCTTCATGATCTAAGTACCTCAGCATTATTTCAAGAATGTCACCACCAATGCTTTATAGCTCTTACTACCAGTCCCATTATTTGGTTTTTATTGCTCATGAAGCTTCATTAGTTAATTACATTTAAATTTACTGATGAAAGCTCTTTTTATGCATGCTGCATGTTATGTGAATCGTATACAGCGGCAGTAGGCAGCATTTTCATTATAAATATTACTATGAAGTCATTAGACTGCTTACTAAATTGTCTCCTGTCAATTTTTATTCAGCAGTGGATCACTGCGTGGATGAAAGTAACATTGCTCCTAGGCTTTAAGCCAAAAAGATCAGCTTCTATTTATATTTGAACTGTCTTTATTGATACAACAATGAGTGGATTGCTTGAAATGCTATCAGGAATTCGATAAAAAGAGGGTATCATAAAATTAACTTGCTGTCATAAGTATTAAAATTGCTGCTAAAACCATGCTAAAATCATGTGTTTCAATTATTTAAAAAATGGTATTAAAAAGCAGTTCAAGAGATTTAATTTCCTATCTGAAATATTTTAATGCACTAGGTTTTCAATTAATTGTATTTATTGGCTGTTAAGTGCTTTGGTATGTTTTGAGATCATCATAAATCCAAGCAATTTATAGCTGTCTTCACTATTTTAATCCACTGTAATAGCGGTAGATGATATACCTTGCGGGACAATAGCAACTTGGGCAGTTTTGGCTCAATTTTTCTTTTAATTATTCTAGAAGCAATTTCCCACACATCCTGGATGCAGAACCCTTATGCTTCAAGTATGTGGTTTCCAATGAGAATTTGAAATTTCCTACTTGAAGCACAATGGTGGAAAATATCACCCTTCACATATGGGCGAGATGCTTTTTAAAACTTAGGGATTAGTTCCAGTAATTGCAGCCCTGGAATTTTTGAATGCAGAAAAAATATATCTGCAAAAGAAAAGACCAAAGACTGAAGGATCTCAGTCAAGCTCTTATTAAAGAAGCTAACTGTGTGAGCTTTCAACCTGAGGTACGGGCTTTGAAGAGGCTACTGTAGCTTCATCCAGTGATCAAACAGCTATACCAAATGTAAAGCATTGAGTGACTTTGAGTTGCCTGGGACATATCAAAACCAAGAAACCAACACAGTAGGCAGGTTTGTGAAACCCTGCAAGTGAAATTACCTCCTAATATTGCATATGTGTAACTGCTGCCCCGTATTTGTGATCTGTTTCATCATGTGTGTCCTTCTGCAATGTTGTACCTGATCTCCACTGCCAGCACCTATCACACAATGAATATGAGCGCATGCCAGTATGAAAGGCAAAGACTATTTTTGCATGGCTGATCATTAAATGGCTTAAATGGATTGACTTTAAAATTGATTTAAAATGTGGCACTGAAAAGACATCCCCTTTTAGCCTTTTTCCTCTTACAGATCTGTAGGAATAGATACCCAACAGATTTTACAATATCTGTGTCAACATGATTTGAGAAAGAACTTGCATAGCAAGATGTTCAAATATATTATACCTTGGTTACCTTACTGCATGTTAAGACATGGCTGAGTTATAGTAGTTATAAACTGCAGAAAAGCTGCCATGCTTATTTTTCCCACCTTTCCTCCTCCAGTATCCTTGGCTCACAAATCATGAAGGAAAGGCACTCAGTTATCTGTATACCTGCATACGTGCAAAATAAGAAAGGGGATGTATCTTAGAGTTAAATTTAACCTGTCACCTAAGAGTAATTAGTAGCATTACTCTTACTAATGCTAAGTGTAATTTGTTTTCTTTTTCCATACAAAGATTTAATTGATAGTTAGGTACACTGACACAGATATAATGACCCACTGCCCATTCCAATGCTGTACCAAGAGCACATATTCCAGTACTGTTATTCGGGATTAGTTCAGTGAATGTATCATGCTTGTGTCTGTCTGGGACTAACTTGCATTTTAGAGGAGATCACAAATGAGGAGAGATCAATTTAGAGCAAGTTTGATCCCTACTGACTGTGGATTTCCTGTAGGACCTGCTTCCACTGTGGCTGCCATCCAACATTTCTGAGTGGAAACTCATTGGGCCAGTACCATCCCAAGCTCAGACGCTTCCACCTTGGTCCATCAGTCTGCAAAGACTCCAGCACCATTTTCCCAAACAGGGGACTGCCGGTTTCCCCCTGGTGAGGTAGGACAGAGGCTCCCTGAAGCTCAAGTCTGTTGCTCATTTACGGGAAGGAAACCTCGTCCTGTCATTCAAGCCGCCCTAACCACCCGCCAGTCCAGACAGCTGCTGGGCATATTGAGATGGTGCACCATACATCTGTGGCTTTTACGCATGGAATTGTTTGCAGTCATCTGCTGAATCAAACCAGACCAGACCTCTTCCACTGACTGTGTCCAACCTCTTGGCACATACTGGTTGAAGTGTTGGACAGGCAGCTGCAAGTACTTGGCAAGCAATTACTGAAGGATGACTAATTAACTCATGTATGCACTATAATGATTTCATATAAAGTAATTCTCTGATTTTATTCTTTTGGCAGCTCTTATTCTTGTAATGTTGACAAATGATACTCAGTACGGAGGGGGATTTGAGATTGAGTTTGCTGGAAACAAACTCAGCGCAGGTTTTCCTGGACTGGCTGAGTGAGTAGTAAGAGGACTGCCCAGGATGCTTCCTCGCTTCAGCCTCTTCCTGCTCACTGTGCAGCCTGTGGCGAGGTTTGAGCCCTCAGGAGAACGTAACTCTGAAATAAGTATAATGTCTTATGGCCTGTTCCGGTGCAGTACCAAGCAGTGGACCATCTCAAGAAAAGTGAGTGAGCTCTGTGGGGCTTCTGTAGGCTGGCCCAGACAGCTGTGACCTTGCTTGAGAGCAGCAGTGGTCAGATTCTGAATGCCTGTATGGTTCTGTGCACTAACATCATGAATCATGTCATCAGCAGGTAGCTCGCATCACAGAGCAGCAGCAGCTACCTTTTGTATTGTCACGGAAGCGCAAATACATTCAGGACTGTGGAGTAAACTGATTTGATGGCTGGCAGGATACTGGGTGTTGTCTGTGATCACATATCGGCTGGGCGATGTTTGAGTGGCGGTGTAGTGAATGGCATCTGCAAAGCAACGTGTGTAGTGACTGTCACCCTGCACCACAGAGAAGCTTATGGATGGGTGCTCCCTCTGACTGCCGGATCCTGGCAAGGGAGAAAGAAAGGTACCACAGCTCTCCTTGAATCCTGTCCACAATGGATGGCAGGCCATGAGATGATGCAAATGCCACTGGCTCCAGCAGGGATATCAGGTGCACTTGCATAGACAGAACTTATTTTGTTCACCAAAAAGCTTAAACAAAGATAAATCTGTGACTCGATCGTGGTTCATTCTGTGGAACGTTTGACAATGGAGAAAGGATGATTTTAAAAGAAATAAATCTACAAGTAAATATCTGAAGGTTATTCAAACGACTTAACAAGAGACATTCATGATTTACAAAATAATGGCAATAAACAAAAATAGTTTGACCCCCATTACAAACCGTGATCACAGAGGAGATGTTTTTAACTGTATTATACCATGTACACTTATTTTAAATAAGCATGTCTTGCCATCACACATTTGAGACAATAAAATAATCTATAGCTCCTCCTAGTGGGTTAAGAGCCTTAAAGAACATTGATGTTTTTATCAAATGCCATGAAAACATAGATAATATGAGGGACAACAAATTTTCAAGTAATTGAAAACATTTCCTTTGTTCTGACCTTCATGTTGAGATCTAGCGCACTTGAGGAGTCTTGCAAGGTGTTTTATTCTTTTAAATGAGTTTGAATATCCAGGAAGTGGTAAGACCATAAGATATAGGAGCAGAATTAGTGCCATTTGGCCCATCAAGTCTGCTCTGCCATTTCACCATGTCTGACCCAATTCCCTCTCTGCTTCAGTCTCCTGCCTCTCTCTCCCTGTAACTCTTTCTTCCCCAGCTCATCAAGAACCTATCAACCTCTGCCTTAAATATACACAATGACGTCCTCCGCAGCCACAGGCGGCAACAAATTCCATAGATTCACCACACTCTGGCTAAAAGAATTCCTCTTCATCTCCATTCTAAATCGAAGTCCCTCTATTCTGAGGCTGTGCCCTCTGGTCCTACACGCCCTGACTAAAGGAAACAACTTCACATCCATTTTGTCAAGGCCTTTCAACATTTGATAGGTTTCAATGAGATCCCCCCTCATTCTTCTGAATTCCATTGCATACAGACCCAGAGCTATCAAACACTCTTAAATCTGTCTAAGTCCTTCTGTAGCCTTTCTGCTTCCTTAACACTACCTGCCCTCTGACCAATCTTCATGTTGTCTGCAAATTTGGCCACAAAGCCTCAATTCCGTCATCCAAATCACTGACATATAATGTAAAGAAGCAGTCTCAACACAGACCCCTGTGGAACACCCCTACTCACTGACAACCAACTAGAAAAGGCTCCCTTTATTCCCACTCATTGCCTCCAGCTATTCACCCAATGCTCTATCCATGCTAGTATGTTTCCTGTTATACCATGGGCTCTTGACTTGTTAAGCAACCTCACATGTGGCACCTTGTCAAAGGCATTCTGAAAATCCAAGTACACAACATCCACCGATTTCCTTTGTCTATCCTGCTTGTCATTTCTTCAAAGAATTCCAACAGATGTGTCAGGCAATATTTTCCCTTAAGCAAATATGTTGACTTTGGCCTATTCTGTCATATGCCTCCAAGTACCCCAAAACCACTTCCTTAACAATCGACTCCAACATCTTCCCAACCATAAATGTCAGACTAAATAGCCTATCATTTCCTTTCTTCTGCCTCTCTTTCATCTTGAAGAGTGAAGTGATATTTGCAATTTTCCAGTCAGTCCTCTGGAACCATACCAGAAGCTAGTGATTCTTGAAAGGTCATTACTAATGCCTCCCCAATCTTGTTAGACCATAAGACCATAAGACATAGGAGCAGAATTAGGCCATTTGGACCATCGAGTCTGTTCCATCATTCAATCATGGCTGATCCTTTTTTCCCCTCCTCAGCCCCACTCCCCAGCCTTCTCCCCGTAACCTTTAATGCTGTGACCAATTAAGAACCTATCAAGCTCTGCCTTAAGTCAGCCACCTCTTTCAGAACCATGGTATAGACCATTTCATCCAGGTGATTTATCTTCCTTCAGACCTTTCAGTTTCCCAAGCACCTTCCCCCTAGTAATGGCAGCTTCAATCCCTTCTGCCCCTCTGACATTATCAAACTTCTGGCACACAGCTAATGCCTTCTACAGCGAAAACTGATGCAAAATACTTATTCAGTTCTTCTGCTATTTCTTGTCCCCCATTACTACCTCTCCAGCATCAGTTAACAGTGGTCGGATATCTACTCTCATCTCTCGTTTACTTTTTATATATCTGAAGAAAGTTTTGGTATCCTTGTTAATATTATTGACTGGCTTACCTTCATATTCCATATTTTGCTTCTTTATGACTTTGTAGTCATAGACTTTTTAGTCTGTTGGTTTTTAAAAGCTTCCCAATCCTCTAACTTTCCATTAATTTTTGCAATATTATATGCGCTCTCTTTGGCTTGCATGTTGGCTACGACTTCCCTTGTCAGCCATGGTTGCTTTATCCTGCCTTTTGAATACTTCTTCTTCACTGGGATGTATCTATCTTGTGCCTTCCAAATTGCTCCCAGAAACTCCAACCTTTGCTGTTTTGTCATCATCCCTGCTATTGTCCCCTTCCAATCAATTTTGGCCAGCTCCTCTCTCATCCCTCTGTAATTCCCTTTACTCCACTGTAATATTGATACATCTGATTTTAACTTCTTCCTCTCAAATTGCAGGGTGAATTCTATCATATTATGATCACTGGCTCCTAAGGGTTCCTGTAGATTAAGCTCCCTAATCAATTCCAGCTCATTGTACAACACCCAATCCAGAATAGCTGGTCCCCTAGTAAGCTCAGCCATAAGTTGTACTAAAAAGCCATCTTGTAAGCATTTTCCAAATTCCCCCACTTGAGATTCAGCACAAATCTGTTTTTTCCAATCTCCCTGCATATTGAAAAACCTGTGACTATCACAACATTGCCCTTGTAACCTGCCTTTTCTACTCTTGTTGTAATTTGTATCCCACACCTTTATTATGGTTCAGAGGCCTATATATAACTCCCATCAGGGTCTTTCTACTCTTGCTGTTTCTTAGCTCTACCCAGAACAACTCTACACCTTCCGATCCTATGTCACCTTTTTCTAAGGATTTGACTTGATTTCATTTCATTTTTTTTTACCAACAGCGCCACCTTTCTGCCTTCCCACTTGTCCTTTTGAAACAGTGTGTATCCTTGGTTGTTAACCTCCCAGCTATAAGCTTTTTTCAGCCACGATGCAGTGATGCCCAATCTGTAAATCTGTTACAAGTTAATCTATCTTATTCTGTATACTGATTTCATCACTCTTTCCGATTTTGTCCCACTTTTACATTGCAACTCATCCTGTTGACTGGAATTCTGCCCTAACATCAGCCTGACCCTGCTAGCAGTCTCACAACACACCGCCTGTTTGTAAACCAACTACCCCATCCTCAGCCCTAACAGTCCAGTTCCCATCCCCCACCAAATTAATTTAAACCCGCTTGAATAGCTCTAGCAAGGATATTAGTCCCCCTTAGATTCACGTGTAACCTGTCCCTCTTGTACAAGTCATGCATTCCCAAAAAGAGATCCCAATGATCCAGAAATCTGAACTGCTGCTCCCTGGACCAGTTCCTCAGCCACATATTTATCTGCCACGTGCTCCTATTCTTACCCTCACAGGTGCATGGTACAGGTAGCAATCCAGAGATTATACCGAGGAGCGTCTTTCTACCTAGCCCCCTAAAATCTTTCTTCAGGCCATCCTCACCTTTCCTACCCTTGTCATTGGTGCCAGTTTGTACAAAGTCTTCTGGCTGCTCACCCTCCCCCATTAGAATGCTGTGGATGCGATCCAAGATGTCCCTGACCCTGGCAACTGGGAGGCAACATACCATCAGGGCGCCTCTATTGCGTCCACAGATTTTGTCTCTATACCTCTAACTATGGAATCTCCTATCACTATTACAGTTCTCTTCACTTCTCTTCTCTTCTGAGCCACAGTGCCAGAGACCCAGTCACTGTGGCTCCCCCAGTAGGTCGTCCCCCTCAACAGTATCCAACACAGTATGCTTATTATTGAGGGGAACGGCCGCAGGGGTATTCTGTACTGGCTGCCTATTTCACTGTCTTGTTCTGACAGTCACCCAATTACCTGTCTCTTGCAACCTAGGGATGACTACCTTCTTCTAGCTCCTATCTTCCTCATTGATCTCCAGCTCCTGTTCCTTAGCACATTCTCTGAGGATCTGCAGCTCAATGCAATTAGTTCAGATGAGGTTATCCTGGAGGCTGGAGGTCTCCCAAAATTCCCACGTCTCACACAAAGAACACAATACAGCCCTTGGAGCCATTCTCATTGCTCTGACGGTGCTCTAACAGACTAGGTATGAAGAATAAAGAAGAAGAACAAACTTACCAGATAAGTATCTCAGCTAAGCCTGACTTCCCCTAAACCTGATGAACCAAAGCCTCCTTATTCTAACACTAGCCCACTCCCACAATGGCCGCTCTGTTTGCCCCTGCCTTATTTTTATTTGCCCATTCTAATGAATCCTGTTCACTGATGGGGTGCGGCCCAAACTCCGAAAGCTGCCGCGAAGTGCTGCTTTTTAAATACAGGTGTCCCCTGCTTTACAAATGTTCACTTTACGCCACTTCGCTTTTACAAAAGACCTACATTAGTAGCATGTTGGCGCATGGCCAAGTGGTTAAGGTGTTTGTCTAGTTATCTGAAGGTCGCTAGTTCGAGCCTTGGCTGAAGCTTGCGTGTGTGTCCTTGAGCAAGGCACTTAAACACACATTGCTCTGCGACGACACCGGTGCCAAGCTGTATGTGTCCTAATGCCCTTCCCTTGGACAACATTGGTGGCATGGAGAGGGGAGATTTGCAGCTGGGGCAACTGCTGGTCTTCCATAAAAAAAACCTTGTCCAGGCTTGCGCCCTGGAAACTTTCCACAGTGCAAATGTCTAAATGTCCCTGGTCTATTGAGACTAATGGAGGTATTAGTAACAGGTTACATTAGTAACCTGTTTTCGCATTACAAAGAGGATTTTCACTTTTACAAAAATTTTTCCCATATAAATTAATGGTTCTTTGCTTTACGCCATTTCGCTTTAAGAAAGGTTTCGTAGGAATGCTCTACCTTTGTAAAGGGGGGGGCACCTGTATTCAGTCACAGGCCTGTGTGAAGTCGCCGATGCTCCCAATCACTGATTAGGCGCAGTCCAAATTCTTATCTCTGACGTACTTTGGAAATAGTGTCATAGTATGAGAAAACTAAAAAAAAATGGAAATGGGCAACAAGAATATTGCTTACCAAGGATCAGCTATTACCAGCAAATGATACAAAACGAATGGATTGGGGGGAGGGGTGGGGGCCTGACATGGTACCAATTTTGCATGCAATAATCATCTGTCAAATTAAAAGTTTGGTGATAAATTTTAACTGACAAGATGGAAGTGAACTGGCATGATTCCTCAGCCCAAACCCATATTGGGTCATTAAATATTTAGCTGTCATTTGTGGCTGCCGGAAACATCTATGCTCTTTCAGTTACTTGTTAATGAGATGTAGCTCTTGCTGGTAAGGCCACTATCTGTTGTTCATCCCTAGTGCCCACTGACATTACTGGCCTTTTCATTCATTTCAGAAGAAAGATGAGGCCACCATATTGGTGGGTCAGGAGTTACATACATCCCAGGCCAGGTAAGCATGGAAGATTGCTCTTGCTAAAGAATGGCAAGGAGTCATTATGTATTTATAGCAATCCAATAGCTTAATGGTTACCATAACTGTCAGTAGCTTTTTAAGTGATGTATTTGTTTAATCATCTGTGTCTTAATTCCTCAAAGACAGGGTAAATTTCTGGGCATTTGCTGCTGAAGAAAAGTCTGACTTTGGAGTGCCACTGTCCAGTTCTTTGAGAGTTTGGTTTGCAAATTAAATTTGTCATCAGTTCCTTAGCTGCTTTAAATTTAACTTTTGATCTGAATGATAACTCCTAGACTTGATTTCGTTAGCTAAGACATGGTTACCCGACTCACCGTAAGCCAGGAAGTTATAATTAAAGCAATCAAGTCCACAAATGTATTGCTTTGGACGAACTGAGGTGAACACAGAGTTGAATCTTGACAAAAATACAATTGTAAAGCTGCCATCTGCTGGTAGATAGTTAAACTGCAACAAAATAAGAAACTGAACACCACACACAAAATGCTGGTGGAACGCAGCAGGCCAGGCAGCATCTATAGGAAGAAGTACAGTCGACCTTTTGGGCCGAGACCCTTCATCCTGCTTGAATTTCCAGCACCTGCAGATTTCCTCGTGTTTGCATAAGAAACTAAGCACTACATACGTGGGTGAGGTGGGAAAGAGCAAGAATGTGTGAAGCTGCTGACCTCTGCTTGTGGACACACTTTTTCAGTTGTTCATGTTTGCATTACAATCTTTTTGATTAATTCTATTAATCTTTAAGCAACAAACAGTCTGAACATAGAACATCGACCATAGAACAGTACAGCACAGTACAGGCCCTTTGCCCCGATGTGCTTCCTTTTTAATCTACTCCAAGATCAATCTAACTCTTCCCTCCCCCATAGCCCTCCAATTTCCTTTCATTCATGTGCTTATCTAAGGGTCATTTAAATGTTCCTAACATACCTGACGCTACCAGCACTCCTGGTAGCATGTTCCATTCATGTTCTATTCCTCTCAGAGGTAAAAAAGCTACCTCTGTCATCCCCTTATACTTTCCTCCAATCACCTTAAACTTATACCCTCTTGTATTAGCCATTTCTGACCTGGGAAGAAGTTGCTGGCTGTCTATTCTATCTACAGTATGCCCCTTATCATCTTATACACCTCTATCTCATCTGCTCGAGGAACTTAGTAGGTCGAATAGCATCATTGATGGGAATAGGAGGGGAGAAGGAATGGTCAACATTTTAGGCAAAAACCCTGCATCAGTCCTATATTTTTTGCTTCAGATTCTGCAGTCTCTTCAGCCTCCATTAACTCCATTAATGTCAGGATGCTGTTCATCGACTATACCTCAGCATTTAGTACCATCATTCCCACAATCCTGATTGAGAAGTTGCATGGGCTTCTGTACCTTCCTCTGCAATTGGATCCTCAACTTCCTAACCGGAAGATCACAATCTGTGCAAATTGGTGATAACATATCCTCCTCGCTGACAATCAACACTGGCGTGCCTCAGGGGTGTGTTCTTAGCCCACTGCTCTACCCCCTATATCAGGGGTGGCCAACCTTTTACATTCCATGCATCAATTTTTTCACGCACGATTTCAGATGCTCCATACAACTCTTGTACCTCCATTCAATTCCTGTAAAAACATGTTAATATAGACATATTTAGCACTTTTACATGATATATTGATTTAATATAAAAACAAGATAAACATTACTTACCTTAATGAGACTTTTAACAAATATATTTTGTCTTCTTTTGATTTCTTCCTTTTTCTTAATCACATATTCTTTCCGTAACTCAGACCCAAGCACTAGCTTCAGTTTTCCTTCTATTTTAGTCTGATATTGTGTTTTATAGTGTCTAATAAGATCATGTCTCTTATTAGATAGATAGATAGATAGATAGATAGATAGATACTTTATTCATCCCCATGGGGAAATTCAACATTTTTTCCAATGTCCCATACACTTGTTGTAGCAAAAACTCATTACATACAATACTTAACTCAGTAATAATATGATATGCATCTAAATCACTAACTCAAAAAGCATTAATAATAGCTTTAAAAAAAGTTCTTAAGTCCTGGCAGTTGAATTGTAAAGCCTAATGGCATTGGGGAGTATTGACCTCTTCATCCTGTCTGAGGAGCATTGCATCGACAGTAACCTGTCGCTGAAACTGCTTCTCTGTCTCTGGATGGTGCTATGTAGAGGATGTTCAGGGTTTTCCATAATTGACCGTAGCCTACTCAGCGCCCTTCGCTCAGCTACCGATGTTAAACTCTCCAGTACTTTGCCCACGACAGAGCCCGCCTTCCTTATCAGCTTATTAAGACGTGAGGCGTCCTTCTTCTTAATGCTTCCTCCCCAACACGCCACCACAAAGAAGAGGGCGCTCTCAACAACTGACCTATAGAACATCTTCAGCATCTCACTGCAGACATTGAATGACGCCAACCTTCTAAGGAAGTACAGTCGACTCTGTGCCTTCCTGCACAAGGCATCTGTGTTGGCAGTCCAGTCTAGCTTCTCGTCCAACTGTACTCCCAGATACTTGTAGGTCTTTTATGTGAGTATTATTATGTGAGTATTTATGTAGGTATTATGTGAGAAAGTGTTTTCACAAACAATGCACAATGGTTTTCCTGACGGACCTGCTATAAATAAGAACTCATTTTCCCACTGTTCATTGAAATCACGCTTGCTATCACGTTCTGCTTTTCTTTTGCTCATTTTCTTTTGCACTGTGATGGGTAGCTGAATGTAAAAAGAAGGCTTAATTTTCGAAAAAGTACAAAACTGCAAATGTTCACAAAGGACGGACAAAGCACAACTCATTAGCGCATGAGTGTCAATTGTAAACTGACTGGCAAAAACCTGCGACGCACTGCTGGTAAGACGCCTGGCACCTCAGGATCAAACAAGTATCAAACACGTTTTGAACAGTTATGGAACGACTGCAGAACAAAAGTCCTTCTTTTCTAGTTTGACTCATTGAACATCTTTTTTAATTGAAAACAGATTAATGTGAAAGAAGATAACATTTGCCAAAAGATGTGCACAAAATAATAAAATCACTAAAAATAATTGCTAAGTTTTAGATTTATTCTCAGTAAAACCCATTTCTAGCTCTAAGCTACTTGAATTCCTGTTATAGATTTCTTTATCTACAAATCGGTTTTTGGTTAATACTTTTTGCATGAGTAGGCTTACTTTTTATTATTATCACTGGGTTGCAATGTGCCACTTCTAGTCATCCAATGCGCCACTTTTGGCACATGCGCCTTAAGTTGGCCAGCCCTGGTCTATATACACATGACTGTAGCTAGGCATAGCTCAAATACCATCTATAAATTTGCTGACGATACAACCATTGTTGGTAGAATCTCAGGTGGTGATGAGAGGGTGTACAGAGGTGAGATATGCCGACCAGTGGAGTGGTGCTACAGCAACAACCTGGCACTCAACGTCAATAAGACGAAAAAGCTGATTGTGGACATCAGGAAGGGCAAGATGAAGGAACACATACCAATCCTCATAGAGGGATCAGAAGTGGAGAGAGTGAGCAGCTTCAAGATCTCTGAGAATCTAATCTGGTCCCAACATATCAATGTAGCTATAAAGAAGGAAAGACAGTGGCTATACTTTATTAGGACCTTAAAGAGATTTGGCATGTCAACAAATACACTCAAGAACTTCCATAGTTGTACCATGGAGAGGATTCTGACAGGCTGTGTCACTGTCTGGTATGGAGGGGCTACTGCACAGGACCGAAAGAAGCTGCAGAAGGTTACAAATCTAGTCAGATCCATCTTGGGTACTAGCCTACAAAGTACCCAGGATATCTTCAGGGAGCGGTGTCTCAGAAAGGCAGCGTCCATTATTAGGGACCTCCAGCACACAGGGCATGCCCTTTTCTCACTGTTACCATCAGGTAGGAGATACAGAAGCCTGAAGGCACACACTCAGTGATTCAGGAACAGCTTCTTCCCTTCTGCCATCCAATTCATAAATGGACATTGAATCTTAGTTTTTAAACTACCTTAGTTTTTAAAAAAATATACAGTATTTCTGTTTTTGCATGTTTTCTTTTTTAATCTATTCAATACATGTAATTGATTTACTTGTTTATTTATTATTATGTTTTATCTATTCATTATTATTATTATTTATTTTCTCTCTGCTAGATTATGTATTGCATTGAACTGCTGCTGCTAAGTTAACAACTTTCACATCACATGCCGGTGATAATAAACCTGATTCTGATACTGATTATGCATTTTTGCTAAGTTAGCTCACTAAAATACCTAGCGCAGAAAACTAAATACAGTAATAAACAGTGGCACCATTTCCAGCTTTAAACAATTTTAACTTTGAAATATAAATTTAGTTAAGTTTGCAGTGTCTCATTCTATGCATCCATTTCATTTAATAGCCCAGAATGCAGACTATCAGATCGACAGGACATGTCAGCTTTTCATCCCAGAAGTTTTCCTTGTACATTTTCTCCATGAATGTTGATTGCTTTAAGATCCTCCTTACATTTGCCACACGGATTTTCAACTATAATTAGGGTGTATTCAGAATCTTCCACTGTGAAGACACAAAAAAAATTCAACACAGATTGGGTGACCAGCTGGTTGACCACCTTTGCAAAAAGCAAGATCTTCTGGTGGCTACTTAATTCAATTTGACTACACATTCCTATTCCATTACCTTCTCCACTGCTAAACTCAGGTTGGAGGTGACATTGTTCTGTCTGGATATTCAGCCTCCAACCTGAACATTGATTTCTCTAACTTATGGAAATTTCTGCCACCATTTCCCTTCTCTTTTCATCCATTCCTCATTCTGGTTACCCCTTCTCCTGTCCTCACCTGGTCCACCTCCCTCTGGTTCTTCTCCTCCATCCTTTTCTTCCATTGTCCCCTGTACTGTCCTGTTTCTTCAGCTTTTACATCATTCATTTATTTCCTCCCAGCTTCTTGCTTCAAACTCATCCCCACCCACCCCTCACCTCACCTACCACCTACCAGCTTGTACTCTTTCAGCTCCCCTTTTCTTTTTCAGTTAGATGAAGGATCTCAGCCCGAAAAGTTGACTGTTTATTCCCCTGCATAGATACTGCCTGATATGCTGAGTTTCTGCAGTTTGTGTGATTTGTTCAAAGTGTCTGCTGTTTCCTTACCACCATTATTAATTCCCCAGTCTCTTCTCAATATGATCAATGTTTACCTGAGTCACCCTGCTCCTTTCTACAAATTTAAAGTGAGTTTTACAGTTTTTTTCAGGTTGACTTGCTTCTCCCATCTATTTTCTGAATCTTAATCCTTCCCTTGCATGATAACCAACCTCATCTTTTCCCCAGTTACAATTTGACATTTACCACGCTCCACTCCCATTCCTGCCAAATTTAAAATTCCGCCCTAGTTTGATTGCCTGCCCATTGCAGCTCTCACCTCCCATTTTCCTTTGGCTGAAATGGATGTTTGTATTTATTCCTTACAATTCCCGTTTTCTTTATGGCCTTGCTAGAGAGCTGGCTACATATCCTGCTGATTGAACCCACAAGGTGGAATTCTTTAGTAATCTAAGGTAATGGGGGAAACGAACCTGGTCACAGGGAGAAAGTGCAATATCCAGGTCTTATAATAACTTGCCTTCCAGCACTACCCCTTGATTTTGCTCCCAGTGTCTTGACAATACACAGACACAGAAAGCTGTCTTGCTATGTGGGGGATCTCATGAAACCCTCTATCGAGTATTGAAAGGTCTAGATTGAGAAGACATGGAGAATATTTTCCTAGAGTGGAAGAGTCTAGGGCCAGAAGGCGCAGCTTCAGTATACAAGGATACCCTTTAGGACAGAGATGAGGAGGGACTTCTTAGCCAGAAGGTGGTGAATCTGTACAATTCATTGTCACAGACAGCTTTGGAGTCTTTTTAGTATGTTTAAAGTAGAGGTTGAAAGGTTGTTGGCATTAATGGTTATGGAGGGAAGGGAGGAGAGTGGGGCTGAGAGAGATGAAAAATCAGCCATGAATGGTGGAGAAAACTCAATGGGCTGAATGGCCTAATTCTGCTCCAATGTCTTATGGTTTTCAAATCATAAATTGTTTACATCGGAACCATTTTAACAAACATACTGCTAAGTCTTTGAAAAACTGGGTAATTCATTTCTAGAATTCTACTTTGGGTAATTTTTCAATATAATTGTTCAACCAGAAACATCGATAACTTCTTTCCTCCCAGACGCTGCTTGGCCTGCAAAGTTCTTCTAGCAGATTGCTTGTTGCTGCATTGCCTCTCCTCCCTTCCAAACCCTTTTACCACAGTTTTATCCAGAGCACCAAAACTGTTCACTACTTTGCATGACATATCCCTTCCCTCACTCTATTGTCCCAGCCTAATGCACAGCTGACCTTGGCCCGCTGACCTTTTCTCTGTCCCCTTTGCCCCCAAACCCACCCTCTCAGTGCCACAGGAATATACGGTGCAGGAAAAAAAGCCCTTTGGCACACTGAAGCTGAGGCGTGTGCAGCACGGAGATACATGGACAGTTCCACCTTTGTTCATCGTTGAACCTCACGGGTGAAGTTTCTCCACTTTACAAGACTTTCACAACATTACCAAAATGCCAAAAAATAAGACAGCGTGCAGCAACACACACAAAAAGCTGGTGGAACACAGCAGGCCAGGCAGCATCTATAGGGAGAAGCGCTGTCGACGTTTCGGGCCGAGACCCTTCATCAGGACTAACTGAAAGGAAAGATAGTAAGAGATTTGAAAGTAGGAGGGGGAGGGGGAAATGCGAAATGATAGGAGAAGACCGGAGGGGGTGGGATGAAGCTAAGAGCTGGAAAGGTGATTGGCAAAAGTGATACAGAGCTGGAGAAGGGAAAGGATCATGGGACGGGAGGCCTAGGGAGAAAGAAAGGGGGAGGGGAGAACCAGAGGGAGATGGAGAACAGGCAAACAACTAAATATGTCAGGGATGGGGTAAGAAGGGGAGAAGGGGCATTAACGGAAGTTACAGAAGTCAATGTTCATGCCATCAGGTTGGAGGCTACCCAGCCGGTATATAAGGTATTGTTCCTTCAACCTGAGAGTGGCTTCATCTTGACAGTAGAGGAGGCCATATCCAATTGCTTATATGCATTTAAAAATAATTCTCATAACGCTTCTTTTTTTGAAAGAGTGTATTTGTTGTATGTTCTCATGCTCCAGCCTCACTCACTCCCTTGACTTACCATCTGAGCCACCATCACTCTGTTGTTGACAGCAATCACCTCCTCTATGGTCCTATTAGCTGTTGGGATCTGCCTTGCCAGTGGCATTTTTAGCTATTTTGAGATGTCTGTGGAAACAAAACCGCTCTTAATACCCTTCATTGGTCTTATCATGTGGGTATTACTTAATTTTGGAATTTAATTTAAATACATTTCTTGACATTAGATTCCCTTGAGTAATGTTACAGGAGCTTTAAATAATGTAAGTGTCCACAGTGTATTTTGAAGCCAAAAAGTAAGAAAACAAATCAGTCATGTATGAAATATTGGCTGGAACAGTGAAGTCTGTCTCTATGTTACTAATGCTGGATTTATTACTTTACAGTGATCTCCCAAAGCAAGGGGCAGAATCAGTCATCTCCATTTCTGCTAATGCACAGAGGACTTAAAATGATGGCTGTGAGATGTGCTGGTTGCGTCTGAAATATGATGTGTTGCTTTGTTAATTGATGTAGACCTCAATTTAATTAATTTGTCATCCAGAGGGAGTAGATGTAAAAATCAGATCTCCACAACATTTGTTCATTGAGATTAAATTATTAAACAAACATATTAATAAAATAAAGATACTACAGATATAAGGATATGGTATAAGCAGAGGAAATACTGATATATATAATGGACCAGATAGCATCTGTGGAGGGACAAGGAGATCTTCATCCTTAATTGAAAAGGGTAAGACAAAGAAGTATAAAGATGCAGAAAAATTGCTGGGAGACAAGTTCAAAGTAAGTTTTATAATAAAAGTATATATATGCCACCATATACAACTCTAAAATTCATGTTACTGCGAGCAGACTCAACTATAACAGGAACAATGGAAGATCAGCTAGGGTGCAGAAGATGACAGGCCATGCAAGTGCAAACATAAACAGTAATAAATAAAGAGAATGTGAGATAACAGGATGGAGAATCCTTAAAGTGAGATCATTGGTTGTGGGAACATCTCAATGGATGGGCAAGTGAGTGTAGTTATTCCCTTTGTTCTAGAGCTTGATGGTTGTGGAGTAGTAAGTGTTCTTGAACATAGAAGTGCAAGTCCTGAGGCTCTTCTACCTTCTACCTGGTGGCAGGAGCGAGAAAAGAGCATGGCCTGGGTGGTGTGGATCTCTGATGACGGATGCTGCTTTCCTACAACTGCATTTCATGTGAATGTGCTCACTGGTTGAGAACATGTGATGCAATGGGCCAAATCCAGTGCCTCCTCTAGGATTTTCCATTCAAAGGCATCAGTGTTTCTGTGACAGGCCATGATGCAGCCAGTCAAAATTTTAGATGTCATGCTGAATTTCCACAGACTCCTAAGGAAGCAGAGTATGGGGAAAAGAAAAGAAACAACAAAGGAAAGGGGCAGGCAAAATGAAAAGATAAATTAGATGATTGTGCAAAGTGGTAAAGGTACTGGTGGAGAAGGAAAGAATAGTTTCAATGAGATGTCATAAGAAGAATTACTAGCAAATATTGTTGAACTCAATATTGAGAATGGAAGGCTGTTATGATGAAAGATGAGAGTATTATCAAGGTTACACTGAGCTTCATTGGATTGACTGTGGAAAAGTCACTGTGCAAGTGGAATGGGAATCAGATGAAGGTTTGGCAGTTTTGAACCTGTGGATTGTAAAGTGGTGCTGGTTCTGCCAAACCTTCAGCTGATTTCTGTTTGGTCTTGCCAAGATCGAAGAGAATGTAACGTCAGCATTGTACATAGCTAATTGTAGTAAAGGTAGAACAAATGAAAAGTACATTTGGAAGGAATGCTTGAAGTTTGAGTATGGTAGTAATGGCAGCAGATGAATGGATAAGTTATGGATCAGCTCCACTTACATTGGAAAATGCCAGATAAATCTGAGTGAGTGTTGCTGAACTGAAGAAGTGGATTCAAGCGGATTCAGTGAACATGCCTCCTAGATTTATGAGAGAGAAAGGAAAGGGAATGTGTCAGAAGTAGGAATATCTTGGCAGTTGTTCAGCTTTATGTCTGCTTTCATTATTCCAATAATCTGCCGTTTTTCTTGGCTAGAACAGAATGTATTTCAAAATGTTTCGTGGTCGAATCTCTGTAGTAAGTAAGTTTGTACAGAATACATGTCCATTTTCATTTAAAAATCTTAGGGATAAAGAAGACTGACCAAATATAGCTGTACTTTATAGTTTCAATGTCTTTCTTTTTTCTCTCTTCCAACTCTAGCTCCCAGTGGCCTTGGGTGTATATCCTATCACAGACATCCCTTCGATTCTCTCCATCCTACTCCACTCTGCAATTCAAAGCATGCCTTTGATTGCACTGTTCCAGTTGTGGTGAAAAGTTGTTGAACTGAAATGGTGACACTCTTCTTCTCCCCACCCGCTGAGTGTTTCCAGCATTTTCCATTTTTGTTTCTGAATTTGCAATTATTTGGCAGAGGGCACTTGGTTCAGAGCATTCGATTGATTTGAACAAAGGAAATCTAGTTTCATGCTGCCTGAACTCCAAGATTACAAATGCCTATCAAAGTGCTACATTGACATTTCTCATGCTTAGCATAATCCCATTGGAGAAACGCAACATGGAACCTAAATAATTAAAAACATTTCTTCAGAAATTTGAGTAGCTACTTGTAGACTGGAGTGAGGAACTCCTATGAATTATAACTCATGATACATGCAGGAAGACAAGAAATCATAGTCTGTGAAAGTTTCCAATTTAAGTACAACCATACAGGCAGCTATGAAATATCACAGGGTCCTTGAGAACTACAGTGCAATTTTTGGAGATGATGTTCCATATTTCTCAGATGTACCATGTTTTTGTCCAGTTACACAAATTTATAGGATTAAAATACGAACTTTGTGATTGTATTCTATACATTTTCTAAGTGGAGATTGACACCACAAGGTGAACTTCTGTATCAGCCAACTTAATTCTTCATAGCAATTTCCTGTATCAACTGTGGCATTTGGAAGGGGTGCAAAGAATAATATGTTTGAATTGGATAATCTGTAAAAACAGCCAATGTATATTGCAATACATGATTAATGTGCACCCCTACTGGCTGCACAATCTTTTCCTCCTCATTGTTGTCTTACTTATCAGTTGATGATTGCTGGCAAGGACCATTTCTTGCTGATGAGCAGTTTTTGTAGTATGTAGAATGCCACCACTATTCTGATGCTTCCTCAAATGAGTATCTTTTCAGTATAGTATAGTTCAGTATAGTCGTGCAGGCAGTGGAAATATCGCTTGATGATGCATTATGATATCCAGTATAATACCCCTTGTGGCAACATGGTATTCCACCTCAGCCATCTTCGTATATTCCTGGTTGGAGTGAAGACCTGCGTTAAAGGATAGGCCCAACTTCCCTTTAACACCTTTGCCAGTGGGTCAAATACAGGAAATGGTTCAAATATTGTAGGGCACGGCAAACTGAGGTAAAGGAGAATCTAAGACATCTCCATAGAGTCAATGGCATTCTTCATGGTGGCAATATCTGCAGTCTATGAAGTTACACATATTCACTCCTTCAACTGACTTCAGGCTAGAATAACTGAATGGGTGGTGTACCAGATTATATGGAGAAATTCTGTAAATTCCCTTATGCTACAGTGTACTTGAAGTTTCATTTGTTTTATCTTGAGCATGGGTTGGGAGCCCTGAAGAGTCAAAGTCTCCTTGAGAGCTACAAACAATGCACTCCATGCCCTGTTTTGAATTCTCAGTTGTGTTTGCAACAGCTGACAAATTTCAGTCATCATCTCTTGTTTAATACAGACATCTCTAGCATTGGTTATTGCTAATGTTAACGGAAGTGACATGCTTCATGAAGTGCACAGGGCATTCTACTCAGGCCCATATATATTTTTTTCTTCTGGCAATGTGTTCTAAATTTTTGGCTTTGTCATATTTCTTTTTGTTCAGATCCCAGGATATGACATTAAAGACAACACATGAAACATCTTTCAGCATGATTTTCAAAATTAATTTTACAAAAGGTTGTCAACTCTACCAGGCACTCTCTGTAAGTATAGAGAGTATACCTCTGCAAGTATAGAGCACCTCTAAATATGCACTAATGTACCAGCAATCAAAATAAATTATCCAGCAAATTCCTTGTAGATTACTCAGGATCTCTTCTTGTAGATCTGGTGGGGTATTTCTTCACATTGTTTACCACTGAGTTCAGTCGGATTAGGTTAAGACAGGCTGCTTGTGGGAACAGAGACTTCACACTGCATTGGAAGTTTCAAATCACATGGCCTGGCTTCTAAGGGTAATGATATGACTGCTCTGCCATCTGCTGCTAACTGTGAGATAGGGTGCCCAGGAACTCCTGTATCTAGATGGAATAAAACACTCTTCCGGGCAGTAAACTTATTCTCATTTTGAAACACAAGGTGCCAATGTTGGAAAATTTTTTGGCCCAATTAAGAGAATGGAGAATTCAAGGGCAAGTTATCCAAGTGCATTATGCAAGTATTTCTGGTAATAGCAACATTCATTGATGCTGCCTGAGTCGGTGGAGACAGAATCTCAGTGCGAACTATTGCAGTTCACAGAAAGGTATTCCCACAGTGTCATTAGATGGGTTGTTGCAGTAGTCTGACTCAACAATGATGAAGGAGATTGTCCAATTTCATACAGCTATTATGAGAGTAGGGTCAGAATAATTCAGATTCGAGATTGCCTACCATTCATCTCCAGCTCAGAAATGCAATTAGAAAAGGTGTGTAATATGGAAATAAGAAAAGGTGTATACCAGAGCAACAAGAAACTGGAAGAAAAATAGAGGGAAACAAAACCAAGAAATAAAGCAGAACAGTATTGCTAACAACAAAAATAAAAACAATGCATGAAATGAAATAAAACCCCCACAGGAAATAATTTTTAAATTGCAAAGCATAAAAAGGCTTAAATCCATTGAATGTACAGATAAGATAACCAGCATTGGTAGATTGAGAAAAAGTTAGGAATCTTGACAACAGGAAAAAATTGGCAGATATTATTAAGCAAAATAATTGAGCACTGTTATCAGAAAACAGAATTAATTGGGATTTGCAGCTATCGTAATTTTATATGAAGAATTAATTACTATTACGTTCAGTTTTGTTGAGCAATTAAAACTTTAAAATTAGACACACTTACATATGTATTTTATGAATAAACTTTACACAACAGTTGTACATGCATGTTTCAACATGACCGTGATAATTTCCCATTGACATCCTGTATTTCATTAAGCTGGACCAAGCAAGCATTTACAGAGCATAGCGGCCATTTTCCTGGTGTCATCTATGTAAGTATTGATGATTTCCATAGGCAGGACATTCATTTGCATCTCATCAACTTAAGTTCTGCAACCATGACCTTTCTTTTAACCTTCTGGCAAGAGGAAGGGAAAAAGGCTCCAGCCAGTCAGCAAAGAAACCTGAATTAAAAGGCCCCCATTAGTTCATTGATACATAAATATTTACATCTGCGTGCTTAAGTTTTTAATGCCCTGCATATTTAACAATCAGCACCAGTTCAGACTGTACTTATTGTAGTTTGCACAATAGTAAACATTGAAGAATGGTAAGCCACTCACAATGCCTTGGACCAACTGTGTCTTAAGGCTTGATCTGTGCTATTGATTATATGGAGGGCTCTTGTGTGTGGCCACATCCACTGAAATGATATACCTTCCTTTTCCCCGACCTCCGATGCTGCTGTAGAGTGATTAGCATGGTGAGTGTTCGTTAAGGATATGAACTGCTTCCCATAATTCCTGGCAGCAATGACAAGGTAGTGACAATTCCTGTAGTCAAGAACTGTGCAGGTCACATTGTAAGATGATAGCCAGGTGTAAATCATTCTGACAATTTCTAAAGTTAAATTTTCCAAATGTGGTTTCGTTTTTCAGTCCCGAACTGAACATTAATACTCATTTAGTGGAATAAGTAAGGATTTAATTTACACACACAAAATGCTGGTGGAACGCAGCAGGCCAGGCAGCATCTATAGGAAGAAGTACAGTCGACGTTTCGGACGGAGACCCTGTCCTGACAAAGGGTCTCGGCCCAAAACGTCGACTGTACTTCTTCCTATAGATACTCCCTGGCCTGCTGCGTTCCACCAGCATTTTGTGTGTGTTGCTTGAATTTCCAGCATCTGCAGATTTCCTCATGTTTGCGTAATGATTTAATTTATTGCTGTAATTGTTTTATCTGTTTCATCTTGTCTCCAGATATTAATGCCATGGTGTTATATCATTCAATCAGCACAAAACATCCTATGTCTTGAAATAAGTGAGTATGTTTATTCAGAAAGATTTCCAAAAAAAACAATGGAAGCTTGGAATTGCATTTGAAGGAGTGTTGATAAAAGTTCTCAAATACAGTAGCACAAATCCTGCCCACAGAGAAACACATGGAAATCCAAGCAGAAGATACGTAGCTTTTCACCTGCATTTTACACCAATGATCTCCTATCTGTTGGGCTGTAAACCCTGTATCCAGATTTTCATAGGTGCACTCCTGAAGTTCTTGACATAATCAGTGAATTGAAAACAAATAGCATTTAAGATTGCATGAGTCTTATGAATCCAATTTCTTCTGCACTCTACACCCAAATTTGTATTCTTCTTTCAAGCACTGGATATGGATATCGGTGGTAAGCCTGGCATTCATTGCAATTACCCTGAAGTGAAGAGGCAATAAAGAGTCAACAATATTGGTGAGTTTAGAATGACTTCTTTGCTGAGGGACTTCTGTGAACCAGATGATTTTAAAAAATCCAGTAGTTTAATGGTTATTACTACTGAGACTATCTATTTTAAAATTATTTATATAATTAAATGAGAATGGTACTTATCTAATTGCTGAAAAAAGTGTTTGATTGCCTGTTGGTAAAATTTGTATTAAAATCACACAATTGCACAATTTTTAATATAAATTAGGAAAAATCAAAGAATAAGAATCTGTCATTGATTATATCCAGGAGGGATTGGGGTAACTTAGTTTTATTAATATATCAGAAAACAGTTTTAGCACAAGGAATACATCATTTTACCATTGTGTAGTATATTGCCCGTTTGTAATATGATTATAGGAACTGAAAATGCCTTTAAATAGTTAAGTATAATCATATGAATTCTTTTCCCAGCAAATTGAAACAAATTAAATGATCATAAGAATATCTCCTCATGTCTAAAACAAATCTTAATTTCAAGTTCTTCTTTGAATGCTGCCAATTAATGATAGCTGGCAGAAATTTTTGTGCAGGCTCTGTTTCAGAGGCAAGGAGTTTTGTAAAGGCAACATAAATGATTCATAAACTAACCTCGTGCCAGATGAAATATTTTCCTTAAATTCCTCTATCATTTGAACTGGTTTACCAATTATTGGGAGAATTGTCAAAATATATTCCCACAACTTAGTAAAAAGCACATGCTGGGAATCCTAAAGCTGTAAAGAGATGCCATTAAGCTGTCTTCTTGGCAGGGGACCAAAAGGCTACTTACAATGAATTGAAACTTAATTACATTTGAGGCAGAATCGATTAAAATTAACTAATGAGAAAAAGGATCATTAGCTTATTGTATCCCTCCTACTTGCTTTATAACTGGACATGTTTGGAAGTTTGGGCAGGAAGGCTGGAATGAATATAATTCCCCTTTCAAGGTATTGTAATCTTGCTTTACAATGTCTCCATGCACCCTAATGGTTGAATCCATCACTTATTTGAAGTCAGCCAATGATCACAAGGTTGACATGATCTGCCAGGACTGCAGAGGATGAACCATACTTCCAATTTGTCTTTACTTTGAAGTCTAACAAAACCCAAGTTGGTTGCCTACAAGTTAAGGCGTACGTCTGCCAGTTAAAAATAAGGTTTTTTATGATACCATGTGTTGTCAGTCATTAATCAACTGGACATCCATGAAATGAAATCAGTTACAGTTTATGAAGGACAAGAGAAGATGTAAAGGCCTATGTATCTAAGTACAGCCTGAACAAAGCACACAATTTCTACATAGTCTGGTTGCGATGGTATCTAATATTGGTTGTCAAGGTTTAAGTGATGAAGGTACTAACTTCAGTTAACAATGCATCAGCCATCTGCTTGAAGCTTCTGTTTATTGCATATTGATTGGAATAGCTAATTTTCCCTTGGTGACATGAATGAGCCGAAGGTATAAAAGTACAGGGTAGCTAATACGCAAGAGCTTTCCAGGCTCACTTGAAAATTAAGCACTCTATGATTTTAATGGAAATCCTGATAAAACGGATTTCTACCCAGCTTCAAAAGTATTCTGACAAACTCAGATGATTAAAAATTCTTTTCAGTTATTTCAACTGGGGAAAATGTGTCAAATTTATATGATAATCAGCATAAAAATATCACCAAGTTTTGATCTACCAATCAGTACCAAACATTATAAAAGACAATGGGCAAAGTGATTTCAAATGGTAATTATCTCATAGATATCTCCTTGCTAACTAGTTGTCAAAAGATTGAAATTTTTTAGTTTGCTAATTCATGTTGAAAGTTGAATATATAAATTGAAGACAATGCAATTCTTGTGAAGATGGGATGGAGAAGTTGCAGTAGAAGAAAGTGGAATGAATAGGACTCATACAGTCTTACTATGCATCAATATTTTGAGCTTTGGCAGATAGCAATATACTTAGTTAGCATACATCACAGCTGGTGTTCAAGTTGATTGCATGTAAAGCTACAAAGAGTATTTCATCCTTTCCCTAAACCGTAGATTTGAATTTTCTAACCTGTGATACATGGTATAAAAAGCATCTGTGGGAAAAGATGGGCAACGGCAAATTCAAATGGGTGGGGTGGGGGCTGGGAAGAAGAATCACAGCAGATGTTTTGTGAACTATAACAGGAGATGATTGAACAGATGATGAGAAGAATTAGGTGGATAGGAAAAAGAAATAGGTGAGCAGTTGGCAGTACAAGATGGTCAGGAAAATGTTCAAAAGGGGTTAGGCAGATCCCAGGAGATAAATGAGTGGAACATCACAGGACAGAGACTGACTTAACAGATGCTGCAACCAACTAATGGTGAGTGGAACAAAATAATTTAGCCTTTGAAAAGCTACTGTACATGAGTGCACCATTTTCACACACAATAAGCAGAAACAATTTTGGTTGGTTTAAGGATTATTAGCAAAAAGCAAGATAGCACTACTGAATGAATATGACTGCTCACTGGTAGTTCAAAAGGCACTTTGAATAATACTTTTAATTTTAGGGACAAATGAATAAACCTATGCTGGTAGAGATAGTTGGAAGCAGTACACGATAACGTTAAGTTTAGGATTCTCTGTTGCAATGAACATAGTACTGTCATTGGATACATCTAACTCATTAGTATAGATGATAAACCACAACAAACTTGGCTCTTATCCATATGGCACAGTATTAGTCTCCTGTCAGACAAACAAGTATCAACTACCACTGTCTGAACTTCTCTTGCTAAGCCAATGCTGAACCTAATTACTACCTTATCCTGAATGCCTGGCAGCTTAAACTTCTGAACCATCCTCACAGGCAGGACTTTGTCAAAGGCTTTGCTGAAGTCCATATAGACAAGGTCAACCATGTTTCTTGTATTGACATTACTCTTAATCTCCTCAAAAAACTCATAAGATTGGTAGGGCACAACCTGTCATGCACAAGGTAATAATTTCTGAATTGTTACCAGAGCCATGTTCAAATTGGCAAAGGGTTAAAAGGATCAGAGATTTAGATGCATGGCTCAAAGATTGGTGTGGGAGAAGTGGATTTGAATTTGTAGGAGATTGACAACAGTATTGGGGAAGAAAGGAGCTGTTTTGATGGGACAGGCTCCACCTGAACCATGCTTTGACCAGAGTCCTGGTGAGCCATATAACTAGGACTGTGGATAGGGCTTTAACCTAAATAGAGAGGTGGGTTCAACAGTTTGGAAAAGTAAGGATAAAGTAAACAGAAAGGAAAGTGCAGGAGAAGTCATGGAAGTCTCAAGAATAAAGAAAAAGGCAAAATGTTTAGAAAGGGATCAGAATTTAACTTCTGGTAACATTGGGGTAAAATAGAAAGAGTGATGTACACTAGACTGAATGCCCTGTATTCACTTAGCATATGGAATAAGGCAGATGGTCTTGCAGCACAGTTAAAGATTGGCAGGTATGACATCACCGAGTAGCGTCCGAAAGAAGATTATAGTTGGGAGCTTAACATCCAAGGAAACATATTGTATCAGAAGAACAAACAGGTAAGCAGGTAGGTGGGTGGGGTGGTTCTGTTGGTGAAGAAAAATGAAATCAAATACTCAGAAAGAAGGGACATAGGTTCAAAAGATTTAGAATTCATGTGGGTAGCGTTAGGAATCTGCAAGAGTAAGAAGAAGCTGATGGGAGTTATATAGAGGTCTCTGAACAGTTGTCAGGATTTATGGTACAAATGACAATCAGAATGACATGTAAAAAGGGCAACATTATGATAGTCATGGGTGATTTCAATATGTGGGTAGATTGGGAAAATCAGGTTGGTGCTGGGTCCCAAGAGAGGGAATTTGTAGAATGCCTGTGAAATGGCATTTTAGAGCAGCTTGTAGCTGATCCCCTTTAGGGAAAAGGCAATTCTGGATTGGGTGTTGTGTAGATAGATAGATAGATAGATAGATAGATAGATATTTAGATAGATAGATAGATAGATAGATAGATAGATAGATAGATAGATAGATAGATAGATACTTTATTCATCCCCATGGGGAAATTCAACATTTTTTCCAATGTCCCATACACTTGCAGCAAAACTAATTACATACAATACTTAACTCAGTAAAAATATGATATGCATCTAAATCACTCTCTCAAAAAGCATTAATAATAGCTTTTAAAAAGTTCTTAAGTAGTTTACTTAAATACATTAAATACAATCAACCCCGGCACTTTAACATATCTTACTCCTGGCGGTTGAATTGTAAAGCCTAATGGCATTGGGGAGTATTGACCTCTTCATCCTGTCTGAGGAGCATTGCATCGATAGCAACCTGTCGCTGAAACTGCTTCTCTGTCTCTGGATGGTGCTATGTAGAGGATGTTCAGGGTTTTCCATAATTGACCGTAGCCTACTCAGCGCCCTTCGCTCTGCTACCGATGTTATACTCTCCAGTACTTTGCCCACGACAGAGCCCGCCTTCCTTACCAGCTTATTAAGACGTGAGGCGTCCCTCTTCTTAATGCTGCCTCCCCAACACGCCACCACAAAGAAGAGGGCGCTCTCCACAACTGACCTATAGAACATCTTCAGCATCTCACTACAGACATTGAATGACGCCAACCTTCTAAGGAAGTACAGTCGACTCTGTGCCTTCCTGCACAAGGCATCTGTGTTGGCAGTCCAGTCTAGCTTCTCGTCTAACTGTACTCCCAGATACTTGTAGGTCTTAACCTGCTCCACACATTCTCCATTAATGATCACTGGCTCCATATGAGGCCTAGATCTCCTAAAGTCCACCACCATCTCCTTGGTCTTGGTGATATTGAGATGCAGGTAGTTTGAGTTGCACCATATCACAAAGTCCTGTATCAGTTTCCTATACTCCTCCTCCTGTCCATTCCTGACACACCCCACTATGGCCGTGTCGTCAGCGAACTTCTGCACATGGCAGGACTCCGAGTTATATTGGAAGTCTGATGTGTACAGGGTGAACAGGACCAGAGAGAGCACGGTCCCCTGCGGCGCTCCTGTGCTGCTGACCACCGTGTCAGACCTACAGTCTCCCAACCGCACATACTGAGGTCTATCTGTCAAGTAGTCCACTATCCAATCCACCATGTGAGAGTCTACTCCCATCTCCGTTAGTTTGTGCCTTAAGATCTTGGGCTGGATGGTGTTAAAGGCACTAGAGAAGTCCAGGAATGTAATCCTCACAGCACCACTGACCCCATCTAGGTGAGAGAGGGATTTGTGCAGCAAATACGTGATAGCATCCTCCACTCCCACCTTCTCCTTATACGCAAACTGAAGAGGATCCTGGGCGTGCCTGGTTTGTGGCCTCAGATTCTGTATTATCAGCTGCTCCATGGTCTTCATCACGTGCGACGTCAAGGCAACAGGTCTGAAGTCATTCAACTCCTTTGGTTGTGGTTTCTTTGGTACCGGGACAATACAGGATGTTTTCCACTGTCTGGGTACTCTTCTCTGCTCCAGGCTCATGTTGAAGATGCGCTGTAGTGGTTCTCCCAGCTCAGTCGCACAGGCCCTCAGTAATCGTGGGGAAACTCCATCCGGTCCAGCCGCCTTGCTGGTACAGATCTTCCTCAGTTGACCTTCCACCTGTGCAGCCGTAATCCTGGGCGTGGGCAAGGTTTCCTGTGAGTGGCTATTTTCCTGTGAGGGAAGTAAGCCTGGTGTGGAGTTCTGCGGTGAGGATGAGATTGTGCTGTCGAACCTATTGAAGAAGTTGTTCAGCTGGTTCGCTTTCTCCACATCTCCACTTATGTTCGCCCCCCGCTTTGCACCGCATCCGGTGATGATCTTCATCCCATCCCACACCTCCTTCATGCTTTTTTTCTGCAGCTTTTGTTCTAGCTTCCTCCTATACTGCTCCTTTGCCCCCCTTATCTGTACTCTGAGTTCCTTCTGAACTCTTTTAAGCTCCAACCGATCACCATCTTTAAAGGCCCTCTTCTTCTGGTTTAGGAGGCCTTTCATGTGATTAGTGATCCAGGGCTTATTAATTGGATAGCAGCGAACAGTTCTAACAGGAACAACGGCATCCACACAAAAGTTAATATAGTCCGTTGTGCATTCAGTGACCTCCTCAACGCCCCCACAGAGCCCCCCTTGCAGTACATCCCAGTTAGTAGTACCGAAGCAGTCTCTCAGGGCCTGTTCAGCTTCAGGAGTCCACTTTCTAAAAGAGCGTGTGGTAGTGGGATGCCTCATCACAATTGATTTATATCTGGGCTGTAACAAAACCAGGTTGTGATCAGCTTTCCCCAGTGAAGGCAGTGGGGATGCACTATATGCATCCTGTACGTTTGCATACAGCAGGTCAATAGTCCTATTACCCCTGGTGTAGCAATCCACGTACTGGGAGAAAGCAGGTAGTGTCTTGTCCAAAGTCACATGGTTGAAGTCCCCTGTAATTATCACCAGTGCCTCAGGGTGCTGTGTCTGAAGCCTAGCAACAGCGGAGCTGATGACGTCACACGCTACCGTTGCGTCGGCATGCGGCGGGACATACACATTCACCATAATGACGTTTGCGAATTCTCGCGGCAGGTAATATGGCCTCATACTCACGGCGATCAGCTCAATATCTCTTTCACAAACGGAGATCTTTGTACTCACGTGCCCGGGGTTACACCATCTTACGTTAATGTAGACAGCGAGTCCCCCTCCTTTCTTCTTCCCACACTTTTTGGCATCTCTGTCAAATCTTACCGTAGTAAAACCAGGTAATTCTACATTTACATCCGGGATGTTAGCCATCAGCCATGTAATGAACCTGACTTAATGAGGGAGCTTAAGGGGAAGAAATCCTGAAGAGGCAGTGATCATATATGATTGAATTTACCCTGCAGTTTGAAAGAGAGAAGCTAAAATCAGATGTATCAATATTACAGTGGAGTACAAAGTTTGAAGTAAAATTTATTATCAGAGTATATACAAGTTACCAAATACAACCCTGAGATTCTTTTTCTGTGGGCATACTTAGCAAATCTATAGAACAGTAACTGTAAACTGTAAACTTCAGGAACTGTTAAATGTAAACAAACTATACAGATGCAGATATAAATAAATAACAATAAGTAATAAGAATGAAATAACATTATAACAAAGTCCTTAAATAACCGTAGCTATCCTGTTTTGTTCAAGAGCCTGATGGTTGAGGGGTAGTAACTGTTCTTGAACCTGATGGTGTGAGTCCTGAGGCAGTTGTACCTTCTACCTGATGGCAACAAGAAAAGAGCATGGCCTGGGTGGTGAGGATCTTTGATGATGGATGCTGCTTTTCTACAGCAATGTTTTATGTGGATGTGCTCAGTGGTTGGGAAGGTTTTACTTGTGATGTACTGAGCCGAATTCATTACCTTTCTGCTCAAAGGCCTTGGTGTTCCCATACCAAGCCATAAAGCAGCCAGTCAGCACACTTTCCATCACACATCTGTAGAGGTTTGTCAAGGTTTTCAATGACATGTTGAACCTCCACAAACTCCTGAGGAAGAGGTGCTGTCGTGCTTTCTTCACAATAATATTTATATAATTGGTCCAGGACAGGTCCTTTGAGATAGTGACAGCCAAGTCTTTAAAATTACTGACCCTCTTCACTTCTGATCCTCCAATGATTACTGGCTCATGGGCCTCTGGTTTCCTTCTCCTGAAGTCTACGATCAGTTTGTTGGTCTTATGGACATTGAGTGAGAGATTGTTGTTATTACACCACTGAGTGAAGTTTTCAATCTCCCTCTTATATGCTGATTCATCACCCCCTTTGATACAGCCCACAACAGTGGTGTCATCTGCAAACCTGTAGATGGTGTTGGTGCTGTACTTAGCCACACAGTCATTAGTGTAAAGTGAGTAGAATGGTGGGCTAAGTACACATCCCTGCGGTGCTCCAGTGCTGATGGTTTTGTGAAGTAAAGGGAATTACAGAAGCTTGAGAGAGGAGCTGACCAAAGTTGATTGGAGAGAGACACTATCAGGGATGACATCAGAGCAGCAATGGTTGGACTGTCTGGGAGCAATTCAGAAGACACTGGATAGGTTCATCCCAAAGAAGAAGAGGTATTCTAAAGGGAGGATCAGACATCTGTGGCTGATAGGGGAAGTCTAAGACAGGATAAAAGCAAAAGAGAGGGTGTATAATATTCCAAATATTAAAACCCTAGAAAGTAACATAAAAAAGTAATAAGGAGAGGAAAGATGAAGTATGAAGGTAAGCTAGCCAATAATCTAGAAAAGGATACCAAAGGTTTTTTCAGATATACTCTATAAAGAGTAAAAGAGAGGCAAGAGTGGATATTGGACAGCTGGAAAATGATGATGGAGAGGTAGTAATGGTGGACAAAGAAATGGCAGATAAACTCAATAAGTATTTTACATCAGTCTTCCCTTTGGAAGGTGCTAGCAGTATGCCAGAAATTAAAGAGTGTCTGGGGACAGAAGTGAGTGTAATCACTCTTTCTGAGGAGAAGGTGCTTGGGAAGTGGAAAGATTCTAAAGACACAAAAGACACCTGGACCAGATGGACATCAGCCCATGGTTCTGAAAGAGGTAGCTGAAGAGATTGTGGAGGAAATTGCAGTCATCCTTCAGGAATCACTAGATTTTGGAATGATTCCAGAGGACTGGAAAAATTGCAATTGTCACTCCACTTTTTAAGAAGGGAGGGAAGCAAAAGATAGGAAATTATAGGCCAGTTAGCCTGACTTCAGTGATTGGGAAGATTTTGGAGTCTCTTATTAAGGATAAGGTTTTGGGGTAGTTGGGTCACATGATAAAATAGGACAAAATCATCAGGGTTTCCTTAAAGGGAAATCTTGCCTAACAAATCTGTAGAAACTCTTCTGAGAAAATTACAGGCAGGATAAACAAAGGAGAGTCAAGGGATGTTGTTTACCTGGATTTTCAGATGGCCTTTGATAAGGTGCTGCATATGAGGCTGTTAAGCAAGATAAGAGCCCATGGTATTACAGTACAAGAAAGATATCAGCATGGTTGGAAGATTGGCAGACTGGCAGAAGACAGAGTGAGAATAAAAGGAGCCTTTTCTGGTTGGCTGCCGGTGAATAGTGGTGTTCTGCAGGGGTTGGTGTTGGGTCATGCACTTTGGCAGAAGGAATAAAGGCACAGACTATTTTTAAAATAGGCAGCAAATTCAGAAATTAGAGGTGCAAAGGAATATGAGAGTCCCAGTGAAGGATTCCCTGAAGGCTAACTTGCAAGTTGAGTCAATCATAAGGAAGGCAAATGCAATGTTAGCATTCATTTAAAGAGGACTAGATTGCAACAGCAAGGATGTAATACTGAGGCTTTATCAGACTACATTGATCAGACTACTTGGAATATTTGAACAGTTTTGCACCTGTTATCTAAGAGGAGGTTTACAAGAATGATTCCAGGAATGGAAGGTTTAACTTATGAGGAGTGTTTGATGGCTCTAGGCCTGTACTTGCTGCAGTTTAGAAGAATAAGGGGGTGGGGTATCATTGAAACCTATCAGATATTGAAAGGCCTAGATAGTGGATGTGGAGAGTATGTTTCTTTTAAAGATAAAGGACCATAGCTCAGAATAGAGGTAGCTTAGAACAAATATGAGGAAGAATTTCTTTCGCCAAAGGAACATAGAAAACTACAGCACATTACAGGCCTTTCAGCCCACAATGTTGTGTCGACCATGTAACCTACTCGAGAAACTGCCTAGAATATCCCTACCACAAAGCCCTCTATTTTTCGAAGCTCCATGTACCAATCTAAGAGTCTCTTAAAAGACCCCATTGTATCCACCTCTACCACTGTTGCTGGCAGTGCATTGAATGCACACACCACAGGGTGGTGCATCTGTGGAATGTATTGCCATGGACGGTTGTGGAGACCAAGTCATTTAAAGTGGAGGTTGATTAGTAAGGGTATTGAAGGTTACAGGGAGAAGGCATGAAAAGGGTTGAGACGGATAATGTATCAGCCAAGATGGAATGGCAGAGTAGGCTCAATTGGCAGAATAGCCTAATTCTGCTCCTTTGTCTTATGGTCATGGTGTTATATCCCTAATCAGGCCCTGTCTATTCAAATACTTACATATCCTGTCTCTTAGAATACCTCCAATAGTTTCCCCATGACTGATGCCAGGATCTCCAGCCTATAATTCCCAAGCTTACTCTTCGAGTATTTCTTAAATAACAGAACAACATCAGCTAACCTCCAGTCCTTTCACACCACACCCATTGCTAAGGATGTTGGAAATACCTCTGCCAGTGCCCTTGCAATTTCTGTACTCGCCTCCCACAAGATCCAAGTTGACACCATGTCAGGTCTTGGGTTTTTATGCACCCCAACTTGCCTCAAGATAGCAAGCTCCTCCTCTTTTGTTATCCAGATATAATCCATGACCTCATTTCTTTTTGCTTCATTTTAGTAGACCTGTGTCTGTATTCCAAGTAAATACAGGAAAAATAAATGCAGAGACAAAAGACCAACATGCACCGATCTACTGTATGTTATTCTGATGACAGATTCTAAAGAGCAATGTACTAAGTCACACTACCTCCCAGTCCCTTCTAGTAATAAGTCCAGAGTAAGAACAAGGAGAACTGGAACTATTACATCCATAGTATAGATAGGTTAGAAAACAAACAGTAGAAAATTAATAAATTATGCGTCCAAACTCAAAGGACATGCCGATGAATGGTCAGTGCAGGAAAGCCATGCAGCAGATCATGCAATCGCATCGCTTGCCACAGCTGATTGAACGTACCTATAGTCTGGTCACAGTCAGCTTGCTGCCTGTCTCTATCTAGCCAGGAAGGATTTTTTTTCAGCTGCTTCTTGTGAAGTGGTTTACCCATGTAATACCAAGCATGAAAAATTTGCTTCTCTTCATGATCTCTCTGAATCTTTGTCTTCTGATTTCTTTCAACAAGGAATGCAACATTTGTTTCTTTTCTTGCAATTGATTTTTCAGAGACAGAACTTCTGGAGCTGCTCCTTTTTTCAGTTTACAGCCCAAATTTCTGATAACACTCTTTGCTTTTCCTAGGTAATTCTTTTATCCATTTGTTTCATATCCTCAGCCTTCTTTAAGGCTTCCTGAAGCTCTTCAATCCTTTGAGAGTTGTTAATGTATTTTGGTTCCAAGTCATCAATGTGTTCTCATTGTTTCTGAAGCTCAGGTTCTCTAGTCCTGGCAGCATCCTCAAACATTCCCTGCACTTTTTCTAGTTTAGCCACGTCTTTTCTGAAATAGGTCAACCAAACTGCAGCCTCACCAACAATTTATACATCTGCAACATAACGTTTTAATATCTCAACACAATGTCTCAACTCCTACACTAAATTGATGAAGGCTAGTGCTCTAAATGCCTTTTTTACCATCCTGCCTTCCATTAGCTACACCTCTAGTGTCCTACCTTATCAAAGGGCATCACCACACACTTATCTGTTTTGAAATCCTCATCCCTCCACTCTAATATATAATAATCTTCTTCACTATCAACAATACCTTCTAATTCTGTGTCATCCACAAACTTACTGATCTTGCGCATTTGTATCCGAATAACAAATAACAAGGATCCCAACACGAGCTGCAGTGGTACATCACTAGACAGCTCCCTGCATTCCGAGAAACAGCCTTCAACCACCACTCTTTGGTTCCTCTGTGTAGTCCTTGCCTACAATGAAGAGTAATTTACAGTAGTCAATTAATCTGTTAATGTGTGAGAAGGAATTGGATCAACCTGGACTAAATCTACGTGGTCGCAGAGACAATGGGCAAACTCTGGTCAAAAAGCAGCCCAGGTTAGGACTGATCTTGGCAAGAGCACTAACTACAGCGCTACATCACCCAGTGTGGGAGTGCAATTGACTAGAAGCCAATAAAGAGCAACGTTGATGGACTTCATTTTATTGAGTAACAATGTTTGTGTTCAGTGTCAAGAGTTTAAGCAATCCATCACTGTTCTCCTTATCAGTCCTCAGGAAGCAGGACAAGGACCCAACAAGGGCTGCGGAATGAAACAAAGAAACAAATACTTACCACTCGATTATGCCGTCTAGATGTCATGAAATATTTTACTGCCAAGGATGCACTTCTAGGGTGTAATTACTATTTTAATTTGGGCAACAAAATTCTACAAAAAGCAATTGGATGAGATGAAAATTAAAAACTGCAAAAGATGCTGGAAATGTATGTATAATGAGAGCAGAAAATGCTGGAAACACTCAGCTGATCAGGATTCAGATTTCAGATCAAAGAGATTGTGAGGAAAAGTCTTTAACCTGAAATATTCCATCTTGCATCTAGTTTTACAAATGGTTTGCAGTTTTGTCCCGTCTTAGAGCTTTACCGCCCAGCGAACGTTTTAATAAAGAATTTGTTTACAGGTTTCAACATTGTGTCACAGTGTTGAGAGTAATTCTAGTTCAAGTATGGTGCCCTGTGCTTGGTGATCTTTTCAAATTGCCATGGCAGAGTTTTATATAGAACTTCATCCAAATTAACGCTGTAACAATCTGCAATGACCTTATCGAAAGATTTTCTGCATTGTGGAGGAAAGAGACAAATTTTCCCTCATTTGTAACATTATCACATTCTATAAACATTTTGGTTTCGCTTTCAATTGGACATACTGATAGAAATCATACCTTATTCCTTCCATTAAATAATGATTTAGCAAATAGAAATGAATTTTGAAAGCCAAGTGCCATATGCAGTCAGCCAAGCAAGCGTTTCAGATTTAGAATATATGAAGAGACAAGGTTGCATATGAAAAGTAAACAACAATCTGAACTTAGCCAATCAGCATTTCAAGCTGAAAACTATATTGCAGCGTATGACAGGACTCAAACTGAGAGGCTGGCTTAGAGAAAGCTACTGAAAAAGAAATAGCCCAAGGCAATCAAATTAAGGGAACAATTACCACAAGAAATAGCAGAGAGATCTGCACATGTAGGAAAAAGTTGGGAGCAAAACAGTCAGGCAGAGGGAAAGCCAGTTGACAGTTCCTTGTAACCACAGTTGGGACTTCAACATTCTCTTTGATCTGAAAGATTACAGAAACCTTTCGGCTTTACTGCGCTGAGCTCGGCCCATCACTAACAAGCACAGCACACAGCCCTGCAGCAAGCATTATTCCCAGAACTATGAGCTTGCCTGATATCAAATCTATTAGAGCTGGTAATGGCAGCCTATTAACACAACTGCTGAAGTCGGAGATGCAGTTAGAAGCACTATCAAGGAAATCAAATGACAAAAGCCATAAAAGCAAAGCTCAGGCAGTCTATAAATATTGTCAGTAACTGCCTCTCTCCTCTAAATGTCTGATATTTCAAGCTTAGGAAATCTGTGCAATTATTTTTTTGTACAACATTTCTCCCTTCCTCTCCATGACTAAAGCTAAAGGAAAAGAAAGGTTTATCATCTTAGTGCATCTCTCACTTCCAGCATACTGCTCCTGTCTTGTTGTAGAACATCTGTAAACATTAAATACAAATTCTTGTGCCTCTTTTAAAAAAAACAAAAAAATTCCTAGGTTCCCTTCAAGTGCATTAAAAGTTGAAGCATTGTGTTGGAAACAACCTTGGACTTCAATGGAACTGAATTTTGAGAATGAGTAGAACACACAGCTGCCACTACATAGTCCATTTCAGTGCTACCAAGTTTGATGAATTTATAGCCAAGCACTATTCTTGTGCCCCTGACACAAGCTGTGTTCCTCACCCGAATTCAGTCTGCCTCTGTCAATACAATCCTCCCCCTTAACAACTGCTCGAGTTGAACTAGACTTTTCTAAACATCAAGCTCCTGAAAACTGAGATCTTTTATCTTCTTATTTCTGGCTGATGTAAACATCCTCTGGATCACCTGCAAAACCTTTACCTCCTTCCTGTAGTAGGGCAGCCAGACTGTACATGCCTGAGGACCAAGATGTGATTATCACATTTATAGAATTTTATCTTTTTCATCTATGTAGAAACCCAAACCATGCCTGCTTTTAGAACCATTTTATCATCTTGGCCTGCCACCCATAGGGATTTAAGTTATTATTTCCTCCATAGATGCTGCCTGACATGTTGAGTTCCTCCAATATCTTCTGTGTTTTGCTACAAATGAAAATTATTGATAAGCCATTAAAATTTCAATTATACTTCCAGCTCAGAATATTTCACCACAGAAATGAATTTCCAGTGACCATTTTGGACTTGGGAAACATCAACCATCCTTTACCTCTTCCTCCTCTGACATTTAATTCTGTGATAACTCAGACTGAACAATCAGGTTTTGATTAGCAACACAGATCAAATCCCACAATCAACATCAAAGCTGAAAGAAGTTAAGAAAACAACTCAAGGAAGATGATAATTTGATGCAAATCAAGGTGAAAACATGATTAGCAAAGGTAAGTGTTATGCCTTGGAACTCCAAAACATAAAAATTAATAGAAGAGTAAACATGGAGAATCTGGGATGTGAATCTAACTTTGCTTTTACTTTAAGTGAGGCGTGGACATAGAGCATGCTGGAGTAATGACGTATGCCATTTATGACCTTTTACATATAGCCTGCAATGCATTATGTAAACAACAAAGAATGCTTAATCAAACTATATATTTACATTACTCAAATATTACTGAAATATTAAATACACAACACTCCTCCCTGCTTAGCTATACAGTCCAACACGGTATAAAAAGCATCATAGCTTATATACATACATACATAGAGTAACACCCGTGTAGTGTTTGTCTTATCTCATGTGACTGGTTGCCGCACTCTTCGTGAGAGAATCAAATTACATAGTACTACACTAGGAGCATTAAAAACTCTAGGTATCAGAAGGAGGTAGTGAATAGAAAACACACTTCTAGAGGTAAGTTTGGTTATAAAACATAGCAATAATTTCAAAATACTTACATGGGCAAGAACAATTCAAAATTCCTGCATTCTGTTTTAGGTTCCAAATCTCAGATGTCAAAGAAAAACCAAATTCCTTTTTAGTTAGAATCAGTGAGATTCTTTAGAATAACCTTTATTACTCCAATTTCTCTAACTAATTAGATCTAGTGTTTACAGACTAACATATGTCTTATTAGTTATCCCTAGTTAGTTAGTTAGGAAACTAATTGAACTCCTATTTTTAAGCATTATGGTTAACCTCAGTTTCAGTTCAGGTCAGTATGTCTGCAAGTCCAAATTCAATCCCCCCAAAAACAGTATATATATATATATATATATATCTATATATGTATAGAGAGAGAGAGAGAGAGAGAGAGAGAGAGAGAGAGAGAGAGAGAAAAACACAGCTTAACTCCTTTCCTCCTTTCACGACAAATTGCATCAAGGACATCAGAAGTGCATTGAGGACACTGTCGCTGAAAAATTGGTCAGGGTCTATCCAAACCAGAAACCCTGGATCAACAGTTGTGCATAGACTGCACTCACTGCGCGAGACAGAGCTTTCACCACCAGTAATCACCAGGGACTCAAGAAATGCAGCTACAATCTATGTAAAGTCATCAAGGCAGCGAAACGACAATACAGGGACAAAATCCAGACACAACTCTCCACCAACAACACACACAGATTATTGCAAGGTCCGCACACCATCACAGACTTCAAAGTTAAATGTAGTGGTGCTGCCAATTTCACTGCCTCACTCCCAGATGAGCTAAATCTTTTTTACGCTCAGTTCAGTGTTGCCAACACTGCCCCCGAGGAGAGCCGTTGATGGGACCTGCACCTTGGTCATCTCTGAGGCTGAAGTATGCAGGTGTTTCCAATGAGTGAACAGCCACAAGATTGTGGGACGGGCCGGCATCCCAGGACGAATACTCAGGATGTGCTCAGCACAACTGGCTGCTGTGTTTGCAGACATTTTTAATCTCTCCCTCTCCCAGTGTAGATTGTCCTCCTGTTTCAAATATCCATCATTGTCCCTGTACCTAAAAAGACCAAGGTAACATGTCTGAATGACTGGTGTCCTGCCTGAACTCACCTCAATAATAAGCAAATGCTTTGAGAGGCTGGTCAAGGACTAATCTACAGCTTGCTACCACCCACACTGGACCCCCTACAATTGGCCTATCGACACAACGATCGACAGATGACGCAATAGCCACTGCACTACACACCGTCCTTACACACCCGGAGAGGAGGGATGCCTATGTGAGAATGCTGTTCTTGGACTACAGTTCAGCATTCAACACCAGCATTCTCTCCAGTCTTGACAAGAAGCTCAGAGACCTTGGCCTTCACCCTACCTTGTGCAGCTAGATCCTGAACTTCCTGCCAGATCACCGGCAAGTGGTAAGAGTGGACTCATTCACCTCTGCCCCCCGACCCTCCACACAGGAGCCCCTCAAGGCTATGTACTAAGCCCCCTCCTTTACTCTCTGTACACCCATGACTGTGTTGCCATCCACAGCTCCAATCTGCTAATTAAATTTGCAGATGATACCACATTGATTGGCCTTATCTCAAATAATAACGAGGCAGCCTACAGAGAAGAAATCATCACCCTGACACACTGGTGTCAAGAAAACAACCTCTTCCTCAATGTCACAAAAACAAAGGAGCTGGTTGTGGACTACAGGAGGAATGGAGACAGGCTCACCCCTATTGACATCAATGGATCTGGAAAAAAAGCACAGCGGTGCCTCTTTCACCTCAGATGGTTGAAGATGTTCGGCATGAGTTCCCAAATCCTGTGGACTTTCTACAGGGGCACAATTGAGAGCATCCTGACTGGCTGTATCACTGCCTGGTAGGGGAACTGCACTTCCCTCAATCACAAGGCTCTGCAGAGAGTGGTGCGGACAGCCCAGAGCATCTGTGGATATGTCGTTGTTGTCGTGGCTATCCCTCGAGGTCGAGGATGATGGTCTTCATTCTGTTGATCTATCACAGAGCAAAGACACCTGTGTGTGTATTTGTTTAATGTGTACTTGATGTTGCACTCCAAGAAGCACACGATACTTCACAAATCAACCAACTGATTCCAATGGCACGGAAACCATGACGATTGGAGCTGATGGATTTGTTGCAGCCTTCATCTGCCTTCACAGTCATTGAGTTTGAAGTAACTTTGTCCGCCTGTTCCTCCGTTGAGGTCTTGGTTGGATTGTTCTTTGTCAGGGACCTCACCCTCGACCTTACCACCATGGGTGACCCTACCAGGAGCATAGCTCCAGACGGCATCGCTCTCGGGATCTCAGGACCACACAAGCTTCTCCACCACGACAAGGTGACAATCTGTGGATATGAACTTCCCACTATTCAGGACGTTTACAATGATAGGTGTGTAAAAAGGGCCAGAAGGATCATTGGAGATCCGAATTACCCCAACCACAATCTATTCCAGCTGCTACCATCCGGGAAACAGTACCACAGCATTAAAGCCAGGACCGACAGGCTCCAGGACAGCTTCTTCCACCAGGCCATCAGACTGATTAATTCATGCTGACATAATTGTATTTCTAAGCCATATTGATTATTTTGTTGTATATTTTACTGTACGTACTATTTATTACAAATTACTATAATTTGCACATTGCACATTCAGATGGAGATGTAACAAAGATTTTTACTCTTTGTGTATGTGAAGGATGTAAGAAATAAAGTCAATTCAATTATTCATCATTATGACTTTTAAACAACGTAAATCTCATTCAGTAACTTATCAAAGTCTTTGCAAAAATAATCAGTTGTTCCAGAAAATCAAATTCAGATCCTTTGAATGAGAAATAAACTTACACATCCAACACTATTAAATCCTCTATGTCTTGAAACATTTTGTTCCTATGCTGGTTCTTTGATCTTGGGTGGCTCATCATCTTGTTTCTTGGTTCCTTGGATGAAATAGCGGGTCACCGATGGAAAGTCAATTCACAATACTTACATTAAAAAATCCTGACCTGTATAAAACAGGATTACTGTCTGTAAGTTCTTATATGTATTCTATTTTCTACTTCAAAGTAACTCAAAATTGCATTGTCATTTCCAAACATTTCTCATTTACAACACTACTGAACATATTTGACACACAAATTATACACTCGGAACAGTAAAGTGTTTTAACTTACCAAATCTCTTGGTATGATTTAACAGAACTAATTCCTGGTTACACGGTAGAGATCTTCGACACTATTCTCTGTTGATATCATCTCGCTATAGCTGATGCTCATTATAGCTGTAGATTCAATAAATCTTTTATCGATTTCATCTCTCCTCCAAGGGTTTCACCCTGAGGATTTCCAGTAAGTAGGGTAGAGATACTAACTACTAATTCCACTTTTAACAGTTTTTATTTTTCCATAGTTTCCATAGTTTGCTGCATTTCTGTCACTTGTCCATTTCTCACCAGGCATGCCTCGTTCTCACATAGCTATTATTTCAAGTTCTCTTTTTTAAAAAAAATTGGTAAACCTCGCTTTCATCCTTCCATAGGTGGAGCTTTCTAACATTATATCTTTTGAGTTTAATTAAACCCAATAGCAACACACACAAAATACTGGAGGAACTCAGCAGGTCAGACAACATCTATGGAGATGAATAGACAGTTGAAGCTTGGGCAGAGACCCTTCTTCAGGACTGAGAGTGAAGGGAGAATATGCCAGAATAAAAAGGTGTGGGGGAGGAAAGGGGTAGGAGGTTAGCTGGAAGGTTATAGGCAGCCAGGTGGGTGGGGAAGATCAAGGGCTGGCAAAGAAGGAAGCTGACAGGAGAGGAGAGTAGACCGTTGGAGAAATGGAAGGAGGAGGGGACTCTGGAGGAAGTAATGGGCAGGTGAGAAGAGGTAGAATGTCAGAGTAGGGAATAGAGGAAGGTGGTGGGGGAAATCTGTTTATAAAGAGGAAAAATTGATATTCATGTCAACAGGTTGGAGGCTACCCAGATGGAATATGAGGTGTGGCTTCATTTTGGCATAAAAGGAGACCATAGGGAATGGTAATGGGAATGGGAATTGGAATTAAAATGTTTGGCCACTGTGAAGTCCTGTTTGTGGCCGATGACGCAGAGGTATACGATGAAGCAGCCCCCCAATTTATGACAGGGTTTCACCAAAGTAGAGTTGGCTGCATCTGGAGCACTGGACACAATAGACAACCCCATCAGACTCGCAGGTGAACTGTTTCCTCACCTAGAAGGACTGATTGGAGCCCTGAATGGAGGTGAGGAAGGAGGTGTATGGGCAGGTATAGTACTTACCTCACTTTCAGGGATATGTGCCAGGTTGGGAAAGACGAATGGACAAGGGAATTGCAGAGGGAGAGATCCCTGCAGAAAGCAGGGGCAGTGGGGTGGAGGTAAAGATAGGTTTAGTGGTAGGGTCCCTTTGGAAATGGCGGAAGTTACGGATAAAGTGTTGGATGTAAAGGCTGATGGGGTGGTACAGTAGGTAATGACAAGAGTAACTTCATCACTGTTAAGGCAGTGGGAAGAAGGAGTGAGCTCTCTGTTTCTTTCTTGTAACAAAGTTTCCCACCAACCGAGCACCCTCCACTACCACCCTCTTCCATCCGGCAGAGCTAGTCCTCACCCTGAACAATTTTTCCTTCAGCTCCTCTCATTTTCTCTAAACTCCAGGGGTAGCCATGGGCACTCGCATGGGCCCCAGCTATGCCTGCCTCTTCGTTGGCTACGTGGAACAGTCCATGTTTGAAGCCTTCCCTGATTATACTCCGCAACTCTTCCTCTGCTACACTGATGACTGCACTGGCACTGTTTCATGTACCCATGCTAAGCTCATCAATTCTATCAACTTTGTTTCTAACTTCCATCCTGCCCTTAAATTCACTTAGTCCATCTCTGACACCTCCCTCCCTTTTCTCAATCTCTCTGTCTGCAAATCTGGACACAAACTGTCAACCGACTACTGAATCCCCCGGTTATCTCGACTGTACCTCTTCCCACCCTTTCTTCCGTAAAAATGCAGTTTTTCCCTTTCTCAGTTTCTTTGCCTGCACCAGATCTGTTTCCAGACATTCCAGAATGTCAGAGATGTCTTTGAAGAACGGGGTTTCCTCCCTTCATTACTGATGCTGCCCTCATCTGCTTCTCCTCCATTTCCCCAACATACGCACTCACTGCATCTTCCCGCTGCCTTAACACTGGTAGAGTTCCTCATGTCCTCAGCTACCACCCCATGAGGCTCCATATCTAACACATCATCTTCCGCAACTTCTGCCATCTCCAGAAGGATCCCACCACTAAACGTTTCTTCACCTTCACCACCCTTATCACTTTCCACAGTAATCACTCTCTCCATGATTCTCTTGTCCATTCATCCCTCCAAACTAATCTCCTTCCTGGCACTTAGCACTGCAAGTGGGATAAATGCTACACCTGCCCATACACCTCCTCCCTCACCTCCATCTGCTGGGGTCGTCAAATGAGTTCGGTGCTTCTGATCTGACCTCCTCTACATTAGTGCGTTGTTAATTGAGGACCACTTCATCGAGCACCTCTGCATAATACAACTACTATACAGACATCCACACCACAGTCAATTTTAAACTGTCCCACACAGCCCTAAGGATGTATTCGTTGTGGAGGCTTTCTTACTCTTGTGGAGTAATATCTTTCCTGTGTGGCTGTGAAACAATCTCAGGTTTGGCGCCTCCTCTGTGGTAGCTGTGGGAATTGGCTTGGGACTGCAGGACTTCCGTCCGACAGCTCTGGATGCCTTTCCTGTAGACATGTTGGCATCCTGAACACTTCAAGGCAAATTTCACCGGATGATGAGATCATCATCTGTGAGTACAATCTCTGATCACTATTTTCCTTGCCTTTTGGAAAGCCTCTTCACACTGCTTTGTCCATTGCCATTTCATCCCGATCTGCGGTAAGAGTTCAAGGGGTGAAGCCCAGCAGCCAGGTTTGGCAGGAACCTGTTATAGTAATTGAAAAGTCCTAAAAAGGACTGCAACTACTGGAGCATCCATCACTGCTAAACGTTCTCAGCACGTTTGTGTAATCTTTGTGCGTCAGTAGTGTGACCACAGTAAGTGATGTTTGGTATAAAGAATACTCACTTGTTGCATCGTGCTCAGAGCTCATAACCTAAAACTTTTTGACACTGTCTTGAGATTTTGGAGACGTTCCTTGTCATCTTTACTGGTAACAATGATGTCATCCAGGTAACACTGAGTGCCTGGGCAGCCTTGCAGCACCGGGTCCAGAGCTTCCTGCCAGAGTGCAGGTGCAGATACTACTCCAAAAATAAGCCTATTATAACGATAAGGCCCTAAATGACCACAAGATCACAAGACAAAGGAGCAGAAGTAGACCATTTGGCCCATCGAGTCTGCTCCGCCACTCCACCATGAGCTAAACTATTCTCCCATCTAGTTCCAATTTCTGGCTTTTTCCCCATATCCCTTGATACCCTGACTAATTAGATACCTATCAATCTCCTCCTTAAACACCCTCAATGATCGGGCCTCCACAGCTGTATGTGGCAACAAATTCCATAAATCTACGACCCTCTGGCTAAAAAAATTTCTCTGTTTTAAATGGGTACCCTCTAATTCTAAGACTGTGGCCTCTTGTTCTGGACTCAACCACCAAGGGAAACAGCCTTTCCACATCTACTCTGTCCAAACCATTCAACATTTGAAATGTTTCTATGAGATCCCCTCTCATTCTTCTATACTCTAATGAATACAGTACAAGATCCGACAAACGCTCCTCATATGTTAGCGCTTGCATTCCAGGAATCATCCTCCTAAATCTTCTCTGAACTCTTTCCAACATCAGGACATCCCTTCTAAGATAGGGGGCCCAGAACTGCACACAGTACTGTGAGTGTTTACTGTGTTCCATCTCCATCTGTAGATTGTCTTCGCCATCCATACATCTTGATCGATGATAATGTGACACTTTTTCTGATGGTTCTTCAGCTTAGGGTTATTTGCACTTTCTAGAGTGGCTGTCCAGCCCTACTCCAGAGTAACAGTCTCTTTCACAGCGGCTGCAGGTGAAGGAGGAAGGTGCTGTGGCTGATGCAGCTCTGGCTCTCTTGTTGATGAGGATGTTGGTCCTTGCTATCTCAGCACGTTGTACACCGCTTTCGACCGCGGCCCTCCATGCTGTCTGGTCTTCAGCTGTTTCCTCCCATGTGTTGAGGTCAATGCTGCCAGCTTCACGTCACTCTTGACATCCCTGTAGCGGAGGCATGGTCTTCCTCATGGGCGGTAACCCTCACTCAGCCCGCCATGCGGCATGTCCTCGGGAATGCATCCCTGATCCATCCATTTGACCTGGTCCAACCATCTGAGGCCTCTGTGGCTGAATAGTGTGTTGATGCTGGAGGCAGAACCTCTGTGTTGGTGATTCTGTCCTGCCAGGAGATGTGCAAGATGCACCTGAGGTGGAATGAGTTTAGTCTCTTCTCTCGGCTGATGGATGGTGTCCAAGCCTCACTGGCATAGAAGAGTGTGCTGAGCACACATGCCTGGTACACACTCAGCTTGGTATTTGTCAGCTGTCTGTTGTTCCACACTCTCTTGTTCAGTCTGACCATGGCAGCTGTAGCTTTGGCAACCCTGCTGTTCACCTCTGCTTCGAGGGGCAGGGAGCTGGTGATGGTCGACCCAAGACAGGCGAAAAGAACACCCATCAGTGGTTATATCTGGGGGAGATTCTGCACCTTGGGCTACAACGTTTGTTTTCAGCCTGATGGTTGACCCAAACCCCTGCAGGCATGGGCGAAGCGGTTAATTGGTTGTTGGAGTCGGCCTTCGGTGTGTGACGTCAATGCTGCCTCATCTGCAGACAGCATCTCACCCATGAGGGCTGTTCTAACTTTGGTTGGAACGCAAGCAAGCAAAGCTGAACAGCTTGCCAGCAGCTCTTGTGTGAAGGAAGATGCCTTCAGTGCAGTCTGTGAAAGCATATTGAAGGAGTACGGAGGAGAATATTCCAAAGAGGGTTGGTGCCAGGACACAACCTTGTTTCACTCTGTTGCTCACTGGAAAGGCATCAGAAGTTGCTCCATTGAAGCAGACAGTGCTGTGCTCTTTCCCTGGGGCTTTCCCACTGGCAAGACAGTCGATGCATTTGCTGAGCTCCTCCATCGATGGCAACGCATCAAGCTGTGACTGGCAAGGCGGGCAGCATCGGTCACCACGTTCCAGGGTGCATACAGCTCCAGGCAGCGTTCTACCCAGCGTTCACGCTGCTTGCTCTGCTCCATGGCGACTACTCCATTTTTCAGCTTCAGTGGGGCTGTCTTGGTGGGTGAAGGGCCTGTTGCTGATCTGATGCTGTCAAACATTCCCCTTGCTTTCCTGCTGTCGGCAGCTGACTGGACTTTGCTGCACTAACTCAGCTGGTCATGGTTTGTGGTTCAGCAGTTTGCTGCGGCTTGTTTCTCTCAGCTCTGAAGGCATCACGTGTGCTGCTGCAGGGATTTTGCTTGCAGGCCAGCAGGGCTTTACTCTTGGCCTCAGTCACTAGATCCTTTCAGTTGGTGGTTCCATGATGGCAATGATAGAGTTCTTCACTGCAAAACCAACCCCATACTCTCCTGGATCTTTGTGAGGGAGATCCTGCCAAAAGAATGTGTAATTGGACTCTTTGATGGAATCGTTATCCGCTAAATGGGTCTCCCGGAGGCAGGCAACATTGACGTTCAGCTGAGTGAGCTCCCTGTCAATGACTGTTGCTTTGCCGGCCTTGTTGATCCGTTGGAGGTTGTCAGTCAGTCTGGGACACATGGTGTGGATGTTCCAGCTTCCACCCGGTGGGGGCTCACAGCTTGCTTGTCAAAGTGAACTCTGAACCCCAAGCACCCAGTGAGGGAGGCAAGCAGTGGCCAGACAGCACCTTACTGGCTCAGGGATGCCCAGCCTGAGGTAGGCGGTAGCCGTCCCAGTGGGATGTGATGATCCCTCCCCCTGTCCAAAGTTTCATACGCCAATCGTATTAGCTTATAATTGGTAACTGCCACGTCTCGTGTTGTGCCAGTTTCTTGCGACATCGAAGGAGTGTCCTCTCCAGAGTGCCATGGGCCTGGGCAAGAAGATATGGAGGTCTTGCGTTGCCCTGACACCTTGAAGAGTCCAACAGAAAGGAAGAACCATTACAGTCGGCACCAGTGCAGCTACAGGAGTTGTCAGAAGGTGGCGTAGTGAGCCATCCATCCGCTTTAGATCTCCACTCCGGATGTTCTGTGGGGGTTTATTCCCTCAGCCTTTGCCTTTCCCAAGAAACACATAAGGCTGTGCAACTACTTACCCATAGCTTTGATGTTGCCACTGGCGATGATTCTCTTGGCTGTACCTCCATAACCTCTAGAAATGATACAGAAGCAGTGTTTCCCCTCCAGAAAGGTTGGCAAAGATATCCTTTATCTTGGGCAGAGTGTAGTGATCTACTTTCAGTAGTAGGTTGATGGCAACCTTAAAATCATCAAAGATTCTGACAGACCCATCCTTCTTGGCAACTGGGACCACTGGCATTACCCATGGACTCCACACAATGTTGGAAAGAATTCCTTCAGTTTCCACGTGATCTAGCTCACTGGCTACTTTATCATAGCTGGTATAAGGATCCAGAAGGACTTTGTAAATATTGGGTGTGTCATTTTCATTTAATACTGTATTACCCATGATATATTTGAGTTTTCCAGTGCCATCCCTGAACACTGCTGTAGCATCATCCATTACCTTTTGTAATTTACTTTCAGTTGACTCTATTGCAGGAGATGTGGTATCCAAATGGTGGATGGATCTCTAATTAAGATGTAGTTATCTCAGCCACTCACGTCCCCTCAATGCTGGCCCTCTTGTTTTTACCTCATACAATAGCAAAGTGACTTGTTGGTTGTTTCACTGTTACCAATTTTTTTTTGTTATCAAGGAAACATGGGAGTAGTTCAGAAAAGAGGCAATGAAGTAGAAGATCAGCCTTGATCTTAATGAATGGCTTACTCTTGCTTCTGCTATGTTCAAATCTGTTAATCAGAATCACTCACTGAGATTGTGAACACCTGGGATGCAGCATCAATCACAATGGTACCTCTGGTTGTGGCCTCTTAACCCAAAAAGAACCTACTCTCCATTTTCTGTCTGTTAACCAGTCATCAGAACATGCTTGTTCATTACATTACCCACCCAAACTCTTGTTCTTCAAACTTTTTAATAAACTTTGATGTGACATGTTATCAAAGCTGTTTTGGAAAATCCAAGTATGTAGTTATTTCCTTCTTAACCACTCTGCTAGGTATAAGTTCAAAAAAATCCAGGCACATTTGTCATAAATAATTTTCTTGTCCAATAATCAGTGTCAGCTCTACTCAAATAGCATTTCCATACTTCATTAGTGCAATTTATTGATCTCTAGGTAACAACACCATTTCTGTATTGCCCAGAATATTTTTTTCTGTCTCATATTTGTTCATCTTTTCCATGTTATATAGAATACTGTATCTATACAAGCTTAGAAATTTCTTATCAGATTGGTCTCACATTCCGTTTTTCTTACTTTATCTGTGTCTTGGTCCTCCTTTGTTGAATTGTGAAAAGCACCAAATCACCAGCTTTATCGTCTAAAATGATCTTCTGGTCACCTTCTAAGCTTTCCTTGAAGGGCACATGATGCAACATCAATAACTCACGCTGAGACTTAGGAAGTGAGATATCGGCTTTTATTGACTGGAAGAATAAACAGCACTACATCCTGGGGAAAATGAGGGAGAGCAGCAGCCCACAGTTGCCTTTATACAGGGGTCTGTGGGAGGAGCCACAGGAACAGTCAGCAGGGTCTGTGGGAGGAGCCACAGGAGCAGTCAGACAGGTATATCTAGTTCACCACAGCACAATGCACAGTTTACAATGTTCTTCGGATATTAGTAATGAGTGTCACATGATAATGTAGTTTCTACTACTACCTGAGGAAATTTATACATCTTTGTAGTTTGATTTGTTTAGATCTTAATTGCCAGCTCAGAACTTAATGTGTCCATTACACAGCAGTAACTGTAAAAGAACTTATTCCCCTGTTTCATTAACATACTAATCTCAGAAAAGATCTCTTACACTCTTCATGAATATATCCTTCACAGAATTACTTCTGATTTAGTTTACCCAGTTTATACTTGGTTTAAATCCCCCACTAATGCATTATCTGCCTTGTAACTTGCACCTCTAATTTCCTGCATTTATTATGTCCTACATTGGAACCTCTGCTAGGGAGCCTAAAGGCAACTTGTAATAATGTACACTTCCCTTTTCTATTTCTATACAAACCTCAATCTTCTAAGATCACGAATCCTCTCTTTACCACAATCATTTCTCTTTACTTCTTTTATACTGATCTATATGATCAGGGCCTAACCTTCCTTTTCCATTTTGAGAATCATAAAATAGAGTAATACTGCTCAGATGGCCTAACTCATACTTGCCATCCAAGTTGCCTTCCTGAGAGGTCCCACATGCCTGCATTTGTCCCATATCCCCCAATCCTTCCCTTTCTATGTACCTGTATTTGTCTAAATGGCTTTAAAATGCTGCAATTGTAACTGCATCCAGCGCCTCTTTTCGCATCTTTTTCCATATAGCCATCACTCTCTGTGTGAAAAGCTTGCCATTTAGGTCTCAAAGAATATAGAACAATATAGCACAGGAACAAGCCCTCTGGCCCATAATATCAGCATCGAGAATGATGCTGAATTAGACCTGTACATTATCCACATCCCTTTGTTCCCTGAACATAACAGCTTCTTAAACACCACTATTCTAGACAGGTTCATGGATAGGAAAGATTTAGAAGGATTGGGCTAATGGGGGGGGGAAATGGGGCTTATTCAAGTAGAAAACTGTGTCAGAATGGATGAATTGGGGCCTTAATGACTCTAGGCCTGCTGCCACTATTAATTCTGCATCCAACTGGCTAGCTTACCTTGATTCCTAGTGATCTAACCTTCCAGACCAGGTCTGGGCATGTGGGTCCATGACAACAAGTAGTGCCCTGCCCTCAATCCTCTTCAAAAAACTGAAAAAAAAACCCATGCATAAAGTCATGCTGACTATTTCTAATCAGGCCTTACCTTTTCAAATTCAGGTAGTTCCTACCCCTCAGAATCCCCTCCAGTAATTTTCCCACCACTGATGTCCGGGTCATTGGCCTGTAGCTCTCTAGCTTCTCTTTGCAGGCCATTTTAAATAAAAGCACAATATTATGCACTTTCTTGTACTTCACCAATGGCTAACAATAATACAAGCATCTTTTTCCAGGTCCCAGCAATTTCTTTTCCAGCTTCCCACAATGTCCACAAATAAATCTGGTCAGCATCTCGAGATTCATTCAACTATATGCGTTTTAAGACGGTCAGCTCTGTGTCTTTCCTAATTGTTTCAAGGCATCACCATTCTCTTTCCTGAATCTGCTGGGTCTCATGACCACAGTAAATACAGACGTGAAATACTTACTTAAGACAGAAAGACACAAGAGAATGCAGATGCAGGAATTGGAGCAACAAACAATTTGCTGAAGAACTCAGTGATCAAACAGCATTTATGTGAGGGAAAGTAATATCAGCATTTTGGGTCGAAACCCTGCATCGGGATTGATTTTATTAAAGACCTTGCCCATCTTCGGTGGCTCCACACATTGATCCTAAAGTTGCTCTATTCTCTTATAATTACCCTGTAGCTCTCATTATATTTATATAATTTCTTAAGATTTCCATTTACCTTATCTGCCAAAGCTATCTCATGTCCTCTTTTTGCCCTCTCAATTTCCTTATTAAGTGTACTCGAACATCCCTTACACTCACCAAAGGTTTCACTTGAACCCAGGTGCCTATACCTATTTTGTACATCTTTTTTCCCATGTCCAGCGTCTCAATATACCTCATCAAACTTTCTCAATGAAACTGCAAGTTTCCATCTAATACCTTCAATTTAGCAATTTAATTTCTGACTTGGTCCTATTATTTTCAGTTACAATTTTAAAACTAAGGAAATTGTTGTCATTGGTCTCAAAGTGCTCCCCCACTGACCTTTCAATCATGTGCCCAGTCTCATCTCCCAAGTGGAGGTCACGTGTTGCCTACTCTCTAGTAGGCCCATCTGCATTTTGCATGACAAAGCTTTGGCAGACACACTTAAATTCTGACCAATTCAAGCACTTAGAACTATGAAAGGCCTCATCAATATACGGCTACATCCACACTACACCAGATAAATCCATAACTGAAGCTTTTTCTCTTCGTTTTTATCCTCTGTCCACACTAAAACGGCGTTTTCGTCCCCCAAAACCGAGCTTTTCAGAAACGCTTTCCAGGGTGTGTATTTTTGAAAATGCTGCTTGGGCAGATCAGTGTGGATGTGGTAACCGGAGAAATCCGAAAATGCTGTCAGACGGCAGCGCGCCATTTCATTGTTTTCTTGAACGCAACCTAACAATTTCAGAACAGACAGCAATGAGACTGAAGCCAGAAGAGTTAGAAATGTACTCACCAAATACTTTGACCCATAACTTACTGAATAAATAAGTATACTCACTTGGCCCTGTTTTCTGTCCTTGCTCGTATGAAGGTGGTTTACCTATTTATGCAAGTATTTCTCTGACAATAGATGTGTAACAGCCTAATGTAACATTGTACGGAAATACAAGTTAACACTGATGCAGACATGTTTTACACATTTAACAAGGTGCTTTATTAATGCAAAAGTTAGTCAGTTTTTCAATGTTCGTTGTCAGCCGGGTCAGTCTGTCCGTGAACTCCCTGTCGGTCGCCTCCATACGCTTCAGTATTTGTTTTTCTTTACTTTTAAGTCTTCCTGCGTGAGAGCCAACAGCTGTCCATCGTTTAAGTTTTTCTAGTCTGTAACACACCTTCTTTCACAGCGAGATTTGACACTAAACAGGTCGCTTGTTTTCTGTAGATGTGTCCTGCGTATGCACAGGAGGAGGAGATTCGCCAAAATCTCCGTTTCAATGTGGATGGAGATATTTGAGATATTTTTTAAAATGCATAGTGTGGACGCCTATTGTTTTTACTTAAAACCGGCGTTTTCAAAATTATCCGGTCTAGTGTGGATGTACTCTAAGATCACCTAACTTTACAATCCTATTATTCTTACACCTAGCTAAGAGTTCCTTACATATTTGCTCTTCTAATTCCTGCTGGCTAGTGGGGGGGGGGGGGGGGGGTATTGCACAATCTTGTTAAAGTAACCCATTTGTTAGTTCTAAATCCTACCAACATAACCTCAATGGGCAATCCCCCAGGAATGGTTTCCTAGGTGCTGCTGTGATGTCTCCTAAATTAGAAATACAACTAACCCTCTCTCTTACCTCCATCTCCATCAAGCCTGGAACACTGAGCCTCCATTCTTGCCCATTCCTTCACAATGTTACTGTAATAATTAATATATTCCACTCCCGTCTACCAATCCATGCACTTATCTGGCTAACCTGTCAGAATCCTTGCATTAAGATAAATGGTCATCAGACTTGCTACATTCCCTGTCTTGCTCTGGGAGCTTGCTTGTTTTAATTTCTATATTTGACACAATTTATTCATACTAGTGCCTTCAATTCAACCACCTTGTTAGATTAATTTAAACCCTCCAAGCAGCATTAGCAAAACTCTCCAGCAGGATATCAGTTCCTCCCATCCCACCCATTCCCCCCAGTTCAGGTGCAACCCATCCCTCCAGTGCCCATCACCTCTGCTCCAGAAAAGATCCTAATTGTTCAAAAACCACAATCACTCCCAATCTCGGTCCATTTGCAGCCATATCTCCAATTGCCATTGGATCAAACCAATTTATGTGACATTATGTACACTGTTACAAATGATATATGCATTCAGACAGAGAGCCTTCAATTTTGCCTGAGTGTTTTCCTGCTCTGATGCTAATGGGAGTTATGCTCCTACATTTGTAAGTACCTTCCAAACAGACTTTGCATAGCGTAACCCATTTTGCAAATGTGAACTGTTGTTTTTCTCTTCAACTTTCAAAATACCCCCTCTTCAGAATCCTCACCCCCATCACAGCACTTTGAAATGTATGGCTTCATCCATGCTAATTACTATTTGGTATAGTTTCAGAAATAGCCCTTTTCTCTTGATTCTACTTCTTTTAATGTTCTGATATTTGTAATCAAAGTTATAGATTTTCATATGCTGTGAAAAAGACATAATTGACTCACTGATCCACTGAACTAATCATTGTCAGTTGTAGAGTTCCTTCCCTAAAGCTTTCTGCTCCTTTATTTCTCTTTCATCTTTTAAGTTGTTTCTTAAAATATATTTCATTGATGGAGTTATTGATCATCTGATAGGCTGCTACATTTGATAAGACCTGTGAAGTAACTTGCAAGAGTTTGCTATGTTTACAAGTGCCATAACAACTTGTATTTTTATTTTTGTGACTCCAGCCCATCCAGTTGCAGTGCTTTGCCATCTTTATGCTTCATCCATCTCAGAATTCTATCCCCAAATTGGAGTATTTCTTATATTTTATCTGAGGGGCTCCTTTGAAGGAGACCATGGCATTCTGTGAAGCAAATTGTGAGCCTAATATTCTTCTCTTTCTGGAGTGTGCTTTGCTCAGTTTCTACCTTGAAGGATGATCGCATAGATCATGCAAACAGTCTGTAGCAGAAATGTCAGCACCAGGACCTGGATGTTGCCCATCACACAATCAAAGGCTTCAAGAGAATTGATTGCGATCAATCGCTGTTTGTAATTAATTCAGCTCATGCCTTGTTCCATGAAATGACTGTAACAGTTGTTAAATTTCCTGATTACATTGCATTGTCTTTCCAAAGCCTTATCAAGAAAATGATCAGTCATTACTTTACTTCAAGCTCATCACCCCTTACAAGGATACAAAGATGACGATCACTGAATATCATTTCAGTTAGCGTTGATTCATAAATGATAAAGTTTAAGTTGCATCTTAATATCTAAAACAATATAGGAAATCTTCTGCATTGGTGGCTGTACCAGATAAGGTTGAGTTACACTGCGATTGTTCAATTATTTATTTATGACCCTTAATTTAAAGGAACTAAAGCAAATCGTGGTGATTTAAAAAATCTGCTTGCTTTTCCCTCCTGAGAGGCATGAATGGTTTCCAAATATTTCATATTTGTGGGTGTTTACTTATTGCATGCTTTCTCCAGACTAAGTTATAGAAATTGATTACCAATGATAGATAACAATTCCATTAACCTGGTATTGTACCAGAATAATGGTAGAAGAACTGCTTCAAGTTAGAAGATGAACAAGGCACACTCAAAAACGAGAAGATTAATAGGCTCACACTTTGCTTCACAGAACGCCATGGTTTCCTTCAAAGGATCTGCTTAGATGAGATATAAGAAGAATAATCCTTTCCATTCAAACTGCTCACTACATCATAACAAAATGTACTTAGCTACAAGTAAAATTTAGATAGTTTCATTTGTTTTAACATGTTGTTTTTGACAGACGTTTGCAGATCTTCCAAAACTATGTTACAAAAAACTTCTGTAACATATTGTTTTCTTTTCTCTCTAACTCTGTTCACATTAAAGTCTGTGAACTATCGATCTGCTTCACTGCCTCTCTCTCCGCACTTGGGCCATATCAGAATGCACTAACACCAGAGGGCTTACGTTTAATGTGAGCATGGAGAAATTTAAAGGAGATCTGCGGGGTAAGTTTCTTGACATAGAGGATTGAGCTGAAGGAGTTGGTAGAAGCAAATGCAATTACAATCTTAGCACAGGTGCTTGGATAGGAAGGGAGTCGAGGGATGTCGACCTAATTTCAGGAATGTAGGATGAATGTAGACAAGTGGATGAGGTGGACCAATAGAGCCTATTTCTGTACAGCGCAATGCTACATTCAACAAGTCTTTCAAAATGATATAACATTGTAAAAGACTCAGTTTGATAATTACTAAAATATTTGGAAACGATATTCCCAGGTGAGTTCAGCAAAAGCTTTCCTACTGAGGTGTCTTACAAGACAGGTAATCCTCATAACAAGCTGGAAATCAATTTGTTATACAGTATCAGTTCAATATAACGGTAGGAATGAGACTGCTTTGAACTTGAACTGGTGTTTCATTTTCTTCATGGTTTATGTTAAGTAATTTCCTATTTGGCAATATGATATAGCCTTTCTAAGAATCCCTTCAGATAATTAATTTCAAATTTCATCAGTAATTGTTTTCACTATTGATGAGTTAGCAAGTTTTAAACTGCATGCTTATATAATACTCCTAGGATTTCAGTTGGCGTATGTTGGTGCGTGGCCTAGTGGGCAAGGCATCTGACTAGTAACCTGAAGGTCACTGGTTCGAGCCTCAGCTGAGGCAGCGTGTTTGTGTCCTTGAGCAAGGCACTGAACAACACATTGCTCTGCGACGTCACCGGTGCCAGGCTGCATGGGTCCTAGTGCCCTTCCCTTGGACAACATCGGTGATGTGGAGAGGGGAAGGCCTGCAGCTTGGGCAACTGCTGGTCTCCCATACAACCCTGCCCAGGCCTGCGCCCTGGAAACTCCAGGCGCAGATCCATCGTCTCTCGAGACCGACGGATGCCACCACCAAGGATTTCAGTTCATAATCAGTTTGATCGACATTGCACATTTTGGCAGAGCACAATTTTCTAACATTAACGAAGGAAAAGCTGAAGTTGGATAGAGCCCAGTTATCCCAGCAATTAGCTATCAACCCTGATGGTAAAGGCAGCAGGAGTTAACACTACTTCCAGCTGAAACCTCCAGGTTCACTTAGAGCAGATAGACAGTGCCTAATGCCAGACTTCTGAAAGAGAAGCTCTAACTTGAGCTTGGTAATGGGAAGAGTGGACAGGGGAAATGATTCAAAGATGCGATATTAAAGCCGTCTTGATGAAATGCATCAAGAGCACTGACTTCTTGGTATCTCTGGCCCATGACTAAAGTAAGGGTGGAGTGGTTGAGATTCTCGAGGCCATGAATGCACACAAATGTCTTGCTTAAGTGGTGCAAACCACCTCACAGACTATTCTCCCACCATGCTGCCAATCCCACCCCCAATCCACAGAATAGTCTGACCTCATTAGGCACCTCAGTACCCACAAAGCAGGAAGGAAGGAAGTTCTGCAGCCCAAGAAGAAGTTCTTAAGGACAGACAATTGCCATGATTTTAATTCCACTTACCCGTTAAGAGGTGTGGGTGAAAGTCTAAAAACTGGAAATTAATTTACCTAATCATTCCCACTGATCATAAAAACACTAATCCCAGTTTATACTCTCTGATCAGAAGCAGAGCAGATGCATAAACGTTAAAGCAAAATGGCAGCCTGATGACATCATCTCTCCATCTGTAGAGGTCAAGTACCTATCCAGCAGCAAAAGTGAATTAATCAGGATTGGCCTTATCAACTGATGGAGGCGATTGTGAAGTGAATTTAATGGGCAAGTCAACTGCTGCCAATTAAATATATTTATATATTTTTAATTTTTATTTAGCGATTCAGTGCGGAATAGCCCTTCCGGCCCAATGAGCCACACTGCTTGGTAACCCACCTAGTTAACCCTAGCCTAATCTCAGGACCACGTACAATGACCAATTAACCTACTAACTGGTACGCCTTTGGACTGTGGGAAGAAACCAGAGCAAGCAGGGGAAAATGTTGCATTCACGGGAGGGATGTACAAACTTCTTAATAGAGAACTCCAAACTCTGGAGTGCCACGAATTGTGATAGCTTTGTGCTCACCACTACGCTACTGTGGCGCCCCAATTGTGAGCCAAGTGTTTCCAACCACATTCTGAGATTGCACTTTGCTTCATTCTGATTATTTCCCCTCATGTTTAGCCCCCATTATTACTCACTGTTTATCTTAGGACAGGCCTTACACCACTCCTGTGGGGACACAAACAACCAGAAAGGATTCACAGACAGAAGCATTGCGAGAGGCAGCTAACAGAGCCACACCTGTCCAATGAAATCCCTAGATTTTGCCTGGTGAATTAGTGCTTCCACCACTTCAACATGAGCCTGGAGCAGAGAAGAGTACCCAGACAGTGGAAAACATCCTGTATTGTCCCGGTACCGAAGAAACCACAACCAAAGGAGTTGAATGACTTCAGACCTGTTGCCTTGATGTCGCACGTGATGAAGACCATGGAGCGGCTGATAATACAGAATCTGAGGCCACAAACCAGGCACGCCCAGGATCCTCTTCAGTTTGCGTATAAGGAGAAGGTGGGAGTGGAGGATGCTATCACGTATTTGCTGCACAAATCACTCTCTCACCTAGAGGGGGTCAGTTGTGCTGTGAGGATTACATTCCTTGACTTCTCTAGTGCCTTTAACACCATCCAGCCCAAGATCTTAAGGCACAAACTAATGGAGATGGGAGTAGACTCTCACATGGTGGATTGGATAGTAGACTACTTGACAGATAGACCTCAGTATGTGCGGTTGGTAGACTGTAGGTCTGACACGGTGGTCAGCAGCACGGGGGCGCCACAGGGAACCGTACTCTCTCTGGTCCTGTTCACCCTGTACACATCAGACTTCCAATATAACTCGGAGTCGTGCCATGTGCAGAAGTTCGCTGATGACACGGCCATAGTGGGGTGTGTCAGGAATGGACAGGAGGAGGAGTATAGGAAACTGATACAGGACTTTGTGATATGGTGCAACTCAAACTACCTGCGTCTCAATATCACCAAGACCAAGGAGATGGTGGTGGACTTTAGGAGATCTAGGCCTCATATGGAGCCAGTGATCATTAATGGAGAATGTGTGGAGCAGGTTAAGACCTACAAGTATCTGGGAGTACAGTTAGACGAGAAGCTAGACTGGACTGCCAACACAGATGCCTTGTGCAGGAAGGCACAGAGTCGACTGTACTTCCTAAGAAGGTTGGCATCATTCAATGTCTGTAGTGAGATGCTGAAGATGTTCTATATGTCAGTTGTGGAGAGCGCCCTCTTCTTTGTGGTGGCGTGTTGGGGAGGAAGCATTAAGAAGAGGGACGCCTCACGTCTTAATAAGCTGGTAAGGAAGGCGGGCTCTGTCGTGGGCAAAGTACTGGAGAGTTTAACATCGGTAGCTGAGCGAAGGGCGCTGAGTAGGCTACGGTCAATTATGGATAACTCTGAACATCCTCTACATAGCACCATCCAGAGACAGAGAAGCAGTTTCAGTGACAGGTTACTATCGATGCAATGCTCCTCAGACAGGATGAAGAGGTCAATACTCCCCAATGCCATTAGGCTTTACAATTCTACCGCCAGGACTTAAGAACTTTTTAAAAGCTATTATTAATGCTTTTTGAGATAGTGATTTAGATGTATATCATATTTTTTTACTGAGTTAAGTATTGTATGTAATTAGTTTTGCTACAACAAGTGCATGGGACATTGGAAAAAAGTTGAATTTCCCCATGGGGATGAATAAAGTATCTATCTATCTATCTATCTATCTATGTCATTGTTCACTATGGGTTCACTACATACAACACCAACATGCTCTACTTTGTCAGTGAATGCTAGGGTTACCAGGTCTATCAGCAGACTGCTCGAATTATTAAATACTTGGGCCAATTGGCATGGTGGAGCTGCATCCAACAGATTACCAGTGCCTCCTGGACAGAGCAAATTTTCAAATGACTTTGTGAAGCCAAATGAGAGGGTTATGGAACAGACAGCAGTGACTGGCTCCAGTCATGTCCTAGGCATCATTTACAGTCAGGACCATGTTCTTATGTAAATAGAGGATTTCCCTCTCTACCAGTTTTTAGTAGAATAGATTCCAGAAGCTGGGCTTGGGGTGATTTCCTCAATCCTGATATATCTCTTTTGTGTTTCTTGGACAGTGGATAAGAATAAAAGTCATCCAACCACAGACAAGACCTCCTTCTCATTCCCTCTTCAGGTAGCAAGAACTCAATTACCAAAGGCCATCCCAAATTTATCTTGGCATGAATTTTGGGAGGACTGGATGGGCCAGATGGCCTAATTCTGTTCCTATGTTTTATGGTATTATGGTATTATTTCTTCTTTTACTGCTTGAACATCAACAATTTACATTAATTGAAATGAAACTGTTTGGGACCTGTTCTGGGTATCCCTGATTTTCCTATGTGCTCTGGAGAAGCTTAACATCCAGGTGGCGAAGACAAACACTGATCCTTGCATTGTTAAAAGAAGATATTCTTGAAAACACTTCATGGGACACATTTGTTCTCCCAGCTCCAAAGTGCTTGACTTACACAATTCCTCCTACCTGAAAATGAATATTAGGGTTGCTCCTCTGGTCAGCTCCATCAAGTGTTGTGCATCCAGGCAAAAAAAACTTACCCTGCTGGATAGGGAAAAATAAAATACAACTCTGGCTGGTTCCTAGCTGCAGAAGTAATCCTTAAAAGCCCATGAAAATTCCTTTGAATGATCCGGGCTGCAGGTTCTGGGAGGGAAATGCCAGATTGTATAATATTGGAGGACATTGAAATAAACTCAGGTCCAATAACTTTCATAAAAATTACCTTTATACCTGTGAATCTGGCCTTTAAAATTAATAATTGAAATGAAAAAGGTCACAGATGGTTTCTATTGCATTGAAGCCAGGTGTAACAGGAAATTGCCAAGCACATTAACATTTATAGAAAATTCAAGGTCAACAGGTCCCTTCCTGATGCTTCAGTTGTAATGACTTAATTTTAGCTTTCCAACAAGTGTCAATGTCTTGCAGGACACTCACTTGGGGCTCAAAGAGCAGTTGACAATAATGGGATATAGCAGTTGGTAGGTTCAAAAGCTATTTCTGAAAATCACAATCCGCATAAGTGCTGGTGAGGCACAAAGTGATGGATACCCTGTTGCAGTCTTCCATTTCAGAATCAGACTTTATGATAAAGCTTACAGATTCATTGGTGCACTTCCTGTCACGTGCTAAAAAATAATTGGGAATGAGCATCCCTAGTAGCAAGGCTGGAGAAAAAAATCAGTGCATCGAAAACTTTGATACGAAAGGGCTCAGCAGCAGCAGAGGTTGCAAGGTGTGAGCAAGTATAGCCAGTGATGGATGAATTTAATCATATGAGCTCTGACAACCAGTTGAGATCAGCAGCGGTTATCTTGCTGTGTGGCAGTATGTGCAACAACGTTGTAATTTTGATGTCTTCTGGACATGGCTTAAAATTCTGGTTTAAAATTCAAATGTTCAGTCTAAGTTATCAAACATTCAAGGCGTAATGGTTGATTGGGATGTAAAATATTCACATTGATAGATGCCTTCAGTATTATGATGGAAATGGGAGTTTCAATAAAAATATTGCCATGTGAGTGAGTTTGGAACCAGTGGGCAATGTTGTGGCATTCTAATGGAGATCATTAAATATGATATGTCAGTTTAAAGCAGTTTGGGGGATGCAGGCACATGCTATAAGGCCAGACCAAGTGTGAAAGCTAGCTTAATGGCAGATAACTCATTTCTACGTACATTTATACTTGTTAGAAATCCACGAGGGTGAGTTGTATACAATATAGACTGGAAATGTGTAGGGGAACTGAAACAGAAGATGTACAACTAGAATAATAACATACAAATTATTGTATTTTCTTCAAAGTGATAGACAAGGATTCCAGTGTTGACACTGTTGACACTGTTCCTGACTGCTTGAGTTGGTATATCAAAAGTTCAGTAAAATTCCGTGAACAAAATGCAGGCTGAACCTAAAGACATTCAGGTGAATCAATGAAAACCTGAGGTCAAGTATATCATGTAGTTTTATTTTAATGACAAGTGAAACAATCCATCATAGTAATGGAATAGACAGAAGAACGACTGCTGTAGGAAAACATTGGCATAAAAAAATAAAACTGGTTTCCATGGACGTATTCAATGTGAACACATCACAGCCATATCAGTGGTTCAATGCTTCAATTTAATCTCACAGAAAGTATACAGTATACTACCCGGAATTCTTACTCTTCACAGACATCCATGCAACAGAATTTAAAAGCCCAAAGAATGAATGACAGAAAATGTTAGAACCTCAAAGCCCTTCCCCCCTCCCATGCACAACCAGCAGCAAAAGTAACAACCCACTCCTCCCCCTCCCACCACTGCTCCAGCAAAAGCATCAATCCCCCCCATTACCCACTATGAAAACAATAACAACTCCACCCCCAGGACCATGATCTAGAGTCCATCAAAAACTACTGTCGATCCCAGCACTTCCACATCTCAGTCAGGCTCTCTGTCTCATTAGCGAGGGAGAGAGAGATATTGCTCCTGCACCAGATGACAGTGAGACCCACAACTCACTGTTTTGATGTTACAATCTGCAACATTGCTTATTTGAGTTCCCCCTGATTTGAAGACCTTCTTTTGACAGTAGCAAACACTGTAGTCTCAATGTTTCAATCTCCTACAGTGCTTCAGTCGGTGACACCAGTGAAGAATCTGGTTGTCCGCAGGGCTGCACCTTGAAGTCCATGTCTTTCCAGCCACACCTAGAGATATCAAAAACACCATGTGCTTGGTGAGTTTCGAGAGCGAGAACTCATCGCCACGAAGAACCACAGTTTGAGTGGTTCATAGATCACGCAGTTTGACAGGACCTCAGCCACCTTGGAAAAGAAAAAAGAGACATTAAAAGAAAATAAATTAAACTGTTTCATGGATGAGCTGGAGGTTGCCCAGGTCTGCAAAATCCCTTGCACCATATCTAGATAAATCTTCAGAGAAACATGTAAGTATGTGCAATGATTTGTATGCCTGTGTTGGGGTGGGGAGGGGAGTGGTGTGTCGAAACTCATATTAATCTTAATCAAAAGCAAGTTAGCATAGTGCAAGACTTGACCAGTATCATACATGGTGAAAGCAGAGGAATTGAACAAATTGTACAAGAGGTTATGTTGATCAAAACTGCCCAGGTGAGTGAGCAACATCTATTAACGCAGATATGAGCTTTCAGCTTTTGGGAAATTTAAACTTAACCCTCCGACAATAATGGAGAATATCCTTCAGTTTTGAAGCAGGACGCTGAACTAGTAGAGTCATGCTTTTCACCAAGTTGAACCTTTCATAATGTACAATTCCATCAGATAAGAAAGCTAATGCTACCTGAAAGTCAACAATCACTAGAAGATTTAATCAGTTATCAAGCTCATAAATTGGTATGAGGTCACCAATCAAAATAGTTCAGAACACTGTGGATGAAAGATTGGTGAAATCTTGCTTGCTTAAAAGAAGGAAAGTCTTAGAATAATTGAAGAGCTCATGAGATTTCTTAAGAATAAGGTTAAGCTCCAGAATGGTAAATGTGCTTTTGTGCAGAGGCAATGGATTTGTTTGGGCCAGGAAGAATATAAAAATTGTCTATAACTGACCAAGGAGAAGGTCAAGGGATTTTTCAATGCTAGAAAATATAAGATATGATGCTTCCAAGTTATGATATTGGCATCTCTGCAACAAGTATTGGTGAAGAGAGAGAACTATTGTTCAAGGATTTGTTTGCACTTGTGTGGGTGAAGGGTGCAGAGCCCATCACAGGCTTAGGACAGGTTTAACCTCCACTGTTCTGGACAAAGAGCAAGGGAACTCAATCCAGAAATAGGAGATGTCTTTGGAAATCGTATTTGACATACAGTTTCCAGCAGCTCATGTCAAGCAGACAGCTCTCTCTCTAGCCTTACTACCACAAATCTCTGTTGACTATTCCTGAACTTCACCTGCATTTCTTTATCTCATCGTCCATATTTACCTTATTCCATAAATCAATCAAGTGTCTTAATATAGGAGATTCTTTTTTTTCCCGTATCCATTTGGATTCCCATTTATATATAAAATCCTCTGGTATATTTTCTCCTATCTTATCTAATTCTATTTTAATCCATGCCAATTTTTCTTCATCAAAAAAAGACGCAATAAATCTAAGTTGATTTGCTTTATAATAATTCTTAAAATTTGGAAGTTGTAACCCCCCTAAATCAAATTTACATGTCAATTTTTCCAATGATATTCTTGACATCTTACCTTTCCAAAGAAATTTCCTTACATATTTATTCAGTTCTTGAAAAAACTTCTGAGGTAATTGTATTGGTAAATTTTGAAATAAATATTGCAATCTAGGAAATATATTCATTTTTACCTAGTGAAGTAGAAATATTAATTCAGAAAGGAAAAATTAAAAAATTTATATCTTGTATGTATAATTTGATTCAAAAGCAAACAATTAAGTTAGGAATTCATAAATCAAGGCAAAAACGGGAATCTGATCTGAATGTTAAAATTGATGGAAAAAATTGGTCAAGATTATGTTCTGATAGTATGAGAAATACAATAAATGTTCGACTTAGATTAATACAATATAATTTTTTACATCAATTATATATAACACCACAGAAAATAAATAGATTTAATTTAAATATGTCTGACCAATGTTTTTGATGTAGTCAAGAAATTGGTACTTTTTTACATTCTACCTGGTCCTATTTTAAAATTCAACCATTTTGGATAAATTTAAGACTTTTATTGGAACAAATTATTGGAGTACAACTCCCACATAGTCCATTATTATTTTTATTAGGAGACATTGAAGGGACAATACCGAAACTTAAATTGAACAAGTATCAGAAAAGATTTATAAAAATTGCATTGGCAGTAGCCAAAAAAGTTATCGCAGTTAGTTGGAAATCTGATTTATATTTAACTATGGATCATTGGAACAATGAAATACATAGTTGTATTCCATTTGAAAAAATTACGTATAATCTAAGAAATAAATATGATATATTTTTGAAAATTTGGCTCCCATATTTACAAAAGATAGGATTAAATACACAGGTCCTTTGAAGATAAAATCATAGTAATTGGGGAAAGTAAAAATAAATATCAAAATTATTTTGAACTGCATGGAGCATGTGGGGGTCCTCCAATATCCAGGCAATCTTTTTCTTCTTTCTTTTTTTTTCTTTCTTTTCTTTAGATAAGGGTTAAGGGGAGGAGGGTTAAGGGGAGGGGGAGGGTCAACATTATTTTTCTTACTATTTTATTATCACATTTATTCCTTGTAATTTCTAAAATTTAATAAATAAAAAAAAGGATAAAGGGGGGAAACATTTGCTTATGAGCAGAGAATGTGAGCAAGATACTTAATGAGTACTTTGCCTCAGTATTTACCAAGGGAAAGGATATGAAATACCAGAAGATCAGTGTATAAATACATCAGGGCATTCAGCGGTCAAGGAGGAGGAAGTGTTGGGCCTCCTAATGAGTATTAAGGTGGATAAGTCCCCAGGGCCTGATGGAATTTACCCCAGGTTATTGAAGGAGTCAAGAGACGAGATTGCTGGGCCCTTGACTAGTATCTTTGTGACCTTTCTAGCCACAAGCGAGGTCCCAGAGGACTAGTAAGTGGCTAATGTTGTAGCCCTATATAAGAAGGGATCAAGGGAAAAACCTGGGAACTATAGCCAGCGAGTCTCATGTCAGTTGTAGGGAAATTTCTTTGGGATAGGATATATGAGCATTTGGAAACACATGGCCTAACCAGCATGGCTTTGTGCATGGCAAGTCATGCCTTACCAACTTGATTGAGTCTTTTGACAAGGTAATGAGAGAGATTGATGAAGGTAGGGCAGGGATGTTGTCTACATGGATTTTAGAAAGGTGTCTGATAAAGTCCCTCATGGGAGGCTAATCCAGAAGATTAAGATGCATGGGATCTGCAGCAAATTGGTTGTTTGGATTCAGAACTGGCTTGCACAGAGAAGACAGAGGGTAATTGTGGAAGGTTTTATTTGAGCTAGGTGTCTATAATCAGTGGAGTTCTGCAGGGATGCACTGGGACCTCTGCTGTCTGTAATGTATATAAATGACCTGGAAGAAAACGAAGTGAGGTGGGTTAGTAAATCTGCAGATGATACCAAGATTGGCGGAGCAGCAGGTAGTGTAGAAGACTGGCAAAAATGCAATGCGATATATATCAGTTGCAGATATGGGCTGAGAAATGCCCAGATATGGCCCTCAACAGTGTTGCTGAGCAGAGAGATCTTGGGCTCCAAAGTATGTCTGCCTGCCTGTCTGTCAAGTTCATAGTTCCTTGGAAGTGGCTACGAGTTGATAGGGTGGCTAAGAAGGCTTATGGCATATATGTCAAACTCAAGGCCCGCTGGCCAAATCCGGCCCGCGGTGGAATTATCTTTGGCCCGCGAGATCATATCTAATTACTATTAAAGGTGGCCCCAGTAATCGAAGTGCCTATGGTGTATGATATGGCTAATGTTGAGTTTATTCAGGTACCAGGTTTTCAGGGTTTTTAGTGTTTATTTGGCAGTCTTGCTCGGCAGTCTTCTTCATAAGAAACGGAATTTGTAAAATGAAACACTTTGTAGTTATAGCAGGGACTGAGACACATGAGAGCAGGCTGAAAAAACGGAGGCAACGAAAGCTGCATTCGCACACGTCCGACTGATCCGGCCCGCATGAAGCTGCATTTTGCTCAATCCGGCCCGTGACCTAAAATGAGTTTGACACCCCTAGCTTATGGAATGCTTGCTTTTATTAGTCGAGGCATTGGGTTCAAAAGTCAGCAGGTTATGTTGCAACTTTTTAAAACTGGAGTATTGTGTACAGTTCTGGTCGCCCCTTTAGGAAGGATGTTGAGGTTTTGGAGAGGGTGCAGAAGAGGTTCACCAGGACTCTGTTTGGCTTAGAGGGTCTGTACTATCTTGAAAGGCTGGATAAACTTGGATTGTTTTCTCTGGAGCGTCAGAGGTTGAGGGGAGATCTGACAGAGGTGCACAAGATGATGAGAGGCATAGAAAGATTGGCAGAGAGTATCTGTTTCCCAGGGTTGTAATGTCTAAAGCCAGAGAGCATTCATTGAAGGTGAAAGGCGGTTAGTTCAAGGGAGATGTGAAGCGTGAGTTTTTTACTCAGACAACCATAGACGTCTGCAATATCTTACCTGATATAGTGGTAGAGGCAAATACTTTAGAGGCTTTTAAGCAATGTTTAGATAGGCACATAGATATAAGGAAGATGGAAGGATATGGACATTGTGTAGGTAGGAGGGATTAGTGAATGGGTGTTTTTGATGTACTTTTCAGCTGGTTTGGTGCAAGATTGTGGGTTGAATGGCCTGTTCCTGTGCTGTACTGTTCTGTGTTCTATGTACAATTCTGAATATTGAGCATCCAAACAGATAGCGGCAGCAGCTGAATTATTGAGATTGCCTGGTGAAGATGCTGACAGCAGTACTGGGAGTGTGGTATTTTATTCCTCAATGTGTAGGCAATGTATTTTCTGCAATAATGATGGAGATGGCAAGACTGGTGCAGAAGGAGCCAGTATGAAACCCAGCATCTGTGGATGTTTTGAGAGGCTGAATTGACAAGGATTCTATATGGACGAGTATATAAAGACCTTCTGTCATAGATTTTATGAGCTGCATCACAAAAGAACACCATATTTAAAGTACCAGTATAATTTGGAGAAATATCGCTCAGAGCATTTGGACATAGGTAATATGACAGTAGCTCATAGTTTTGTCTGTTGGTCAGCACACACAAGGGCCTGGAAGAGCAGGCCACTAAGTACATAGTCTGCTAAATCTGTATCTCACGGCCACTGATAGCACCTGACCCAATGTGAAAGTGGCCAATTAGGTCATTCCAGTGCGTCAACACAGAGCACAGGGTTGTGGACAACAGTTTAAAATTGAATGATGTACTTTGTTGGCTGTTTTAGAAAAGAACAAAGATTGAATTTTTGCTGCACATCATCTTCCTGAGGTGATTTGTACTAGATAACACAAGACAATTTTGATCAATTGAACTTAAACTTCTTGTGAAATGAAGTGGGATCAAACATTACTCCACATCTCCTTATCATAACGTGTCAAATGAAACAGTTTAAAGATCAGTATCTACAATGAAAAAGGCAAAGAAGCAATTCATACAGGCAGAATATGTCAGAAAAAGAGTTTGGACATTAGTAACATTATCCTTCTGTGATAGATGTCGAGACTGCAGATGGGAATATTCATTTGTAGGGCAGCTGTCAAGGTAGGCATTTACTTCCAACACTAACCTGATATCAGTGGTTGTCCTGTCACACAGAATGAGATTATGCCTCCCATTATCTGACATTTTCAAGCTGAGAAATTTGTCTTTCAATGCTTTTTTATTACTGCACTTGAAAGTCCAAAGGAAAGACTTGATTAGGAATTGGATACATTTTCCACAGCAGAAAGATGGATGACAGGTTTACTGTAATGGCTGGAAATTTTCCACTTCATTCTACTATGAATATAACCAAGCTCACAATGAATATCTTAAAACTGATGGTGCATTCCCTCAATTATATTCTCATCTTACTTTGTGAAAGGTAGCAGCACTGGAAATATTTCCCATTTATCTCATGCCACCATTTTTTAAGATTCAGATTCAGGAAGTGCTGTTACTGGCTGAACCAACATTTACTTCCTATCCCAACTTGCCCTTGAGGAGTGTTGGTGAGCCACATTGTTGAATTGCTGCACTCCTTCTGGTTAGAGTCCTCCCACAGTGCAGTCAGCTGTGGAGTTCCAGGATCTGGGTTTGGCATCTTTTATTTCCAAGTCCAAATGGCAACTTGGAAGGGAACCTTCTCTAAATAAGTTTTTAAATTTTTAAAGTTCTATTTTTAGTAAGCTTAATTTCATAACTTTGCATTTACAGTACAAAGCCAATACAAAGCGTGATTCTCAGCTTCATGCATCAACTTTATTAAAAATTTTGTATTGATGTCAAGAAATAAGTGGAAATTTCAGATGGAATGCTAAATAAAACATTGTAAAGAACCAACTATTCCCATGATAAGTACACAAAATATTTGTTCATGAATATTCCCCACTGCATAACACTGGTCTACAGACTTAGTAATGTGAAAAAGCTTCTTGGAAGAAACATATTGTAATAACACAAATTCTTACTGAATAGTTAAAACTGAAGTTTGTGGATAAACAGAACGAATAAATATGTACATGTGATAAGTAAAACTGAGTCTTGAATCTTGAATCTAAAGAAGATGGTAAACTCATATTTCATCTCATTGGTTAGTGACCTGACCTACGACCCTATGGTGGTAGCATATCAGTAATTTGTAGTTGCATGTTGGTTAAATAATGTGTTTTACCATTGCAATGAGCTATTTAATTCAGTGAACAAGCACATAATGTAACATGTCTACAGTTGATTGCAACCCAAGGCCCAAGAGAAACTCATAATGTTACAGAAATGTTTGCACTTCCTTCTCTTGGGTAACGAGGGAACAGATAAATGACCTACTTGATTAACTGTTACAACAATAACTGTCTAATACAATTACATGAGCTGGACTGGCTAATACTTGTCACATCACCAACAGCATACTCAGAAGTACCAGTAACAGAAGAAGTTAAGTGTATTCATCAACTTCATTGCTGCAAGCAAAGCAGAAATAATGCATGAATAGAGCCTGCACTAGAACAAAGCCCAGCACATACCAATGAGAATAGCTTGGACTTGTCTGGTGTGTTTCTAGTAACTCATGCCAATGTGCTTTGAAGACCACAAAAGGAGATGCTTGGACATGTGACCATAACTTTGGACAATCAGGTAGGTTTTAAGGGCCATAATGAAAAGATAAGAGACAGTGGTGAGGCAGAGCGGTTTATGAAGAGAATCTCAGATCTTTGTGTCAAGGTAACTGAACCCACTTTCACTAATGATGGAACAACTAAATTAGGGGATATGCAAGAGGTCAGGTTGTAGCATTGGAGGTTACACAGAAATTAGGAACAACAGCCTTTTCTGCCATTCAACATGCCCATTGATATTCATCCAAATTCAATAGCCTGCCCCCAGTTTCTCCCTACGCTCTGTGTAGGGGTGTATCTATGGAAAATAGCGCCTATAGCAAGAACTGAAATTGCGCCTCTGTCCAAACATCTGACACCCATCTTTTAGGTAACTTTACCATAATGTCAGCTCAAAAAAACAAGTCAAGCTTGTTAATCTTTTAATTAACAAATTATGGCACTACATGAAAATTATAACTACCCCTTCCTTGCTTTCACTGATGCAAATTGATCAATGAAGTGATCAAAGTCAGTTTTTTCAGTTTCTTCTCTTTCTACACTCAGCAGAGCAAGATCATAGAGTCTGCCTTGACTCATGGATGCTCTCAAATACAAAAGCATTAGTTTTAACTTGCTGAATGATCTCTCACAGCTGGCGATGGAAACTGCGATGGTTAGCATTATCTGAATAGCAATGCGAAGATTGGGGAAGACGCTCTCATCTCCATACTGAACAATAAATTCAAGAAGCTCTTCAGGTCTTGATATTTTGATGTTGACCGGCATTGATAGCAACATTCTGCAATCCAACATTTCTTCATTTAGCTGCTGTCCATCAACATCAGAGCTGTACAATTCACCCAAATTTTCGCACTTCTTCTTTAGGTCGTTACTGTTGGGGCCATAACACAGTCCCTCAACATCGAGAAGGAACCCAAACTTGGCGTCAGTGTCGTGCAAACGAGCAAACCTTTCATCCATTTCTCTGTGAAGATGGTTGAGTGTCCCCTTCATGACCCTTTCCATTTCCTCCCTAGCTGTTAACCCAGCATTTCCTGAGTTCTCATCAGCCATTCATTTCTTTCGTCTCTGACGTCTTTCAGCTCCACCTTCCTTCTTCTTCATGAAGAAATGTTTCATGGTCTTCTTACACAATGCTCTGAAATAAGGCCATCCTAGTGCTTCTCATCTGTGATAATCAAAGACAGATCATACATCTGAAGAAAATTCTTTTTTCACTATCCGAGGATGGTCTGTCTGACTTTAATAGAAACTGCTCAGTGGCGCCCCCCCCCCTTTCAAGTGGTGCCCAGGGCACGTTCCAGACCTGCCATACCTTAGATACACCACTGGTTCCGTGATTCCTTTAGCCATGAGAACCATAACTAAATAAATCCTGAACATAATCAACTGCTGCCTGTGGAAGAGAATTCCACAGATTTACCACTCCTTGGCTGAAACATTTTCTGCTCAGCACAGCCTTCAGTGGTCTTACACTGTGACATGGACCTACCTGCCACAGGAAGGTTCTCTCCTAGGTCTTGTTCTTGTTAACTGAGCCAGGGAAGAGTTGAAAACAAGGATGATGGTCTTAGTGTTAAGATTTTGGTGGAAGGGGATGCAGACTAGATCGAAGTCTAACAAAGACTATGCTGATATATATACAGTATATATATATAAACTGATCATTCAGGTGAAAGTGCATAGTGAGAATAATAAAACATGCTGGACAGATTGAAATCCTTTCAAATGGTGGCTGTAGTTCTATGGCCCATCATCTTCAAGTCAGGATGATGGAAGGTAGAGCAAAAAACTGAGAAGTGCAGGAAAACCTCGATTTACAGGAAAATTATGATGTGCTGGACAACTAAGATACATATAAATAAGGTAAATTTCATCATTTGTGTCATATGTTCCACAAGAAAATTCTGCTTTTATATCTCTAAAAATGCTTTGAACCACATATCTGTGCAATGAAGTACCAGAGATGCAGGGGCAGAAAGCAGTACCTATAATTTCTTGAACATAAGAAATTCTGCAGATGCTAGAAATCTGGAGCAACACACAACATGCCAGAGGAACTCGGCAAATCAGGAAGCATCTATGGAAGTGAATATTCTGGCTTCTGTCACACTTCCTTTCCAATCCTGATGAAGATTCTCAGCCTGAAATGTTTATTTTTGATTCCCTTCCATAGATGCTACCTGACTTGCTAAGTGACTCAACTATTTTGTGTGTGTTGACCTTTAATTTCTTGTTTGAGTCACTAACAGATGCTCTCTTGGTGAATTTTCATTAGGATACCTGGTAATATATAAATATTCCACTTGCATTTTAGGTGAATTTCATATAAAAACAGATATATATTTTTTGTAGACTTCAGCAACATTCAGATTCAATGTTCCTCTTTATAAATTCCCATTCATAGTGTCTACACCGAAACATGAATGAATCATAAAAGACTGACCATAATGATAAGGTGCGATATGAGGTTCCATTCTTTTGTTTTGGTTCGGAGTGACCTTAACAGTAAGGGATTACTGCTGGCCACTTGTCAAACTGTTGGAAAACATTCCTGAGGACCTTGTTGGTGGGGCCAAGAGGTTGAGTCTAGTTTTTACTGTGCCCACAAGCATTCCTGAACAACAGTGAGCTATTCAGAGTGCGTTCAAATCTGCCTGAAACTTTACTCTTTGTTTCTTGCCAAGTCTAATATGTAAGCTGCCTGCTTCCCATATACCCCAGAATAGAAATTGCTGTTTGTTTCCAGAATGGAAGTGAAGGCTAGTTTTCTGAAGGTGGTCCTTCTATCCAGCAAGAGCACTTCAACTTACCATTAGTCCTTAGCTTTCAAGAACATAGCTTTTCAGTTTCTGACTCTATTTAAGTTCAAAGTAAACTTATTATCAAAGTAGATATGTGAAGTTATCCCCTTTGGTTCAAGACTCTGATGTTTGAGGGGTAGTAACTGTTCCTAAATCTAGTGGTGTGGATTCTGAGGTACTTGTGCCTTCTTCCTGATGGTAGCAGTGAGAATAGAGCATGACCTAGGTGGTGGACGACCCTGATGATGGACGCTGCTTTCCTGCGACACTGCTCCGTGTAAACGTGCTCAATGGTGGGGATAAAGTGGTTTAGCAAAGGAAAAAAAAGGCAGTATCAATAAAAAGAGTGCAAGGATTCATTTTGTTAACAGCAAGTGATTCACAGCATTCATCTTCATATAATTAGTCCATTCTGTTTTAAGAGTTTTATTTTAAATTTCATCTTGCTGAATCCATAGAATTCTAAGTTTGCATTATGTCTGATTTTATTTTCCCAAAATTCAAATTTTTGCAAAATGAAACAAAATAAGTCTCTTTCCACCAACTTGCTAAATTTTTCTAGTAATTTCTGTTTATATTTTACATTTCAACCAATTGCAGACTTGTGTTCAATTAAAAACCACTATTACAGTTCAGTAATACATGAGTTAATTTCGTCCGTACCACAAGAGGGTGCTGCAAACTAACTTAACGCGACAGCTGACACTGTCTTCAGCCTGGCAAGGCAGAAAATGTCCTATGTCTGTCCTTTTATTTTAAAATTACAAGGAAGTTATAACAATAATGCACATAAACAGACAACAGAAAATTATTCAAAATTTGTATGAAGACAATGCTACTGATTTCTTAATATCTGTTAAAATAATTGTATGTTTGAAAATTTAATAGAGATGAAAACATTAAAATTTCTGCAATAAACTTGGTCATGAAAAGAGCAATATGCTGTTCCTGATCTGTCAAAGCATCCAGTATATCCTTTTTCTTTTTATAGTTTTCATTTAACACTGTCAAGCCTGATTTGAGTACGCTGTAATGTAGCAAATACGTGTAGTTCATCTATGACATTCTCATTTCTAAACATTTCATTTTAAATATTTTAGGGTCATATTAATATAGTGCAAAAAGCATGAAGGCACACCATTACCGATGCTGTATTTATAATTCACATCCCAAAGTAACTAGTCTCAAGCCAACACTGATTCTTTTCCCCAGTATCACACTGCTTTGTAAGGCTGGGTCCTGGTCATGTATATCATTTTGCAGACATAAGAGTTCTCATTAATGAGGTAAAATTTAAATATTAAGGGAGTTCAAGCAGTACGCATCAAACACCGGATAGGAGATGCTTTGGTGAGTGATAAAATCCCAAAGTCATCGCAGGACAAAGTGATTTGCAAAGGAATACAATATTTTTTTTAAGCTTTGAAAGCTGACATTCTCCTTTGTAATTAGCAACTCCAGATATCGCGCTAAGATGACTGCGGTAATACTGCAGTGTAAATCAGTTGAAAATAATGGAATTGAAATGGAAGGCAAGCAGGAAACTGAGTGAACAAGATGAATAGAATGCAGCATAAGAGATTCTGCTCCTCCACCTCTGTATTACTGAAAAATTTACTGATACAATACACAAATTTCAACAGGAAATGGGAACAGATATGTAGAACATCATAAAAAATTCTGACTTTGACTGCCTTCTTTTTATTCTATGTCTCAGATATGTTATTATTTTCAGAACTCCATGTTTCAATTCTTCCAATCACACTTCCATCCAAAATAGCAATTAATGTAACAATTGTCATCATGTCTAACTATGTGAACTATCACTTGTCCTTTTTGATGTGGCTATAGTCTGACTACACTATTCTCTTTTAGTGCTTTGTTGCCATCGTTCTGCTGATGGGACTACGATCACCTGGTTCCACTCTTATCCACACAGTTAGTCTGTTAATGTCTTCTCTACCAAAAGCTACATTACCATGCTGTACCCATTGTCCCATCCATGTTTCATTGACACACTCCCTCTCATAGTCATTGTGTATTACATACACATTGACAGCACTGTGCACCATCTTTGCATCTCTGAATGATCCTAAATTGTTGGACGGCTTGATTGATAAACAGCACTAGATGAACAATGTTTTCCTCTAACTGTTCAGTACATCTGGAGTTTTGAACTCATTTTTTTCAATCTCCACCAGAAATTCCACTCTTTAACTGTTATCTCCATCTCTCACACTGGCTAATACAGAGTCTGACACAGAATGTTCACAAATTTGATATCATACTTGATTTTGACCTCAGCTTCGAATAAAGGTCATTTGATACTTCCATTTCTGTAGCATTTTCTGACACTGCCCTGTGTCAAATTTTACATATTATGCTCCCATGGATTATCTTTTGGACATTTTATTATGTTAAATGCTCAATATATTTAGCAGTCGATTTTATCGCCTCAGAACAGCTTTTCCACCGCTATAAGAACATTTATTTTCTTTGAAAACCTAACGCAATAAACATTTTTTTTCATTATTACAGTATGTGACTGATGTAGTAAGGATAAAGAATGTGTATTGGAAAGTGAGTTATTCTATTAAAATTTCATTTTAGAACATAGAACATAAAACAGTACAGCACAGGAACAGGACCTTTGGCCCACAAAGTTGTACTGAACTAATTGAAACAGTAATGGAATGCTTAACTAAACTAATACCTTCTGCCTACACAACGTTCATGTCCCTCCATAATCTACAGATTCATGTGTCTATCTAAGAGCCTCTTAAATACTGCTATCATATTTGCCTGCACTAATGCCCTTGGCAGTACACACTGGCATCCACCACACTTTGTGTAAGTAGCTTGCCCCGCATGTCTACTTTGAACTTACACCTCTCACCTTAAATGCATGCCCTCTAGTGTGAGACATTTTGATCCCAGGGAAGAGGATACTGGCTGTACATTCTTAATTTGCCTTTCAAAATCTTATGAACCTCTATCAGGTTTCTCCTCAGTCTCCATTGCTCCAAAAAAAACAACCCATTTGACCAATTTATAGCATGTGCCATCTAATCTAGATGGTGTCCTGATAAGCCTCTCCTGCACCTTCTCCAATGCCTCCTATAATGGGGCATCCATTTATTGTCTAGAGTAGTGGTTCCCAACCTCAGTTAATAGTAGGGATTCATGGCCTAAAAGATGTTTGGGAAGCCCTGATCTAGAGACACAAGAGATTCTGCCAATACTGGAAATCCTGAGCAAAACATTCCAAACGCTGGAGGAACAGCAGATCAGGCAACATCTGTGAGAGGAAAAAACAGTCAACATTTTGGGGCAAGGGATTCCCAACCTTTTTTATGCCATGGACCTGTGGTGAACTACATATACCTGTCTGGACACGCCCCCTGATGACTGCTCCTGTGGCTCCTCCCACAGACCCCTGTATAAAGGTGATGGAGGTCTGAGCTCGGCCTCTCTGTCTCCAGGATGTAGTAAGGTGGTCACTCACTGCTTGTTCCTTCTTCCAGTCAATAAAAGCCGATACCTCGCTTTTACGTCTCAGAGTGAGTTATTGATGGTGCATCAATCGACCCTTACCATTAACTGAGGGGTACGTGGTCCTCAGTTTGGGAACCCCTGCTTTAAAGGGTCTCAGTTTAAAACATTGACTATTTGTTTTCCTCCATTGATGCTGCCTGTCCTGCTGAATTCTTCCTTCATTTTGTGTGTGTGTGTTGCTCATTTATCTTCTATACCTTTCCTGAATACATAGTATATATTAAAATTATGTAGGTTTATATTCCATGAATGGGTTAATCTTTGAGCCAAGGTACAAGCCAGATATAGGGGCTTATTTATTCATAAGTGATCTAAGAAATTAAAATGGTAAAAAATAAAACAAATTTATACAAATGCAATCTGGATAAAGAAACCTGTTCTATTCTGAGTCAAGTCCATCGGTTGAAGGAGGACGGACAGCAGAAAAGGAAGCTTAATCAATATACCAGCCTGTGGATACCTCTGCTCATGGGGCTACTGCAAGTGCGTTTTGTCATGCCACATCTCCTCCTTGAGTTCTGAAAAGTATTTCCAAAGCTGGCCCATGTTTACTTTGGACTCCTTCCTGATATTCTTGTAATAGAGCATTTTGCAGAATGGTATCAGTCAAATTGAGTATTAAGTGCAAAACAAAACATATTGAGCATTATGTGTAAAACTGAACAACTGTGTATATGTTACCACTATGGGAGATCTGTAGATGGAAGTGAACGTGGGGCAAGGGAACAGCTGGCCTTGTCCATGACTAGTGCAGATTCAATAGTCATCATGGAGAGGTCCGCATTCTGCCCAAGCTGTTATTGAAACTTAAATAGGTTAGACAGCTGGTGGTACGGCTTGACCAGGTAGGTGTGCAGTGCTGCTGAGTAGAGGCAAGAGAGGAAAAAAAGAGACAGTACTATAAAGAGAACATGAGGAAAGCCAAATCAAGTGTTAGAAATGTTAAATTATTTTTAATATTCAATGCATCTTTGAAAACTCTGGGGAGAGACTTGGAGGCTGGTGCAGGCTAGGTATTTTGTGTTAGACTAAATGTTTCCACCCAGTACTGCCACCAGCAGCTGTTAGTTACAGAAGCTTATTATAGTCAGCCACATGACTTTGTGGATTCAAGCAGAATCAATTCTCTCTTGAATGCTGAATAGATGCCAACCCTCCTGGGAGCGCCAAGCTGACTGCTGGACCAGCAAAGAGATGAATCAGTATGCTAATACATAGCTCAGGCATTGGCAAACTATGATGAATCCTTCAGCTTCCTACTGCTTCTTTTCTCTGGACAAAATAAATGTACATTAAACTATTGAAAAGAGATCTCAATTCATATATATTTTTAAGCATTTTCAGTACTTTTTGTTCAGATCTGCACCTTTCTATTTTATCACTCAATAATCTTTTCAGAATAATTCACAAATTGTATTGTTGCCATTGAAGTAATTTCATTTGTAGAAACAAATTACTGTGAAAAAAATTGCCTGCTTTCCAAGATGTGCTTTATTGAATTGCTGAATCTGTTTACACTGCACATTTTTTTTTATTGTTTTACAGATGTCTGCAATGAAATTGATTGTGTTTGATTGACAAGTTCTGGGGCTCATCTCTGGGATATTGACGAGTAATTATGATCCTTATCCATCTATTTTTTTCCTCCCACGTACAGCAGGTAACTCAGCAAACAAATCAAACCAACCGCAGTCACGACACAAAATAAACTAATTTCTTTTTATTGTGTTTTGGGATAATATGGCTTGGGAAGGGAATTGGGGGAGATTGCAGAAAAAAAGAACAGTCCCAAACTTGCCTGTTGTTAAAACAATGCCTTTAACTTGTAGATACTCGCAGACAAACAGGAGAAAGATAGCATTGAATGTTATCCTGTCAATTCAGAGGATCCAGGCATGCACACCGACAACATAGCTGGAAAAAGAAAACAAATCATTTTTACCCACTATTTGCCTCAGTATTTTTTAAATACCTGGCCCAAGGTTTAGGTGAAATTGCAGCATTGGTGCTGTGAAATTCAGTTAGAGTGGCTTCTTGTCATACCAAGATTCTGCTTGCAGAACGGTCTTCACCGTCAATGGTACATAAACAAAAGGCAGCATGACAAATATAGTGATTTACTTCTCAAACGTGTCTGAGAATAAGGCTGTTTGAAAGTGGTTGATCCTTTTAAGGAAATCATTGTAATGCATGTATGCTTTGTTTAACGTGACTCAAAGACAGGTTCAAGGAAAATATTCTGAAAGAAAGTATTAACAGGCTTTAATCCGAAACATGTATTCAGTTTTCTTTTTATATTCTTGAAGTTCTCTCTAATTTCTGTTTGTCACTGTGCAAACAATAAAATTATTTTGCATCATTTTGATTACCAGTGCCAATAGCCATTGCATTTACTTTGAATCACTGAAAGAACTTATCAAAGCTTGGAGAATGCAATGAAAGGTTTTTCATCAGGCAACATGTTAAAAAAAGACTGTCGGATTAGAGTGTAGAATGGAATTGTTACTTTTCTTGTTTAACTTTCCTATGCTTGCATGTGTGTCATTGTTTAGTGAATTTTCAGTAATCGCAGAATAGATATAGTTTAGGGCAGCATGGTAGCTTAGTGGTACTTCACCATACCAGCGAACCAGGTTCAATTCCCGCCACTGCCTGGAGGGTGATTGTACTTTCTCCCTGTGACAGCATGGTTTCCTCTGGGTGCTCCGGTTTCCTCCCACATTCCAAAGACATACCATTGGCAGGTTAATCAGTCATTAGGCCAAGATCAGGCCTGTAATTAGGCCAAGATTAAATCGGGATTAATGGGCAATGTGGCTGGAAGGGCTAGTAGGGCTGGTAGGGCCTACTCCATGCTGTATCTCAATAAATAAGTAAAATTTTCTAGAAGTTTCTCTGCAGCCCATGATTATTTCACAGTTTATTTTTTCATTCACCGGAATGTTTTGTTATTTCTCTAGTCTGAGCTAGTTTTTAGTATATCAACCATGTTATATTTCTTTCTTTGAAGAATATACAAGAATAAAGGTATTATTCTTGTAACACCTAACAAATGGCCATAAGCACTAAGTTCATGCCTCATTCTTGACTTTCAAATTAATTGCAAGTACTATTACCACTGTTCCAGAACAAAGCCATGCTAAAGTATCAACTCAAGTAAACAGTGCAATAGATTGCAACACATTGCTGGCTATATCAGTGCCCTCCGACATAATGTATTATCTGCACAGTGGACATATGTTAGGGAAAGCATTGTGATACATCTTAACACCATGAAGGAAACCACTTGTTTTTCTACTTCCAGAACTCTCCAACTTACACTGCTTCAAAGCATGCAGTAGCAAATTTGTGTGTTGTGCAACCCTGAACACTCATTCCTGATACTTGCTGCACTTTTCTCCAACAGTGTAAACTGGCCACTCCCACATTGTGCCAGCTAGTTCAAATCCTTTGTAAAGATTAGCTTACTTGTATCAAAATTGACATAATATATCTGGGGAGGGGGGTGGGGGTTGACATTTCAGCCGAATTTTTATGGTTAATTGCACACTGGTTTATGAAATGATGTATTTTTGGATTTAAGTGGATTCCTTGCATTTGGAAAGGACACACAATCAAGTCTGGACTCTGGCTGAATGATGGAAAATTGGCTGTCAATTGACCTTAAAGTTTCAAGGAAACACAAGACAAGGGACCGTGATGTGAGATGCACTGTGAAAAAATCTCTGCAAAATAATTCTGTACAAAACATTTTAACACGGTGAACAAGTGCCTACCAGCAATGTAATGCAAGTGGGCTTTTCAGTGTCCTGTCATGAAGAGGAGGGATGTAGTCTAATATTTTGAACTGTAAAGCTACTTTTCTGCAAATGACTGCTCTTCAGTCTGGAAAGGCCTTCAGACCTTCACAATTACTAAAGATGCTACCCCTCCCACCTCGATGACCTCCTGCCCCCAAACCAGTTAGATGAGATCTACTGCAGATTTGACTCACAGGTGACACTTCAAAGACCTCCTTTACTGCACATTCAGCCAGACTATCACCAGTGCTCCACACCCTTCGGTGTCAAAGAAGAGGAAGTGAGAAAGCTGTTCATGAAACAAATTATCAAGAAGGTTATTGGCCCTGTTTCTGTCTCCCCTACCATCCTTAAACACTCTATTAATCAGCTGCTGGCAGTCTTCACAGACAGTTTCTGTCTCTTAAAACTGTGCACTGTTCCAGCATGTTCAAGAAATCTGATATTATTCCAGTCCTCAAAAAAATCAAAGATCACTGGGCGCACTGGCTACAGCCCAGTTACATTCACATCAGTCATAACGAAGACTTTTGAAAGGCTAGTCATGTCATTTCTCAAATCCACAACTCAAAATTTTATAGATCCACTGCAGTACATCTACAGAGCCAACAGACCTGCAGGTGATTAAGCTAATATCGTGAAGACTTCATACTACGGCACGTCGACTCCCCTGTACATACATCAGGATTTCTTTGTTGATTTCAGTTCAGCCTTCAATGCCATCATCTCTCAGCTTCTGCAAGAGAAACTCTCTGAACTTAACATACCAGGTCCCAATTACAGACGGATCCCAAATTTCCTGTCTGACAGGAGGCAGCATGTGAGACTAGGCAATCACAGCTCCACATCTCACTCTGTCAGTACTGGTGTGCGATAGGGGTATGTTCCAATTCTCCCATTTTCTCCACACACCAATGACTGTCACCATTGATCCATCAGTTAAACTGATAAAGTTTACAGTTGATACCACTGTCATTGAACTAATCACCAGAGGTAACAACTCCAAGTACCACCGGGAAGTAAATAAACTAGAGTCCTGGTGCAATCACAACAAGTTGGAGCTGAATGCCTTCAAAACTGTGGAGATGTGTATCGACTTCAAGACCAATGTGTCTGTTCTCCACCCACCCATCATCATTAACTCTGCAGCTAGCACCATTTCATGGGGATCATTATTTCACAGGACTTCATGTGGGAGAACTGAGGTCTTGGCAGAGGATGTACTTCTTGTTGTAGCTGGTAAAATTCCATCTTCCCCAGAACAATTCTACACTGTCTTGTTTAGCATTGATAGCACAGTCACATCAGCCATTACTATCTGGTTTGGTGCTGCGTGCTCTCACTATATAAACAGAAAGCTACAGCAAACTGTCAGGTCAGCAGAAAAGGTCATTGGCTGCAGTCTACCGTCTCTGCAGGACAAGTATGTGTCCAGGACAAGGAGGGAGGCAGGTAAATCATTAATGACACTACCCACCCTGCAAACTGCTTTTTCCTAAAGCTCCCTTCTGTAAAGCTCCATAGGGCTATTAATGCAAAAACTTTACACCATCTTAAACATTTCTTCCCCCAGGCAGTTAATCTGAGCAACCATCCTAGTTAGTCCCTCTGCACCCACTTCTATCTATTACCCTTATCACTGCACTGCATTGTAAACACTTTAAACCACTTTTTATAATGTTGTTTACATTGTAAATACATGCTGGTATTTATGTATTTATGCACATTTAATCCATATCTGTACTTAAACATCTAATTTTATATTTTATGTAATTCTTCCTCTTCATAATTGTTGGATGTTGGTGTTTATGATTCATGCTGCACCCAGACCAACACAACCACAGCAAATCCATGTAAATACTGTACATCTTAATACATGTAATTGTATATTATGAATACATTTGATTGTCGATCATTTATATTTGGACTCTTGTGCAGTATTTGGGAGTCTGATATGTTATCTGTAACTGCACGAGTTTTCTGGGGGCTGGTGAATTCAGAAGTAAAACAGGTGGAAGCTGCTGATTCCACAAAATTTGTGACTTTTTCAGGGAGTGAAGGAAGTCCAAAAGTCCAGCTCAACAAAGATTTTAACCTCTTCTAGACTTTAGCTGCAACCTCTTACGTTATCCTGACTGCTAACCACTCTTTTCTATTGCTGATACAACTTCATCCCAATCGTGGAGTGCGGTTCTTCATTGTGATGAAATACACTTTGCTGTCAATTCTCAAGCATAATCTACATGGCCTGAAGCCACAAAGCTGAAGATAATCATTCTGTTTTCTGGTAAGGAAAACATAAAATCCTTTTCTCTCATGAGAGCTAACACACCAATGTGTTCTGACATCAATTGTTCCCCTACAGACAGGGAGTGCTAATGTTACATTCTTCCTTCGCTCATGGCACTGATGCTGTGTGAAAGCACCATTGGGGAGATAACCTACATAGAATATTGAAAGTATTCATTCTTCCTCCTGTCTGCCAGCACTTAGTCAAAGCTGCACAGAACATTCAGAAGCAACAAAATTCACACGGAATTAACTCAAGTTACTAGTAGAGAAAGACCCGGATCTCAGAAATAACCTGCAAACTGAGGTGATGTGATATAACAAAGATCAAGACTACAGGAGGCTGCGTTGGGAGCTGGGCAATTGCAAATGCTTTAAGGTGAAGTACCAGATGTGGATGAGCCCACTGAGTGCTACAATTGAATTGGGGGAGTGCCCTAATTCACAATACATTGCCACACAACATCTCCAGAAGATTTTGTCTGGATCTAGAATTATTCCTTAGCAACACACAAAATGCTGGAGGAACTCAGCAGGTCAGAGCTCATCTATGGAAAGGAAGCAACAGTTGACGTTTCGAGTCAAGACCTGGCTTCAGTCCTGTTTTGATTCCTCAGAAAAGGATTTTGCCTCAGTGCTCCCATTGGATGCCAAGTTCATGAACGAATGTCCTGATGAAGGGTCTTGGCCTTGAAATGTTGACTGTTGAATCATTGCCACAGGGAACTGCTGAGTTCTTCCAGCTTTTTGTCTGTGTTGGTCTGGATTCCCAGCATCTGCAGAATCTCTTGTGTTCCTCAAAGAATGTTGTGAATGATTCTTGTGACCCATTGTCAGTAATGCATTGCAAGTTTTTTTCATTTTCACTTCCATTAGGCTCTTTCCCAAGTTAAGGAAGCTGTAATTAGTGACCCTATGCTTCCAGATATTTGACAGCGTTCTATCACCATCATTTCATAATACAGGTCAGATATTGGTCAATGCACTGAAACAATGGTTAGCAGTTTAAAGGGTTGGTTAATGGGATTAGTACAATTTATACTCTTTTTCAAGTTCCTACTCTAATCAATAGAGCAGGTAAGAGAGGGACAACACACAGACTAGTTCAGTGAACGTAAGACGAGGTATTCATCACATTATTGATGTTGGTCAAGTTTAGATAGATAGATAGATAGATAGATAGATAGATACTTTATTCATCCCCATGGGGAAATTCAACTTTTTTTCCAATGTCCCATACACTTGTTGTAGCAAAACTACTTACATACAATACTTAACTCAGTAAAAAAAAATATGATATGCATCTAAATCACTATCTCAAAAAGCATTAATAATAGCTTTAAAAAGTTCTTAAGTCCTGGCGGTAGAATTGTAAAGCCTAATGGCATTGGGGAGTATTGACCTCTTCATCCTGTCTGAGGAGCATTGCATCGATAGTAACCTGTCGCTGAAACTGCTTCTCTGTCTCTGGATGGTGCTATGTAGAGGATGTTCAGAGTTTTCCATAATTGACCGTAGCCTACTCAGCGCCCTTCGCTCTGCTACCGATGTTAAACTCTCCAGTACTTTGCCCACGACAGAGCCCGTTTATGTTTATGTTTATTGTCATCTGATTATACATATATAAACCAAATGAAACAAATTCCTCCAGACCACGGTGCATCCACAAAACATATATTACACTCAGCACGTAAAACAAAATATTAGCACAGATAAGTTAATAAAATATAATTCAAAGTGTTGAAAAAAATACTTACTACTTACAGCGATGATTAGTGAGGCACAGAGAGATCTGTATTTACTGACGAGTACCTTTATTGTTTAAATTAATAAGTATGTGAATTCATACACTAAATACCTTGTGTGCACACTTGCTAAGCATCCCTGACTCTCCTGAATAGTCAAAGAATAGCAAAGGTATTACCTGGACAAAGGAGTTTATGCTGGTCAGGCATTCCTCGTTGTCCCGATGCACTCACCACGTGTTTCACACAAGGTTGCTTACACTTGTATCTGTTACAGCTATTCTTCAAAATTACTGCTACCAACACACACGAAGCATCAACTTTTATATCCATTCCTTATCAATTCAAATATCACATTCCAGTGTCTTTGGCCACAGCTCATGTGTCTGTCCTTTCACATCTTGTTATTGGCTCTGCTCCAAGCCAGCATCCATTTATTCCCCTCTTCCCATCAAGTGACAGTCGATAATTTATGGCTCTTTGTTCTCAATCAGCAGTGAGCTCAAATCACTTCAGGCAGGCATCAACCGCAACATTCACAAACTCGCATGTTATAGCCAACCAAAGAACATCTCACAAATAACTTCTTATTTGGAAATTATCTCCAGTCCAGCAGATTACCTGAAGAATCATTGTGTCTTCTTTAAAACATTGATCAAGCCCAGCATGTCAAGCTCACAAAATGGAGAATAGAGTGTCTTCACAAAATGGCAGCTTCTATCCCCAAGTATGCAGCATGAACAAAGACAATTAGTCTGTCTGTTTCCACTGTCCTTGATTCATTTGAATCCACTGATTTGTAGATTGTCATTCTTTCTGGCCAACAAAATTGTATGTAGCGTGCACATAGGTAATCAGTAAACAGTTCCAAAGATTGAACTGGGTTAGTCTTAGCAGGCATCTGTTAATGAATAAAGATGTCTGAACTAGAATCCATAAATCCCTTCATACCAGGTCATCCTCGTCCATTGCTGCAGCTCCTCAGACAATGGGCTGTTTGGTCAACTTGCTTCATGTCCTGTTCGCTGCAGGAGGTGATGTGGTACATCAGATTATCAGTCCAGACTTACGTGGGCTAACCAATGGTTCAATGTAAAAACAACCCAGCAGCAAAGTATAGGTGAACAGAACATCCTACTTCTCTGCTAGACCAGCCATTTCTTGGGTAGTTATCCTTTTTTTTACAACATCCTCAACCTGTATGCACAATATATACTGACAGAAGTTTTCCATTACGCTTGTCTACCTGCTTATACCAAAATCACACCTCAGAAATTTGAATTGGCCATTATGAGGATGGAACCCCAGTTTCACTCCCTTTGTTAGGCATCGGAATGAAACCAGGTAATCAATAATAAATCACAAAATATTGAGCCTGGATATATCATACTTTTTTATATATCATTTCTCTACATTTATGTTTTGCATGATGTTATGATTGCCTTCAAAGTTTTAATAGATGTGATTCTTCTCCTGATTTTGTAAAATAAGCACACCAGATTTTGATTACTCAGATAATAAATCTACATTATTTCTCTTGGTATTTATTCACTGTTATCAGGCTTTAGTTGCCAATTCTTTTTACAAAAATGAGAAAATATAACATGGGAAATGCAAAGAATGATCAATACCTGAAGTAAAAAAGAAAAGCAGGGTTTGATTGCAAATCTTTATCAGAACTGTCACGTTCCAAGCTGAATTCAAAGCTTTTTCATTTTTATATATAATATTCTGAAAAAAAAACACCTTTCTAGAAATTTCTCATAAATAAGAATGTTCCATTCACACTATCTTTAAAAAAGGGAGATGCAGAGTGCAGTGAAACATTTGATACAAAATCCATCTTCACCTTGCACTGCAGTCTATTTCACATTCAATGGATCATTCCCTGGCATTTAATGCCACCAGAAAAACACCCATCCTCTCCATTCCTATTTACTTTTTTAAATCATTGTCATCTCTTCCCGCCCCCCCCCCCCCCCCATTCATCTCCTCTTCCTTTGGAAAGGTGAAGAGATTCAACAATTAACCCTTACTTCTTCTCTAATGATTGACTAGGTGATGCCATGACTCACATATTTCTTTTCTTCTGGTATATTGTAGATTAGTTGGTTATCTTTTGGAACAATTTTGATTAGTTACGAGGGTAGCCCTGACTTATTGCTCTTGTCACTTTAATTCTCTGTCCAAAACCCATTCTTGTCCTCTGAGTCCTTTGTAATCCAAAAGGTCAAATGAACCTCAATGTTAGTTTAAGGAACAGCAACTCATTTTTTTCAAGGAGGATCCATTACCAACTTGCATTTATTTAGCATCTTTTACACCATAAAACATTTAAAATGCACTTCACAGGAGTGTTATGAAACAAAATTTACAACTGCACCACCTATGGAAATATTGGGACAGATAATGAAAAGCTTGGTCAAGGAGTGAAGTTTGCACGTATATTTAAGAGAGAAAGAGAGATGAGGAGTTTTAAGGCAGAAATTCTAGTGCTAGGGGCCAGTAGTTGAAGGTATGGTGAAGGCGAAGTGATTAAAATTAGGGATGTCTTGGGGTCAGAATTGGAGAGGCATTGAAATATTGTGTGAGATTAGAGACTTGTGAGGTCAAGTTTGAAATAAGAATGAGAATATTACCTGGAACAATTTCATGTCTTAAATCCTACTAACACCCCCCTTGAATCATTTAATCTCTCCTATCTACCATTCTCAACAATACCAAATTTTGTTCTTTAGATTCCTCTTTCCTCTCTGCCTCTGTACTTTAAGTTGATCCAGTTCTGTCAAAATCAAGCTGAAATGTTAACTCTGTCTCTCTATTTGCAAATCCTGCTGAGTATTTCCAGCCTTTTTTGTCTTTTTTTAACAAATTTCTGTATTCAGTATATTTTTCAATTTATATATCCTTGGTTTAAAAGCTTTTACCACCTCCATTCAACATTTATTCAAAATATCTTTCCAGAAAGTATTTAATGAAAAGAAGTATCAGAGGAAGTCCCTTGATTGACAAAGCTGGGTGAACATGGAATTCAAAGTCTAACAGTTCTTCTACTTGAGACTTTAACATTTATTTTCATTAAGGAGCACTTCCAACACTCAGGCCCAGGTGAGTTACTATTTCATCTTTCAACATTAGAGGTTTCCTCACTGTCCCTTAAGGGTTACTTATCTACATATTCAGAAAGGCATTTATTTCAATTAATTTATTAAAATAGATATCATATGGAAGCAATTTTTCTATTACTAATTCCTACATTATTTCATTTTGGTTACAGCATAATAGCCACCAATGCAAAATGAGAAATGCTTTGAACCAATAAGTTGATAACGAATGTTTTCCAGTTGATACATTTGTGGAATAATGTATCATTTGAACAGTGTTTGAAAAGAATTGTGAAATGACCCTCAAATTTCAGACATTCACTAGCATTTTTTGTATTTAGTTTTTTCCTTCTGTAATGCTGGACAAATGGCAAACAGAAAGACCACAAGACCTTAAGAGAAAGGAGCAGAATTAGGCCATTTGGCCCATTGAGTCTGCTCTGCCATTTCATCGTGGCTGATCCAATTTTCCTCTCAGCCCCAATCTCCTGCTTTCTCCCCATATCCCTTGAAGCCCTGACTAATCAAGAATCTATCAAACTCTGCTTTAAATATACTGTACATAAAGATGTGGCCTCCACAGCTGCCTGTAGCAAAGAACTCCATAGATTCCCTGCTCTCTGGCTAAAGCAATTCCTCCTCATCTCTGTTCTATTCTAAGACTCTGGTCTTAGACCCTCCCATCGTAGGAAACATCTTCTCTACATCCACTCTATCATGGCCTTTCACCATTTGCTAGGTTTCAATGAGGTCAGCCTTCATTCTTCTGAATTCTAGTGAATGCAGGCCCAGAGCCATCAAACACTCTTCATATGACAAGCCATTCAATCCTGGACTCATTTTCGTGAACCTCCTCTGAATCTTCTCCAGTTTCAGCACCTCCTTTTTAAGATAAGGGGCCAAACCTGCTCACAATATTCCAGTTGAGGCCTCACCAGTGCTTCATAAAGTCTCAACATTACATTCATGCTTTTATATTCTAGTCTTCTTGAAATGAATGCTTACATTGCATTTGCTTTCTCACTACAGACTCAACCACTCAACCTGCAAATTAACCTTCAGGGAATCCTGCACAAGGACTCCCAAATACCTTTGCACCTCAGTTTTTTGTATTTCCCCTTCATTTAGAAAATACTCGACCATTTCATTTCTTCTACTGAAGTGCATGACCATACACTTCCTTACACTGTATTCCATCTGTCATTTCTTTGCGCATTCTCCTAATCTGTCTGTCCTTCTGTAGCCTCTCTACTTCCTCAAAACTACCTGTCCCCACACCTACCTTCATATTGTCTGCAAATGTTGCAATGAAGCCATCAATTCCATCATCCAAATCATTGACACATAACGGATAAAGAATCTTTTCCAACACAGATCACCTGTTGCACACCACTACTTACCACCAGCAAATCAGAATAGGCTCTCTTTATTCCCACACTTTGCTCCCTGCAAATCAGCCACTTCTTTATCCATGCTAGAATCTTTCCTGTAATACCATGGGCTTGTAGCTTGTTAAGTGAGCTTATGTGTGGCACCTTGAGAAAGGCCTTCTGAAAATCGAAGTATACAACATCAACCAATTCTCCTTTATTTTCCTGCTTATTATTTCTTCAAAGAACTCCAACAGATTTGTCAGACAAGATCTTCCCTTGAGAAAACCATGCTGAATACGGCCTATTTTATCATGTGCCTCCAAGTACCCTGAGACCTCGTGCATAGTAATCGACTCCAACATCTTCCCAGTCACTGAGGTCAGACTAACTGGCCTAATGTTTCCTTTCTTCCGGCTCTCTCCCTTCTTGAAGAGTGAAGTGACATTTGCAATTTTCCGGTCTTCCAGAAGCATTCCAGAACCTAGTGATTCTTGAAAGATCATTACTAATGCCTCCACAATCTCTTCAGCCACATCTTCAGAACTCTGGTGTGTACACCATCCAAACAGGTGACCTATCTACCTTCAGACCTTTCAGTTTCCAAGAAAGTTCTCTTTAGTTATGGTAACGTCACACCCTTCATCACCCCTGATTCCTGGAACTTCCAACATACTGCTAGTATCTTCCACAGTGAAGAATGATGCAAAATATTTATTCAGCTTGTCCACCATTTTGTTGTCCCCCATTACTACCTCTCCAGCATTGTCTTTCAGCAGTCAGATATTCACTCTCGCCTCTCTTTTACACTTTATGTGTATGAAGAAACTTTTGGTATGCTCTTTTAGCTAGCTTACTTTCATATTCCATCTTTGCTTTCTTAATGACTTTCTTAGTTGCCTTTTGTTGGCTTTTAAAAGCTTCCCTGTCCTTTAAGTTCCCAATAATATTTGCTATATTATATGCCCTCTCTTTGGCTTTTATGTTATCTTTGGACTTCATTTGTTAGTCACAGTTGTGTCATCTTTCCTTTAGAATACTTTTTCCTTTTTATGTATATCTGTATATATCCCATGCCTTCTGAATTGCTTCCAGAAATTTCAGCCATTGCTGCTTTGCCACGATCCCTCCCATAGTTCTTTTCCAATCTATTTTAGCCAACTCCTCTGCCAGCCTCTCTAATTCCCTTTACTCCATTGTAATACTGATAAATCTAACTTTAGCTTCTCCTCAAAATTCAGGGTGAGTTTGGTCATATTATAATCACTTGCCCCCAAAGATTCTTTTACCTTAAGCTCTCTAATTGATTTTGATTCATTGTACAACACCCAATCCAGAATAGCCAATCCTCTAGTGGGCTCAAACACAATCTGCTTTAAAAAGCCATCTCATAGGCACTCTTAAGTGTGCTCTCCTGTAATCCAGTACCAACTTGATTTTCCCAGCCCACCTGCATATTGGAGACCCCATGACTTTTGTAACATTGCCCTTTTGACATGCCATTGCTATCTCCCATTGTAATTGGTAGGCCACATCCTTACTACTGTATGGGGGTCTGTATACATCTCCCATCAGGGTCTTTTTTTACCCTTGTAGTTCCTTAGCTTTATCCAGAATGATTCAACACCTTTTTACCCATGTCACCACTTTTTAATGATTTGATTTCATATTTTACCAGCAGAGCAATGCCATCACCTCTGCCTTCCTGCTTCTCCTTTCAATACAATGTGTATCCTTGGACATTATGCTCCCAGCTATAATCTTTCAGCTACGATGATAGTCTTGGCGTTTTATAGCACCTTTTACAACATCACAATGTTTCAAAGCATTGCTGTTCTGATGTATTGTCACTCATGTAATGTAGGGAATGTCCTTTGCCACATAGCAAGTTCCCACAAATACCAAATTGACAATGATCTGATAATCACCTTTCTCTGATTTAGAAATGAATATTGCCTCATGACCTGGTAGCTTACCTTTCATTACCTGTTCAAATAGCTTGCTAGGACCTTTTGGGTCTACCTTAGTTTAAAGACAAGTCCTTGGTTTGTCTCATCAGAATGATAGCACCAGAGGCAAAGCAGCACTCTTTTGACTCTGTGCAGCAACATCCAACTTGTTGAATACTGAGCAACTAACTGTACAAAATAAAGACATTCATTTTCAATGTCCATCCCCATTTTCTTTGAGGTAAATGCAACATCAAACCACATTTTGCATGAGTTAATTAAAAAGCTCTGGGATCAGCAATAACTTGCAGTGCCACTGAAACTTTATCTTCCAGATGAAGCTGCTCTCCTCAGCAACATTTTTAGAAGCTATAACACCAGTATTTTCCTGATGGTGTAGAAGATGTCTAGGACTGGTGCATTCACAATAAGCAGAACAAACTCTACACAGCTCATCTCTTTCCAATCAGTGTAGGTACACTCATCATCAAATGATTGCCAACTATCATCTGTTGATGATTGAGCTGTTGCCAACAGTGCAATATTCATCGATACTCATTGCTTAGCCGCTCAGAGTCCCAGTATGTGTTTTGCTGTGATCACTTGGCTCTGAACCTCATCACATAGTCCAAAGAGCTGATTTTCAGAAGTGAGGAGAGACCAACTGGTCATGACATTGAGACAGTGTGGCATCAAGAGGTCCTGGTAAAACTGAAGTCAGTGGGCATCAAATGGAAAGCACTCTGATGGTTGGAGTCATACATTGCACAAAAGGAAATGGGTTGCGATTGTTGCAGGTTAATCATCATAGATCTAAGACATCATCTCAGATTCAGATTCAGAATCAGTTTATTGTCATTTAGAAACCACAAATGCAATGCAGTTAAAAAATGAGACAACATTCCTCCAGAATGATATCACAAAAACATATGACAAAACAGACTACACCAGAAAATCCACATAACGTTTGGCAATCCCCAATCCTGAGTCTGGAGAGGCTGCTGCGTATTAATATCGCGCTTCCGTCTAGCGCGTTCCCCGGAAAGGAGCTCCAAATCCACCAGACAAACAAGACCAAAAACTAAAGCTACAAGACCTGCACAAAACCACATAGTTACAACAGTGCAAACAATAGCATAATTGATAAAAAAACAGACCATGGGCACAGTAAAAATAGTCCAAAGATGTTAAAGGACTATAAGTTCAAAAGAAATCACCACCTATTTTCCACAAGTCCCCAGGGTCCCGACAGACTCGCCATCCCATGCCGGCGGCAGAAGGGAATACCCCCGCTATGGACTTCCATGGCGCCGCCCGACTCAGCCTCGCAGACGCAGCACACAATGAAAGCTCCGTCGAACCCAGCCTCGCAGACACAGCACACACCAAAAGCGACCTGACCGCAGCGGACTCCGAGTCCGTTGAACCTCCAAGCCGACGACCATCCCCTCCGGCACAGCTTCTCCGAGCACCATCCTCTGCCGAGCATATTAAGACGGCCCCGCCAACGGCCATCGGCAACGTGACCCCGAGGACTGGGGGCCTGTTCTTCCCAGCAGAGTCCTGGACCTCACAGCAGCAGCAGCAACGAAGAAGGTCTTCCTGGAGATTTTTCCGTGCTCCCACATCCATTTTCAATCGATTATGATTACACATGGCACCCCACTTCACAAATAACAGATAATCAGTGTCGGAGTGGCTGCTGCAAGCTGCGTCAGCCGCCATCTTGGATCATTTATAAGTAGTAATCTGAGGAGTTCCTTGGGGTTATCTCCCAGTCCCAATCACTTCAGTTGTTTCCTCAATGACCTTAGAAGTGGAGAACTTTGCTGATGACTACATGACGTTCAATTCCGTACCAAGTCCTTATGAAAAGAATCAGTCTATACCCAGATGTAGCGAGATTTGGACATAGTTTGAGCATGAGTAAATATCATTAGTAACACAAAAATTATGAGGCAATAATGATTTCCAATGCAGGAGAGCATAACCATTACCTTTGCTGCTCAATGGCACTGTTACCGGTGAGTTTACATCCTGCGACGTCTCTATTATTCCTGAGGCTTGAGGACCTGAATTGCAGGACTAAGTTGAATAGCTAGGACTTTATTCAGTGGAGTCCATGAGTATAAGGGGAGATCTTATGGAGGTATACAAAATTATGGGGAGTTTATACAGGGTTTCTGCAAGCAGGTTTTCTCTGTTGAGGTTGGGTGAAACTAGAACTAGATGTTTATGGCAAAAAGTGAAAAACTTCTCGGGAATCTGAGAGGAAAATTCTTCACTCAGAGGGTGGTGCAAGTGCAGAAGAAGCTGCCAGCAGAAGTGGAAGATGTGGGATTCAATTGTAACATTTAAGATACGTTTGGACAGGTACATGGATGAAAGTGGTATGGAGGGCAACGGAGCAGATACAGGTAGGTGGAACTAGGCAGAAAACTAAGCCAGCATGGACTAGTTGGGCAGAAGGGCCTGCCTTTGTGCTGTAGTACTCGATGACTCATTGACTCTCTTGAATTTAAGGGATAAGAGGAGAGTAACTGCTCTTGACATTAAGATAGCATGAACCATTTACTTAAGTACTGTGGCTCCAAGAGCAATTCAGTGATATCCTATGGTAAACAACTCACCTCCTGACACCCAAGACCATTTCCACCTTTTACAAGGAGTTTGGTGGAATGCACTCCAGTCTTGGTCGGTGCAGCTGCAACAACTTTCAAGAAACTCAACACCAGCCAGGACAAAGTCGTTGCTTGATTGACATCCCATCATCCACCCTAAACATTTACTCCCTCTACCTCCAGTGCAGAGTGACTTCAGTGTTCACTATCTACAAAACACACTGCAGTTACTCCTATGGGCTACTCTTCCATTAACCTCCAAATTTGCACCCTCTGCTACAAAGAAAGACAAGGGTAGCAGGATCAGCAGAAAACCAGCACTTGTAGGTTTCCACACAGGCTGTCCACCTCTGCTGGGCCGAAGTCCTGGAGCTCTCTATTTAATGGTACTGAGAGTGTACCTGCAGGAGAGGATTTGCAGTGTTTTACCATTATCTTCTCAAGGGAAGTTAGAGAGAAACAATGAATAATGGCCTTGCCAGTGATGTTCACATACCAAAAATGAATAAAGTAGTATGACTTTGAATCGAATAAAGGCTTCCTGCACTCTATTCTGGCATTTTACTTTAAATCGAGCTTCAGCACAACGCCTACAGTATAATTGTAATATTTTCAGCTCTCACACGCTATTACCTCTCTGAATATGATTTGCAATTTGGTACAAAACCATTAATGATACCCAATAAAACCAATAGATGCCGCAGATTAGAATTTTTTTTTGTCAATTGGATATAAACAGCACTGAATGTAATCGAAAACAGCACTGGCTGTTCACTGCAGCAGAACAGCCTGAGCAGGTCTTTGTCAGTAGTTTGATGATTCCGTTTGCCTCAGAGATCTCTTCTAGGGCAGAGGGAAAACCATCAGTATCCCACAGCACCTGCTGGAAAGTACACACGTGAAAGATAGGATGGAATCAGGATTTGGCTTGCATCGTCTGCAACACGTGTTTCTGCTAAATTGCTCACAAAACTGACAGATGAACGTTGGGCAAAAAGCCAAAAGACTGTGAAAATTAGTGGATCAATACATCAGCACCTCCTGGAGAGGTGAAGGGAAAAATCTGATCAGAATTACAGGGATGTTTTAACCTGATCTGTCAGGCAGAAGCACGGTAGCCGGACAGGGTAATATCTTTTGGGAGGTTTAGCTTCCGATGCCTTGTTCACTTCTGCAGGTCTCGTAGAATCATAGAATTATTACAGTGCAGAAGGAGACCATTTGGCTCATTGTCCAAACTGGATCCCTGTAGAATAATCTATCCAGACTCATTCCCTTGTTTTTTCCCCACAGCCCTGTAAATTATTTTCCTGAAGTACCCATCTAGTTGCTTTTTTATGCCCGGATTGACTCTGTTTCAACAACTCATTCATTACATTCCAGATTAAAACTGCTCTCTCTGTGAAAATATTTTTTTCGCATTGCCCATAATTTTAAATCTATGCTTCCTGATAATGGAAATAGTTTCATTCTATATTCCTTATCTAAAGCAGACACAGCCTCATGAATTTGGGTCAGATTACCTCTCAACCTTACTTGCTCCAAGGAAAACATTCTCAGCTCCTCCAACTGAACCTCACTGCTAAAATAATCTCATCCCTGCAAAGACTCAGGTAATTCTTTCTGTACTATCACCAGGATTTTTATATGTTTCTTAAGTCACTGTGACCCAGAATTGAATGTAGTACTTCAGTTGTGACTTAGTAATGATTCAATTTATAAAGGTTCAACCTACTTCCTTGTTTTTATACTCCTCCAGCCAATTTTAAACTGCTCTTCATTCAGGCAGCAATAACTACTGCTGTCTTTTGCTATTGCTATTTTATTGTCATATGTACCAAGATACAGTGAAAAGATTGTCTTGTATACCCTTTATACAGAACATCTCATTACATGGTGCATTGAGGTAGAATAAGGTAAAACAATAAGAATGCACAATAAAGTGTAAAAGTGACCAAGAAATTGTAGTGCAGGTAGACGATAAAGTTCAGGATTGTAATGAGTAGATTGTGAGGACAAGAGTCCATCTTAACGCCCATTTAAGAGGAGGATAGAAGCAGTCCTTCAGCCTCGTGTTATGTGCTTTCAGGCTTTTATATCTTCTGCCCAATGGACAGGGGAGAAGAGAGAAATGTCTAGGTGATAATGCGGCTGTTTTACTGAGAGGTACAGGCAGAGTCCATAGAGGGAGGCTGGCTCCTATGATGTGCTGAGCTGTGTCCATATCTCTACAGTTTCCTGCGGGTACGTGCAAACCAGTTGTCATACCAAGCCGTAATGCTTTCTCTGGTGCATCAGTAAAAATTGTTAAGAACCGACAGGAGCATGCTGAATTTCTTTTCTTTAGCCTCATGAGAAAGGGGAAGTGATGATGAGCTTTTATGGCCGTGAGATCAATGTACTTGCATCAGATATATTCGCCAGGTGACTTTCAAGGTAACACTGTTAGGGCGGCTGGTAGGCAGATCAGAACCAATATTGTGGTTTCACTATTAGGCCCACCTTGACAAAGTGTATGGGCATCAGGCAAATCCCAAGAAGGAATGCACATCTAGGCTTCACAATAGCATTTTAACCTCTTCTCTCTTCCACTCATAAAGCTCTCCTGAAGTCTTTCTCGGTAATTTACTGAGTACCTTGATGTCTGATATGTGGTTGCTCACCGTTTTATGTTGTGCTTCCAGTAGGTTTGGTGAGTTAGAACATTAATTTGATGTTTACATCACTTCCCAAACATTTAAATTTATTTATAGATCTTGGTATCGCTGGCAATATTTATCTTCCATCCCAAAATGCCTTTGAGAAGGTGACATGGCACCCCCTCCTTGAACTGCTGCAATTTGTGCCATGTTGGAATCCTCACTGTGAATTCCCTCAGTTTACACCCTGTAGGTGGAGGCAATGCATTTGAGAAGAGTTCTCAGACTGGCCAAGGCAAATAAATACAGTGCATTTTGTATGTGGCACATTCTGGGGCCACAGTGTGCCTGAGGTGGAGTGACTGACTGTTGAGGACAGAGGATAGGCAGCTAGTCACTAGGCCACTTTTTTAGCATCAAGCATCTTGAATGTTGTTGAGTAAGTGCAGAGTTTACCAAAATACTTATGGATAGTGCCTTGTGCATGTTCAAAAGGCTCTGGATAGCAAGGAGTATGGAGCCTTCGACCCGTAGGGAGAAACATTCTGGAGAAGTGAGGGTTTGACCAATTTTAATTTACTGTAGAATTACCTTTGGCTCATTAACTTGTTTTCTACCTGCCCTTGTTCTGCTTGATCTCATTACTGCCACACCATTCCTTGTTAATGAATTTCTCATCTTGAGCAGCGCTAAATCCCCAGATTTGACAATGATACATATAGAAATGGCGAGGATCAGTTTCAGGTATCACAGTAAATAGGCAGATGAGAAATAAAAGACAAAAGAATCTCAAGCAGTAAAAACAGCAGCTCACAATGAAATGCACAGCATGCCGACTTCATCTTGTGTTGACAGTGCTGTTGTTCTGCATATGGGGAGAAGAACACATTAAGTCATGAATTTATAACAAATTGCTCAATAAACCTTTTGTTATTTCCATGGAAATCGAGTTCTGTGTGCAGCCTGCAGAAGCTGAAGGTAGCAGTCACCTTGAGATAGTGACGCAAAGTAATTTTCCCAGCAGCCGTGATCTGAGCCCATAAATCAGGTGGATGTGATTTTGCAGTTTAATAACACTCTGCCTTGCCCAGAGCCTCTGCTGCACAGAAAGGATGCAAAACATGAACTTCTTTCGAGGCAAAGAATTTGTCCATTGATAAAAAATACAACTCAGATTTATACCCAAGTTCTGTTCTCTGCAGTTTGTTAAATACCAAGTGTGATGACGTACTCTCATTTATCAACAAGTAATTTGGAGATTTTTTTTTGAATGTTTATGCATTTTTGGAACAAATGTGTTTCAGTTTATGCCTCACATCTGGTCACAATCTATCAGCACTGTTTTTATTTGATAGGATTCTGATCTATATCTATTATCTGCATAATGAAATGAATGGTTCCCCTAGTCCACATGTAACAGACCCACCTGTACTTAATGAAGCTTGTATAGTTACACTCTTGGATGAAAATACTTAGGAAAGTGCTATTTTCAATTAACAAATAGAGAAGGCGCTGTAAATGAGCAGCATAAATGAACAATACCCTGAAAGTTCATAGTTGTTAGTGAAATAAGGAATAGTGATACTCACAGTGCATTTAATTATCTTCATACACCCTAGATTTAGTTCATGAATGAACCTCTGCTGTTTATTTAGATTTTCTTATTTACAGGATCAGATAGTAAAAATAGAGGCTGAACATATTTTCCAAATTGCTGCCTAATTAAGCTGCAATAAAATTTCTGAATTGCAAATTCTCTTTTCACTCCTTTGAGATCTGGAATATTACATCACACAAAATCAAGAAGAGCATCACTTAGCAGAGACTGACACATCTCAGTAAGCATTTAAACTGGGGAATTATTGCTCACAATTTGATGCCATTGGTTTCACAGAAGGTGAGGTATCTGTGACCTGACATTCATAGTAAGAGAATTATTATTTGGTGCCGCATTACATTGTAACATCAGCAGAGGGAGCTGGGGTGAACAACAGCGGAAGGGAAGGAATTCCATTCTGTAAAATGTGAAATTTAAATGCCAACTCACCCTCCTGGGAGTTTGATCATGGCTCCCGCTGCACCACCGGGGGTTATTTTCATATGGGATAATGAGATAATGGACAAAGCACTGACTATGCAGAGCTTTAAGGATGATTTCAGGAATAGGAGGATTGGCAAGGTTTTAAGTTTCCAGCAAACACTCAAATAGAGGCAAAATTATAAATTGTCTTTGTTTTGCACAGATGGTTAACAATTATGCTAAAATTAGTGAAAATATTTGCATGTCGCATAAAATGATCTATCTTCTTTACTTGCATCTCTTCAAAATTCAGTTCCTAACACAGGGCTTTTTCCAAATGCTGCGTGCAGATCAGGTTAAATTTTATGACACTCATAAAGCTTGTCTAGTTGAATTGTCAGTACATTGTGTTCAGATCTTTAGGATCTTGCACTTACAACTATTATGATTAAATTCCCATTCAGTCATAACTTTTTGGAGGCTTAGGATTTTGACCAGTTAAAGGCGGTATAAGCAAAGATAATCAATGTCTATTAGAAGATAATCATCATAAAACTCTCCAAGATGTGGTCCCCTAGCAAATAGCAATAATAGTGGAGGAAGTTCCTAGCTGTTACTTGACTCAAACAGTAAACTGTGGAACACACAAGGGAAGAACCCAGTAGTTCTGGAAACTCTGATTAAGTTGCAGAAATCCTTCCTGAGTACAGAGTTATCAGTCTGATGGACAATGTGATAAGTTTGGCTTGTAATTTCACCAGCATGCTCACTGGCATCTCCTGCGCATTAAGAAGAATAATTAAGGCTACTCTCAGACTGGAGGAGCAGCACCTCATATTCTGCCTAGGAGCCTCCAAACTGATGGCCTGAAGATTGATTTCTAACTTCTGGTGATTTCTCTCCCCTCCCCCTTTTCTCTTTCTTCATTCCCTATTCTGAATCTCCTCTTATCCCTTCTCTTCTCATCACCTACCCATAACCTCCCTCTGGTGCCCTTCCTCCTTTCCAAATCTCATGGTCCACTCTCCTCTCCTATCAGGTTCCTTCTTCTTCAGCACTTAACCTCTTCCACCTATCATCTCCCAGCTACTCACTTCATTCCTTCTCCCCTACCCACTCACCTTCCACATCTCCTGGTTTTCAGCTTGTACTCCTTCCCCTCCTCCCACCTTCTTATTCTGGCTTCTTCCACTTTCCTTTCTAGTCCTGATGAAGGGTCCTGGCCAAAATGTTGAAAGTTCATTCTCCAAAGATGCCGTCTGACCTGCTGAGATCCTCCAACATTTGGAATGTGTTGCTCTAGAAAAGTCACTACACAAAGACAATGTAGAGACCTACCGCAGAGGAAAGGATCACAGAGGTTGCCCAAAACAGGACAGTGGGTTGACATTTAAGGCTGTAAGTTGCTACTGGTGTGGAAAGGGGAAGAATGATGTAAGGGCTTCAGGATTTTGAATTCCTTGTATTGTGACAGGCAGTTGACGCAGCTTGCCTAGGATTGATATAAAAAACAGTGCAATATTTCATTCTGAAGAAAGGTCACCATCCTGAAATATTAACTCTGTTTTTCTTTCCTTTAGTACTGCCTGACTCACTGAGTATCTCCAATATTCTCTGTTATCGTCTAGATTTCCATCATCCTTTTGCTTTAAAAAGAATTGGACAGAACATGAATAAAAAGCATCTTGATTTGTAAAGAAATATTGACTAACTATAGCCTCAATTGTTTGACGTTCCATGACTGTATTTGTTTTGAACAACTAAGATACAGGAGAGTGAATTAAACTCCAATATCCTGCTTCTTTTGTCCCCCTGATCCCAAGGCTCCAAAAGGCAAGAATATTTTATTTGCTGGGACATGATTGCATAAAAGGGGGTGTCTTGTTCAAATTCCTGCCCTGCATGTATCACTCTCAGTAGAACAGTTTGCCTTTGGCCTTATTACCAGCAAGATTCAACACCATCCTCCACACACTCAAACATCTCCAGTAAGACATCATAAGAAATGAGAAACTTTGCTGGCCATTTGTCCTCCATCAAGCAATACATTGGTTGTCTGATAGTAAATTGATAAAGATGTTATTGTTCAGTTGCTTGTTTGATATATTTGTCAATCTCAACCCTCAAATCTAAGATAGCAAGGTAGATATGATAGCTTCTCCTTGGTTCTTTTCCCTTTATTTCACCTTCTTTTAGAACAGAGATGATGAGAAATTTCTTTAACCTGGCGGTAGTAAATCTGTGGAGTTCATTGACACAGATGGCTCTGGAGGCCAAGTCCCTGTGTGTATTTAAAGTGGAAGTTGGTAGTTTCTTGATTAGTAAGAGTCTTACAGGCAGGAGAATGGGTTTAGAAGGAAAATAAATCAACCATAATTGAAGGCAGAACAGACTCGATGGGCAGAGTAGCCTAATTCTGCTCCTGTGTCTTATAGTCTTATGATTTAAATATTAAGGCTTAAATAGCATATAAAGCTAATGTGTTAGGGCACAATCTATATCTCCGTGAGGTAGAGAAATGTATGTGCGACGGATAAAATTTGTTTTGCAACAGAGTTACAAAAGCACGGTCATGGAGTGTGCACTATTTCAGTGTTTTTTTCAACCTTTATCGCATCATTAGAAGTCAATGTCACACCTTGGAGATCACTTTATAAGAGCCAAAATGGTGACATTACAGCCATCTTGCTGAGATTCCAGGGCAGTGCCAAAGCTGTAATAGATGATTGGAATGAATTCTGATGCTGGTTCAACCCTCTGGTCATGGGAAATGAATAGAAGTAGAGGAAAATGAAACCAAGAGCCATGAAGCATTCTCATGGGCCTCCTGAAGGTTGATAACTCATGTCTCTAAAATATGTGAAATGGATAACACAAAAATATTTACAGGCTCAAATAAACAAATATTTATGTACGTGGAGGATAGAACAAGTTGAATAACAAAAATTTAGCAGTAGAAAATTATGGAAAACCCAAAGTGTTGAAGTTCACGTCTTCTTTCCACCTAACTGAAATAGAGTCTGGCAGGGGACTCATTTTCCTTTGCTTCACGCTTAGCACTCAACTATTGTAAGACAGTTTATTTTCCCCCCAATCATTAGGGCACATTTCCACTTCTAACTCTATTCCTGTCTCTAAGCATGATCAAAGTTGAAGTGTTCAGAAACTGCACAGTAGTTCTATAGTGAAGATGGCAGATTCTTGCTTTACCCTTGTAAAAAGATAAATGTTCCCTCGGGTTGATTCTTTATCTTACTGCCTCCCAGAAGTCATTTGTTTTTCCAAGTGTCATGAATGGCTGCTGGCAGATGCTTGTGGCTTGTTATGCCTTTCCCACCAAGATAGCTGTCAAATCCTTCTGTTAAAGTTCTATTGTAAATGCTTGTCCAGTTCCAGCAACATTACTAGCTTACAGTTACATGGTTTTTTAACATCTCCCAGGTGCTTTGCAGAAGCACAACACTCGAACATTGGCACAAATTGCATAATGAGATTCCAGGATTGCTGATCAAAAAATTGATCAAGGAATTTAAGGAATGACTTGAAAGAGGGAAGAAAAGTGAAGAGATGAAGAAAGTTTGGGTGGAGGTTCCAGTTTAAGAGATGGCTGGGAATGATGAGGTGAAGGAAAACAGGAATGCAAAGAAGCTCCAAGTTAAAGAAAAGGAGTTTACAGGGAACTCTTGAGCTAGAAGACGTCATAGGCAAAGGTTGAGGAGGGACAGTGAAGAGACTTAAAAAACTGATGAGGATTTTAAATCTGAAGTGTTTTTGGACTTTGACTCCATCCTTTAAAGATCAAACCAGTTTGATGGTCTAACTCTCATGCCTACTTCCAAGTCGGTTGGTAATATATGTGGCACTATCTTTTAAAAGCAATCTTTGCATGTTTGTGTTCCACCCTTCAGAGATCCCCTAGCTTTCCAATCTAGTATGGGCAGCTGTGGATTTAATTAGCTCTGTCATCCTCACACACATCTGCTCCATCTGCTTCAGCCTCCTTCACAAATTTCACTTTATGAATGCATTCATATAGCAGCTGTTTATTAACTGCTTGCGTTCTTAGTTCTAACAAGGTGTTCCGTGAGAAATTGAACAAGTTTTAAAAGAGCAAGAACACATTTGTAATTGTGATTTGGAAATCCTACAACATACTAATAAACCAAGAAATGCCTGTTGATCACACTAACAGATGTGACAGATTTGTATGACATCCTCCCGTCCCTTATTCAATGGAAATATTCATGAATTTATTTTAAATTTGCTAAGGTCTCCATTAAAATAATAAACAGAAGAAATCATACAAATAGTATAAATGTTCACTCATAAATATGTAAAAATGAAAACCAATCTGTTCAAGTAAAGCAATTTCAAGTTAGTATTGACAAGATGAATTCACATTGCTCTAATTCTAATTCAGAGTTAGAGTGTCATCATTACTATTGCTGGATAAACAAACTAATGGCACATTAGTACACGCAACATGAATACAAACTCAGTTTATCTTGAACATCTGTGTGTGATAAGCTCCAGCAGTAAAGAAATTGCCACTGTGAATAGTGATCATCTGATCTAATGTTTAGATTGTAACATGCAAATTTCTGGAAACAGACACAATGGCTGCCTTTCCAGCTGCCACCAACAGTGATATGTTATCTCAGAAACTCATCCTAACTGCAACATTTACCCAGCAATGAAGACAAAAATTAATTGAAAGCTTCATACAGATAGCACAGAAGGATACAAAAGCCTGAAAGCTTATACCACCAGGCTCAAGGACAGCTTCAATCCCGCTGTTATAAGACTATTCAATGGCCCCCTAGTATGATAAGATGAAATTTTGATCTCACAACTACTTTATCGTAGCCTTGCACCTTATTGTCTGCTTGCACTGCACTTTCTCTGTAACTCCAACACTTTATTATGCCTCCTCTTATTGTTTATTGCAAGAAAATGAATCTCAATGTAGTATATGGTGACACATACGCACTTTGAAAATTAAATTTACTTTGAACTTTGTCCTATCTCAACGCACTGCAGTAATAAAATGATCCGTATGAATGGCATACAAAACAATCTTTTTCACTCTACCTCGGTTCAAGCAACTGTAATAAAACCAATTTTCCATTCAGACTATTATATTTGTACCAGCTACTTCAAAAAGCAATCCAAAATTAATTGCGCACTGTTTCAATAACTACCATGCCTTCCCCTGCATCCTATATTTATAGAACACAGAAATACATGATTTCTCATGTGCTCCTTATTTATTTACAAAGTAATAGGGTGAAACTCCTCAAAATTAAATTGTTTCATTAGGATAGAGTAGAGCAAGGATGTAGTAAACCAGACCTCTCACTTAATCCCAGTACACTAGTGCCAAGCAACATCGATGGATGTAACGATGCATTTCATTTCAGTTCCATATACTAACCTTTATGAATTGTATAGAATTATCTTATAAAATTAACAAGACAATGAAATGAAGGCTAGTGTCTTGCAAAATTCCAACCAGAAGGTGTAATTTTTCTGCAGAAGAAACATTTATCTACATAAGGGAACAAATTCACTTCAAGGCATCTATTAATATGATACAAAACTAGCCATCTGTGAATTAATGAGAGGGGCTCGGAGGGACATGTCCTCACATTTACACCTACAAAGTGAAATAATTCTCAGATATCTTTTGCAAGTATTTCTCATAGCATGACATTTATCTCTGGATCTAATTGTAAAACACAAAAGGGAAGATCTTCAAGAAAGTAAAAAAATTTGGCACACATTCATTTTTTTTGGCATGTCAGACATGAAACGAATAACCTGAGCTTTCTGACCCATATCTGGTCTAGGATTGTTTGGCAGCTGTACAAACAAGTGAATGGCCTACTGAAAGAAAAGCGATAACACCATCACACTGAACTTCTGACAATGGATTCATAATCCCAACCTGACCATTTGTGCCTTGTAAGTAGTTTTAATTTTCTATGTATTTATTGGTGTTGCCTGCAGGCTATACAGTTCAATGCAGAGAGCAAGATGGCAGTGTGCTTTTCCTGCTTGAGGGAACATTGAACAACAAAGCTTCAGATGCAAACTGCTCATGGCCGTGCACGGTAAGCTGTTAGCCTAAAATATTACTAATGAATAGCAAGTTCCAGCCCTTATTTTTGTTGCCATTTAGTAGAGGCATGGTACAAGAAATAACTTTCTGAAATAAGCCTGCCAAGGGAAGAGATGGTGAGTTACCAGAAGAGGGCTTCATATATCAATTCATTGCTTGTACACAACTGGCAGCTAAGCAGGTTTTGAACTGACATACCAGTCATCTGCATCGATGTTTAGTATTCATCTGCTGGCCTCCCACAGGCAACATAATTTTTTTTATATAAATGCAAATTAGATATTTATCTACAACAATGCATACACAATTTTTGGAAGTCATTTCAAAAAGTAGTTGACAGCTGAACTCCCATTACCTTAACTGAGAATACAAAGACAGTATTAGCAGTTCCAGACTCACCAGTGACAGCTCAGCTAAGGGAGAGAAAACAACAAAGCATCCACTTCTGAAATAGTCGACAATACTGAATGAGTACCCCAGGTCAGCAAGAGGGAAAATCATTCCTTTTCCCTCTGATCCTTCGTCAGATGTGGATTTTCACAATTATCTCCTTTTTCCAGCACTCACAGATATTTTATATGCATCGAACAATAAAGGTTTTAGCATCATGGATGAGAAATGACACACTGCCTGCACTGAGGAGAGCTCCATGTTGTCCGGTCCTGAAAACCATTTTGTCAAGACTGGAGCACAGGTGGAAAGAGATAATGATGACCAAGAGGAAATGGCAAAAGTAGTAAAGACACAGTGAGGTGCAAAGGAGAGCAATGCATGGGCAGGATGGGGTGACCAGGCCGAGGAATTCAACAAAGATGAAATGAAAGTGAAGGAGAGGGCAAAATTATGAGAAAATAAAACAGTCTGAAAGATTGCAGCAAAGCTGTGAAGCAGAGGCTGAGGGAAATGGAGAAAAATGCAGTAACTATATTCTGTGTATTTTGTTACTGTTCTTTTTACCTTAAAATTACCTTACTGCCTTTGTTATATACGTGTGCTCCACAAAAAAGCCTTTATATGTCTCATTCACTTTACTGCATTGGCATTTTATTGTGTATTTCTGTAGGAAAAACACCAAACCAATAGGGACAAAAGAAAAATAAATTCATAGCCACAAAATATCCTGATGATGCTTGGTGGTGTGGGGGTAAACACGCAATGAGATTTTCCCTGGGCCATATGATTGAATTCTGAAAACAGATCATTGAGAGTGACTGCTTATTTAACATGGACCAGTACAGCACAGGAACAGGCTCTTGGGCCCATGCATTATTGAATTAATAAACTGGTAATTAAACACCTAACTAATCTGTTCTGCCTACACAATGATCATATCCCTCCATTTCCTGCAATATTCATGTGCTTAGCAAGAGAATTTAAAACATTACTATTGCATTTGCCTGCATTATCACCCCTGGCAATGCATTTCTGTCACCTACAACTCTCTGTGTAAAACAAAAATCTTGCCCTGCACCTCTCCTTTGCACATACCCTCTGACTTTAAGTGCATCTCCACTGGTTTTAGACATTTCAACCTTGGGAAACAGATATTGGCTGCTTAGTCTTTCTATGCTCCTCATTATCTTATGAACATCAATAAGGTGAATTGTGCAGATCCTAAGCAATGGTAAATTGCTTCCAGTATCTGTCTGTGTGTGATATATTGATGCATGGAGAGCCCAGAACACATGCTACAGTAGGCAATACATGACATTGCTTTTCACACTTGTGGACAGCGTGAGCCACTGAAGATGAGGCAGACGCTCAAATTGCAGTAGAGGCCTGCTTTGTATCTGAGTTTTGTTTTTGCATCCTCTTGCCAGTAGGATGATTTCAAGACCCCAGTACCCATCATCCTCATCCCCCCCCCCCCCCCCACCCCAGACTCAGGACTGCTGAAGTGCTCAGAAGAGATTCTGCTGATGCTGGAAATCCAGTGCATCACACACAAAAGGCAGGAGGAACTCAGCAGGTCAGGATGCATCTATGGAGAGGAATAAATGGTAAACATTTCAGGCTGAGATCCTTCGTCAGGACTGGAAATGAAAGGGGGAGCGGTCATAGTAAGAAGCTGGAAGGAGGAAGGAGTACACACTGACGGATGATAGGAGAAACCTGGTGAGGGTGAAGGTGGGTGGGCGGGGGAGGGGAAATGAAATTAGAACCTGGGAGGTGATAGGTAGAAAACGTAAAGGGCTGAAGAAGAAGGAATCTGATCGGAGAAATGATTTTCCAATAGTGTCTTATGTATGCCCACTTAACAGGATTATTAACCCATGATCACGGCGAACAAATTGTCTTACCCTGGGGATAAAAGAAACTGCAGATTCTGGCATCTGGAATAGGAAAGAGAATGCTGGAGGAACTCAGAGAGCCAGGCAGCATGTGTAGAGATTAAGGACATTGTCCTGGTGCAGGGTCTTTACCCAAAATGGGGGCTTGGTGTAAGTGTGTGTTTCAGTTTAAGATCCTGAATCAGACAACACCTTTTGTTACCATAGGTGGCACTTGACTGGTTGAATTCTTCCAGCATTCTGTTTTTTGGCTATCCCTATAAACCATTACTGATACAATATCATTCCCTTAGATAAAACTCTATGATTTATAAAATAATAAAAATTAAGGTTTTTCTGCTTTCATTGACTTAGATGTATGTGTACACGCCAGATGTTAACTTACTTAATATAAAAGGAATAAAAGGGGAACTATTTCCCTTGTTATCTGATTGGCAGATTGATGACTACTGCTGCTGCTGGATAACACAAATCCCTTAGAGAAGCTGGCAGATTGAAAGTCATAACAAAATTGGAGAAATGGATCCTCTAGGACTCCATATATATTTGCAGACAACTTCCTTTTGAGGTTTGTGGTGAGTCTTATTCCTTTGCCACAGACCGCCAATCCCAGGGCATAGATTTTATTGAAATTACCTTTCAACCAGATATATCAGATGGAATGCAATCAAAAAACATCAGGAGACAAATATTCAAAACTATTAGGTATAGGTGAATAAACAATAATGAAAGCCATAATTTATTTTAGCCGTATATCAAAGATTGCTATCCTAATGTTATTGTATATGGTTAATAAATAGCCTGAGGTAAATTATAGATCAGACATAGATATGAAGCCAAAATCAATGAGCAAAAACAATCACATCTTTATTTCAACCACCTGTAACTTCTGTGTAAAATTAACCTTCACTCCTTACTTTTATTCATCAAGGGTTATAAATGGAAAAGTGGAGTGAGATTACTGGACAACAAGTGACACAATCATTGATAATGAAGAGGTAGATAAGCTTCCTAGATCAAAGACAATCATGCTGATTCAGAACAGAGTAGGCTGCTCAGCTCCTCATATGAGAGCTGCCATTTAAAAAGGTCATAGTTGAACTGATCATGGCCATTGTTGGTGTGGGCCAGGATTAGAGTGGGGGGCTTTGGCTTAAGAGGATTTAACAAGAACAGGTGGAGGCTAAGGGACCAGATATGTTTCGAATCATTTATTTGATTGCAGAATGTAAGCTTATGAAACTTAGAGCTAAAGGCAGAACAAGCTCAGTGCAAAGAGGCTAAGTCAAAGGTTTCAGAGAGATAGGTAGGAATAGGTAAGATTAATTTTGTTGTCCGTAAATCCTTAATCCTAATTCAGCGTAAGCAGGATGGTATTAAAGCAGTGGTAAAATCCTCCTGTAAGACCTGGGATTTCAGGGTACCTAACAGTCCCCTTGATAACTACATCTGCAGGAAAACACCAGTTTCAGCTCCTGACTGACAAGGTCGAGGAACTGGAGTTGAAGCTGGATGTACTCAGGATCATCAGGATGCTAGAAGTTTCCTAGATTAAATTTTTACTAAGGAGATCACACCCAGAATGCAGACTTCAGATACTGTAATAGATGGGTGACCACTAAGAGGAGTAAGCAGATAATGCAAAGTTCCCCTGTGGCCATTCCCCTCAGCAGCAAGTATAGCCCCTTGGATACTGTTGGGGGGAATAACCTGTCAGGGACAGCAGCAGAAGCCAGGCCAGTTACACTGTGGCCAGCTCTGACGCTCAGCACAAAAGGGGCAAGTCAGGCAGAGTGATAGTGATAGGCTACTTGATAGTCAGGGAGTTGGACAGGAAATTCTGTGGCCAAGAGAAAGACACAAGGATGGTGTGTTGCCTCCCAGGTGCTAGGGTTCAGGACTGGCTGCAGAAGATTATCAATGGGGAGGCAGAGCAGCCAGAGGTTGTGGTGCACATTGGCACCAATGGCATGGTAGATGAGGGGAAGAGGTCCTGTGCAATGAATATAGAGGATGAAGAGCAGGACCTTTTCTCCTTTTCTACCATGTCATGGGAGACTTCAATTTTCCTAATATAAACTTGGACATTCCTGGTACAAAAGGTTTTGATGGGGCAGAATTTGTTATGTGTATCTAGGAGAGTTTCTTGGATCAATATGTAGATCATCCAACAAAGGGAGGGGGGTGCTGTACTGGATCAGGTAACAAGCCTGGCCAGGTGACCGACCGTTCAATGAGTGAACAGCTAAGGAATAGTGACCACAACTCCTTAAGTTTTTAAGACAGCTATAGATAAGGATAAGTATGGTCCTTGCAGGAGAGTATTAAATTGAAGCAGGGTGAATTATGGGAGAATTAGATAGGAACTGGGGGAGTTAAATGGAAACAGATGTTGCTGGGCAAGTCCATATCCGACATGTGGAGACAGTTTAAAGATTAACTGCATGAGTACAGGACAGGTATATTCCAGTCAACAGGAAAGCAAGATAAGAGCACCTTGGATGTGAAGAGAGGTGATTAGCTGAATCAAGAAAAAAAAATGAAGAAGTATGTAAAGCTTAAGATACTAAAGTCAAACAGAGTCCTGGAAGATCATAAAGAAGTCAGAAAAGAACTCGGAGAGAATTTGGAAAGCCAAAAGGGGCCGTGTAGGATTGGCTAGTAGGACAAAAAAAAATCCCAAGGCATTCTATACATACATCAAGAGAAAGAATTTAACTAAGGAGAGGGTAGGACCACTCAAGGATAAAGAGAGGAACATTTGTGTGGATGTTGAGGATGTGGGTGAGGTTCTTGATGTGCACTCTACATCAGAATTTAACAAGGAGAAGGGTGTGGAGGATAGGAAGATCTATACCAACCATAGTGAATATCATAGTACCAACCTCAGGGAATATCGAGGGAACGGAAGAGGTAGTGTTGAGTCCGTTGAGGAGCATTGAGATGGATATTTATCCAGGGCCTGATGGGATATACTCCAGGTTATTGAAAGGGGCAACAGAAAAGATTGCTGGGGCCTTGATCAATATCTTCATGTCCTCTCTAGCTACAGGTGAGGTTCCAGAGGACTGGCAAGCAGCTAATGTTGTTCCATTATTCCAGAAGGGAAACAGGGATAATCCTGGAAACTATACACCGGGAATCTCACATGAGTGGTAAAGAAGTTACTGAAAAGAATTCTTAGGGATAGGATTAATGAGCATTTGGAAAACCATGGCCTAATTAGGAAGAGACGGCATGGCTTTTTGTGGAACAAGTCAAGTCTTGCCAACTTGATTGAACTTACGGAAGAGGAGATGAAGATGTTTGATCAAGGTTGATCTGTGGATGTTGCCTACATGGATTTTAGTGAGGTGTTTGACAAGGTCCCTCATGGGAAGCTCATCCAGAAGATTAAGATACATAGGATCCGTGTTGAACTGCCTGTTTGGATTCAGAACTGGCCGTCCATAGAAGGCAGAGGGCAGTGTTCAAAGGGTCTTGTTCTAGCTGGAGGTCTCTGATTAATGGTGTTCTGCAGGGATCTGTACTGAGATCTCTGCAGTTTGTGATGTATATAAAGAACTTGGATGAAAATATTGATGTAAATCTGCAGAGGATATCAAGGTTGGTGGAGTTGTGGATAGTGTAGATGTCTGACAGCGGGATATAGATCAATTGCAGATATGAGCAGAGAAATGGTAGATGACATTTAACCCAAATAAATGTGAAGTGTTGCACCTTGGTAGGTCAAATATAAAGATATTGTATGGTGTTGAGGCCAAGAACCTTTTCAACATTGATGTGCAGAGGGACTTTGGGGTACAAGTTCATAACTCCCTGAAAGTGGCTTCACAGGTTGATGGGTTTGTTAAGAAGACATATGACATGCTTGCCGTTATTGGTTGAGGCTTCAGTTAAAAATCAGGAAGTTATGTTGCAGATTTATTAAACTCTAAGTCACATCTGGAGTGTTGCATACAGTTCTGGTCACTCTATTATGGAAGGGTGCCAAGGCTTTAGAGAGGATATTACCTGGATTGGAGGGCATGTGCTTTAACGAGAGGTTGGATAAACTTGGATTGTTTTCACTGGAGTGATGGATACTGAGGAGAGATCTGATGGAGATTTATAAGATTATGAGAGGTGTAGTTAGAGTAGACAGGGTATAATTTTTACAAGGTTGAAATGTCTAATACCAGAGGCCATATGTTTATGGTGAGAGAGGGTAATTTCAAAGGAGATGTGAGGGACAAGTTTTTTGCACAGTGAGTTGTGGGTGTGTGGAGTGCATTGCTTGGTGTAGTGTTAGAGGCAGATACATTAAGAATTTTCGGGAGACGTTTCTATAGACACTTGAATGTGAGGGAAGTGAAAGAACATAGGCATTGTGTAGACAGGAGAGATTAGCTTAGTCGGCCATTTGACGATGAATTTAATTGGTTCAACACAACATTGTGGACAGAAGGGCTTGTCCTTGCTGTACTGTTCTACGTTCTAGGTTGCTGTAACTTTAACTCCACTTTCCCATTTACCCATTCTAAACTTTTGCTCCCTTGTTTATTACGAATCTAACTGCTTCTGCCTCAAAAATCTTCAAAGACTGCTTCCACTGCCCTTTGAGGAAGGGAGATCTAAAGATTCACGGACATCCAGGAAAAACATACATTTCATCCTCATCTTAAGTGAGATCTTCATCCCTTACTTTTAAATAATGATATCGAGTTCTATATTCTCCCACAGGAGGAAACAACCCCTCCACCTCCACTCCATTAAGACCTCACAGGATTTTTGTGCTTTAATCTTTGTTCTAATCTCCACCCCTGCAAGTCCAGCCTGATCAATGTTTCCTCCTGAGACAAAATTATTCTATCAAACCTTTGAACTGCCTCTGACAAATTCTTCTTTAAACAAGGAAGCCAAAACTACTCTCCACTCACTACACTACATTCCATTTATCTTTACCTTCTCCCCGTGACCACATGGATTTCTCCAGGCTCTTCAGTTGCCTCCCACAGGCCAAAGACCTATGAATAGTAGGTTAATTGCTCATTGTAAATTGTCCTGTGATTAAGCTGGTGTTAATAGGTAGGTTGCTGGACTTCCTGACTTGTTGGGTCAGGTCGGCTTGCTCTGTGCTGGATCTCTAAATAAATTACCAAACCAAAACATGCTTACTTTTGTATTCAACTCACTCAACAACAATATTCTGCTTGCTTTCCTAATTACTTGCTGTACCTGTGTATGTGACTTTTCTGAATATTGCCTAACAGCACCCAGATCCCTCTGCATCTCAGAGCTCCATCGCCACTTGCCATTTAGATAAAATTCTTTATTGTTTTCGAGCAGCACTAGACCATTTTACATTTCCCCACACTATGTTCAGACTGGCACATCTTTGTCCACTAGTGTAGTTCCCTTATGTGCTCTTTTCATTCGCATCAATTTGTCAACAGCAAGTTCAGCAGACATACCTATGGTATCTTCTTCCCTGTGGCATACACTACCAGACAGAAAAAGAGCCATTTATGTTTAATCTCTATTCCCTGTGATTATCTACCCTTACTAACACAACACTTACACTGTAAATTTTTACATTCCATAATAATCTTAGATGAAGCACATAATAATTTATTAGAATATTACCTCCATGCTTCAATTACCTAAAGTACAGCTTATGAGACTTCCCAACAATCTCCACTCACCCCCATTATTGACCTGAGGTACTTCCCTTGACCCCAACATCAAGGCCCAGAATCCACAAATCCTTCCGTTTCATTCTTGATCTTCTCCCCCATACAATGCTGGCTGTCCCATTCCCTCAACTTACCTGCCTAACAATAAAAAACTGTTGATCTTTCCACCCATTTTCTGATCCCAAACACTAATTATCCTGTTGACTCCACAATGTCCGTGGTCTTAGCCACCCTTCACCATAACAACCCAAGTTTCTTGCCTAACCTACAGCACTCACATCTATCCTAACAAGAGAAAATCTTGCAGATGCTGGAAATCCAAGCAACACACACAAAATGCTGAGAAACTCAGCCGGCCAGGCCGCCTCCATGGAAACATTTAAACAGTTGACAATTTGGGCCAAGACCGTTCAGCAGGGCAACCTCTATCACTGGTCTTACTCCATCATCCCTGAAGAAGACCATCTGTCAGTCCAACACAGTGGTTTACAAACTCTGTGCATATTTCACCACTATACAGTACGAGCAAGAGTGGGTTTAGAATAGTTGGGGTGGAGGCTGCACGTGCATTCTGTTGTCTGCACCCATGACTTACCTGAGCCTTCTTTCCCACTGACTTTCCCTAGGGAATTCTCTCCTATGCTCCCCCATGTTCCAACAGGGAAACCTCCCCCCTCCCACCACCTCCCCTACCTCCAGTACCTCTCTGCTGCATTCACACCAGGTTCCACACATCACTTCTCTCCTGTGTTCCCTGGAGCGTTCTCTTCCATGCTTCCCACAAGCTCTCTGGACCCCTCTCTTGCACATTCGCTCAAGTTCTGGGCTCTCCATCCTGTAGTCCCCACATTCCTTAAATTCTTCCTTCCTATATCCCTTTTCTCCAATACTTCCATCAGCTAACTGGGACTGCAGTTCCTTGTCTGATCTGTTTTGGTGCCCCGCTTTTTTAAATACCCAACAATCTACCCGAGGTTTGTGACTTCTACTTTGAAAATTACAAATCCTGAATCAAAGATCAACTACCAATCAAACCTTCACCACCAGCTATCTCTCATACTCACTTAGTACTTCATGAACATCAAACCCCGCTCCCACCACCTTTCCTAAAGTACCAACTCCCAATCTAATTGTTCTTCACTGTCACTCAGATGCTTAAAAACTGCCTTCAAACTCCATCTACTGGTTTCACCCACACACCCAGTACCAACTGCCCTAGACAGGAGATCCAGTTGATATCCCTTCGGCTACAGAAATATGCTGTGGTTTTTGGCTCTGAGTGTATCCGAGGGGCTCACTGTATGGCCAGCATATGGCCAGGCAAGGATATCTACTAGTTGCTGCACTATTCTACGGAATTACATTACCAGGAATTCTATGGCTCCTGGGAGAGTTAAATACCTTCAAAATAATATTTTTTATCATATTCCAAAGACATAATAGAACTAGCCTGCATTAAGATTCAAATTGCGTCTAAAGAGATGTTAGGCTGGTTAAGTAATTAAGTGCAAGCTTTTCACGTGGATATAAATGATATCCGCATTTATTGTGCTTCACAAAGAGGGTAAATATCATAGGAATTGATGTATGTAATATCATGACTCATAGGAAATTGCTTCCCAGCAGATTTATCTTTTAATTAATTTGCTGACAATTTGATTTTACTACTTATGGGGAATTGGCCACAAATGGAGCTGTAGATTTGTGGGTGGGGAGGCAGTTACTGGGATTAAGGCCAATCAGTCACACTGACTAACGTAAAAGCTTTCCAGAGTGAAGTTCATTCCCCACGACAGGAGAAGCCAACTGGAATTACTAGAGCACTGATGGCTGCTCATTAGCCATCACCTTCCCTCCTCCTCCCTATAGGTGGAGGAACAGATCCTTCGTTCTTTGCTAAACCCATATGATTTTTATTCCATTTATTTCAGAAGGCAACTACTGTGCAATGCCTTCATGTTACTTAGACTGAGCAGATTTATTGTAATATTTCCAGGTTGTGATGAATGGATATGTTCTTATTTTATGAGCCACATATCTCTGAAGAGATTGGTGCTAGCAGGTTATGGTGAATTGAGTGGTCTGATGAGGTAATAACATGTAATGAGCAGCGCACCTTTAACTTTCGAGGGAGAACAATGGATATCTGATTTGATCATGAGATAATTGATTCTCTTTATGCCTGTGTTATTGGGCTTATTGATGATCTGCTTTTGAATGTATGGCAGCACAGAATCCTCACAGACTCAAATCCTAGCATGGCTTTCAGTGAAATGGTATAACTCCTGATAACGTATATGATCCAGAACTAGATAACAAGGACATGAAAGATTCTGGATCACCATATAAACTGAATTGAATAAGTAAGGTACCTGTCTAGTCCTATTGATCTGATATGATCTATATGCCATGCAAAGAAAGGGAAGAGGACGATAACCAAGGCAACTTACATACTGAACATTTCTATGTTGTGACCTCCTCTTGTTTCAGCTTAGATTAGTGGGTTGTAATTCTCCAGGAGCTTTGGTACAAATGTACTTTGTTACATCTGCTAGGATTCATAAATACTCCCTTTTGCTGCTCATTGTATTAATTCTGAGAAATTAAATCAAGACAGGGAGTCAGGGATTGAATGATTCAGAGAAGGCTTCAGCAGTCCATTATTTTGACCACCTCATCTTGGGACTAAGAGTGCGAAGGGATATCAGCCAGGTCTCTAAATCTCTGAATGGTATCTGATTGTACTTGTTGGAAAGGGTGCATCAAGCAAGAAAAATATCAATGTCCTTTTGCTAACAATTCTCGTGATGAATGAGCTTTCATTATTTAAGTGCACTTACAAAGAACATCCACTTCTACATGGTAATGGAGTGATTGATAATAACTTGGGATTATGGACCGGGAAGATCATAGTTGGAAATAAGATGCATGACATGACTAATCACAAAGTGAAAGCTGACTTTACATTCGTTATAATTTAATGCAGTTTTATCTAATGACCATACAAAAGTTGGAAGAATTATATAATGGAGGGAACTTTAAGACAAAAGGCACTTATTTGGAAATTTTGAAAGAAGATCAAATTGAATAAACAGTTGCTTTTTATGCATTTCCAATAGAAGAAAGCTAGCTTTCAATGCACCGGATAGCTATGGAATGAGCTGTGATGAATTTTGCTGTGCCCTCCCAAGAGAAGATAAGGCATACCAACATGTGGCTTAGTCTCGGAGGAGTCCTGTTGCTCTTCATCTTACTTCGAAAGAATAATTAAATAGACATTTATTTAGAGCTGAAAAATAAAATTATGCATATTTAGGATAGCCATTTCAGTGTTTTGATACCGAAGTATGTGACAGCTCCTATTAACATATCATATGTGGTGCTGGAATTTTCCAACAACAGCTGTTGGCATACCAGTGATGACAGATGACTGAAGTGCAGCCTGCGATAACTAATGCAACCTTCTGCCTAAAACTCAAGTATAGAATTTTCATTGTGTACGTTTGATGGACACTTGGCATATTCTATCGGATACATGGTATTCTATACTCTCTAATCATCAGCAAATCTCCTCAGAAATAATCAAGATTCAACAATGATGTAGGAGACAGCAAGCATCCTTCAATAACTCTATTAGATACTTCTTCGCTCCTGATGATTTCTTCTTTTGTTAGGGTTCCTCTTGTAGGTTTCAATAAATACAAACTTGGTGACAGTTCAATGGAAACCAACCTCAATAAAATTCCAATGAATGAGAGTGACCTCCAAGAGGACCACAACCTTGTTGTGGTCTGGAGGCTTATGTGCCTCAGTAACCCAGAGAGCCATGTTGGCTGGAGTCAGGGCTATAAGCTTTGACTGTTAGTAGGGTCACCAATGCCAAACAGTTCAAAGGGTAGGGGCTCTGCTAAGAGTGGTCCACTGGTCCTCCAGGTTCAGGACTTTAGCTCACGGCTAACAACCCTGACTGGTAAAACCAAATTGTTACACAAACAGCAATGAGGAAGCCTTCTACATCTGAGTGCGATGGTAGTCCTGAGACTCCACCTGGAACTTGCATGATTAACAGTAGTGAAAACCGAGAGGAAGATAGATAGATAGATAGATAGATAGATAGATAGATAGATACTTTATTCATCCCCATGGGGAAATTCAACTTTTTTTCCACTGTCCCATACACTTGTTGTAGCAAAACTAATTACATACAATACTTAACTCAGTAAAAAATATGATATGCATCTAAATCACTATCTCAAAAAGCATTAATAATAGCTTTTAAAAAGTTCTTAAGTCCTGGCGGTTGAATTGTAAAGCCTAATGGCATTGGGGAGTATTGACCTCTTCATCCTGTCTGAGGAGCATTGCATCGATAGTAACCTGTCGCTGAAACTGCTTCTCTGTCTCTGGATGGTGCTATGTAGAGGATGTTCAAGGAAGCCCTGAACACCACCAGATATGGGAGCCTTCATTGCTGCCCTAAATACTGGTGGTGTAATGGGCAGTAAGTAAGTAAGTAAGAATGAGAGTGACAAGAAACAATCATATTTCTAAATAACTTTTTTTTTGCAACAGGCAATTAATGGCAAGCATACAGTATATTGTTATGACCCCAGCCCCCTCCTTTGTGAGAGTCGCAAGAGCCCTAGACAAGGGGGGGTCATATGACCCAAGAGAGAGAGGGAGACGTGCTGAAGACCACGTTCCCCCGGGAAGCAGAATAAAGCGACTCTTTGACTATTGTCTCATGAAGACCACGTGTAAAGCCCTCGGGCAAAGTGGGCTGGTCGCTCAACAAGACAAAAACCTCGGACATAGCCATTGTCTTGGGAGACACCTTTGTGGGATAAGGAACTGGCCTACGTGCAAAATCTCAGGGCAATGTGAGATGGGTGATGGGGGAAGGATTGCCTCGCCCCCCCCCACCCTGATGGACATCTACAACCCTGCCAGTCCAGATAAAAGGTGGGCTGCCAAGGCGGGGCGCCAGACGCACTGGAAGACGCGCTTGAGATCCTGTGACAGCGTTTTGATATCGGCAGCAGGTGGTGGGGTTCGTGTGCGTCTTTTCCTTGCCTGGGATTGGCGACCTCACCACGGAAGAACAGCCTAGCTACAGGGGAAGCCACAGATGAGAGTCCATTCCCCAACGAGACTTCCGACTACCTCCTACAGGTTGGAAAACCTGTCGGGTAAATGTTTCATTCTCTCTCTCTCTTTCTAACAAAAGTGCACCAACACGACACCACGACAACGGCAGCGGGTGGAACTGCAGTGACCGCAAAAAGACTTTTGAATATCCAGTAAACAATATATATCTACATTACCCCTAGACAACGATAGAGCTTATTTCTGATTGATTATTACTATACCTGTGCTTTAGATTGAGTTGTGACGACGTATATGATCTGAATGTTTTGTATTAACCATACGTTTGTGCCCCTTTATAAATAAAAACGTTTGAAAATAGTAGCATCAGGCTTCGGTGGACCCATCTATCTTTGCTGGAAAATTACCCGGTTACTGGGGAACGTAACAATATTCTTGTGCATCTTAACTGACAGAGAGACAAGCAGTACAATCAGTTAACTGGGCTGACTGAGAGGTGTGATGGGAAACCCAAATGGTGGAATAAGGTTTGGTGAACAAATTATCTGGGAAGAGAGTTGTATGCAGTGAAAAGCAGAGGTCCCAAAAAGGTCATTCAATGGCCTTTTGGTGTGTCTGCATGGAGAATAAGAAATAAGCTGGATGATCTTGTTGCACTTCTACAAATTGTCAGGTATGATGCTGTTGTCGTGTCTGAATCATGGCTGAAGGAAGTTGTAGTTGAGAGCTGAAAGTCCAAGGTTACATGTTGCATCAGAGGGATAGGAAGGTGGTAGAGGGAGTGGCGTGGCACTGTTGGTAAAGAATAGCATCAAATCAGTTGAAAGATGGCACATAGAACTGGAAGATGTTGAATCCTTGTGGGTTGAGTTAAAAAACTGCAAGGGGTAAAAGGACCCTGATAGTAGTTATATACAGGCCTCCCAACTGTAGTTGGGATGTGAACCACAGATTACAATGGGAAATAGAAAAGGCATGTCAGAAGGGCAATGGTATGATAGTTTTAGGAGATTTTAACATGCAGGTCGATTGGGAGAATCAGATGGGTATTGGATCGCAAGCGAGTGAGTTTATTGAATGCCTAAGACATAGCTTTTTAGAGCAGTTTGTTGTTGAGCCTACTAGGGGATCAGCTATACAGTACTCGATTGGGTGTTATGTAATGGAGACAATTAGGAAACTTAAGGTGGTAAAAGGACTCTTAGGAGGTAGTGATCACAATATGATTAAGTTCAACTTGAAATCTGACAGGGAGAAAGTAAAGTCTGACATAGCAGTATTTTAGTGGAGTAAAAGAAATTACAGTGGTATGAAAGAGGAATTGGCCGAAGTAAATTGGAAGGAGATGCTGGAAGGGATGACAGCAAAGCAGCAATGTGCGAGTTTCTGGGAAAAATCAGGAAGTTGCAGGATAGATGCATTCCAAAACTGAAGAAATACTCAAATGGCAGAGTAGTACAACGAAAGCTGAGAAGGGAAGATAAAGCTAATATAAAAGCAAAAGAGAGGGCATACAACAAAGCAAAAATTAGCAGGAAGATAGAAGATTAGGAAGCTTTTAAAAACCTACAGAGAACAATTAAAAGAATCATGAGGAGGGAAGAGAAGCAAGCTAGCAAACAATATCAAAGTGGATAGTAAAAGCTTTTTCAAGTATGTTAAAAAATTAAAGAGAGATGTGAGAGGATGTAGGACTGCTAGAAAATGAGGCCAGAGAAATAATAAAGGGGGACAAGGCGATGGTAGATGAACTAAATGAGTATTTTGCATCAGTCTTGACTGTGGAAGACACTAGCAGTGTGCCAGATGTTGAAAGATGTGAAGGAAGAGAAGTGGGTGCAGTTACTATTACAAGGGAGAAGGTGCTCCAAAAGCTGAAAGACCTAAAGGTACATAAGTCATCCAGACCAGATGAACTGCACACTAGGTTTCTGAAAGATGTAGTGATAGAGATTGTGGAGGCATTGGTAGCGATCTTTCAAAAATCATTGGAATCTGGCATGGTGTCAGCGGAATGGAAAATTGCAAGTGTCACTCCACTCTTTAAGAAAGGAGGGAGGCAGCAGAAAGGAAATTATAGACCAGTTAGCCTGTCCTCAGTGGCTGGGAAGATGTTAGAGTCAATTGTTAAAGATGAGGTTATGGAGTACTTGGTGACAAAGTCAGCGTGGATTCCTTAAGGGAAAATCTTGCCTGACATACTTGTTAGAATTCTTTTAGGAGATTACAAGTAGGATAGGTAAAGGGGATGCATTGGATGTTGTATATTTTGGATTTTCTGGCCTTTGACAAGTTGCCACAAATGAGGCTGCTTACCAATTTAAGAGCCCATGGTATTATAGGAAAGTTACTGGCATGGTGCGAGTATTGGCAGATTGGTACTCCCAAGGGGTTACTCCCTTAATGGAGAACACTTTTGTGTGACTCTATTTAATATGGGAAGGCTGATGCACGAGCAGCCACCCAGTGGTCCTTGACAGATCAGTGTCAGGGGCTAGTGGCATGGCATCTGAGTTGACTGGGGACCCTTCACTGCTGCAGCCTTCTTCTACCTTCACTGCCATTGTGATGTGTCATCATCTTTCACAAGCTGAACTGTTGAGGTCCTGGTTGGATCGCTCTTTGTCTGGAACCTCGCCCTTGACCTTACATCCATAGGTATTCCATCCAGGGGTGAAGCTCTCAGCATCTCAGAAACTCATAAGACTCCCCACAACGACAAGATGATTCTTGGTGTCAAGTATCCCTTAGGTCTCAATATAACAGTTAGCAATTACTGCAATATCAATCACTTAATTCTGCAAAAAATCATAATTTCTTCAGTTAGTTGGAGTTCTGCACTTTTCATTTGGAGTTCATAGTTACTATGTGAGATAAATACTTTTGATTTTAATCTTTTTAATGACAGTTCTATAATCTTTATGCTCAGTTTGCACAAAAATGTTAATAAGCAGCCTTTTATTACTGAAAAAATCATTGCAAGTTATTCATCTGTGACCAGGAGCAACAACTTTAGCAGTGTTGGTTTCTGGCCTGATTCAGGGATTTCATTAACATGGCCCTGTAAAGATTTTTAAAAGTAAGTATCTGAAAAATATGATTTCTGTGCATAGGTCTGATTGTGCCATGAAAGCCATGGTAATGGGTCAATCAATAGGCACGTTTAATGTCAGAGAAGTGTACACAACATGCATCCTGAAATTCTTTTTCTTTGCAAACATCCATGAAAACAGAGGAGTGCCCCAAAGAATGAACAACAGGTAAATGTTAGAACCCCAAAGCCACCGGACTCCCCTCTCCTACGCGTAAGCAGCAGCAAAGCAATGACCCCCCTCCCCCACCAGCAAAAAAAACATTTGCCCTCTCCACCAAGCACTTAAGCGTACAACAAAGCATCAATAAAGACACAGAATTGTAGTACCCCAAAGACTTCTCGTTCACCCGGTAATTCGACATACTACAGGCTCTCTCTCTCCCTAACAAGGGAAAAGGCGGTGTCCCCATTTCACAATGTGTTGACAGCGGATGGCTGTATTGCTAGGAATGCTAAGTTCCCAATCCTAAAACCAAGTGTGATAGCCTGTATGGGCAAGTCCAAGCTCACAATGCATTTGTGGGAATATAAAGAATGCTGGGGGAAAAAATCAGCAGATCAGGCAGCATTTGTAAAAGGAGACACAGAGTTAATATTTCTGGTGAAAGGACCTTCGTCAGAACTGGGAAAATGAGAAGGCAGGTTTGTTTTATGTTGCAAAAGGGGAGATGGATGGATGGATAGATGGAACAAAGAGAATCTCTCTGAGATTGAGAGGCCAGTGTTGCCAAGGCAATTCTGTAGTTTCTGGAACTGTTCTGGTAAAAGATTAATGAAGGTAGTTGGAGAGATGTACAAAATAAACCAAAGGGACTGTAAGGATGTGAAATGCAGGTCTGAGATGTTGCTTAGACCGGAAACCAAAATGAGAAGGCTGGGATAGAGAAATCATCATCATAAGTAGGTACACTCACCGCAAAACTGGTGAGGTCTAACACAAGACAGAAAACACAAATTAATGAAGTTGTTGAATTTGATATTAAGTCAGGAAAGCTGCAAACAACACAGACAGAAGATGAATTGCCATTCTATTCACTTACAAAGGCCTTGGCTTTTTTCCATGCAAGAGGCCACAGACAAAGACAGAGTGTGAGCAGGATGGAAAATTATCATGACAGACAACTGGTTTGCCCCTTTAGACTGAACCAAAGTGCACTAAGAAGTGGTCATCCAATCTGTGTTTGGTTTCTCTAATGCAAATGAAAAACACCTTACAGAGCATTGAATTCAGTAGAATGATTGAAAGAAATATTCACAAATCTCTGCTTCAGCTGAAAGGTCCATTTGGGTCACAGGACAATGGGAAGGGAAAGGATGAAAGTACCGGTGTTGCATCTTCTGTGGCTCATGGAAAAGTGTTGTGAGAGGGGAAAGTAGAATAGTGGACCAGAGACTCTGAAACGGAAGCTTCCCTGCAGAATATTGAAAGGGCTGGGAAGATTTATTGGTAGTGGATAGGGTCCTATTGCAGAGTTCAGACCTGAAGTGTTGACCATTTCTTTGCTTCCATTGTTGTTACTTGATTCTTCGAGTTCCTCCAGAAGTTTAACTTCTTGCTGGAGGAATTGGGGATTGTAAAGATAAGCTGTCAAGGTGATTAAGTGACACATTAACTCAGAAAGTAGTACTGCTGCTTCACAGTTCTCCGGTTTGATCCTGACTTCCTGTACTGCTTGTGTGGAGTTTGCTTATCCTCCTTGTAACCTTCTCCCCAGTGCTTAAATTTCCTTCTGCATTCAAAGGATGTTCTGGCTAATTGGTTACTGTAAATTGCCCATCGTGTAGATGGGTGACAGGAGAATAGGGTGCATTTGATGAGAGTAATACAGAGAACAGCTTACTGGGGACATTAGTGGGGGAAAGGTTTTGATAGGATTGCACCAAAAACAAGCATAGGCTAGTCAGACTGAATGTACTCCCTCAGTGATCTGAAAACACGAGAAAATAAATTGTTCTCATAAAACGATGGATGACTTCTCCAACTTTGGAGAGACAGATGATGCATTCTGATGAAGTAGAAGTATAGAGAAATATCCTTCTGCTTAGAATTGGCTCCATCCATTCAGACCTCTCTGCACCACATGCAGTAGGATGTTCTCTGCATTCTGGAGTCCAGCAGTGAATTGCAACTGGCACCTGCGCCTTAGAAGGCCTCAGACACCCACACTACAAGACAGCTCAGGTCAGAACTTCACTAACTGTGTAGGTTGCCACAGACCTTAATAAATTTTAAATGTCTCTGGGATTCAGGGACATCTGAACATGATTAAATATGAAGCTAATACTTCAAAATAATTGACAATAATAAAGATATTGTAAATTACAAAACACCAAAGTTGTTAAAAAAATTAAATTAAAGCTAAACAATTCCATAAACTTTAATACATTGCCTCATAACCAAATTGCCCTGAATACCCATAGGTAAGAAAGGAATATTGGATTTTGTGTAAGGTCATGAAGATAACTTCCAGCATAATGCCGAGAAATCCTAGAAAGATGAGACAAGTGGCTGGGCTCATGTGAAGTCCAGTGAAAGAGAGTGGGGACAGACGCAGTACATCTGTCATTGCACCAGTCCTGGACCTGTGCATTTTAAAACATATGCATGCAGGTCCAGTATTACAGCAGTTTAATTGACTGACCACTGGCTGTTCCAGTCCAAGCCACTGGTAAAGCTCAGGAAGGCCTGGCCCACTAAGTTATTGACAACTGCTGTGCTCCACTGTATTTCCAATTAAGTAATCTCTGAGGAGGTGAAAACATTAAAGGAATGCAAAGAGAAGATTGTTTATTAAGGAGGTTACATTAAATATGTAAAGTGTCAAAGTATTGCTGAACAGATGTTTCCTCTTGTGAGATTCAGTGATTAAAGCCCCTGCATATAGGTTGACAGCTATTGAATAACGTTTATTGCTTGCACTGCCTTGGTCTCCATAGAAACCGAAGAATACGAAGCCCTTTTCATAAAACTGGAAACAGAAGCTCAACAATAAAAAATATTGCAGGTTCTAAAAGAACATTTGTGCCCACTGAGATAAATACTCTTAGAGTCCAATACATTAAATGTACTAAGTGTAGAGGTTATGAGAGGATAATATTAGAAAGGTGAAGAAATTCTGATACTGATTAAGTATTAATGTGTACAACCTACTGATATGAAAGATCATCTTTTCCGTATGGTTGGGTGAAGTATTTTCTGAACTAAATAAATCCTCAATAGTACAACATGTGAGTTAATTTGCATAAAAGTCAGTATATCTCAAAAGCATATCATTTGTATTTAATTATACTTAAAAACTGTGTTGAATTTTTACACTGTATGTTTAATCCACCCACCTACTATTTTGCTAAAAAGCAGCAAGTATCACAGCATAAATTGCATTAAATGATGGATAACATTATTCTTGAGTGGGCCATTAGAAGATACATGTGGAAGAATGCGTTGGCATTCACCCTCACAGTATCTGCCAAACGGATCTTTCACGAGAGCAATGTCATCACATTCTAATGTGCTTGGAATACAAATCTCTTGCACTGGATTATTATTGATTTCAAAGAAAACACGATTGATTTATTTAACTTTGATATCTCCAAAAGTGATGGACTTTGATTAATATCCCCATTATCAATTAGTGCTTAGGTACGGCTCTGCCTAAATCAGTTACATCAAGATAAAAAGCCGCAAATGTACATTATTAATATTTAGTAAGAAGTAAGCTATTGAACGAAGTACAGCAATGTTGTTTTAATATTTAATTCAAGTTCAAAATAAATTTATTATCAAAGTACATATATGTCACCATATACATCAACCCTAAGATTCATTTTCTTGTGGGCATTCACAGTAAATACAAGAAACACAATAGAACCAATAAAGACCAACTGGACAGACAAACAACCAGTGTGCAAAAGACAATACAAATAGAAAGAAGAGTAATAAAATTAATAATAATAATAAAGCAATAAAAATTGAGAACATGAGATGAAGAGTCCTTGAAAGTGAGTTCATAAGTTGTGGGAACAATTCAGTGATGGGGTAAGTAATGTTGAGTGAAGTTATCCCTTCTGGTTCAATGGCCTGATAGTTGAGGGGTAATAACTGTTGCTGAACCTGGTGGTGTGAGTCCTGAGGCTCCTGTACCTTCTTCCTGATGGCAGCAGTGAGAAAAGAGTTTGGCCAGGATGGTGGGGGTCCTTGATGATGGATGCTGCTTTCCTGTGACCAAATAAGGTACATGATAAGCAGATATCACACATTAGCCCAAGGTCTGAAACTTGAATAATGTTGAGGCTGTTAACACTCATCCTCATAATCTGATACCAATCTTTGAACTTTGCGATTTTGCAGTTAAACATTGAACTGTAACTGGACTTTGGATGACTTGACATAAAGACCCCAGTCAGTCCGAGTTGGCTACAACATTTCAAGCTTCATCACACTGAGCACTGGTGCCCCAGGGCTGTGTGCTGAACCTGCTGTTGTTCATACTACTAACTCATAACTACACTGTCAGATCCAGCTCAAACTGTGTAATCTCGTTTGCTGATGATACTACAGTTGTAGGCCTCATCAGCAACAGTGATGGGTCAGAATACAGAGAGGAGGTAGAGAGGCTTGTCAACTGATGCAAGAACAACAACTTGAGTCTCAGCATGGACAAGACAAAAGAGATGATTATGGACTTCAGGAAGGCACAGGTCAACACTCTCCATTACACATCAATGGCTCTGCTGTGGAGAGGGTGAAGGGCACCAAGTTTCTTGGTGTGCTCTTCATGAATAATCTCTCCTAGACCCACTAAACCTCCTCACTAGAGCTTCTATACTTTCTGAGGAGATTGGAGTGCAAGGCTCTCCACCCTCATTCTAACAACTTACACCAGGAGCACAATCGATAGTGTCCAAGCTGGCTGTTTCAAGGTGTGGGACGGAATCTGCAAAGCATCGGACCACAAACGTCTACAGCAGAGAGTAAAAACTGCCGAGAGGATCATCAGGATTTTTCTTCTCCCTATTTGTAACATCTACCGGAAGCATTGCAGAGGAAGGGCCCTAAGCATTGTTAAGGATCTCTACCACCTATCCCATAATCGCTTTGACCCACTACCATCAGGAAGGAGGTACAGAAGCATCAGGACTAGAACTAGCAGAACAGTTTCTTCCTCAGGCTGTGAGACTAATGAATACCCTGCCACCACTGTGTTCTCATCACGAGGACAGCGAGCTGTTTACTGTTCAGCTGTGCTGTGCACTACATGCATTTTGAATTATATTTTATTAACATGGTAATATTTTGGTTTACGTGCTGTGTATGAGGTATATTTTGTGGGTGCACTGTGACCTGGAGGAACGCTGTTTCATTTGGTTGTATATATGTGCAACCAGACGACAATCAGCTGGAACTTGAACTTGAAATCCAGAGGTACCTGCCAGCTATTCTCTATTCCTCCACAGAGAGTGCTGTTCTTGTCTTGGCCAATGTAATCAATGCACTGTCATTGAGCAGACATGGACCTCATCCTTTTACACAATATTCTTGCTGTAAAAAGCCTCAAAAATATTGAATTCCTTTAAAAATGAGATGCGAATACATTTTTAAAATAATGATTCAAGCCTAAACTCTGAAAGTACCTGTTAAGCAAGCAGAATCGTGAACACTGCAAACATACTTTACCTTGAGCTGCACAATATGTATGTTTACGTTTGTGAACATTTCAATGTCTGTAAGATTTTCATATCTCTGAAGACTAAAGCGAGTGATGTGGGGCTTGATATCAGGAAATGCTAAAAATATACATCGATTCAGCAAGAGCTTTTAATGAAGCTCCAATCTTTCTTCTTGATGGTATTGACAGACCTGATGTGGGTTTTGTAATTTTCTAGTTTTTAGTTCATCTTTAATGGGCCTTTCAGATACTTGAAACTTCTGATCCTGAAGTGCCTGTTATTTTTGCTAGAGCATCAACATTTGCCTGATGAATGTTGCCTGTCACCTCTCCTGTGTGGACCACTACAGTTCAGTGCCCTGCTCTGTACATTAATTTACACAGATCCCTTGCTCACAAAGCCATAAAGTCAAAAACCATTGCAAATTTCTGTAAAACATGTAGTGAGCCAAACAAATAACAAACATGAAAAGGCAATGTCCCAAAGTCCCTATTTCACAGAAGAGATAATTCTCCAGGGAGCAATTGCTCAAAAGAGATTGCCTTTTAATAGCAACTTTCATATTCTATTCCCCTTCCCTCTTTCTTTTCTGTTTTCAGTTATCTTAGCCCCCTGATCTGAATTTATCTCGCTGGCCTCCTCTGAATTTCCATCTTTAATATGCCCTTTTTCTGGTTCCTATATCAAGGTACCAGTCTGAGGAATTGAGGTAAGAACATCTGCAAGGCTTATGCAGTCTCATTTGCATGACTTTGCTTGTTAAGGGTACAGATATTGTGAGCCCTATTAAGTATTGGCCATAATCAGGTTCCATTTCATTTGTCTGGCACAAGAAAAATAGGATCATCTTTCTGAAGATTCTAGGAGTTCCTCAGCCAGATCTTGCTCCAGCCATAATAATTGGCAGATTATCTGTGATTAACTGATGGCAGTAACCATATTGTCTTTTTGGATATTTGCTCAAGTCTTCAATGACACCTTAGAAAAGATAATCACATTGGAGGTCTTCATTCAAATTAAAACATAACCAAGTAGCAATTCATTGCCAGCAGAAATTAGGGCTAAATATTTGGAAAGTATGACCTTGCATTAACTAAAGTATAGCATAGAAGTTGAACCCATTATTAATATATGTAGGTTATAGTCTATCTAGCAACATGTGAACACACAAATATTAAGCTGTATTTTGTTGGGTTTCACTGGCAATTCATGTTTCTCGGTGTAGGTCCTGGCTGACTTCCAGGTTCCTGTGTGAACACAGACGTCCTGAACTGACTGGCCAAGATTTGCCAATCATTTCTCAGCAGCTGAAATCTGCATGGGGTCAAATAGAGATGTATATTCATTGAAGGGATGTGGGTTTCACCGGCTGAGCCAGCGGTTCGTTGCCATTTTCTAGTTGCCCCTGAGGATGTGCTGGTGAGCTGCCTTCTTGAATCACTGAAATCCTTGTGGTGTGGGTATACCTGCAATGCTGTTACAGTGAGAGTTCTGGGATTTTTGACAGTGATAGTGGATGAACTGCGATATATTTCCAAGCCAGTATGGTATGTACTTTGGAGGGAAACTTCCAGGTGGTGGTCTTCTCTTACTGTTGCTGTCCTTGTCCTTCTGACTGGGAGAGACAATGGGGTTGGAAGCAAAGAAGCTGTTGATAATCCTCAACATTGGCACTGAGGATCTGCTCTTAGATTCTCAGCCAAATTAGACTTGGCACAGCATCTACAACTATATTTAGTTCAATGGGAATTGCAGAGCTGTGGAAAAGTAAATATTGATTTTTTGAAAAATTCTGTTTTGGTCAATACTTTTGATTTTATTTCTTTTTATTTAAACAAAAATATTATTCAAAGCATGTATTTTACTTCACTTTAATTTTTTTTTTGTGTGTTTGAATTTCAGCAGAGTTTTGAGTGTGGAACTTGTCCAGCCTCATTAGCTTAGTACTCAGTACATCCAATTGGGACACCAGGACCAACAAGAGATTTTAAGTTTGGGGCAATGAAAGGACTTTCATCGATCACTTGCAGTGGACAGTCTATTCAAGTCAGTCTGGGTTTCACCATGTCATTGAGTTTCAGAACACATTATAGATTTGATTTAAATATGAGAAAAGGCTCTGGTTTTCAGAGATGAGTGACATCAAGGCAGAAATTAGCTATGATGTTTAATTCACTATGTTTTGCATGAAGGAAGCTCAGTAAAACTAAAGTTCAAAGACATCGGGAGGAAGTACAATCCAAGAACCGGAGCATCGTAAAGGAAGATGGTTGAAGCTGCTGAAGTTTAATCACCTCTGTCCTGGAACATCACTGCAGGAATTCCTTGGGCAGCTTCCTAGACCTAATAATCTTTAGCTACTTCATCAATGATCTTTCCTCCATCATGAGGTGAGAAGTAGAGATGTTTGAGCAATGTACATTCCCATTCATTTACACCTCAGAAAGCCATGCAGATGGCACCTGCTTTCAACGAAACTTCAATATTATTCAGACAATGGTGGATAAATGGCAATTATAAAATCTGCCACACAATGACTTTTCCAGCGAGAGTTAAATCACGTTCCCCTTGGCGTTCAATGGCAATACTATTTCCAAGTCTCCTATCATCCTCATCCAGATGGTTGCTATTAACCAGAAACATAAATGGAGTGAATTATAAATTCAAGGCCAGACAGTTAGCTCAGTAGCTGGGTTATCCAAGCCAAGTGACTTCCCTCCTGGCATTCCAAAGCCTTTCCAGCAATTACAGCTTTACTTGACTGGACAAGTAGATCTCCAACAACACCCAGGAAAGTTATATCATTGTTCTCCACATGCGCCTATGAATGGAGGTCACTGGGCCTATAACAGTGTTTGGTATATACTGATTTCACTGATCGAACAGCTCTATAAGATGCATGCTGAAGAAACTATTTGGCTAAAAGTGCAGACTATTATTGGGAGCTTGAGTACAAGTTAAATGGTGTGTCGTTAATTAAGCTGATTTTAATAGGTTTACATTTAATGGAGACCATGTCTGAAGACTTAACAATCCTTTCTCCTGTATTTTATCTGCTCCCACATCTGCGTTGGCTGAATGGAATCAGGCCTGGTACTTGCAGCAGGAGCTCATGCTGAGATTACTGCCTTTAAAATTCTGAACATGATGGAAGGTTATGAAGTGAAGTTTGCAGTCCTTCCATCAGGGAGGAGATTGCTGAGCCTCTGGCGATGATTTTTGCATCATCAGTGGGGACAGGAGAGGTTCCGGAGGATTGGAGGGTTGTGGAAGTTATTCCCTTATTCAAGAAAGGGAGTAGAGATAGCCCAGGAAATTATAGACCAGTGAGTCTTACTTCAGCGGTTGGTAAATTGATGGAGAAGATTCTGAGAGACAGGACTTATGAACATTTGGAGAGGCATAATATGATTTGGAATAGTCAGCATGGCTTTGTCAAAGGCAGGTCGTGCCTTACGAGCCTGACTGAATTTTTTGAGGATGTGACTAAACACATTGATGAAGGTAAAGCCATAGATGTAGTGTATATGGATTTCAGCAAGGTATTTGATAAGTTACCCCATGCAAGGCTTATTGAGAAAGAAAGGAGGTATGGGATCCAAGGGGACATTGCTTTGTGGATCCAGAATTGGCTTGCCCACAGAAGGAAGAGAGTGGTTGGAAACAGGTCATATTCTGCATGGAGGTCAGTGACCAGTGGTGCTCCTTAGTGATCTGTTCTGGGACCCCTACTCTTCGTGATTTTTATAAATGACCTGGATGAGGAAATGGAGTGATGTGATAGTAAATTTGCTGATGACACAAAGGTTGGGGGTGTTGTGGATAGTATGGAGGGCTATCAAAGGTTACAGCGGGACATCGATAGGATGCAAAACTGGGCTGAGAAGTGACAGGTGGAGTTCAACCCAGATAAGTGTGAGGTGGTTCATTTTGGTAGGTCAAATATGATGGCAGAATATAGTATTAATGGTAAGACTCTTGGGAGTGTGGAGGATAAGAGGGATCTTTGGGTCCGAGTCCATAGGACACTCAAAGCTGCTACGCAGGTTGACTCTGTGGTTAAGAAGGCATATGGTGCATTGGCCTTCAACAACCATGGGATTGAGTTTAAGAGCTGAGAGGTAATGTTGCAACTATATAGGACCCTAGTCAGACCCCACTTGGAATACTGTGCTTAATTCTGGTCACCTCACTACAGGAAGGACGTGGAGATCATAGAAAGGGTGCAGAGGAGACTTACAAGGATGTTGCCTGGATTAGGGAGCATGCCTTATGGGAATAGGCTGAGTGAACTTGGCCTTTTCTCCTTGGACCGACGGAGGATGAGAGGTGACCTGATAGAGGTATACAAGATAATGAGAGGCATTGATCATGTGGATTGTCAGAGGCTTTTCCCAGGGCTGAAATGGCTAACATGAGAGGGCATAGTTTTAAGGTGCTTGGAAGTCAGGGGGATGTCAGGGGTAAGTTTTTACGCAGAGAGTGGTGCATGGAATGGCTGTGGGTGTTGGTGGTGGAGGCAAAAAGGATGGGGCTTTTACAAGCCTCCTGGATAGGTACATGGAGCTTAGAAAAATAGAGAGCTATGGGTAAGCCTAGGAAGTTCTAAGGTAAGAACATGTTTGACACAGATTTGTGGGCCGGAAGGCCTGTATTATGCTGTAAGTTTTCTATGTTTCTATTATTGAAATAGCATACATTAATATAGACATCCACATTTAGGCCTACAATTCATGACTTTCATATCTATGATGCCATGTATGTCACATATGTAAAGAAATTGTAGTGTCTGGCTATCCAAGAAAGCAATGTAGATTCTCTACAGAAACCGACTTCAGTTTTTAGAAATGCAAGGGTACGTATGCTATTTCACAAGGGCATCTTCCATTTAGTTTACTGCTAAACCACAGTTATTTATAGATGCAACCACTTAAAAACAGTAAGTCTACACTGGGCTAATTTTCCCCTGCAAAAGTCCTAGTGTCATCACAAGCATCCCATCAATCAAACTCTGTCTGCCAGACCTAAATCAAATTATATGGCATTATGCACAATATCCATGTGTCCATTAACGTGGTCAGATACGTTCAATTGCTTGTTGCAGTTTTTCAATGTCTGTCCCCAGACTGAAACAACAACTAGTAGGTGGCAAAGGGAATTTACTTAAAAAGCCTGGGATATTGATGCAAATGGGAATAATCCTATTACTTGATTTCAGCATCTCAGTGATTCTTCAATTAAAAAGCGAGCACAGATTTAGAATGAAACTCAAGATATTCACATTCATTGGCTATGTAAGCAGTGTATTTAGTAAGTACCAGTGTAGCATGGTGTTTACTAATGACCAGATAGGGTGATCACAAGTGTTACGTGATGGACCTTGTCAATTGGACTTTGATATTTCCACACTGTTTCACTCAGGATTCAATTGGTCTGTACTTCCCAGTCTTAGACATTGTCTGCCTGACCCGCCAACCTATTCATAGAGCATTGGGACACTGAGATATCTGGCATTAGCCCAGTAGCTGCAGGTTCTCGTGTTCACTGGAAGTCTCACAAAGTCTGGGTTAAGCCACAGGCCGTGGACATCATGACTGCTGGGCTGGGCGAGAGTGAGTGGCAACCATAGACTGCTTCCAGCTGTGGTAATGAGTGAGCAGCCAGGACTGAAGGAATTGTAGAGATGAAAGAGGAAAACAAGAGAGAGGGCTACGGTACATGGTACGATGGTATTTGATGGAGGGGGACAGGGTGAGACTGCTTGAGCAAATTAGAAACTAAACAGTAGGGAGCATTGGTGCATCAGCTTGGTAAGTAAAAGGGAAGGAGAGTGCAGAAGAAGTTACTGAAGTCTCCAGAATAAAGAATAAGACAAATTTTTTTAAATAGATGAGAATTTAAAATCAGGCAACATGGAGAAAAAAATGAGAAGAAGGATGGTGAATACAGGACTGAAGATGTAATTTTTGAATGCATGCAGCATACAAAATAAAGTAGATGAGTTTATAAGCACAGCTAGAAACTGGCAGGTATGACGTTGTTGGCATAACAGAGTAATGGTTGAAGGAAGATCACAGCTGGAAGCTAAACATCCAAGGATACACAGCCTCTCAAAAAGACAGGCAGGTAGGCAGGAAGTGTGGGGTGACCCTGGGTAAAAAAAAAGAAATCAAATACAAAAAAAAGTGACATACAGTATTGTGCAAAAGTCTTAGATACACATATATATAGGGTGGCTAAGAGTTTTGCACAGTATCGTATTTGTTAAAGTGGAGCAGAGAGCGAAGGATGTTGGGAATGGCACTGGAGGGGTGTAGAACAGGTGCAGAGATGAAGTGCTAGGGATGGGGGTCAGTTCATCCCAAAGAAGAAGCAATCTAAAAGGGAGGATGACACAACCCTGGCTGACAAGGGAAGTCAAAGTAAAAGAGAGGGCACACAATATAGCAAAAAATAATGGGAAGCTGGAGGATTGGCAAGCTTTTAAAAGTCAACAGAAGGAAACTAAAAAAGCAATAAAGAGAGAAAAGATGAAATATGGATGTAAGCTAGTTTTTTTTGAGATATATAAAGAGCAAAAGAAATGCAAAAGTAAACATTGGACTGCTGGTAAATGAAGCTGGAGAATTAGTAATGGAGAACAAAGAAATAGCATTTAAAAATAATGGCAGTTAGTCTGACTTCAGTGGTGGGTAAGATGTTAGCATCCATTATTAAGCATGAGGTTTCATGATACTTAAGAGGCCAAAGTCAGCATAGTTTCTTCTTAAGAAGAAATCTTGCCTGACAGATCTACTGGAATTCTTTGAGGAAGTAACAGGCAGGATAGACAAAGGAAAGATACGAGCATGAAGATTGGCGGACTGGTAGGATGCAAAGAGTGGGAATAAAGCAGTTTTTTCTGGTTGGCTGCCCGTGACCGGCGGTATTCTGCCGGGGTCGGTGTTGGGTCTGTTACATTTCAATAACCTTGATGATGGAATTTATGGCTTTGTGGCCAAGTTTGTGGACGATTCATAGATAGGTGGAAGGGCAGGTAGCGTTGAGGAAGCAAGGAGTCTGCAGAAGGACTTAGGCAGATTAGGAGAAGTGGCAGATAGAATATAATGTTGAGAAGTGTATGGTCATGCACTTTGGTAGAAGGGATAAAGGTGTAGACTGTTTTATAAATGGGGAATGAATGGGGAAATCAGGGGTGAAAAGGGACTTGGGAATCCCAGTGCAAGATTTCATAAAGTAGGGGTTCCCAATCTGGGGTCCATGGACCCCTTACTTAATGATAATGGTCCGTGGCATAAAAAAGTTGGTAACTCCTGCCATAAAGGTTAACTTGCATGTTGAGTTGGTTGTAAGGAAGGTAAATGAATGTTAGCATTTATTTTGAGAGGACTAGAATATAAAAACAGGGATATAATGGAAAGGCTTTATTAGGCATTGGTCAGCCCACATTTGGTGTATTTTGAGCATTACTGGGCCCATATCTAATGATGGGTGTGCTGTTATTGGAGAGTTGAGAAAGGAGATTTAAGAGAATGATCCCAGGAGTGAAAGTGTTAACATAATGACTCTGGGCCTGTACTTGCTGGACTTTAGTAGAATGATTGTGGATCTCATTGCCACCTACTGAATTTTGAAAGGCCTGGAAGAAGTGGACATGGAGAGAATGTTTTTAATAGTTGAAGAATCTAGGATCAGAGGGCTTGGCCTTACCAGAGAAGGTCAACCCTTTAGAACGGATGAAGAGGAATTTCTTTAGATGGAGTGTAGTGAATCTGTGGAATTCATTGCTACAGAGAGTTGTGGAGGCCTGTAGCTGGTTGGGTTAATCAGACTCGCCATTTCAAGTGTCCAAGAGATGTGGCAATAAGCGTACAAGCACAACAATGTAACTTAAGCCTAATTTGTTATCATAAAATAGAAAGCACAAAATAAACCACACAGAACACAATGGAGAAAATCACAAAAATTTCCATAAACATTTCAAGGCTCACAATTCTTAGGCGTCTCTTGATTGTTGCTGCTGTTAGAGGAACACTGATTTCCCACTCGTTCGTCAAACCACCTGTTATGTTTTGTAACTTCAAAACATTAAACTACTTCAAAGGAAGACACAGGAGCCCTAAATGTCAGTCTAACTTCATGTTTAAGTGAGGTGCAAATGTATCAGGTGGTAGTTTTTTGAGATACATAAAGAGCAAAAGAGAGGCAAAAATGGACATTGGGTGACATATGCAATTAATGTTTTTATACATATAATTTGTAATTAATTATTTAAACAAACAAGACTGCTTAATCAAACAATATATTTAGAATATTACTCAAATATTAAATACATAACTCTTCTTCCTGATAAGTTATAAACTCCAACTCAATAGAGAATGCATCTCAACTACTTACACAGTATACTATATAATACAACCACTATATACACATATCCCCCAGGACATAGTGCATTTTAAATTGACCTATTCAGGCCTAAATGTTTTATCACTGTGGAGGATTTCTTACTCTTGTGGGACTGCGTCTTTCTTGACAAGGGAGGTCACTTTATTGAAAGGAGAGATTTAAGGCTTTGAAATAATTTCAGGTTCTGGAATCTCCTTTGTGGTGGTTGTAGGAGTTGACTCTGAGACTACAGGAAGTACTTCTGTCAGTGGTAACCACCTTTCTTCATCTTCCTCTTTATTCTTCTAGTTTGGACATTTTGATGTTAGGAAGTTGCATTTAGTTCACTGGAGTATTCCCTTATTAACCCTTCTAATGCTCCCTTTATGATCCAATTCTTCTCTTGGTTTCCTCATCCACAACATCATCTAATAAATCCTCAGTTTTCGTATTTCCATTGACTCCTTTCTTTTTGCCCTTCCATCCATCCAGCTGGGCTTTGGTCTTTACATCTACTTTTACAAGCAGCTTCTTGTCTCGCACTTGAAGTTCATGCAATAACCTTTATGCAAGCACAGTAGATCTGGTTCTTTGTATTCACAAAAGCTGAATGCTTACAACTTTCCTGGAGTTCCTTGAACTCTCTTCCTGCTTTAAACTAAGCCACATTTTGCAGTAATTGTCTGATTTACATACCAGGACCTTTCGCTGATATGTTGCCTATAAAAACTGTTGTAGTGGGACCTCTGCTTTTGTGATATTTATGTTTCCTCTGAGCAGCATGGCCCTTCCTTGGTCCAATATGCTTCTCACCCAGAGGCACAGTGGTTAGTATCAACACCTGTTTGCTCTCTGTTGAGGAATAGTTTATGGTGTACGTCATGGAGACAGTTATGGCATCATCCAATACGTTTCTTTCTTTTCAAATCTTTTTCTTCTTATTATTATTATTCAAAAATAACACAGGTGCATCGAAGTAACAACATTTACAATGCCTCAAAAAAAAAAGAAATTATCTTAAAGATTGAAATTTTTTGTGAATAAAAAAACCCCTACCAAGCAAGAAAGCTGAGAGAAAAAAGAGAAACCCATTGGGGGTACAGCCCTGGAGCCATGCCTCATACAGAAAGCTTCTAAAAATAAACATCAAACCGCCAACAAGAAAGAAAGATATATCAAAAAAAATTTACGCTCAGATCGTGAAGGAAATCTATCAGCTAACTGAAATGATAATAACGAGCAAATGAGCCCCATCTCTTCTCAAAATCAAACAAAGGTTCAAAGGTTTGACTTCTAATTTTCTCCAAGCTAAAACACAGCATCACTTGAGAGAACCATTGTGACAAAGGAGGAGCTGATATATCCTTCCATTTCAACAAGATGGCCCTCCTAGCTATCAATGTAACAAACACAATAACATGTTGCTCAGACACAGAAATACCATGGATATTTTGAGGAATTATTCCAAAAAGCACAGTCAGTTTATTAGTTTGTAAGTTGATTCTGAGTGCTTTAGAAATTGTCGAAAAGACTGACTTTCAAAACTGTTTTAATATAGAACATGACCAGAACATATATGTCAGTGCAGCTATCTCAGTTTTACATCTATCACAATACTTGTCAACATTGGGAAATATTTTAGAAAGTCTCTCCTTCATCAAATGGTAACGATGTACAATTTTAAATTGAATCAGTGAATGACTAGCACAGATCGAAGAAGAGTTAACCAGCTTCAGAATTCGTGTCCAATCCTCCCATATAAAAATCAAATTGATTTCCTTCTCCCAATCCTGTTTAATCTTAAGTAAAGGACACTTATCCCATTGTAATAATAAATTATAAATTCTTCCAATAGAACCTTTCATCAAAGAGTTCATATTCATAACAGTATCTAACAAGTCAGCCTCCAATATGTAAGGAAAATTACTTAAATATTTTTGTAAAAAATTTCTAACTTGAAGATATTGTAAAAAGTGTGAATATGAGAGAGAATATTTTTCGACTAATTGTTCAAAAGACATCAATCTGCCTTCTTTAAATAAATCCAAAAAAGAATTAATACCTTTATTTTTCCAAAGTAAAAAAATTGGATCACTCCAGGAAGGTTTAAAAAAGTAATTATGATAAATTATATTACAAAGTTTAAATATTAAAATAATTGTGGAACTGGAGCCAAATTTGTAAAGAGTGCTTAACCACAGGATATAGGTTTAAATTAGCAACTTTAGCTAATTATATAGGTAGAGCAACTCCTAATAACGAAGTTAAATAAAACTGTTTCACAGCTCTCAGTTCCAGGTCTACCCAAATTGGCCGATCATTCCTATCACCCCAATATAACCAAGAGGACATATATCGCAAATTAACAGCCCAATAATACATTCTTAGACCAGGCAAAGTGAGACCTCCATCCTTTTTCAACTTTTGAAAATGACATTTACTAATTCTTGGTCTTTTATTATCCCAAATAAAAGATAGAATCAATCCAATCAAAAACGTTCTTAGTCAAAAAACAAGAATATTCTGAAAAAAATACAGAAATTTTGGTAAAATCATCATTTTAACTACATGAATGCAACCAACAAGTGAAAATGTAAGTGGGCTCCATCTACTAAATGAGTACTTCATAGAGTCCACTAAAGGAGGAAAATCGGCTTCATAAAGATCCTTATATTTTTTTAGTAATTATGACACCTAAATATCTAAAAGAATCTGTAACTTTAAAAAGAATATTATCATATATAGAGACAGATTCATTTAAAGGAAGTAATTCACTTTTACTAAAATTTATTTTATATCCTGAAAAATCTCCAAATTTGTCAAATAATTTTAGCAAAGCAGGAATAGATTCTTCAGGCTTAGATATATATACCAATAAATCATCAGCGTAAAGAGAGATATTGTGCATGGCCTCATTCACAAAAATCTCATGAATATTTTTGGCTTCACAAAGAGCAATAGCAAGGGGTTCTAATATTAAATTAAATAACAAAGGACTTAATGGACAACCTTATCTTGTCCCCCATGATAGCTGAAAAAAAGGAGACCTACAGTTATTAGTGACAACAGTAGCAATAGGAGCTTTATATATCATTTTAATCCAATTATTAAAATTAATACCAAAACCAAATTTTTCTAAAACATTAAATAAATAAATATTTCCATTCGACTCGATCAGCATCCAAAGATACAACGCATTGTGGAGTTTTAGAAGAGGACGAATATATAATGTTAAATAATCTCCGAACATTTGAAAAAGAATAACGACCCTTTATAAAGCCTGTTTGATCTTTAAATATGATTTTACCCAAAAATTCTCCAACCAATTGGCCATTATCTTTGAGAGAATCTTAGCATCAACATTCAATAATGAAATAAGTCTGTTTGAGGCACAATCAGTAGGATCTTTATCCTTTTTGAGAATTAAAGAAATAGAAGCCTCATAAAAAGTAGAGGGTAAATCACTTTTCACAAAAGAATGTGAGCAGAATCATCTGCAGCTTAATGTGAAAAAGACTAAGTAGCTGGTGGTGTACCTGGGGAGGGCTAAGTCACCGGTGACCCCTGTTTCCATCCAAGGGGTCAGTGGAGGATTACAAATACCTGGGGTTTTGAATGGACAATAAACTGGACTGGTCAAAGAACACTGAGGCTGTCTACAAGAAGAGTCAGAGCCGTCTCTATTTCCTGAGGAGACTGAGGTCCTTTAACATCTGCCGGACGATGCTGAGGATGTTCTACAAGTCTGTGGTGGCCAGTGCTACCGTGTTTGCTGTTGTGTGCTGGGGCAGCAGGATGAGGGTAGCAGACACCAACAGAATCAACAAACTCATTCGTAAGGCCAGTGATGTTGTGGGGGTGGAACTGGACATTCTGACGGTGGTGTCTGAAAAGAGGATGCTGTCCAAGTTGTATGCCATTTTGGACAATGACTCCCATCCACTACATAATGTACTGGTGAGGCACAGGAGTACATTCAGCCAGAAACTCATTCCACCGAGATCTAACACTGAGCGTCATAGGCAGTCATTCCTACCTGTGGCCATCAAACTTTACAACTCCTCCTTCGGAGTGTCAGACACCCTGAACCAATAGGCTGGTCCTGGACTTATTTCCACTTGGCATGATTAACTTATTTTTATTTAATTATTTATGGTTTTATATTGCTATATTTCTTCACTATTCTTGGTTGGTGCGGCTGTAATGAAATCCAATTTCCCTCGGGATCAATAAAGTATGTCTGTCTGTCTGTCTGTAAACATCTCCAACATATATGGAGAAAGCAATTTTCCAAATTTTTTATAAAATTCTACAGGATAACTATCAAGTCCCGAGGCCTTATCAGATTGCACTGCAAAAATAGATTTATGAATTTTGGATTCAGTAATTTGGGCATCAAGAGTTTTTTGATCTTCAGCAGAAATTTTAGGAAAAGCAATCTTTCGTAAAAAAGCATTCATTTCAGAAGAATCCACTGGACATTGAGATTTATAAAGTTCAGTATAAAAATCTTGAAAAATCTTATTAATTTCTTCATATTCCCGAGCCAGGGTACCATCCTTTCTACGAATTTTCAAAATTTGCCTTTTGGCTCCAGCCGATTTTAATTGAAATGCAAGTAGTTTATTATTTTTACCTCCAAACATAAAATTGGCTCTTTAACTTAAGTAGATAACTTTCAATTGGATGAGTTAATAATACAAACGTTTGTAGGTTATATTGTGACTGAAGTTCCACCCTTTTTTAAAATAAGTCAATATTAGGGGAAGTCACATAAATATTATCTAAATCTTTAATTTGTTTTGAGATTTTATCTAATTCTGCTTTAGTCTGTTTTTAAGTTCAGCTGAATAAGAAATAATCTGACTACGTAAAAATTCTTTAAATGTATTCCATATAATTAATTTGGACATACCTCCTATATCATTAAAAAGAAAAAATTCTTTTATCTGGCTTTCAATAAAACTGATAAAATCAGAGTTTTGCAATAAAGTCTGAGACTGAGCCATGGTGGATGGGCAAAAAAGACATCATCAAATTCAAAGGACAAACTCAAAGGTGCATGATCAGATAAAGTGATAGCATCATATTCACAGTTTTTAACATTAGGCAAAAGGCGGGGATCAATTATAATATAATCAATCCTTGAATATTTTTTATAGACATGCGAGATAAAGGAATATTCTCTGTTTTCAGGGTGGAAATGCCTCCATAATTTGATCAACCCAAAATCAGTCAAAAAGGAGTTAACTGACGCAGAACGATTTGGAAGTCTCTGATTAGTTGAGCTCTTGTCAATCATAGGATTTAAACAACAGTTAAAATCCCCATCCATTATTAACATATATTCATTTAAATCTGGCAATAAAGCAAATACATTTTTTAAAAAAAGGAAGGATCATCTGAATTAGGACCATATAAATTGACCAAAACAACCTTTCTATTACAAATCGCTCCTTTAACAATTAAAAATCTACTATTAGAATCTGATTCAATATCCTCTTGTGTAAATATATTAGATTTAATAAAGATAGATATGCCTTTAGTTTTACTCTGAGAAGTAGCATGGAGCTGTAATTCATTCCACCATCCAAAAAACCTATTTTGATCTCACGCCCTGATATGTGTCTCCTAAGCAAAAATTATATCAGGTTGGAATCCATTAATGTTTGTACTTTTAAAAGTCTTTTCTCATTTAATATGATGATTCCAACCACGTACATTCCAGCTTATTACATTAATCCGTTTAACTACCATATTATAATTTTATTCTAATTTACTTTATACATGCGCAGAACACATACCAATACGGGATACCAATACCAAAGATGGCGATGATGAAGAGTACAACCATATAAAAAACACGTATGCTCCAGAACCACCCAATGGGAAAAAAAACTCCTAACACTAGACCCACCCACCCTCCCAAAAGCCCGAAAAAAAGGCAAGCGAACTAAGATAGAATACAAAGCCATGGGCAGCTATATCGGTCTCGTCTCTCATAAAATGACCTTGCAAGAAAGACAGTAACGTCTCATCAAAGGAGAATGTTTACATTCCAACATGTGTTAAACAGAAAAAGAACCAAAATAATATAATCTCTTAGAGAGAAAAACCAGCACCATCTTAAGTTTAGCTTTAAATCCCTAAGAAACCTTTAAATTCGGTTATAGAACTATAATAAAACAGATAAGAAAGAGGTTAATAGTATATTTAACCGAACTAAATTTACAAAAATATTAATTAGTAATATCATAAGTAACTAAACCCTCCTGGATATATATATATAAAAAGAAACCCTATCAGTAGGAAAAAAACTACCAATTAGTAAATTAAGAAACAACAAAAAGAAACATCAAACCAAATATTGGATAAAAGAAACAAATCCTTTTATCCCCTTTTCTCTGTCAAATATCTAATTAGCCATTTAAACAGTCAAACTTGATCCGTAGATCTTCTTTCCAAAAAAAAAAATTCCAATAGGATGCAATAATGAGCAGGTTTTCTTATCTTCATTTGTTAATCTCTCAATGAAATATCCAAATAACCTTCATATATCTTCTTTTCAAAATGTGAATAATATACAGATAATCAAACAGCTTTTCAGATAATTCATTCAGTAGTAGCGTCAGTGACGGTGACAGGTATAGCCTGAACAAAATCCAGTGCGGCTTTTGGGTCAAAGAAAATGCGTGGAGAAGAATTAAGAGGAAAAACTTCCATTCTTGTTGGGTAACTCAAAGAGGGAAATAGTTTCTTATCATATGCTCGTTTCATTACCAAAGCAAATCTTGATCTTTGTTCCATTACTTCTTTTGGATAATCTTCATAAAAACGGAGGCTCAGTCTCGTTGAATCTGAAAACTCTCTGTTTTCTTGCCTGTCGCATTATTTGATCTTTAATTTTAAATTGATAAAAACAAACCAGAATAGCTCTTGGTCTGCTTGAATCTCTAAATTTCGAAGTAAACGCTCTATATGCTCTTTCAATAGCAGGCAGCTGTGATAAAATAGTCGGAAATAGAGTTTGAAAGAGCTTACCAAAGTAAACCGTTAAGTCTCCATTTTCAGTTCCTTCTTGCAATCCAACAATTCGTATATTGTTTTGGCGAGACCTAGTTTCCAGGTCTATAAACTTATTTTGATATTTTTCCAAACGGGTTGTGGTTTCAGACAATGTTTGCTAGTTAACTTCAATTCCTCTTCATGTTTAGTAACTTGAGTTTTCACATCTTCAAGTTTTCCCAGAAATAACTTCATTTCATTAATATTCTTTTCCAGTTGATCTTTAATTGCCCTGTTCTGATCTTGAATTGAATTCAGTGTCCGAACGATATCTTCAGCCCATGACGGCATTTCATCAGATCTTTCCTTCAGCATCTTTCCTTTTCCATTACCTTTGTCAGTAGGTTCAGGCAGATTCTTCCCACTTCTCGTAGACATAGACATATTACTCCCCTTCAAGAATCAGCAATTAAAAATTTTAAATTCAAAATTTAAACTGGGGAGAGAGGGAGAAAACTAAGAGCAGCACAAAATTACTGCTACTCCATCGTCAGACAGAGGCAGTCTCCCAATGCCTTTCTTTGTTTGCTTTCAGTTGACTTCATTGAAGGGGATGTGTTATGCAAGCGGTGGATGGATCTCCAATCAAGTTGTAGTTGCCTCAGTCAATCATCTCCCGACAATACTGTTTTTACCAGATACAAGCTCAACGTAGCTTGTTGGTTGTTGTATTTAGTGTTGTGCAATGAACCGGATTTGATCAGGGACCTCGAGATAAAGGAACCATTAGGAGATAGTGACCATAATATGATATGTTTTAACCTACAATTTGAGAAGGAGAAGGGAAAATCGGATGTGTCAGTATTACAGTTGAACAAAGGGAACTATGGAGCTATGAGGGAGGAACTGGCCAAAGTTCAATGGAACAATACCCTAGCAGGGAAGACAGTGGAACAAACTAGGCAGGTATTTCTGGGAATAATGCAGAAGGTGCAGGATCGGTTCATTCCAAAGAGGAAGAAAGATCCTAAGGGGAGTAAGGGGCGGCCGTGGCTGACGAGGGAAGTGAAGGGCAGTATAAAAATAAAAGAGAAGAAGTATAACATAGCAAAGATGAGCGGGAAACCGGAGGACTGGGAAGCTTTTAAAGAGCAACAGAAGATAACAAAAAAGGCAATATGCCAAGAAAAAATGAGGTACGAAGGTAAACTAGCCAAGAATATAAAGGAGGATAGTAAAAGCTTCTTCAGTTATGTGAATAGCAAAAAAATAGTTAAGACCAAAATTGGGCCATTGAAGACAGAAACGGGTGAATTTATTATGGGGAACAAGGAAATGGCAGATGAGTTGAACAGGTACTTTGGATCTGTCTTCACTAGGGAAGACACAAACAATCTCCCAGATGTAATAGTGGCCAAAGGAACCAGGGTAAAGGATGAACTGAAGGAAATTTATATTAGACAAGAAACGGTGTTGGATAGACTGTTGAGTCTGAAGGCTGATAAGTCCCCGGGACCTGATAGTACTTAGGGTACTTAAAGAGATGGCTCTAGAAATCATGGATGCATTGGTAATCATTTTCCAATGTTCTATAGATTCAGGAACAGTTCCTGCTGATTGGAGGGTGGCTAATGTTGTCCCACTTTTCAAGAAAGGAGGGAGAGAGAAATCAGGGAATTATAGACCGGTTAGCCTGATGTCAGTGGTGGGAAAGATGCTGAAGTCAATTATAAAAGAGGAAATTACGACACATTTGGATAGCTGTAGAAGGATCAGTTCAAGTCAGCATGGATTTATGAAGGGAAAATCATGCTTGACTAATCTTCTGGAGTTTTTTGAGGATGTAACTATGAAAATGGACAAGGGAGAGCCAGAGGATGTAGTGTACCTGGACTTCCTGAAAGCTTTTGATAAAGTCCCACATGGGAGATTAGTGGGCAAAATTAGGGCACATGGTATTGGGGGCAGAGTACTGACATGGATTGAAAATTGGCTGGCTGACAGGAAACAAAGAGTAGTGATTAACGGGTCCCTTTCGGAATGGCAGGCTGTGACCAGTGGGGTACCGCACGGTTTGGTGCTGGGACCGCAGCTGTTTACAATATACATGAATGATTTAGATGAAGGGATTAAAAGTAACATTAGCAAATTTGCTGATGACACAAAGCTGGGTGGCAGTGTGAAATGTCAGGAGGATGTTATGAGAATGCAGGGTGACTTGGACAGGTTGGGTGAGTGGGCAAATGTATGGCAGATGCAGTTTAATGTGGATAAATGTGAGGTTATCCACTTTGGTGGCAAGAGCAGGAAGGCAGATTACTATCTAAATGGAGTCAAGTTAGGAAAAGGGGAAGTACAATGAGATCTAGGTGTTCTTGTACATCAGTCAATGAAAGCAAGCATGCAGGTACAGCAGGCGGTGAAGAAAGCTAATGGCATGCTGGCTTTTATAACAAGAGGAATTGAGTAAAGAGGTCCTTCTGCAGCTGTACAGGGCCCTGGTGAGACCCCACCTGGAGTATTGTGTGCAGTTTTGGTCTCCAAATTTGAGGAAGGACATTCTTGCTATTGAGGGAGTGCAGCGTAGGTTCACAAGGTTAATTCCTGGAATGGCGGTACTGTCATATGTTGAAAGATTGGAGCGACTGGGCTTGTATACACTGGAATTTAGAAGGATGAGAGGGGATCTGATTGAAACATATAAGATTATTAAGGGATTGGACACACTGGAGGCAGGAAGCATGTTCCCGCTGATGGGTGAGTCCAGAACTAAAGGCCACAGTTTAAGAATAAGGGATAGGCCATTTAGAACAGAGATGCGGAAAAACTTTTTCACCCAGAGAGTGGTGGATATGTGGAATGCTCTGCCCCAAAAGGCAGTGGAGGCCAAGTCTCTGGATGCATTCAAGAGAGAGTTAGATAGAGCTCTTATAGATAGCAGGGTCAAGTGATATGGGGAGAGGGCAGGAATGGGGTACTGATTGTGTATGATCAGCCATGATCACAGTGAATGACAGTGCTGGCTAGAAGGGCCAAATGGCCTACTTCTGCACCTACTGTCTATTGTCTATTTTACTGTTATGAATGTCATTCCCACAGAAGTTATCTTTTCTCCAGTATAAATTCTTGGCTGAATATTTGCAGGCTTCAGTTTAGTGTCTTTGAAATGCTGTTCAAACTCATTTTGTGGAATGACTGAAATGGCTGAGCCAGTGTCTAATTCCATTTTAATTAATTTGCTGTTCATTTTTGGTGTAAGCCATACTGCCGGTCTAGTGTTATTTTCACTCTATAAATCTTAAGGCTACACAGTCCTGTGTAATTCTCATCATTATCATATTTTTCATTCACAGTATGCAGATTAGTGCTCTTTTTGATATTTCAATTTGACTTTTTATCTTTTTTTCTTTTCTGTGCAGTTCATTTATTTTTGACTATCCGATATACTCTTTGTATGTGTGTTGCATTTTCTGCAAGTTTCATCTTTAAATCTGCATTGGTTGGTCTGGTGTACCTGAGCCCCTGCCACAATGGTAACTTAATATGTTCAGCCAGGCCAATTTCTGTTAGATGATACAATTTTGTTCATGCTCACTTTCATTCCTGACTGCAACTCAATTGCATCTGTCTGCTGTTTCCATTGATACAGTTATTTCAACTGCTCTTTGAAACGTGTGTGGTGCTTCAGTTAGGAGCCATTTTTGAATGCTTTCTTGTAAGATTCCCCAAACTAAGAAATCTCTCAGTGCATCATTAAGTCCATCACTGAACTGACAGTGCTCAGACAATCTTCACATTTCAGCCACATATGCTGAAGTGGACTCCACTTCCTTTTGATTGTGTATATGAAACCTTAAGCATGCTGCATTCAATAATGATTTCAGCTCTAAATATTTCTGCATCACTTTCACAATATCAGCAAAGTTAATTTTGGATGGTTTGGTTATAGCAGTTAAACCTTGAAACAAAATGTATGCCTTTAAGCCCAATGTACTCAAAAAAAGTGGTACTCATTTCTCTATGATTAACTCATTTGCTTCAAAATACTGTTCAATTTGCTCAGTATACATAAGCCTGATATCTCTTGTGGAATCAAATGTGCCAATCTTTCTGATGGAGCCAGCCATTTCTACTGTTTTTTTAATGATTGTTATCACCCTCACTCTTTATGAACCTGTGAATTCTTCCATTTTCTGCCCTTTTTTTAAACTCAACTGTCCCTGAATGTGCTGGGCTGTGTTTATCACTCACCGTGTTCTTTTTTAGTTCAGATATCTTGCTGCACTTCAACACATCAATAGCTGTCTCTGGTTTGTTTTCAAAATATTTATCGCCAGTGTTATAGTTTGTAACTTCAAAACATTAGACTAATTCAAAGGAAGACACAGAAGCCCTAAATGTAAGTCTAACTTTTTGTTTACTTTAAGCGAGGCCAAAACATATCACATAGCAGTGTGATGATATTGGCAATTCACATACTTATATATATATAATTCAATATGAATTATTTAAACAAATGAAAATCTTATAATATTACTCAAATACTACTGAAATATTAAATACACAACATCAGTCCTTGGTCACAGGTACTGAATGTGATTTCTGGCCTGGGTTGAAGTCCAAAGAAAATCCAAAAACAAACAGCCCAATTTATGAACAAGCTTTTCATGTGCAGAAATGAGCTTACAAAGACCAATAGTGTTTACATGTATACGTGATAAGCCTGGAGAAGGAATCCAGCTATCAAAAGGCATTCTACAAACTTTAACAGATGTTTAGTCATTAACAGACCTACAATGTTTACTCCACAGACCTCACATGCCATGAGCTCAGAACGAGTTAAGTGTTCTTTCAACCTGACAGAAATTCATTCATTGTTTTACAAAATATAACATTTTATATTCCACGCCTTGAATGTCTGTTTAGCTAAGAGACACATAGAACTCTTCCTTCTGCTCAAAACGAAGAATACTTATTAATATCCCTTGAACGATTAAAATTAATATTATCATGATTTATAAAATATGAGAAATTATATCCCTAAGGGATGAAGACATATATTTTAAGATCATTTTGTTGACAAGTTGAACAGAATAAGTAAGATTTACAAACACTATACTGTGATCAGGGGTGCAAGAACCAAGTTGCAATCAATTTGGCACTTGTTTCACAAAAACAGTTTTATGAGGCCAGCCACTGTAGGTGTGCAACATTCCCCCACAAGACACAAGAAAAATAGTGTCTGAGAACTCAAAGAGGCCAACTCGTGCTTCAGTCACTTGTTTTCCTCAGAGATCTCAGCTGTTTTAACACTCAATTGCCACAATGCAGTCATAAAAATCTACCCCACTTGAGGCAGAGAATCCCTCTTAGAGGAAAAACCTATATGCTTAAAGCATTGTGATACTACACATGGAATCTTAACATCAGACAATTCAGCAAATACCTTCTCCCTACATCTAGGAGGACCCCATTTACTCAGAACATTAGCCAGCGATTCAAAACCCTCAGAGTTATCCATCCATCCATGAACTTGATAAGCCTCAGGTACAGTATCATTCGCCTTGCTTATCCACCTCCACATTATCACTGCCAGAGTATAGCAGGCTGGTTTGATCAGACTCAACATGCCGAGTGTCCCGGGGATGTGATAATAAGCATACACGCACAACAAAGTAACTTAAGTCTAATTTATTATCATAAAATAGAAAGTACAAATAAACCACACAAAATAACTATGTACCAAGTCACAAAGATTTCCACGAAGATTTCTGGGCTCGCGATTCTTAATCCCTACTTGATTGTTACTGTTGTCGGGGGAACTCCAATTTCTGATTCGCTCATGAAAACAACCTTTACTCACAGGCGCTGATCACAATTTCTGCCCCCTGTTGAAATTCAAAGTAAATCCAAAAATAGCCCAATGTATGCACAAACTTCACAAGTGAACAGCAACCATGAGACGGATGAACTCTTTGATTTTTTTTCCTTCTCATGCCATTACTTGGTCTGGATTCTTTCATGTCCATTATCACAGTGTTCAGCATACCCTCAAGAATCAATTAGACATGTTAATGGTCACTCCTTATTCATTAGTCCTCCAATGTCCAGAAACAACATTCTTTGGCCTTACAAAGGGCATTAATGTTTACATGTGTAAATGATAATCCTGAAGAAAGAATCCAGCTATCTACAGACCTTAACAGACCTACTCTGTTTACTCTACAGACTTCACATGCTGGGAGCTCAGAAAGAGTTAAGTGGTGTTTCGACCCGAGAGACGTTCATTCATTGTTTTACAAAAAGGCCAAGCCATTGGGTATAGTTAAAGTGGAGGCTGTTAAGTACTGGATTAGTAATGGTGTGAAAGGTTACATGGGGAAGGCAGTAGAATGGGCTTGCAAGGGAAAATAAATCAGTCATGATCGAGTGGTAGAGCAGACTCAATGGGCCCAATAGCCAAATTCTGCTCCTATATCTCATGGTCTCATATAAGAAAAGAGTGAATGAGAGGGTGTCAGAAAAGCTTGCAGAAGATTTTGATCTTCACTTGTCTTGGACCTCCTACCCTTTGGATCTGGACCTCATTCTGTCAAGACCACATAACAGCTGGTGTGTAAAGACCATACCATGTTAATGTAGTTCATGCATAAATATCTTCCATTCCTCAGATCTAGAGTGGAAGCAACTAATCCTTGACCACAAGGGACTCCCTGAAGAGAAGATATCTCAATAACAAGATGCTGATTGGATGCTGCAGGAAATGTAGTAGAAGATGATGATGAAGTAGTCATCATCTCATCAGTGTCAGTACCAAAGCAAAGAAGAGGCAGAATGGGTCACATTATCATCACCTCCAGGCCTGCACCTTAATCACATTATAATTTTCATAACTGAGGGGAATTAAACTACAGAATAATAAAACACAGTGTGAAATGGAAGAAACTTAAAAGGATAACTCGTATGAGCAGTGGAAAATCTATGAATTGTGAAATGAGTATGTAATATGTATCATTACCATAATGTATTCATAGGAGTGTATGGTAATAGCTGGATCAATTTAATTAATTGTCACAGAGAACTGTTATTTTGCAGTACATTTAATGTTGAGGCATGAATTCAGTGGGCTGGTTAGATCTGCACCTAATATTCCAGATGGTCTCCCGTCCAAGAACCAAGTAGGCTAGAGTTTGCTTAGTTGGGTACAACCATGGAATGCAGCACCCTTTTGGGGAATCAGTATGGCTGAGCAACCATTCCAAAGAAACATCTTTGAAATATGAATACATGCCAAATTTGCAACTTGGTACTACAAACATATTATAAAACTTCTTTATTTTTGTAGTGGTCCATATAGTGCTAACTGACTTCAATGATTTTGTACTGAAAAGCTGCAGCTAAAATAATGGCTCCAGAAGTGCCCAGAAAACTCTCAGTATTGTTGTGATGATGCAATAACAGCCAAACGATACGCCAGCATGAACACAAAATTAGTGAGCTTTCTTCTTCAAAGGAATAATGAATCTCAATGATGCTCATAATACATCATCTCTTTGCGTAACGAAAAAGTTATTCTTTAAAGTGACCAAATTTTAGAGAGTTGTGGTGGGGGAGGGGTGGAGAGGGGAATGGGGATGAGGGTTCCGGGGTGGCTGAGTTAAACAGTCAAAACATAATCGGCAACTGGTTGCATTGAATGTAATTTGTTGGTGTTGCAATAAAAATTAGTGATAAAATTTTTTTTTTAAAGTATTCAAATTTTGAACATGGGTGTTGTGCATGCCCATGACTTCCTAACCTTCAGGCTTTCTCTGACCATGATGGTTCAGTAGCTATCCATCTGATTAGTAAACCTTTGACTCCCCTTTTTTGGATTTCTATTATCACCAGATTACCTTGTCCTGTAAAAATATCCTTAAAAATTGTCACAAATTCCTCTACCTTTTCTCAAATGTCATCAACTCAAACAAGAAACTAAGGAGCACATTGCCTTTATCACAAGGAGTGAGACCAGCTAATTCATCCACTTTAGGTGATGAACCCTGCCTTTTCTCACTACCCATTTCACCTTTCCATTTCCCTTCTATAACACACATTTGCCCACATGCCTCAAATGCCTCGCCTGAAAGCACATCGCTCTCTGATTTTGCCTTCTCAACATATTCGGAATTTGAGATTGCTAATGGCTGCCTCTCTGATATTGTTCTGTCACCTCTACAATCTACCAATGGAACCCCTTAAGAGAAATCCAATCACTTTCCCAGTCTAATGACAATCCTCACTTTATTATTCAAGGTTCTTGAACTTACTCTATCAGGGTTTATTCTGGTGCAAAGTACAGTAATGCCATCAAGGGCAACTGCAAGGACTGATGAACAATCTGTTGCCAACCTTAAACTCTCTCCTGCCTTTTATTGAGGGAAACATAATGCTGCATTAACTTTTGAGTCACTTAACTTTCAATGAATTATTGGTGTTGTGCCATTGCCTTTCTGTTAATCACGATGTAATAGCTGAGGATAAAGCACCCCATCACCCCCACTCCTACCCCTGAAGTTGTCTTTGCCAATTTCCATTTCCCTGGTCAACAGAGGTATTTAGAAATGTATGAAGATGTTTAAAATTTAAAATTATTAAGAAAACTAAGGAATGCAATTTTTAAAAACCCATGAAACTGCTAATAATTACAAATATAAATGTAATATGATTTTTAAAAATATATGAAAAGTATTTAATAAACAACTTTTACATGACCACGCCATTGGAGTGAATGGAACTGTGTTAGATATGCCAACAATGGCTTGCAGAATTTTCAAGGTCCAGATGTCCTGTCTACTCATCCAATCCCTCTAATAATTTACAGAGCTCTTTTAGACTGAATGTTGACTTCAAAGCTAAAGCAGGGGATCAGAGATATATGTGTCTGACCTCCAGCATTTTCCTAATGACTGTGCTGCTCTACTTAACAGGATTGTTCTGATGAAGGGTCTCAGTCTGAAATGTCAAGTATTTATTCCTCTACTGGATGCTACCTGACCTTCTGAGTTCCTGTATCATTTTGTACAAGTTATTCAATGCTGGGCGGTTCTTCCATACGTTCTGGTCACCAATCGCTTGTTCATGCTGACTTATCTGGGCTCACAATTCACCTTCATCTTAGATTTACCTTTCTCACTTTCATGTTTACATCACTTGTGCACACTCCGAACCTTCTCTACAAGACCCCCACACCAGTGATGCACCATCAATAACTCTAGAAGACTGGAAGTGAACGATAGGCTTTTATTAACAGCGAAAAGGGAGCACGACCATGTCGAAGACTGAGGGAGGAGCAGTGCCCCAATCGCCTTTATACAGGGGTCTGTGGGAGGAGCCACAGGAGCAGTCAGCAGAGGGGCGTGTCCAGACAGGTATACATAATTTACCACAACCAGCTTTCCCCAAACTCCCCACTCTTCTTGCTCACCCTCTTGTATCTCTCCACTGCATGCAAATACAACCGCTTCAAAACCCCTCCTAAAATTCGCTCCTTTGGTTCATTTACTTTTAATCAATTCTTTGCAAAGCACTTTGGTTTCCATGTCATGTTCAAAATGTTACAAAACGTAATTTGTTGCTTTAATTCTGACCCCCAGTTTTTCAATTAACATTGTATGTAATTATGTTGACGCTTGGATGTTCAAGTACCTTTCAGAGCTGGTCTTTACCGTGGTTTTGTTATTGATAGCATACTGGAGATCACGCGATGACTTAGTGGCTGTTACTCTGTTCTTTCACCAATAATTCTAGCTTTGCTGTCAGATAAAACAAAACCCATGCATCAGCCTGACAGCCTGTAAACAGAAAATGATCATATAGGATTAAATTTAAATCTCACATGTGAAAGGTAATTGGTATAATGCTATTGTGATACTTATTTTTAACAAGAACAATCACATTTTGAACAGAATACCAGCAGCATAATTTATCATTTTCTGAGTTAAACAGGTAGAAATAAATTATTGCCACAAACAAAACTACATAGTTGTACATGCCATTAGAATTCTGAACTTTAACAAGATGTCTGCCTTAATCTATTAGTGATCACCATTCTGACTTTCATGTCATTAGTCATTACATGTGTCAAAAAGTCCAGTGTAGTAATGTTTCAGAGAAGATAGTAGTATGTGATTCACACCATAGCCTGCCCTTTCATTTTACTTATACTGTCTGACGCTACACTTCCCAAATTTTAGAACGTAGAACATAGAACATAGAAAATTACAGTACATTACAGGCCCTTTGGCCCACACTGTTGTGCCAGCCATGTAACCTACTCTAGCGACTGCCTAGAATTTCCCTACCGCATAGTCCTCTGTTTTCCTAAGCTCCATGTACCTTCCGAAGAGTCTCTTAAAAGACCCTATTGTATCCGCCTCTACCACCATCGCTGGCAGTGCATTCTAGGCACCCGCCACTCTCTGTGTGGAAAACTTACTCCTGACATCCCCTCTGTACCTGTTTCCAAGCACCTTAAAACTATGCCCCCTCATGTTAGCCATTTCAGCCCTGGGAAAAAGCCTCTGCCTATCCACACGATCAATGCCTCTCATCATCTTAAACACCGCTAACAAGTCACCTCTCATCCTGTGTCACCCCAAGGAGAAAAGGCCAAGTTCACTGAACCTATTCTCATAAGGCCCACTCTCCAATCCAGGCAACATCCTTGTAAATCTCCTCTGCACCCTTTCTAAGTATCTACATCCTTCTGGTAGTGAGCCGACCAGAACTGAACACAGTACTCCAAGCGGGGTCAAACCAAGATCTTATATAACTGTAACATTACCTCACGTCTCTTGAACTTTGTACCACAGCATATGCCTTCTTAACAACACTGTCAACCTGTGCAGCAGCTTTGAGTGTCCTATGGACACAGACACCAAGATCTCTGTGATCCTCCACACTTCCAAGAGTCTTACCATTAATACTATATTCTATCTTCAAATTTGACCTTCCAAAATGAACCACTTCACAGTTATCTGGGTTGACCTCCATCTGCCACTTCTCAGCCTAGTTCTGCACCCTTTCGATATCCCGCTGTAACCTCTGACAACCCTCCAGAATATCCACAACATCCCCAACATTTGTGTCATCAGCAAACTTACTCACCCACCCTTCTACTTCTTCATCCAGGTCATTTATAAAAATCACATAGAGGTGGGGTCCCAGAACAGATCCCTGCAGAACACCACTGGTCACCAACCTCCATGCAGAATACAAACCATCTACAACCACCCTTTGTCTTCTGTGGGCAAACCAATTCTGGATCTGCAAAACAAGGTCTCCTTGGATCCCATTCTTCCTTACTTTCTGAAGGAGCCTTGCATGGGGAATCTTGTCAAATGCCTTACTGAACTCCATATACACTACATCCACTGCTCTACGTTCATCAATGTGTTTTGTTACATCCTCAAAGAATTGAAACACAACCTGCCCTTGACAAAGCCTCACCAAATGCTCAAAAATCCTGCCTCTCAACAAACTGCCCACCACTGAAATAAGACTCATTGGTCCCTAATTTCCTGGGTTATCTCTACTCCTTTTCATGAATAAGGAAGCAACATTTTTAACCCTCCAATCCTCCAGTATTTCTCCCATCCCTATTGATGATGCAACTATCATCACCAGAGGCTCAGCAATCTCCTCTCTCGCTTTCCACAGTAACCTAGGGTATGTCTCATCCAGTCCCGGTGACTTACCTAACAATGCTTTTCAAAAGCTCCAGCGCATCCTCTTTATTAATGTCTATATGCTCAAGCATTTCAGTCCACTGTAAGTCATCCCTACAATAACCAAGGTCCTTTTCCCTGGTGAATACTAAACCAAAGTATTCATTAAGTACCTCCGCTACCTCCTCCAGCACCATGAACGTGTTTCCACTCTTGTTCTTGATTGGTCCTATTCTCACACAGCTTATCTGCTTGCTCTTCACATACTTATAGAAAGCCTTGACATTTTCCTTAATCCTACTCAGCAAGGCCTTCTCATGGCCCCTTCTAGCTCTCCTAATTTCATTTTTAAGTTCCTTCTTGGCAACCTTGTAATTTTCTAGAGCTCTATCAGTACCTAGTTTCTTGAACTTTTCATAAGCTTTTCTTTTCTTCTTAACTAGATTTTCTACATCCTTTGTACGCCACGGTTCTTTCACCCTATCATCTTTTCCCTGCTCAATGGAAGATACCTATGCAGAAAGCCATGCAAATGTTTCCTGAACACTTGCTACATTTCTGATGTGCATTTCCCTGAGAACATCTGCTTCCAATTTATGCTTCCAAGTTCCTGCCTAATAGCATCATATTTCCTGCTACCTCAATTAAATGTTTTCCCAAATTATCTGCTCCTATCCTCTCCAGCACTATGGTGAAGGAGATTGAGGTGTGGTCACTACCTCCAAAAGCTCTCCCACCGAGAGATCTGACACCTGACCAGGTTCATTTCCCAATACCAGATCAGGTACAGCCTCTTCTCTAGTTGGCTTATCTACATATTGAGTCAGGAAACCTTCCTGAACACACCTAACAAACTCCACCCCGTCTAAACCCCTTGCGCTAAGGAGACACCAATCAATATTAGGAAAGTTAAAATCTCCCATCCCAACAACTGTATTATTATTGCACCATTCTAGAATCTGCCCCCTATCTGCTCCTCAATGTCTCTGTTACTACTGGGGGGGGGGGGGGGTCTATAAAAAACACCCAGTAGAGTTATTGCTCCCTTCCTGTTTCTGACTTCCACCCACACTGACTCAGTAGATAATCCCTAATGACTCTCTCCCTAATTAGCAATGCCACACCCCTACTTCTTTCGTCTCCCTCCCTGTCCTTTTTGAAACATCTAAAGCCTGGCACACTCAGCAGCCACTCCTACCCCTGAGACATCCAAGTGTCTGTAATGGCCATAATGTCATAGCTCCACGTATTGATCCACACTCTAAGTTCATCCACCTAGTTTATGATACTCCTTGCATTAAAATAGACACATCTCAAACCATCTTTCTGAGTGCATCTTTGCTCTAGCATCAGCCTATCCTTCCTCACACACTCCCTACAAGCTGTCTGTACTTGTGTGCCAACTGCCCCATCCTCAGCCTCATCACTTCAGTTCTCACCCCCCTGCAAATCTTGTTTAAGCCCTCCCCAATAGCATTAGCAGACCTCCCCGCCAGGATATTGGTCCCCCTCGGATTCAAGTTCAACCTGTTCTTTCTGTTCAGGTCTCACCTGTCCCAGAAGAGGTCCCAATGATCTAGGAATCTGAATCCCTGCCCCCTGCTCCAATTCTTCAGCCACGTATTTATCATCCACCTCATTCTATTCCTATCCTCACTGTCGCGTGGCACAGGCAGCAATCCCGAGATTACTACCCTTGATGTTCTGCTTCTCAGTTTCCTTTCTAACTCTCTGTATTCTGTTTTCAAGACCTCTGCTCTTTTACTACCTATGTTATTGGTATCAATATGTACCACAACCTTTGGCTACTGACCTTCCCATTTAAGGATATTGTGGACATGTTCAAAAACATCATGAACCCTGGCATCTGGGAGGCAAACTACCATCTGCGGGGTTTTTTTTGTGCCTACAGAATGACCTATCTGTCCCCCTAACTATAGAGTCCCCTATTATTGCTGCCATCCTCTTCCGTTCCCTAACCTTTTGAGCCACAGGAACAGATTCTGTGCCAGAGGCACGGCCACTGTTGCTTCCCCCAGGTAGGTCCCCCGCCCCCAACGGTACTCAATATGGAGTACTTATAGTTAAGGGGGATGGTCATAGGGCTGCTCTCCCCTCTCCGGACAGTCACCCACTTATCTGCCTTCTGTGGCCCCATTGTGACTACCTGCCTGTAGCTCCTATTGATTACCTCCTCACTGTTCCTAACAAGCTGAAGGTCATCGAGCTGCAGCTCCAGTTCCCGAACTCGGTCTCTAAGGAGATGCAGCTTGATGCAGCTTGTGCAGATGTGGCCATCAGGGAGGCTGGAAGTCTCCCCGATATCCCACATCGGACACCCAGAGCAGAAAACTGGTTTTTATTACCCTTTTGCAGCTTTTCATTTTATTTCCACTTGCTTACACTTACGCTTACGGAAGAAGACAACAGTGTTTGATTATACATGGAGTGTAATTTCTAATCTGCAGTGGGAACTGAGCCCAGTCAATGGTTTATATGAAGTCTGCCATATCCAATCTTTTTATTTCACCATGATTCAATGGTCACATTGCACATCTGAGCTAGGTGGTTGTAGATTGAATGAAAACTTGGAAACATAATCTGGGTTGACATTCCAGAGAATAATTAGGGAATGCTAAACTCTGAGAGGTTTCAACTTCCAAATAAAAGAAGGCCACTCTGATAAATACATTAACAAATTTACTTTAATATAGATAGGTGTGCTTGTGGATCATTTGTTGTTGTTTTGTATGGCTTGGCCCAGGAGGGGCAGACAAGAGTCTGTCTGTTCAGGAGCCAGATTTGGATCAATCTTTGCCTGGCATCTCGTCCACAGCCGTCCCAACATGGGTGGCCCTGAGTTGGCATCGCTTGATGAAGCTCCTGAAGCACGCACGCCTCAACACGACATCAACGTGTTGACGCAGGCTGTGGAGGGTTTAAATTGGCCCTGTAATTTTTGAGTAATGTAAGTCTAATTGGGGTACAGGAGCATAAAACATAATACAGATGCACCAATCATAAAAGAATCATGAAGATCAATAACAGCAGGGTAAATCTAAACTAGAAACTCATATACAGAGGGGAAAAGTAAAAACCTAGAAAAGTTAAGGAAATTTTCATGAAACATCAGATTGATTACACCTGGACTGCTGCAAACAGCTCATTTCAATATAAAAATACAGGACAAAATTCAAATGTTGTGATTTTGCGATTTAATTCCACATATTATATTTGGAGTTCCATTGTGATGAATTACAGTTCATCACATCTGAGAAGCTGTCTTTATTATCGTACCATGTGTACTGAAAACGGAGAAACAGTGGTGTCTGCCAAAGTGCAGAATAACGGTAGTCTTTGAACCGTGCTTTTTGTCCAGAAGAGATATAATTCACTCAAGGCTGAGTGTGTAGGAGCACAAAGCATGAGGTTATTCCTTAATTTTCAAATGGCAGTGAAATCTCACCACATACAATGCTTTTCTAAACCTCTTTGGCCAGAAACAGGCTGTGTTTACATTACTTTACTACTACTTCTATGGAGCTGCCTTTGACAGTGACAAAACATGATAAAGTAAATGGCATGTTAGATACTCAAGAGCAAATCTACTAAAATGTAGAGAACTGTTTGGCCAACACAAGGAAATGTCTTGACAGGCTATGTGAGCTGAAAATCATTCTCAGGCCAGGTTGTTCTGTAGTTAGTTGGATGATAGTTCAATCACAATACCATTTTTAACTGCTTTCTGACCCTCTGTTGTTGTAACTTGATACTCTCTTTTAAAAGAATGTCACCAAAAGTAAGGTGGATGAGGAAGTCCCGTACACAAAGTATCAATTGATTTGTATAGAATTATGCAGCACTGAAACACTTCATTCAGATTAGCTCATCTACACTGACCAGTGGGCACCCTTCCTCATTAACCTCAACGCCTGACACTTGGTCCATAACCCTCTATACCTCAGATACTCAACTATTCATCTAGACATGCCGCAGTGATCTAGCTTCAACAGCTGTCTCAGGCAGTGCATTCCAAATTGTTACCACTCTCTGAGTAAAAGCCCTTCTCATATCTGCCCTGAAGCTTTCCTCTTTTGCCTCTAGTTTCATCTAACACTGATGTGGGGAAATGTTTCTTGCAATCCACCATAATCTACAGTCTTCATAATTTCATAGGCATCGATCACATCCTCCCTTCACCTCCTTCTCTCCAGCGGAGATTTGGCTTCTCCACTCTCTTCTCACAACTGAAGTACTCCATCCCAGGCAACATCTTCTCAGCATCCTCTCCAGCACAATCACATGTGGTCCTTGGTGACCACAACTGCACACAGTACCTCAGCTGAGGTCTGATTGAGATTTTATAAAGTTGGAACATAACCACACTGCTTCATTATCTGATGCCTCAACTAGATAGTATCCCATATGACTTGTTAATCAGATTCTTAAAATGCATTGCCACATTCAAAGAATTATACTTAAAGTGCCTTATAACCCAATTATTTACTGTGTATTTACTAGCCTCATTAGTACTTCCAAAATGCATCATCTCACATTAGACTGGATTAAACTAGATTGGCCATTAATTACTTATGCCACCAACAGATTATGTAGAACATAGGACAGTACAGGACAGGACAAATCCTTCAGTCTGCAATGTGCTGACCTTTGAACTTACTTCAAGGTCATCTAACCCTTCCCTCCCACATAGTCCTCCATTTTTCTTTCATCCATATACAGTACCTACCTAAGAGTCTCTTAAATGTTCCTAATATGTCTGCCTTTACCACCACTCCTGCAGTGCATTCATGGACCCAACACTCTCTGTATAAGAAAGGATACCTCAGAAATAACTGACAAAGACTCTCTGCTATATAATTCCCAGGATTATCTCTATTACCTTTCTTAAACAACAGTGAGGAAACAAAGATCATTACCAAAGGCTCAGCAATCTCTTCTCTTGCTTCTCATAGTAAGAAGGTGTATACCCTGGTACCTGGGGACTTATCCAGCATAATGTTTTTCAACAACACTTCCCCTTTCTTAATGTCAACATGTTCCAGCATATCAGACTGGTTTACATTGTCCTCACAGTCATTAAGATCTCTCTCACAGGTAAATACTGAAGCAAAATATTCATTAAGTACTTCCCCTTCCTTGTCTATCAGCAGACATATGTTTCCTTTTTTATCCCTGCTTAGCCCTACTCCCACTCTTCGTCACCTGTTGTCCAGCAAGTACTTGTAGAATGCCTTGGAGTCTTTCTTAATCCTACTTGCCAAAGATTTCTCATGTCCTTTTCTATCTCTCCTAAATCCCTTATTAAACACCTTTCTGAGGACCTTATAATTCTCCAGAGCCTGTCTCATCCTCCTAACCTCTAACTATGCTTCTTTCTTCCTCTTGACTAGATGTTCCACTTCTCTTGTCAGTGATGGTTCCTTTCCCCATCATCCTTTTCTTGACTCAATGGGACAAACCTATTCATAAACCAATGCAAATACAACCTAAATAACCTCCAAGTTTCCATTGTGTATTTCTCTGAGTACACCTCCCAAATTTACTCTCCCAAGTTTCTGTCTAATAGTATCATAATTTGCCCTCCTCCAATTAAATACTTTCCATACCATCCACTCCTATTCCTGTCCAATGCTAAAGGTTAGGGAATTGCGGTTCCTGTCCCCAAAATTCTCATCCTCTGAGAGACCAGACACTTGGAAATGTTTATTTCTGAGTACTAGATTTAGAATTATTTACCACATATACATTGGAACATACAGTGAAAAATGTTGTTTGTGTTAACAATCAACACACTCAGTGATGTGCTATGGGGATCCTGCAAGTTTCGCTACACATTCTGGTGCCAACATAGCATGCCCACAATGTTCAACGGAATAACCAGTATGATCTCTCATTTAGTTGGCCTGTCCACATACTGTATTATGTCATGCCATCTTGGGCAATGTCTCCCATCCACTCCATAATGTACTGGTTAAGCACAGGAGTACGTTCAGCCAGAGACTCATTCCACCGAGATGCAACACTGAGCATCATAGGAAGTCATTCCTGCCTGTGGCCATCAAACTTTACAACTCCTCCCTTGGAGTGTCAGACACCCTGAGCCAATAGGCTGGTCCTGTACTTATTTCAACTTGGAATAATTTACTTATTTGTTATTTAATTATTTATGGTATTATATTGCTATATTTCTACACTATTCTTGGTTGGTGCGACTGTAATGAAACCCAATTTCCCTCGGGATCAATAAAGTATGTCTGTCTGTCTGAATCCCTCCTGGATGCAACTAACAAATTCCACTAACCTAAACCTCTTGTACTAAGAAGGGGCCAATCAATATCAGGGAAGTTAAACCCCAGTATATCAAGCAGCCATTCTTGCTGTTGTGACAGCCAAATCTCTGTAATGGACACAAAGCCATAGTTCCTGTATTGATCCATGCTCTAAGGTCATCACACATGTCCCTGAAATTTCTTGCCTTTTAACCCATCCAACTGATTGTAATTATGCTTTATCCACTGCCTCTCCTTCCTCGTAATCTCTACATGTTGCATCTACATGTACACTAGCTGCCTCACCCTTGAACATATTACTCTGATTCACATTGCCCTGCCAAACTAATTGAAACCCTCCCTAATAGTTCCAGCCAATCTAACTGCAAAGATATCGGTTTCCCTTGATTTCAGGTGCAATGCATCCCTTTTGTACAGGTCATACTTTCCCCAGGTGAGATCCTATTGATTCACAAATCTGAAACCCTGCTCCCTGCAGCAATTTTTCAACTTTGCACGTTCATCTGCCATATCATCCTATTCTTATGCTCACTGGCACATGATACAAGCAACAATCCAGAGATGGCTACCTTTGGTATCCTACTTTTCAGCTTCCTACCTCGGTTCCAATATGTATTCCTTAGTACCTTAACCTTTTCCTACCTATGCCTTTGGTGCTAATTTCTGTCTGTTCCCTCTCCCTCTTAAGAATATTGTGGACCTGATCTGAAATGACCCTGACCCCAACACATGGAATGCAACATATCATCCAGAAATCTCTTTCACACCCACAGGTTCTCCTGTTTGTTCTACAAACTATTTTGAATTCCCTATCACCACCACTCTCCTCTTCTTCCCACTTCCATTCTGAGCAACAGAAGACAAACTCAGCGCCTGAGACCGAGTCGCTGAGGCTTTCCCCTGTTAGGTCATTCTCCCCAATGGTATCCAAAATGGGATACTTCTTATTGAGGGGAATGGCCCTGGGTTACTCTGCACTTTCTGTTTATTTCCTTTTCCTCTCCTGACAGTTACTGAGCTACCTGCCTCCTACAATGTAGGTTGCCACTGCCTCTTTGTAGCTCCTGTCTATCAACTCCTCATTCTCCCAAATGATCTGTAGGTCATCCAGCTCCAGTTCCCTAACATAGTCTGTAAGGAGCTACATTCAAATGCACTGCTTGCAGATGTAACCATCAGGGAGAATGGAGTTTCCCCAGGCCTATCACATCTTCCAAGAGGAACACACAACTGTTTTGGATTCCAATGTCAGAACTTAAGCTAGGTACTAAAAATGAAAGAATCAGAAATTTGACAGAGACCTCGATCTAGCCTCAGACTCTTCTCCCCAAAGCCTTTCTTCCCTACCCTAACTCTATCCACTTCAACAGTGACTGCTCCAATTAAACCTAACTTCTTTTTAATGGCCCTTGGCAATTGCTTAATAACCCAAGTGATCTCAAGAAAGATCAGAAAGTCCCCAAGCCCCCGATTACTTTTTAAATCAGTCACTACTCCGTTCAATCAATTATTCAATTAATATTTCTCAGTAGCACGAGAGTACCTTCCACATCATCAACAACTCTGCAAAACTTTGTGCCATCTGTGAACTTACTTATCTTGCTTCTCACATTCACACTCGTATCATTCACATATATTACAAACAGTAGGGGTTCCTGATGAATCCTTAATCCTAGGCATCAAAATGCATCAACAACCCTTGGCCTTCACCTTCTGTCTCCAGTTACCAAGTCAATTTTGGATTCATTTTGCCAACTTGCTTTGGATCTCATGTGCTCTGATCTTTTGAAACAGTCTCCCATGTGATACCCTGTCAAAGGCATTACTAAAATCCATGTAAATCACAACTATTGTCCTTCCCTCATCAATACATTTTGTTCCTTCTTCAAAGAATTCAGTCAAATTCATCAGACAGCATCTGCCCCTGAAAAAGCCACATTGGTTGTCTTTGATTCTACTTTTGCCTTTCCAAGTAATCATTAATTCTCTCTCTCAGAATTTTTTTCAGCATCTTCTCTGCCACTGATGTTAAGCTTGCAGATCTATAGATAACAGGCATTTCCCTGATGCTTTTCTTACAAAGGGGACCTATGTTTTCTGCCCTCCAGTCACAATGGAAACAAACTTTGCGGTTGGAGAATTCAATGAAACCAGTCATGCGGGAACTCAGACACGTCCTGCAAGGATTTAAAATTTTCAGCCAGAGCATCAGCAGTCTCTTTCCTTGCCTCCCATAGCAACCTGGGATAAATCTTAGCCAGCACTGGGAATTTACTTATATTTCATCCGGATAAGGTATTGAGTACCTCCTCTTTATTTATGTAGACCTGTACTGGACTATCAGCTACCTCTTCACTGAATTCTCCAACTCCAAAATATGTTTCCAATGTGAATACCAATGAAAAGTATTAATTTAGGACCTCATCTCTGCCTTCTTGTTCTAGGCATAAATTGACTATTCTTTCCTAATGGGTCTGCTTTCTCTCTGGTTTTTCTTTTAAATGCTTTGTTTTGCCTGATTACTTGTAGAAAACCTTCAGATTTGCTTTAAACTTGATTGTCTGTGATTTCTTTTGATCCTTCTTAGCCATTCTAATTTCCTTTGCAAGGAGGGACTTAAACTTTTAATATGCTTGACAGTCCTCCCTGACATTTGTTCCCTATACCTTCCAATGAGCTTCCTTTTTGTTTTCTTTATCCAAGCTTCAATATCTGTTGATATCCAGGGATCCCCATACATGTACCACTATGAAAGGGTAAACGCTTTTACCCTTTCAGGAACATGTTGACCTTGAACCTTTGCTATTTCTCCTTTGTACACATCCCACTGTGTAGATGTAGACTTACCTGCAAGGATATGCACCTTGTGTAAGTCATCCCTTAAGTTAGTGAAACTGGTCTCAAGATCTTAAATACTACTCCTCCTCTAACCGTTTCAACAGTCACTTTGGAATGTAAGAGTTAAGGTTATTGTCTTCAAAATAATCCTCCGCTGATACTCCCTCCACATGATCAGTTACTTTCCTTAAGATAAGGTCCAGCAAAGTTCCTTTCAGTATTGGTTTGTCCGCATTCTGTTGTGAAAGTGCTCTTCTGGACACACCTCAAAAATTTTACCCTCTTTAACACTTTCAACTCCATATTTCCCAATCTATCATCACTTAAAGAAAATTCTCTGCAATTCTCTTTTGTTGACAGATGTGGATGATCTCAATTCTTTTCCATATTGTATGCCATGTCTCATTCACTTAGCCTGCCTATAACCCTCTGAAGTCTCTATTCATTCTCTTTCATACTCACAATCTCATCTTATATTAATATCATCAGCAAAATTGGGAATATGATATTTTGCTTAGACAAATAGGACATGTGAATTGTGAACATTTAAGGCCTATCTTGGAAAGATCCACTTCTTCCCACTCTATGCTTACCTAGTTCACAATCCTTGCCAATATATTAGCTTCAATTCCAAGTGGTGCAACCCGGTTGTCAACCTGTCATGTGAGATCTTATTCAAGGCCTTTAGAACATTTAAACTGCACATTGACAACTTCCTGACTTTTCTATTGGTCATATCCTCAAAGAAGAAGTGTTTCAACTTGATTCCCTTCTCAAAAGTCTATCTTGAATCTGCTAAATCCTTTTTTTTTGAGTGGTTCTATTCTTATGCACTTCAATATAGATTCAAATATTTCCCATACTATTAATAATAGGCAAACAAATCAATATTTTCCCATTTTCTCTCTCTCTCTCTTCTTTCCCCAATATTTGCCACCCTCCAATCTGCAGAAACTATCCAAGAATTTGCTAAAATTTGAAAGACAAGATGCAAGGTTGTTTGATTTTTTTCCCTGTACACAGCATAAAGGAGAATGAAATAATTCAGATCCAATGCAGCACTAAAAACACACACAAGATAAAGAACACAATAATAATAATAATAATAATGAAACAACATACTAAGTATAAGATAACTTATAGACATAGATTGATTGTATGTCCATAAGTGATGCTTGGCACAGGAGTGTCTATATATAAGGTGACCGACAGGAAATTATAAAGTAATGGTGGTTCTGGACGTGGAGGGGTGGGTTAATGGGTGGAGGTGTTGATCTCCACCCTTACTGCTTGTGAAAGTAATTGTTTCTGAGTCTGGTGGTCCTAGCATAATGACAAACAATCCATGAGCAGGGTGGGTGGGATACTTATCATGTTACTGGAACTTTACCAGCACCTTTCTGTATATATGTCCTTGATGGTAGGTAGGCTGGTGCCAGTGATACTTTGGGCAGTTTTGACTACCCATTTTGGAGATTTCCTATCTGCCACAGCGCAGTTTCCATACCAAGCAGTGATGCAGCTTGTTGGGATGCTCTCTACTGCGTATCTGTAGAATAACATGAGTATGGATGTGCAAAGTGATGCACCATCAATAACTCTCGGAGACGTGAGGTGAGATGTAGGCTTTTATTGGCTGGAAGAAAGAACATGCAGCAATTGACCACCACACTACATCCTGGAGACTGAGGGCAGGGCTGTGTCTCCAATCGCCTTTATACCGGGGTCCGTGGGAGGAGCCACGGTCTGTGGGAGGAGCCACAGGAGCAGTCAGTGGTGGGGGGGGGGGGTGTCTCCAGACAGGTATATGTAGTTCACCACACAAAGTCCAGCTCTTTTCAGTCTCCTCAGAAAGTAGAGGCGGAGGTGAGCTTTCCTGACTGTGTAGGATGTGTTCTGGGGCTATGAAAGTTTGTGTGTGATGTGCGCTCCTAGGAGTTTGAAACTGCTTGCAGCTTCCACTGTGGTGCTACTGATGTAAAAAGGATTTGAGTTGTGTCGATAACCATCTCTTTTGTCTTGTTGACATTAAGTAAGAGGTTGTTTGCCTGACACCAGGCCTCAGACTCTTCCACCTCCTCTCTGTAGGTTGTTTTATTGTTGTTAATGATGAGCCCCACCACTGTTGACAATATGATTACTAGGGGGTTTGGCCTTGTAGTCAAGTGTGAGCAGAGTGTGTAGCAATAGGCTCAGCACACAGCCCTGGGGGGGCAGCCATGTTGCAGATGATGGGGAGGGAGGAGTGGTTGTGCATTCTGACTACCTGAGGTCTGTTCACCAGGAAGTCCAACACCCAGATGCACAGTGGTTGATTGAGACTGAGGAGCAGGAATCTGTTCACCAAGGCTTGTGGGACAATAGTGTTGAATGTCAAACTGAAATCCAGAAACAACATTCTGATGTGTGTCCTTGTTTTCTAGGTGTGTTGGGACCTGGTGCATGACAGATGCCGTAGAATCTGCTGTAGTGTGGTTCTGTAGATAAGCGTATTGGTGAATGTCCAACATGGCAGGAATGGAGCTTTTGATCTGTGCTATTATCAACCACTCAAAGCACTTTATGATGATTGGCACCAGTGCCACTGGGCTATAGTCATTTAGTTCTGAAGGCGTAGAGTTCTTTGGTACAGGGATGAAGGTGGCTTACTTGAAGCATGTAGGGACAGCAGCCTGGATGATTGAAGTGTTGAAGATGCCTGTGAAGATAAAGTGAGCCAGTGTGCATACTCCCTGAATACTCATCCTGCGAGGTTGTCTGGCCCAGCTGCCTTACAGGGGTTGACTCTCTGCAGAGTCCTTCTCATGTCTGCTTCTGTTACAGACCATGGCTGCTCACCTGGGAGGGGGGTGGGTAGCATTTTTGGCCAGCATGGTGTTACATTCTTCGAAGCATGCATAGCAGTTGTTTAAAGCATAAGGGAGGGATGTAGTCAAAGCTGTTTTCTCCTTGCTCATCAGCAATACCCTTGATGCTCAGCCCACATACACCAGGGGTACTTACTGGACAGGTGTTCCTGAACTCTTTGTGCATGGGCACTCTTTGCCCTCTTGATGCCTAAGATGAGGTTTATCCTGGATGCTCTGGGAGCTGTTCTGTCTCCGGATTTGAAGGCACCAGACTTGAATAACCACTTCATCCATTATCCCTGTCACCACCTGAGAGGCAGATCATTTATCAGCGCTAGTCTCACCAACTTCACAAGTGCTGTTTGTTTGATCACACTAATTCTCGTCAGTTTCACATTCTCACCATGTTTATCTAGTATTTCTCTTAAGGTTTATAAGTCTTGCACAGAATATAGAAAAGACAGCACAAGAACAGGCCCATTGGCCTATGATGTCTGTCCAACCATGATGTCAATCCATATTATTCCCATCTGCCTACACATGTTCTATATCCCTACATTACCCATCTGCTCAAATGTCTGTCTAAGTGCCTCTTAAACATTACTATTTGAGTCTTCTTCCCTGAAGAATAATTGCCATTTCCTTAGACCCAATCCTAAATTTTCATTTTCAACTTAATTATTACATTGCCATATGTGAAAGCACAACTCACGGAGTCTATGGAGAAAGGACAGAGGAGGGGATTAGCTGCAGACAACTGGCATGTATTCAAAGGATCAGATTGTCTCTGACTGCTATTACCATCTTATGATTCTGTGAACCTCCTCATTCTGGAAACAAAATATATTGTACATTCTTCAAAGGGATTGTTTAACTACCTCTCTTTAAGAATAAGTTTGATCTTTTCGATTATTACATGATCTGCAAATGCTCTGTGGAACAATAGTGTCCCACATCAGTCACCATTTCAATTTACTAACTTCAGCAGGGAAGACCAGGTTTATATTTCACTCCTTTTTGTTGTCATTGTGATAAGTTCTTTGCTACAGTGGTGCAGCGGTTTTAATACAGGCTCATCTTATATTATTTCCAATTACAATGGAAAAGATTTAACCTTTGGACTGCTGAAATATTTATAATACTCTCTAATCTCTGGCTGACAGATTCTGGCAGCTATTATTGAACAAAGCATTGACTGACAAAGAACTGACTTTTTTTTAGCTTGCACAATAGTCTTGGAGTATTTGACATTAAAAATTGTTAACAAACATAATCCATCAATCAGAACACAACATGCAAGATTTATAAAAAATGAAGGGAAGATGAATGTATATTGCAAAGATAGCGACAACTCTAAGCATAATTAGTTGGCTGTTCATCCTGCCATCCAACACATCAACCTTGAGCATTCTCAGAGTTCCTCTTTTTCAATGAAAAGCCTTTAAGAATAGATCAAATAGTTCGGATACCTTTAACTGTTCTGCATCAAGATCCTAGACACAGTCTACCCAAATAGAATATATTTCAAAGCATCCCTTTTTGGGTCAGATCTCCATCAATTTGAGATGGACACGTATTTTGTTCCAATCTCAACAACTGAGGATTTTCCAGAAATGCCAATTACTCAGGAAGGGCACAACGTTTTATAAAATATTGCCAAGGGACTGCAGATAAAGCAGCCTGCAAACCAGATTAAATACTAACTTCCCTTTTGTTAACTCCGCTGATCTTTAGTATGGTTCAAAGAACTGTGCTTTGGAACTTTGTAATCTAATCTGGAGCAAATCACAGGGAAATGGAGGAGGTTTAGCTCATTGCCCACACAGTCTCTCTAAAAGGATGATTAATTAATTGCATTTCCCTGGAACTTCCCTAATGCCCCTCAGTTTTTATTTTACTTAATTTGCACATTGAAAATCACCAATGATTCTCTTTCCACCAGCCTCTCAGACAAAGCATTCAAATCATAATGATTCACCAAGAAGGAACATTGCTCATTTTCTCCTTTTTATTAGTTTGCCAATTTCCATAAATCTGTGTCCGCTGATTACTGCCACTGACAGTGGAAACAGTTACTCTCTTTCTGCTCTCAAAAAATCATTTTAACCTGTACAGATATGATTAAACCTTGGATGACTTTAAGCAGGGGTGTCAAACTCATTTTAGGTCACGGGCCGGATTGAGTAAAATGCAGCTTTATGCGGGCCGGATCAGTCGGACGTGTGCGAACGCAGCTTTCGTTGCCTCCGTTTTTTCAGCCTGCTCTCATGTGTCTCAGTCCCTGCTATAACTACAAAGTGTTTCACTTTACAAATTCCGTTTCTTATGAAGAAGACTGCCGAGCAAGACTGCCGAATAAACACTAAAAACCCTGAAAACCTGGTACCTGAATAAACTCAGCATTAGCCATATCATACGCCATAGGCGCTTCGATTACTGGGGCCAGCTTTAATAGTAATTAGATATTATCTCGCGGGCCAAAGATAATTCCACCGCGGGCCGGATTTGGCCCGCGGGCCTTGAGTTTGACATATATGACTTTAAGGAATATCTCATAAATGGCCATTTATGTCCCACTTTCCACAATAACCTAAGGAGTTATCCATAATAAGATTTATGAATTTGCAACATTTTTTAAGATACAGCAAAATCATGATTTCTGATTACATGAAGGACTTATTGTGCAATTGCAGTGTTAGAAACTCACATGATTTAAACATATACCCCACATTATTGTTTCTTGCCATGCTCTCTGGCACATTAATTAATAAATTAATTCATTTATAATTATGGCAATTTTCTCTGATTTCACAAGCTCATTATGCCTGTGAAAGTAGGAGAAATAAGTGAACATGTGCACGGTGCCTGGAAGAGATTGGAGTACAACTTTCAAGATGGCTTGACCAGCGAAATCAGGCGAAGTAAGGTGAAAGATCTGGAGGGAAAGAATTACATTTCTCAAACCATGTAAAGAATGAGGTAGTGTAAGAAAATAACTGGAGGTAATGGAGCAGCTTGTGAAGTAATCACATGGAGCTTCACGTTAGACTGTGACACGGCGATGCCTCTTCAGAGGGAGCTGAAGAGCAATTGATCCAGTGTACCCAATGATAAAATAGGCGGAGGATAGGCTTGAGGAAGGGATCACAGCTAATTCCAAAGCTCAGTGATAATTTTTTACCCTTATATTGCAAGGAATTGTAGGGCAGTGAGTTTAATTAAAGAGCAATTAAAACAAGATTCATTATATTATTAGAGGGGACAAACAGAAATCATGAATATGAAAGAGAAACGTTGCCTCTCTCCACAGATGCTGCATAACCTGCTGAATATTTTGAATAGTTTCTGTTTAATTTCAGATTTCCAGCATCTGTAGTACATTGCATCTTGAGAATTTTGCTATGAGCCAAATAGGGATATTTTAAGAGAAGTTGCTCAAATAAAAAGCTTTCAATAATGTCTTCAGAAAGCTGGAGAAGTTTAACAGAGCAATTTTTAGTTTGGAGAAATTTTGTAGAATGGTTGAGCATTAAAGGAAATACAGCCCAGGGTTTGGTGCACTGCAGCCTCAGCTCCAGGGCCCTGGGCTCAATTTTGACCTTAGGTACTGCCTTCGGTTTGGGGGAAGTGCTCTAAATCAGGGGTCAGGCTATAAAAATAAATGCAATGAAATACAGAGCTGGAGAAGCCTTTTTACACAGACCGCTGTGAGGCTATGGAAAGCACTAAAAAAATTAGAGACCAACACTTAAACAATGATTAAATAATCAGCTAAATCAAAGACCAATGAAGAGATGTGGGAAATGAGCAGGTGTGTGGGATTGGGATTACTGCTCATGTGGAAGGTAAACATCAACAAAGGAAGGTGTAGCCAAACAGTTTCCATGCTGGCAGTTCTCTGATTGCAAATAACCGGTGTCTCCGTGACTGAGCAACCATGCATTGAACTGATTTGGAAATAACTTGAAATGCTAAAGCATTGGAAGATGAAATGGGTGAGATTCTCTTTTTTGCATGTCATCATGAAGATCTGTCTTGTTAATAAATGATGGTGTATGACATCAGAGAACTACCAGCAAAGATGTGAAGTAGTTTAATTTGGATTTGGATTTTGCATAGAACAGTCAGTTGTTTGTGAAGAGAAAAAAAAATCATTTTACAATCCCTTGGAAACCTGACATGACTGCAATATCAATGTCATTTCATGAAATCAGTCATTTTCTTTAAACAGCTACTTTCCACATATAAACACTTGAGGTTTGAAGCTCTCTGCAGTTGCCACACTTGGTTAAAGGCAATTCTGATATTCCTGTTTACAGTTGGGACAGGACCATATCGAAATAACCTAGAACTGGTGATCCACCCAGTTCATGTTCCTGGCTGCAATTTGTGATCAGATTGGTAGTCTTCTCCGTGTAGACATGCATGCCATTTCACATGCTTACACTGAATTTGAAACTTCTGCATACTGGAGTTTAAAAATTGAGCAAAATTATTAAGCATGAGATCATCGGGGTCAGCCATTATAGAGTTCTAAATGGGAGGTAATCTCATTATAAGTGGGAGGAAAAAGGAGACCAGAGAATTCTCAATGAGTGTAGTTTATTTGTAATTTCAATGTAATTTGATATTCAAAAAATATGGAGGATGGAATTACAGGTTGGAGAAGGATAAAATAGAATGCAGGTAAATAAGAAGTCTTCTAGCTGAGTGGGTGAAAATTTTCACCAAATGAGGGAGGTGCGGGGAATGAATCCTTGGGCTGGTGTGGCTGAAAACCATGGGAGGGGGATGGATGGCCCTACAGAGTAAGAAAAAAGATACGAAGGGGTAGCCTCATCCTGGGAAAGATTGAGTGGTTGACACCCAGAGAGCAGGGCTGGGGAGGGTGTGGTCAAGAGACTGGGGTGAATGAAAGGAAAATGCGATGAAAGGAAGAGAGACTGATGCAAAGAGTTGGGGACAGGGCAGGGGAAAGTAGACAATAGATTGTGTGCAGGGTTTTGTGGGAGAGTGTAAGGGAAAAGCTGAGATTGTGCATAAGTGTCCATGCACATGAGGGTGTCAAATCTTTACCACAGAGCTTGGGCTCCAACCCTTTTGGAATTCCTTACCCCTGGACCATGAGATCTCTCTCTGTCAAGATCGCACTATATCTGGTGTGTATTGGTCACCCCTCTTTAAGAGAACTCACACATTAACATCTTCCACTCCTTGGAAATGGAATGGAAGCAAATGTGCATCTGTCTGAAAATATATAGTCATATGCATTGTGGGTCATTGGGTTGAAGCTGACAGACACTTGCTTAGAGATCTTCTGCTGAGATTGTTTTTCCCTACAACTTTATTGGAGTTAAGTCAGACAATATTATAAAAAGTTACAGACTTATACCAACATAACAGCAAAGCTATTGCTCACCATTTCAACAGTTTCAGGTGAGAGCTAATGCATGTTTGTAAGTGAATTTCCAAAGTGTGCTACCCGAAATGCACTTTCCTGTCATTGGCTGAAAGGAAAATATATCCTGGTCCATTTAAAAATTGCTAAACACATTGAAGTTGTGGTTGGATGGCACATAAGAACTAAATTCATGGCAGCAAGTTGAACTAGAACTTGTCTGTCAGGGTTATATATTTGATACAATCTCAGTCAGCAGTCTGAAATTATTTTTGCAATGATCTAGACATGCTGCCTATAACTGAAATGTCTCATCCATTAATTTGTTAATTGCTGTTGAATATTTGGAAGATAAAGAATTTATTTTAAACTTTCCCTTTGTCCTCCCCTGTTTAAAATCACTTCTTCCATTCCAGTTAATCTCTTTTGATAGTTAATTTGATATTTAGAGATCAAAGCAAATTTATTATCAAAGTACGTAAACGCCACCATATACAACCTACCTTGAGGTTCATTTCCTTGCAGGCATTTAGAGGAAAATAAAGAATACAATTAATGAGAAACTATAAATTACAAAGATTAACAAACAAACAATGTGCAAAAGAAGACAAATTGTGCAAATAGTAAAGAAACATTAACTAAATAATACTAAGAACATGAGTTATAAAATCCTTGAAGGTGAGTCTCTAGGTTGTGGGGTCAGTTCATCATTAAGGTGAGTGAGGTTATCAATGCTGGTTCAGGAGCCTGATAGTTGAAGGTTAATAACTGTTCCTGAACTTGGTCATTGGGACCTAAAGCTCCTGTACCTCCTTTGTGATGTTAATAGTGAGAAGGAGGATGGCCTGGATGATAGGGGTCTTTGATGATGGATGATGCTTTCTTGCGGCTGTGCTCCTTGTAAATGACCTCAATGTTGTGAAGGGATTTTCCTTTAATGGACAAGGCTGTATCCAATACTTTCTTTGTAGGCTTTTCTGATCCTGGGCATTGGTGTTTTCAATGATGCAACCATACAGTATATTCTCCACTGTGCAAATGTAGAAGTTTGTCAACGTTTTATTTGATATCTACACAAACTTCTAAGAAGGTAGAGACACTGTCATGCCTTCCTTATGATGATGCTTACATGCTGGTTTGAGGATAGATCCTCTGATACCATAACGTCAAGTTACTGAACCTCTCTAATTCTGATCGCCTAATGAGCACTGGCTCATGGACTTCCAGATTCTTCCTCCTATAGTCTTTGATTTTGCTGATTTTAAGTGAGAAGTTGATGTTAGAGTCACAGAGCACAATAACACTCAAACAGGCTCTTTGACCCATCTAGACCATAATGAATTAATCTGCTTAGTCCCATCAACCTGCACCTGGACTGTAACCCCCATACCCCTCCCTACTTACCTATCGAAATTTCTTTTAAATATTGAAATTGACCTTGCATCTACCTCTTGCTCTGACAGCTCATTCCACACTCTTACCACCCTCTGAGTGAAGATGCTGTCCCTCACGTTCCCTTAAATATTTCACCTTTCACTCTTAACCCATGACCTCCAGTTCCTCTCTCTTACTCAACATGAGTGGACCAAGCTTGCTTGCATTTACCTTATCTATACCCCTCATAATTTTGTATACCTTTATCAAATTACACCCCCCCCAGTCTTCTATGTTTTAGGAAATAATGCCCTAATCTATTCAATCTTTTCCTATAGCTCAGGGCTTCAAGTCCTGGCAACATCCTCGTAAGCTTTTTCTGTGGTCTTTCAATCTTATTGACATTGTTCCTGTAGGTAGGTGGCCAGAACTGCACACAATACTCCAAATTAGGCCTCAACAACGTCATATACAATCTCAACATAACATCCCAACTCCAGTACTCAATGTATTGATTTATGAAAGCCAATGTGTCAAAAACTCTCTTCATGACCCTATCCACCTGTGACGCTTTCAAGGAATTATGGATCTGTATTCTCAGATCTCTCTATTCTACTGCACTCCTCAGTCCCCTACCATTCACTGTGTAAGACCTACCCTGGTTGGACCTACTGAAGTACAACACCTCACCCTTGTCTGTATAAAATTCCATCTGCCATCTTTCAGGCCATTTCACCAGCTGGTCCAGACCCTGCTGTAAGCTTTGATAAAATGCTTTGTTATCCACTAAACTCCCAATCTTGGTGTCATCAACAAATTTGCCAACCACGTTTGTGGGGGAAGGTTATCAGTACTCTTACAGAACTAACAGGGGTACAATTACCAATGGACCCTGCTGTACATCTTCTAAATGATGACTCCCACCTTTCCCTTACGGAAAAAACACGCCAAGTCTGGCTGGCAGGCCTGACTGCAGCCAAGAAGATTGTAGTCCAGCGTTGGAAACTTCCCCATGATATTTCAAGTACTCACTGGCTTTGGACCTTTTTGGATATTTCTTACCTGGAACTACCATCAATAAGAATAAATGACGCACAGCCAAACACTATCTTAATGTGGATAAATTTGATATCTAACTTAAAAGATCTTCTGTTAAAATAGGAATGCTCTGTCTATGTATACACTACTATCCAGTTGGTTGGTGGGGGGAAGAGAGGGGAGGAGGGGTGGAGAGGGGGGTGGGCTGAGGAAGAGGATGAGGGGTGGAGTGGGGATGGTGATGAGGGTTGGGGGTGACTGGGTTAAACAGTCAAAATGTAATCAGCAACTGGTTGTATTGAATGTAATTTGTTGGCGTTGCAATAAAAATTAGTGATAAAAAAAACAAATTTGCTAACCACTTTACCATCCTGATGTTGATACAGATGACATACAATGAGGGACCCTGAACTGATCTCCGACTAATCCAATTTACTACCTCATCTTGAATACCAAGTGACTGGAGCTTCTTGACCAAAGGGACCTTGTCAAAGACCTTGCTAAAGTCCATGTAGACAACATCCACTGCCTTTCTTTCATCAACTTTCCTGGTGTGAGTGAGTGAGGGCCTCTGTTGGTCAGAGTTGACCATGGATATTGTGTCCTAGCTGTCTAGATATGCAAGCCTGGGCAGTATGATATGTAAAGCAAGCTGTTGCCCATGTAGCAAGTTCCCCATCTCTGCACATCTGAAGAAACTCAAAGGAACGGCAGACACTGATATCATTTAGTACCAGCAGCACGGCTGGAGCATTAAATTTAAAGAAGGACTGCCTTAGGGACACTAGCTCTGGAGTTTTACCTCGGGGTTTACTCCCGAAGCCTTCCCCATGAGTGGGTACAGCCGCAAGGCAGAGGAGCCTTGAGATCAGAGTTTTCCTTCTCCCAGCTGAGCTGCCAATCATGGCTGAGAAGCCCCATCTGCCCAAAGTGACTTGTTTTAAGGCGCCAGTAACTAGCCTTTGCCGCTTCTCCTGTCAGTATTAATGGTTCCACCAGGCTTACTAGCTAAGCTACACTTGGTTTCCAGAGGCTATTTGAGGCAGAAGCCATTTAATAGGTAGTGGGAACTTGTCCCCATTACCAACCCCACTATAACAACCTTAAGGAACCACTTTCCTGGTAACTTACTCGAAAAACTCTATAAGATTGGTTGCACATGATTTACCATGCACAAAGCCATGATGACTATCCCTAATCAGTCTCTGACTATTCAAATACTTATGTATCCAGTCCCTTAGAATACCTTCCAATAACTTTCCCACTACTGATGTTCGGCTTCTAAAATACCAAAACCGCATTAACTATCTTGTTATGGTACCATTCAACATAATTTTCTTCTTGTTGTTAAGTTTAATGGTGGTTGGCAGACCCACATAAGGTACATTACTGCCACCTGCTGAGTTGGAGCATGGAATAAAGAGAGGAAATTTTCCCACTAAATTCCCCTCCTTCAAAAAACCTCAAAGTCTAAAGCTTTTCAGAATGTCAACTATGCAATTGTATACATTATGATGGCAGTGGTATCCTAACAAACGTTTCATTTTAAACTGTGTCTGTCCCAAAGCTCTCAATTTAGCAATTAAATGTTTCCTTTGCACTTCAAAGTATATGCATTCAAACAGTACATGCTGCACCATTTCTTGACAAGTGCACTCCCTACAAATGCCCGTATCATGCATATTAATTCTGAACAAGAAATTATTCAACCTAATATGTCCAGTACATAAACATGTTAGTATAACTACTTGCCTCCTTTTATACCCATCACCCAGCTGAGTTCCGACCATCCTCTGAGTTTTATATTAATGCCATTCTTTCTTTTCCTTATCTCAACTTTGTTTCCACAGTCAATGAATATACTTCTTAATTATGGCTTTCATCTCCCCTTTATGCAAAGGCACCACTATATTTATATCTTTAATTTTAAATGACTGCTGTCAAGTATGTCTGCCACCTCATTTCCTTCAATCCCAACATGGACAGAAACCCATATGAAATGTATAACAGCATTCAGCCAGATTTTCAATCTCCCTTTTATATACTGATGTATAATGAATTGATTCATAGCAATCACCCTCCCTCTTACTCTTTGCACTCCTCTCATTTGATTGGTTAGGGATAGTTCAGTGCCTTATTCAGATTAGGCCAATCCTGGAAACCCTGTTTCCATGTTAGAATAGCAGTCCACACTTTCAGAAAGTTTCAGCAAAAAACGCTACCAAAATTGAAAGAGCAAGGACAAATTCAATCATTAGCAGGTGCCAGATTATCTTTTACATTTATGGCTCACAAATTCAAATATAATGTTTGCCTTGTATTAATTCATACAGCTATTAGAGAATTTATAGATGTTCATATTGGCCTGACATGTGTGATTAGCATAGTGACCGTACTCACCAAAGACCGAAAAAAAATTAACAAAGTTTTGGCAATCTGCATGGTAAGGATTAGAAAGTATTAGCTACGAGGTGGCTGGATAAACTACGATTGTATTCTCTGGAGCATCAAAGGCCAAGCAGAGGTATATAAAATCAGGAATAGGGTAGATAACCAGTGTGATTTAGATGGTGTGCAGAGTCATATTTTGGGTGGAGTACAATGTTAATAGCTCACAGAGACCTCAGTATAAGTTTAATAGAATGTCTTGTAATGGGTTCAAGAAACCTAGAGATGCAAGAGATTGCAGATGCTGGAGTCTGGAGCAACGAACAATCTGGTGGACAAACTCAGCAAGTTCAGCAGCAAGGGGAAAGAATCGTTGAGGTTACTAATTGAAAAACTGCATCTGGTCCTGATGCCGGGTTTCAAAAGGAACATTTGACAATTCCATTCCCTCCAACAGAAGCTGCTCAAGTCATTGAATACCTCCAGCAGACAGTTTGTTGTAAGAAACCTAAATTGATGCCCTAAAGTGATTTTATTTTATTTTTAATTATAGAAAATTGCAAACAGTCTATCCTGATATGGTATGTTGAACCATATGGGTGTGAAAATTCTAAACAATTGTTGGCTTCTTCGAGTAACAATGGCAAAACCTGAGTGTGACTGCAAAGTCCAGGTTATGAACACAGCACTGCCTACAATACTATTGGAACTTTAAACTGATGTGTTAAATACATGTACATAGGCTTTGGAGACACGAGAGATTCCAGACACTGGAATTGGAGCATTAACAATATGATGGACGAAATCAGTAGGTCGAGCTTCATCTGTGGGAGGAAAGGAATTGTCAAAACCCTCTGTCAGGACTGAGAGTGGAGAAGGAAGGTGGCCAGTATCAAGAAGAGAAAGAGAGTGCTGAGTCGGGATTCAGGAGGTATATAGATGGTGCCAGTCCACCTGTCACCTCAGAGAACCATCTCACTACTCCCCTTCTCCTCTTTATATTGACTATCTCCTCTCTCCATTCTCAGTCCTTATACAGAGTTTTGGCCCAAAACATCTGAGATTACTTTCCTCCCACCACTGCTGCTTGACAAATGCTGAGGTCCAGATTCTCTGTTGTGTTCAGACTTTATTATGCAAAGTACCAAAATATGACTGTGGTCCATGAGTTGGGCTCCATTAGTGGATTTGAATGTGAATTAATATCACTGACTTTACAAATTAAACATCTTAAAACGACATTGCCTACCCATGGCTGTGACTGTGGATTGCAGCTGTAATAGTCCTAAAAAGAAATATTTGAGGATTCCCTTTGAAACTGCACGCAAAGAGTTGCCACTTTCCTGCACCATTGTAGTAATGTTCATTACATCTGTATGTAACAAGAAAATGTATTCGCTGCTGCAGAAGCTAAATTTGCAACAGCTGGAAAAGTCTTAGCTACTGTTTCACCTACAGCGTTACGCCAGTCAGGGGTTTAGTCTGTGTCTGCAAAGGAAACTTGTAAAAAGCGGTTCCTCACTTGTCTCATTGTATCAATTCAGCTACTGTCATAATATATAGAGAAATATTATTTTGATTTGACTCAGCTTTGTGGACAAATACCAAGCCCTTCTAGAATATTCTTTGTTGCATACATCATAAATCGTTCCTTAAAACTAGATTGTACCTTGCACTTCTGTCTTGAGATACACAACACAGATTAACTAATCAGATTACTCCAAGAGTCAGTTCCTTTACAAACCTTAAAAAGCAGGTGATCCTCTGATTGCAGTATGTCTGAACAACTTTTGTCATCAGAAATTTCTACCTTCTGAGTGAAATGAAAGATCACATCAATTTTATTATGAGAGTGAACACCGTTAAGGCATGGCTGTACAGGTAGTTTTACTCTGATATATTTTTTAAATATCATGAAAATTGTTAAGGGCCAAATTATTTTTTTTTTTGCCTGCTGATGATAATACTATCAGCATTAATTGAAAGTTTGTCTGTCTATGTAACATTGCTTATTTGTGGAGTAATGTTATCAGTGCAGCCTCAAAATTCAGCATTATCAACTGGCCTCCCAACAGCAGCATTTATCATAGGCTTGTTTCCCCATTTTTCAACTTGTATTCGAAATCTGTCTGAAATAAAATTGAATTCATAAGGACACCAATAATTCTGAACTAATTTTTGTGGCCAGGTATTATTTACACCACAGCACAAACTATTCATGACTGTTTGTTAGGGACAAATAAGAAATCTGGGGTAGATACAATAGTCTATGGGACAAAAATCTCTAAAAAGCTTATTGTACTTATCAGTTGATCAGGGATGAAAACAGTGTCATTTAATAAGACCCTAAGACCTTAAGATATAGCAGCAGAATTAGGCCATTTGGCCCTTTGAATATGCTGCACCATTTCATCATGGATGATCCTTTTTTCCTCTCAGCCCCAAACTCCTGCCTTCTCCCCATATCCCTTCATGCCATGACTAATGAAGAATCTGTCAACCTCTGCCTTAAATATATCTAATGACTTGGCTTCCACAGCCACCTGTGGCAACGAATTGGACAGATTCACCACTCTCTGGCTGAAGAAATTCCTTTTCATCTGTTCTAAATGGATACCCCTCTATACTGAGGCTGTGTCCTCTGGTCTTAGACTCACCCACCACAGGAAGCATCCTATCCACATCCACTCTATCGGAGTATTTCAACATTCAATAGGTTTCAATGAGGTCACTTTTCATTCTCCTGAATTCCAGTGAGTAGAGGCCCAGAGCCACCAAACGCTCTTATATGACAAGCCTTTCAAACCCAGGATCATTTTTGTTTCTGAGATAAGGGGCCCAAAACTGCTCTCATTATTCAAAGTGAGGCCTCATCAGTGCTTTTCAAGCCTCAACATTACATCCTTGAATCATATTCTAGTTACCTTGAAATGAATGCTTACATTGCATTTGTCTTTATCACCACAAACGCAACTTAACCTTTAGGGAATCCTGCACAAAGGCTCCCAAGTCCCTTTGTAGCTCAGATTTTTGAATTTTCTCTCCATTTAGAAAAAACTCCATACTTTTATTTCTTCTACCAAAGTGTATAACTTTTCGACACAATATTCCATCTGCTACTTCTTTGCTTATTTTTCCAATCAGTTTAAGTGCTCCTATACCTTCTCGACTTCCTCAAAACTGCTTACCCCTCCACCTACATTTGTATCATTCACAAACTTGGCCATCAATTCCATTGTCCAAGACATTGACATATAAAGTAAAAAGAAGCGGTCCATGATTTACCATGCTAGTATCTTTTCTATAATACCATGGGCTCTTAACTTGTTAAGCAGCCTCATGTGTGGTACCTGGTCAAAGGCCTTCTGAAAATCCAAGTACACAACATCTACTGTGATTTGCCTTTGACTATCCTACTTGTTATTTCTTCAAAGAATTCCTACAGATTTGTCAGACAAGATTTTCCCTTCAGAAAACCAGCCTGACCACTGTGTGTCTCCAAGTACCCCAAAACCACATCTTTAATATTCAATTCCAACATTTTCCCAACCACTGAAGTCAGACTAACTGGCCTATAATTTCCTTTCTTCTGTCTCTCTCCCAATTTTCCAATCCTCTGGAAGCATTTCCAAATCTAGTGATTCTTCAAAGATCATTGCAAATGCCTCCACAATCTCTTAAGCCACCTCTTTCAGAACCCTTGTGTGTACACCACCTGGTCTAGATAACTTATCTACCTTCAGAACTTTCAGTTTCCGAAGAAGCTTCTCCCTAGTAATGGCAACTACACACACCTCTTCCCCTGACATTCTTGATATTCCAGCATACTGCTAGTGTCTTCCATTGTGAAAACTGATGCAAGATACTTATTCAGTTCATCCACCATTTCCTTGTTCCCCCATCACCACCTCTCCAGCATCATTTTACATTGGTCAGATATCACTTTATGTATCTGAAGAAACTTTTGGTATCCTCTTTAACATTATTAGCTAGCTTACCTTCATATATCATCTTTTGCCTCTTAATGACTTTTTAGTTGCTTTCTGTTGTTTTTTTTAAAAAATCCAATCCTCTAACTTACCATTAAGTTTTGCTCCATTGTACTTTGGCTTTGATATTTGCTTTGACTTCTTTCGTTAGCCATGGTTGTGTCACCCTGCCTTTAGAATACTTCTTTCTCTTTGGGAATACCTGGATCAAGGGCCTTATTGAACTACTTAGAACATAATCCAGAAAAGGAGAGACCGTCATGTTACCTTGACATTTAACAGCGGAGTGGAATAGTGGCCATTGTTGGAGAAATGAAAACATCTAACATCTTTGTAGTAAGTATGTTTGTATACTTGTTGGTCATAAAGGGAAAGTGCAATAAGATAGCTTTCTAATGTAGAAGTCTTAATTTTAATAAATGGGATTTTTCACAATGTTCTAGTCTAATAGTTTTGAAGTCATGTTCCCAGGAGTGCAATCATTCAATGACACAAAAGTTTCTACACCCGTCCTCAAGTGTAGAGGTATCCATGCCAAAGCATCCCTCTACCAGTCCACCTTCTGGGCTGGAAGTTTTCTGCTTTGTTAGGTGCTATTAATCACTTTGCTCTCCCATGCAACCATGCTCATCTCATCTGCAACACAGCCAGAATGAATGTCCAAGTGAAACAATCATCCTACCAGAGGCAAGGACCAAGGGGTCCAGTGTACTGGTTCACATATGACCTTGGGGTAAAGGCTACCTAGTGACATTCAAGCTAGAAACATCATTGCTTACAGATCTTCCCAATCCAATATTCTTTGAGTCATTAAGTTTACGGGTAGCTAAGCCAGATGAGACAATTTCTACATTAAATGCATCTTTAAGTATAACAACATTTCTTTCTGGAGTTTGAGGCTTTCTTACTCTGAAAACAACAAAGCATTTTGGATGTATAATCCCTGGGTAACGTATCTATGAGATCATCCTGAAGTGAACAGAATTTTTTCTTTTTCTTTTTAGATCTTAACATGAGTTTTATTTTTTAACGTGTTTTATCTCACCACCTCCCCCATTCCCATTGGTGCAGGAGTAGGAGTTCTGTGTTGGGTATTCTGGGGGGGATAAATCCTGCTCAAATTCATTTGATGCTATATATGGAGACAGTTTTATTTACAATCTTGTTTCCCCTCTTGGTCTCAATTACTGCAGTCCTAACATTGATAATCTGGGTAATGAGATAAGGGGGTTTCCATCTAGGACAGAAGCTAGATCAGAATTATTTTCTTGAACCTATTTCTCTTGTTATGTTATCCAAACTGTCTTGTCAGTTTCTTTTGCTTTCTCTTGAATTCCCACAAGCTCTCATTTCCTTGAGGAGAGTTGTACTGGGTGTAGGTGATGGTTGGCCTGAGTTAACAATTAGAGGTGTATTTACATTGTACTGGGTGTAGGTGAAGGTTGGCCTGAGTTAACAATTAGAGGTGTATTTACATGGGTAAGAAATACTCTTCTGCACTCTTATTTTTGCAATTGGCACTTGATTTACAGGTGCTTACACTTCAGGGACAAGCATAGCCTACTTTAGGCCTGCAGAGTAGACCAGCTTTGCCAAGCATCCTTAGTCTCTCGATTTCTTTGCTCCACCATTTTACTTGACTGTGGATGGATTGGATTGTTGTACTCCACTTGTATGCCTATTTGTTCATATATGGTTTGAAAGCCTTTACCACTGAAGGAAAATCCTCAGTCAGTATGTATGCAGTTGGAGGTGCCAGCATATGGGAATATGGAATTTTGGAGTGCTGTGACAGTTGTGGTCTCACTGCAAGAAGTCCTGGAGACTAACCACAGATATACCATAAAGAGATCAATTATCGCAGATACTTAATAGGTTTCCGATAAGATTGGAGGTCATGGGATGCCAGAAATGGGCCTATATAATCAATTTGTCACATCAGTATTGGTGCAATTGGATTTGATTGTCTTATAGGAGATTGTTCTGTGACTGCTCCTTTATAGTAGGCCAACGATCTTTACTATTTGCAATAAATTGTTTAGAATCACCCAATATATAAGGCCACTAGTATAACATGGCTAATTGCACATCAGTAGCTTGTCTGCCACCATGATTGTATCCAAGTCCTTGGCAGGCTTCTTGAATCAGTGCTTTCCACTTGTGGTCAGGAGGTACTTGCTTTTTATCCTTTTTAGGGCCACAGACCCAAACTGTACCTTCACTATCAGTTTCACATTTGTACAGTGTTGGAAATGCTTTGGGATTGGGTTCAGTATTATTTTGGAGAATTCTTAAAACATTATCCTAATCATTTTTTACTTATTACTGAGATAATACCAAAATCCTGGCCTCTCTTATTGGAGTAAAGTCCATTCTGACAGCTTGTTTTACTTGCTTATTACTATAGATGTGTAAGAGACTGCAGTTATGTCCTGGGATATGTAACACCTATACTAGTGGTCAAGTCAATAATAGTTCATAAAATATTCTTCCACATGGACAAATGTGGTAGCAGTTTACCTCTGTGTGTTCTCTATCTAGTAGCTGATCAGATGAGAGATCTCTTTTTTACAGCATTCCTAACATAATCAGTCAGTACAAGCGTCAGTCAAGTATGGTTCTATAGTCTTAGGCATAATTCTTAGACACAGTTAGCCTCTGCAAATTGAGCTGTGTGATTCCCTAAAGCAAGCATTCCCAACTTTTATTATGCCATGGAGCCATATTATTAACCAAGGAGTCCATAGACCCTAGGTTAGGAACCCCTGTCCTAAAGGATGTGCTTGCAGCTCACATCATTCAAATTCCATTTCTGATATTAAAAAAATGCTCTTTTATGATCAAAAGCAGGGATTATAATTATGTTCAGGATTTCTATTGCTGATCCATGACAGTAGCATATTTGGGAATAGTGCTCTAAAGGATGCCGTGCTACTTGTGCCTTGGAGAAGATGGTTCTGCACGCTCCATAACGGGTAAGGCTTGTAAGTTATAGTTCTCAGGAATATATTCCCACTCTAATGTTTTGTCATGTAAAAGTATTTACCATTTCCCATATCAAATTATAGTAGCTCTCTGTTCACTTCTTGCTAATTTGCTATCATTTTTCAAAGTCACAGTCTCTGTTTGTATAATAATTGGTTTGTTCTCTTCCAGTGGGCTTACTACAACATGTGTATAGAATACCATAGTAAGATATCATTGTAAGGCAATACATTTCTGTCCTGTTGGCGTGAAGTTATACTACGAGGCAGAGTGCATGGGAGCTTGTATTTCTTCTCTCTCATTATAGCAGAAGGCCACAGCAAATTTTGAGCAACATGAATTTGCAGAAGAAGAAAACTTGTTAGGTCTTTTGTCCAGAGCTCTATTCCTTGCTGAACTGCAATCATCATTTTCTCTAGTGCCTCATAATCTCCTCTGGTAAAAACAAAGAAGCTTTCATTCTTCGGTGAACATCTAATGTATAGTGATTTTGAGAACTGAGCACAGTCAGGTATGAAAGCTCTAGCATTGTTCAATAGGCCTTGGGTTGAATGCAAGGCTTTTATGGTTATTGGATATCCCACTTGAGAGACCTTTATCTAAATTCAGGGGTTAAATATTAGTGCCCTATTCTAAAAACCTTGTGGTAATTTGGTCCACTGACATTGTGAGCTATTGGGTGCTTTAAAGACTGTGTAATGTCTGTCACTTTCAAAAAGTGAGGGTGACCAGAAACGATTAGCTAGATCCATGTAAAGTTTATACTTCTTATGAGTCAGTTTGCTGTAATACCTGTTTCTGGGCCACAATAAGTTCTGTGTATTTATTTAGGATGATGTAGTCGATGATCAATCACCAATGTCCATCAGTTTTTGCTACACCAAACATGGGCAAGTTAAATCAGGAATGTTCTTTTATCAAAATATCTTGTTATAGAGGGAATCTATAGTTTCCTGGGGATTGCTTTCCTTAAAGTCAGTAATATGCCACTGTTTCTGGTGTGGGAAAAGATTGCATCCTAATTTAGTTGATTCAATATCAACCATCCCACAGTGGTTAGGATATCGATATATATGGTCATAATATTTGCACAAAATATATTTCAATTTTGTTCTGATCATTTTGTCCTGATGATCATCTGGAGTTTATTCAGTGATGGTATTGGGATTGCTGACAGTGAAGTTCTAAACTCTATTGAAGACCTTAAGCCTTATCAGGTATAAATAGTCTTGAGTACCCTCATTAAAAGGAGTTTATACTGTAATTATCCAATCTTCAAAGATTGGTCCACTTCCCTATTTATTCTCCATAATGAGTTTCACTGCCAATACCTGATATTTGACCAGTGAGACTCTGCACCCCCTTCCTACCAATAAGATACTACCTGCTAATAAAATAATTTAAAACACTGTTCATTTATTTATAGTGATATAATTCTAAATCCAAACAATGTTCTTAAAACACATATAAAACTACGATGATTTCTATCTTATAAAAGACTTGCGAATTACAAACAATTTTTAAAACACAAAAGATTTCCAAAACATGGATACAATTCCTGTTATCTAAAAAGACATAGTAATGATGCAAATGAACTAGTTGTCTGTCACAAAAATTGAAGGCAGAGGAATGGACTCTTGTTCACCCCGTGTTTCTTCCATGCTTTTTGATGTTTCTTACCCCATTCCTAATAAGCCTGAACTGATCTCTACATTAATACAGTTTCTTTACTATTTGGATGACTTCTCACACACATGATAGTCTTTCAGATACATTTTAACAGAAGTGGTCTAAAAGCTTCTTGTAGACAGAGATCCCAAGTACCCACAATTAATGTTGTGAAGCTAACTTCCCTGAGTTTGTAAAATTTCCATCTTATTAATAGATCAGTTACTAATGTGCTAAGTGATTGTCTCCATCTTGTGTGCAAACTTCCTTGAATTGAACAACTTAGCCAACATTGTTGTACTTGAAACAAGGCAAATTAAATAATCCTTGTCTTATACTGCACCTCTTCAGCAATAAGACCGGTGCTGTGGCCAATATCCTGAGCGATATACAGTGATTGCTTGCAAAGCTGTGTTTTTCAACTTTAAATTGACTACTGCTTTCCATTTACATTAAGTACTGAAGACCGGCTCCCGTTTATGACCAGAAACTAAATAATGAATATAGCTGGTAGTTAACTTACAATTGTTTGATCTTTACAAGTGGTAGCTGCTGTATTCAGAAAACTAAGCTTGACATAAAAAGAGGACCCATGGTCCAAGAAATGACTATCAATCACATGTGATCTCTCTCCTTCTCAAGAATGCCATGTCTCTGGACCAGGATCTCTCTGGAATATCTGTACTTCACTGGTTCTGACCACACTAATCACACTTGAATTTAATTGTTTCACCACTGGGCATAGCCATGCATACTTGGGTGTTTATTACGTTAACCTCCACAGGATAAAAATTTGTTGACCATTGTACATGAAATTTGGTTCCATTCACTTCAGAAGCAGAATTCCATGCACTTATATTACTACATTGAGAACTTACTGCAAAATGGAATAAGTTCTACCTCCACACCTCTTTCTTTCTGATACCTATCTGTTTCACTAAACTTTTAGACAGCAACCCTACTAGCCTCTTAGTAGTTCCAGAGTCAAATACTGTCTGATAAATTGCAGTGATGTTTTGCTCTGTATTTCGGAAATGGCTGCACTCCACCTTTGCAACATTAATTTTCACAACCATTATTTGTAAATCCTCTTGCTGCTGGGCTTACTCCACTTCCGTCTGTATTCTCATGTCCCAGTTTGATTTTTTTTCTGTGAATCCACAGCTGTTTCCATTCTGCCTTTAGATGTCGTAGTTACACTCTTCAGAATTCTCTCCATCAAAACCCTTTCATCTTACTTGTTCCCTCCTACATTTCAGAGCCTGCCTCTTTGATCATACTTCTGGTCTTTCTCAAATATGCTGCTGCTAAGGAATGCAAGTATGGAGACTTGGTATCCTTTCTATCACAAAACATTTCCATAAATACATATTCCTTGAAGCTACCTACTAGAAATATTCATTCATTAGTTTTTAATCTCATATAGTTGTCTTGTACTCTAAATCACATGATTAACAATTAAGTTTTCATCTACGTAGACTACCACCATGAGCCATGACTACCTAACATTAAATGTATAATTTGGTAGTAAAGGCAAGCCTAGCAAATTCTCACATAGGAGCTTTCCCTAGGTAACCTTACATAATTATAAATTCTTAATTTTGTATTTTAGTTTTAGCACATTTATGTATTTTCTCAGTTTTTTATTTTATATCATTTAATATTTAAGAACCTTTATTATTACCATTTTAATTATTCTTTTGGGGATGTAATCACATTAGCTTAATCATCAGCCTTGTTCTACTAATAGTTTTTTGAAGCCTACTCATTAATGTCTTGGCTTTAATGTGAAAAGGCTGATCTGAATAAGAGAATATAGCTACAGGAGAATGCTATTTCTTTAATAATCTCGATATCATCACTTGTTGGCTATTAGAATTGATTCAGCATTAGGAAAAACCTGATATTAGAGTTTATCTCATAATTGTGCTTGGGCCTATTGACCTTACAGTCAGTGGTATCAGACAGACATTGTTAAACCATAAGTCTTTTCTTATGGAATACCTTAACTTGGATAAGTCATAGTCTGAATATAGAGAATTATTTCATCAAGCAACGTATCTTTTGGATCTAGTGATCATTGCTGTTGATTAAATTTCACCAGTCAGTCAAATCAATAAATTCAGAATGTAAAGTAGCATTTGAATAGTGAGATTCTCCTGATTAAATCCAATAATTATCCAGGATGCTAAGCTTTTCAAGGTCGTAATTTCTTTCATGTTAATACCCAAAATGGTCAGGATCTCTTCAAAAAGATCTTTTGGGATAATCTGCCACTTGTGGATAATAAAATCTTCACTGCAGTGAAGCATGAATATTCTGCATGTGCACTGGAAAAAGTATCAGTAGCTCTTCAAAGACTTACACAATGAAATGAGAATGTTTCTAGTAATAAGGATCGCTTTGATCATCCAGATGAAAGGAATAATTTTCTACTTGGATGGATCACAGCGATTACATTTGAAGTCTTTTCTTTAAGTCCCCTCAGTTACAAAACTTAATTAACTGGGGCTAGTGAGTTCATTATTTTGACTTTTCACCAAATCTTTACTTGGTACTGCATGTGCCTGAAGTAATTGTGCAAATCAGACCATGGGGCAGAAACTGGATTGTGCAGTATCGGTCTTTGGCACAAACACCGGGTCCAGAAAGATCCAGGCTGGGTAGATATTGTAGGCCATATTCAGTAAGCTGACAGCAATTAGACAGTGGACCCATCTGAAACTTACATCAGGCCTACTAGACCATCACATTGAAAGTTTGGTGACCTAATGTCTGATTCATTTCTCTAGTCAAAACTGGTTATCAGTTGACTACAACCCTAAGTGACACTGTGATTAATTTTCACTGGTGTAACATCCAAAAGCAACAGTTGAATAAGGGTCCACCTGATGGCAGGAGTGATAAACAAAACTTACTTTCTTCTTATTTGCCAGGAGTCAGAGGCATTGTTGCTCCTCAAACCTCTTGATTTTTATTCCACCACACCCATTCACTTCAGAATTACCTTTGGCTTAGTGCCAGTGGTTCAACAAGCTGCCTTTTGTTATCTTCAGGGACCTGCACGTTGTCTCCCAAGACACAGCTCATGTCTCCTACACACTGAATGGGAACTGATGATCTTATGGAACTGATTTCTTATGGTCATTAGTTTTGTCTAATGAACCATTGCTGCAGATGCATTTCCACAAATATGCAGTGCAAACCAATTTCTAGGTTAACTCTTCATGTAAGCTTGTTACAAAAATAAATGTAAATGAATTCCCAAAATTAGAAGTTGATTAACCTAATCTCATAGTGTTCAATGATAATTTTCTACAGGTCTATATTCAATAATAATCTTCTGTCTTCCAACTGATGGTATAGAATAAATATTCTCTGCTGCTTGATGTCACAAGGAAAAAAAATAAACTAATGGATTTAAATCCTTTCAAATATTTCATAAAACTATTGAGAGTTTGACAATGGTAAATGTGACTAATGGTTAATATCGCTAAACAAATTTTACTGTGGTCTTCAAGGAATGGCTGGGACACAGTAACTTTTATTTTTACCAATTCTAAAGGCAGCATCTTACTCTCCTCACGGATAGGACTATGATATGCTCAGTGACCAAACTAGCACATAAAGAACTCATTAGCAATCTTGTCACTTTGGGGGAAATAGTTCTTCAAAACATGCCAATCTATCAGAAAGACCTTTGCCTTTTTGGAAGAGAACACTTAGATTTACCTTCCAAAGTTCCTTGAACAAGTACAAGAGAATTCATTGCATAGTATACTTTGAAAACAGCCTCCTACTATATCTGTATTGTGTGAGGAGTGCCACAGAAAGAGTGTTTATTGCATATTTTGTTCATTTTCCCTCAAGAATGTAGGAAAGAGACTCTTACACAAACTGAGCCTGCAACATCAAATCTTTACACTCACAAGAACATGCATAAGAAATTAGGAGCGGGAATAGTTCATGTTGCCCTCAGCCCTGTCTGCCCATCCAATGGAATCATAGTTACACTGTCCCTGATCTTATTACCTCTTCTTTACAAGTTTTCCCTAACTCCCAATTTGTTTCTCTTTCAAATATTCATCAGCCACCTTTTCAATTATCTTCAGTGATCATCAAGCCTCCACAGGAGTGAATTCTACCAGTTTACTGCCGTCAGTGAGAATGAACACCTATACACCTGTGTTTTCAATAACAGCCTCCTTATGTTGCATCTGCCTCTTCTTGCTCAAGACTTTCCCTTGAGAAGAAGCATTTCAAACTCCCCTATGTCACGTTCCTTCAGAATTTTCGATGTTTCAATATGATCACACCTAATTGTACATAATTTCAAGGAATAGAAAATTTTCATTCTTCCTGCTAGGCCAACCCACTCATCCCAGGAATTTGCCTGGTCAATCTCTCCTAAACTGTTTCCAATGCTAATATCAGCATCATTTTGTGCCATGTCATCTGACGTTGGCTACCATAGACTTTTGACCATGATTGTTCTTGGCAAATGTTTCTACTGAAGTGGTTTACCATTGCTTTCTTCTGGACAGTGTCTTCACAAGATGGGTGACCCCAGCCACTGTCAATACTCTTTAGAGACTGTCTGCCTGGCATCAGTGGTTGCATGACCAGGACATGTGATATGCACCAGCTGCTCATATGACCAGCCAACACCTGCTCCCATGGCTTCAGATGCTGATATATTTTCTCTGAGATCAGAGAACACACAACTACCCCAGATGTTGGCACATCAACACCCTGTGCAATTGTAACAATACTTCGCAATTTTAAAATCTAATCCTTTTGTAACGATGATCAATGCACCATTCGCCACTGTTTGTTGCACCTGCAAACCATCATTTGGATTTCCTGCACATGAACACTTTGATCCCGCTGTACTCCATTTGCAGTCTCTCCATTTAGATCTTCTCTTACTGAAATGCATGACCTTGTTGGGTACCACACTTTGCTTGGTGACTTTCAATCTTCTGTGCTTTTCCCTCCATTAGGACAAGGCAATTGTATTCAGTTATTCACTCATTATCTCCATAACTACAGCTTGCATTTCTAGCTTTGTGGAATCTTTTTCACACCAATGATTTTCAGATTTCTTTGTTAAATCTCCGAAGCATTCCCTCCAAGGAATCATTATTGAATGCAGCCACAAATTACTGAAAACTGCACACCTGAGATTTGGAGGATTCCTTCAGCATTAAATACACATCAAATGAACTTGCCTTCAACAGTGAGCAGCTGTCCTTCAGAACCTTTGTTGGCTCACTTTGTGAACAAATTCTGCCCTATTACCCGGCACTCTCAAACCGCATGTAAACAAAACTCAACAGAAAAGCTGGCGTTGTGAAATTCGGCAAGCTTTCTGCCTGATATTCATCCTCTAGCAATGTTCGTGATATGTATGATCTGCTAATTCTGGGACTGGGCTGTGGGAGAAGTGGCTTTGGCATTCCCTGCATTATAAATATGTCGAGACTACTTTAGGATGCATATACTTTTGAAATGAAAGGCAATTTTTTTACTTTACATCTACTAATAATGCGATTCTTAGTGCAGCCCTAATTTAGGTAAACAAACCTTAGTATTTTTGTTACAAGTGCTCCCCAAGTCCATTTTTTTGTGAACTGGTTTCAACCCAAACAGTTCACAAGCCAAAAATGTAAACATGAGCAGAGTTCCCACATAAAAACCCTGTAGTACCCAACAAATCCATCCTGCTAGTCTTATAAATTCTTGTTTGTAACTATAGGCTATTCATCAGTTGGGTGTTTGTAAACAGGGAGAACTTGTAATAATTTGTGTATCCCCTACTCTTTGTCACACACCAGTTCTTCACTGATATATTTTAATTTTATGATACCAAGTATACCTACCTTAGTGATGGAAGCCATGCATTCAAAAGAAATCTTTTTGCATATCTTGGGGCTATCCAAAAGCGCTTCACACACAGGGATATGTGTTGAAATGCAGAGTCTGTTACTACTCAGGCACAATTGGTAGACTTTCTCCCCTCATAAAATCTTTAGGTTCTTAAAATCCATCTGTCTCCATTAAGTCCAGCCATGACAGGAGTGTAAACAACTTGATAAATAGAACCCTGAACAAGCCGGCTAAGAGTGGATGCATGATACAGCTCAGTGGACCCACTGAGTCTTTCTTCGCGCAGTTGTCAAGATAGACCTTATGGTAACTGTTCCATATTTGGCTAACTAGTTCCCTTCAAACAATTATCCACTTCCAGTTTGAAAACAATGATTGAATTGATCTTCCCCACCCTCACAGTCAGTGTATTCCAAAATGGAACAATTACTCACCTCATAGAAATTTTTTAAGCTTTTGGCATCCATTCTGTCCTTGACTGAAGTATGCCATGTACAATGATATAGTTTGAAGTGCATTAGTTGCTACAATGCAGGTAAATTTGGAAGGCTTGCAACTAAATCAAAGGATATTAGCCATTCCATGGAAAATATTTTTCTTCTGGTACCTACTGTTTCTTTCTACATCATCATTGGACAGGAACAGTTTTTCATGATTTACTTTATGAAATAGTCCAGAATCGGCAAGCTACTGCTTCATGTTCTCTGCTCTCTTTTTCTCTTTGTAACAGAGGTTCCTCATTCCTGGTCCCATTCTAGCAAATGTTTTCCCAACTTAATCCAAAGGCCAGAACATGCAACTGTAATGTATTTTACTTGAGATTTCAGAGGCTATAATCTAAGTCAGAGGTTCACAACCTTCTTTACGGCATGGACCAATAACATTAAGCAAGAGGTCCTTGGACCCCAGATTGGGTACCCCTGATCTCGAGGGGAGAAAAAGAAAGTTAGTGCTTTATTTAGACTGTATGCTGTACATCTTCATATGTGGTTGAGCTCATGCTGGAAGTGCAAAGAAGAGCTGCAAAGCAGATTATGGAGAAGCTGTAACGTTGCAAGAAGTGACTAAAAGCAGGCCTGTAGATCATGGCAATCAAATGGTAGACCTGGAAAATTATTATGAGTTAAAGTTAAGGCAAATCAAATTTGAAATAATGAAAAAGCAAATTCAGAATTAATATCAAGAAGTTGAGAGAATTTACAAGGATGTTGCTGGGACCTGAGGACCTGAGTTAAATGGGTGGGTTAAAAAGGTTAGGACTTTATTCCATTTAGCATAGGAGAATGAGGGGAGACATGATAGAGTTGTACAGAATTATGAGGGGTGTAGATAGGGTAAATGCAAGAAGCCTTTTTCCAGTGAGGTTGGGTGAGACTAGAACCAGAAATTATAGATTAAAGGTGAAAGGTGAAATAGTTTGGGCCGGGAATCTTTTTCACTCAGATGATGGTGCGAGTATGGAACAAGCTGCCAGCAGACGTGATGGATGCGGATTTGATTGCAAAATTTGAGAGAAGTTTGGATTAGTACATGGATTGGGAGGGGTATGGAAGGCTATGGCTCTGGTCTGAGTCAATAGTTCGGCACAGGTCCCTGTTTCTGTGCTGTGGTGCTCTCTCACTCTGTTCATCTGCATTCTGTACTTGTAATATTTGAAGCAGACTCTGGTAGCAATAACATGAAATGAAATATGTGAGCCCTGTGGGAGGCAAAGATTCTTATAAATGGCTAAGTTGATAATCTTCAGGCATTTCTCATCTAACACTCCTGTATGATTTTGCCTGAATTTTAAACTTGGTTTCTCAATGAAAACAATATCAAACACTGAAGCTGCTTCATTTTTGGTAAAACGAATAGTCAAAGCCCAAGAGAATTGGGCCGAGTGAGATCTGTGGAGCTGAGAGAAAACCAGATAGCAGCCACTCCATGAAAAGGCCAGGCAAAACCTTTTTTCAGTTCTATGTAAAACTGAGCTTGTTAGCTCTCTCCAAATTTATTGTCTTGACTCTAATATCTGGTATCTTGCTGAGCCTTAACATTTTACAGCGATCATAAAATCTTTCATGCAATACTATCTGAAAAGAAATCCCATGTAGTGATATGTAACTCAGTTAAAAAGCTAGGCAATTACCAGATGGCAATACTCATGCTTTGAATTTAAATTACGAGGGAAGAGAACTCTGTGCGACAATGAAACAAATTAATGAGGTGAATAATTCATGGTATGGGAGAGATTTCAGTTCCTTAATTTTCATTTTCCAGAGTCTTTGGAGCAAGGAGACAACTTGTGGTGATGATAACAGAACCATTTCAAAAAGTAGAGCCAGTCATTTGGATTTTCTGCTCTCCTTCCATTAGGTTTATCCTCTGCACATTCTCAAGCAATTTTATCAGCAGAGAAGGATAAGGATGAAGCCCACAAGCAGGGCTGTCACTTGTCTGAACAGTTGAAGTTCTCTTACTCGTTCCCACATCAGACGGCAAAGTGGAGGCCCCCCAGCAGATGGAGCGCATAGAAAATAAAAATACATTTTGCAAGAGCTTGAGAAACAGCACAGTCGTGATGCAAGAGGTGGACGGGGGGTGATGGGAAAGTGGTGAGGAGATGATGGAGAGGGAGTATAGAATGCAGTCTTAAGCTTTCATTTATTCTGTTTAAGCTAAATACATTCTGCTCAAATTTGTCAGGAGAATAGTTTAGTTCATTTCCTGACTGTGAGCACCTCATGCAATTCCATGGGCATTAAAGCCTCACAAACACTGTTGCGTTCACAGCAGCCACAAGGATGACTGGGCTTATTAAGCCTCAATTATAAACCCATGATTCAGTTAGGTGGGTGAAGGATCCAAAAGCAGATTACAAACCTCAGCTACAAGAACCATCAAAGGTTCTAATTCCTGAGTTTTTCAAACAGCCTCCCACGCAGACCTTTTAAAGTGACAGCTGTCTGGTGGGTGCACACCAGAATGTCAAGCAGCAGGCAGTTTCCAAAGGACTGATCCTTGGAAATTGGATAACTGCTGAAGGTTAAGGAGGGTCTTGGCTTTGGGAAATGGTTAAATGGTGAGAGGAGGCCTAAAATATTGTTTGTGAATCTTGCAGAAATGTTAATCTGCTCTTGGTTCCAAAGGAAAATAAGTAAGCCATTGACCTTTGCTCTTGGTCCCATCTTTGTAAAAAGTGACTGGAGGCCCTTTGATTAAACCTTTAGTTGATAATGTGAGTTGGCCATATGAATAAAGAACAGATCTTTCATAACCTCTGGAGAACATTAAGGGAACATTAAGGATGCTGCTCAGCCTGCTGAGTTCCTCCAGCATTTTGTGTGTATGGTGAGAACATTAAGGCCCTTCTTTGAAAGCAAGGGATTTGCTATATTGACATTCAGGTGCCTACCATCAAGAGGTGGACATGTGTCCACCTAACAATATGAGATAGTTGCAAGCTATAAGGTTAGAAGGTGTCCATTGTGAAAATAGACTACAATAAAAGGTAATAAGTATGCCAGGGAATTCGATTAGGAGCAAACTGAGTCCAACGTGTCAATTAGATAATGATTCTTATTGTGGATCTCAAATACTCCCATTTCTCTGAAAACTAAATCACTGCCTAAATGATCATCTTGACTGAGCCTGCTCTGATATACCCTGACTGGTTTTATTTTCTGCGAAGGAGTACTCAATCAAGGTATCTGCAGATGACTTTGTTGTTGATGCTGAGACTGTATGAGGTTTTGGAACAGAATTCCATGTCTCTAAGGCTTTTGTTGTTTAGGAAGTTATTGAGTGGTTTAAAAGTTCCAAAGATCCTATTAGATATCACAGGTGATACGGACTTAATGATGTCAAAACTGATGAAAAAAAAGACAAGAGAAGCTAATTGGGCAAGAGGGAGAGTGGAAGAATCTCTCTGTGAGTGTAAAAGATCAATCTTTCCTATCTGAAAACCTAACTCATGTGCCCAAAACTCTTTGATGTTTTGACTGAGTGTCTCTTTGTATTGAGATAGAAGAGGTGATTTCACAATCGCTGGTTGCAGTCCTGTTTGAGATCCCCGCCAGATTTTACTTCTCCCACATTTTGTATCCAAAGATCAATAGAACTAGTTGTGCAAACCTATCTTTTATTCTGTCTGAGAATAAATTAAATGATCCAGCAAAGATAAAGCTTTAAACTAGTTTTATGTCTCAACACTAGACTAGACAATTTACTAACCCATAGAGCCAAGGGCAGGGGGTGGGGGAGATTAGCCTTTTAAAATTTATTTTATGTTCAATACAGCTATCACAATTTTTATTAATGTTCCTTTTTGCCATTGACCCAACCAAGAGAGTATAATTGCTATCAAACCCCATCTTTGTGGCTGCAAAAATATAGTAATGTTATTTGATATTTTTATTTTCTTTTAAATTTGATCACGTTCAGTAGCACATCATGTGAATCCAGGAAACTCTGTCACTTTGATTTGAGGGAGTGAAGTGCATGTCTTTACTCATCAGATACAAGGTAATAATGTTTGAAAATGTTCCATAAGCTGCGTATTACCTCCTGATAAACAGCCTCTGTGCCTATCTATCAAAATGATGTAAACCTTGTATTAGGAAAATTAGTGATGTGTACCATTATCAAGGATCTTTTCAGAGAACTTGTTTGGTCCTCCAAGGCTTCGCACTGAATTGTGTATTCCTCAAGCATTTACCGGAATGGAATGGGGGGTGCACACACTTGCTACTTGCAGAGGGTTGCTAATACAGAATATGTTACTTTGATTTATCTTTCTGTTTTCATTAAAACACTTAAGGATAATTTTTTTCATGTTTTAATTGTTTAAAAAAATCTAGCAATCCTCAAAAACAATGAACCCCGGCCTGCAGCCTCGGGTTGTGAGTGCCGTTTTCCTTTAAGACTAAATAAATGCGGAAAGCATACTGACTACAAATAAGACTGAAGCCCCTTAGACCCGTCACTACTATTTTGCTGGCAAATGTACAGTCTCGGGAAAATAAAACTGAAGAGCTCAAGAGCAAGGTTGCAGACCCAGTGGGGTATCAGAAAATGCTGTGTACCTTGCTTCACAGAAACGTGGCTCACTGTTCCCATTTTGGATGCAGCACTGCAGCTCAAGGGTTTCACCGTCCACTGCATGGCCAAAAGAGCTGAGTCTCTTAAAGGTAGTGAGGGTGGAGTGTGCTTCATTATTTACTCACCATGCTGCACAGGTGTAGTGGTTCTGTCTCAGTCCTTCTCATCTGAGAACTGCATTCTGTACTCCCTCTCCATCACCTGGATGCATCTAGTGGTGAAGTGTCATCCATTTTGTCTGCCAAGAGAGTTTTCTGCTGTCATCCTGGTAGCATTGTATATTCCACCACTAACCAATGTCAGGCAGGCACTGGAGAGGCTGAGTACCATGATAAGCCAAAAAGAAGCAGTACGCTCTGATACCTTTCTGATCATTGCAGGGGATTTCAATCAGGCCAGATTGAAGAAATCTCTAACCAACTACCGTCAACATATCACCTGTGGAACCAGAGGAGCCAGCAGAGTTGACCCCTGTTACATCACCATCAAGAACACCTATCGTGCCATCCCACGGCTGCACTTCGGCAAGTCTGATCACCTGGCTGTACTTCTACTCCCAGCATACAGGCAGAGACTGAGAACTCCACCACCAGTAGTGAGGGCCACGAAGGTGTGGTCAAGGGAGGTGGAGGAGTGCTTACAGGAATGCTTTGAATCGGTGGATTGGACAATATTTAGGGAACGATTATGCTGTAGTCATCACCAACTTCATCAAGATCTGTGTGGATGAGCGTGTGCCTTTGAAAGCATACCCAAACCAAAAGCTGTGGATGAACTAGGAGTTGTGCAGTCTGCTGAGGGCTAGATGGGGCAGCTTGGTAGTGTAGTGGTTAACAAAACGCTTTACAGTACAGGCGACCCAGGTTCAATTTCCGCTGCTGCCTGTAAGCAGTTTGTACGTTCTTCCCATTGACCGCATAGGTTTCCTCCGTGTACCCCTGTTTCCTCCCTCAGTCCAAAGGCCTACTGGTTGGTAGGTTAATTGGTCATTATAATTGTCCTGTGATTAGGCTAGCATTAAATCAGGGGTTTGCTGGGCAGTGTGCTCGAAGGTCCAGAAGGGCCTGTTCTGTGCTGTATCTCTAAAATAAAAATACATGAAAAATCTCTAGTGTTCAAGACTGATGATCCAGAACTATTCAAGAAGTCCAGGTACGACCTACTGAAAATTTCTTTAAGAGCAAAAGCACAATTCCGATTGAGGTTAGAGATGGAATTGGATGTAAGTCAGCTCTGGCAGAGTTTCTAGGCCATTACTTCCTACGAGGCAAAACCTAACATCATGAATGGCTGTGATGCTTCACTCCCAGATGAGCTCAACGCCTTTTACGCATGCATAGAAAGTGAGAATAAAGCTACATCTGTGCGAATCCCCGTAGCAGCTGGTGACCCTGTGATCTCTGTTTCAGAGACAGACGTCAGAACATCTTTCAAGAGGGTGAACACTCGCGAGGTGTCAGGCCTTAGTGGCGTACCTGGTAGGGCACTGTAAACCTGTGCCAGCCATCTGGCGGGTGTGTTCAAGGACATCTTCAATCTTTCACTGCTTCAGTCAGGGGTTCACAACTGCTTCAAAAGGGTGCCCAAGAAAAACAGGGTGAGCTGTCACAGCGACTATCACCCAGTTGCGCTGACATCTACTGTGATGTCGGGTGTAAAGACCAGAATCAATTCCTGCTTCAGCAAGGACCTGGATCAGCTGCAACCTGCTGACTGCCATCATAGGTCTCCAGTGGATACAATCTCACTTGCTCTCTACTTGGCCCTACACCACCTAAACAAAAGTAATACCATCTCAGGCTGCTGCTTATCAATTACAACTTGGTGTTCAACACCATTATCTCCTCAGTACTAATCAAAAAGCTCCAAATCCTGGTTCTCTATATCTCCCTCTGCAACTGGATCCTTGACTTTCTCATCAGGAGACCACAGTCAGTGTGGATTGGAAAGAACATCTCCTCCTCACTGACAATCAATACTGGTGTGCCTCAAGAATGCATGCTCAGCTCACGCATTCTACTTCCTCAACATCCATGAGTATGTGGCTAGACACAGCTCAAATATCATCTATAAATTTGCTAATGACACAACTGTTGTTGGGAGAATCTCAGATGGTGATGAGGAGGTGTACAAGAGTGAGATCGATCAGCTGGTTGAGTGGTGTATCAACAACAACCTTGCATTTGCTGTCAGTGAGATCAAAGTATTGGTTGTTGACCGGGGAAGGAGGAGTCGAGGGAACACACACGCCCTCAACAGGAGATCAGCATTGGAAAGGGTGAGCAGTTTCAAATTCCCGGGTGCCAACATCTCTGAAGATCTACTGATGCAATCACAAAGAAGACACATCATTGGTTATATTTCATTAGGTGTTTGAGGAGATTTGGTTCATCACCAAAAGCTCCAACAAAATTTCTACAGATGTACCATAGAGAGCATTCTGACTGGTTGAATCACTGTCTGGTATGGAGGGGCCACGGCAAAGGATCTAAAAAATTTACAGAAGGTTGCAGACTCAGCCCATTCCATCATGGACACTAGCCTCCCCAGTGTCAAGGACATCTTCAAAAGCTGATGCCTCAAAAAGGCAGCATCCATCATTAAGTACCCCATCACCCAAGACATGCCCTCTTCTCATGGCTATCATCAGAGATGAGCTGCAGGAGCCTAAGGACACATACTCAATTTTTTTGGAACAACTTCTATCCCTTCACCGTCAGATTTATGAACAGATAATGAACCAACCCATGAACACTACCTCACTATTTTTTTGCTCTACTCCTGCCACAAAGTAACAAATATCATAACATATGTTAGTGATATTAAACATGATTTTGATAAATTTAGGTGTTATCAACTCTCACTTGAGTAATACCCATATTCCTGAGTGGTATTATGAAATTAGGGTTTGTAGATTGCATCTTGTGATATTTCAAAGTGTATTGTGTGGTCGGAAAATATTTGAATAAAATAGTTGACCCATGGGAGATTTAAAAAAAGCAGGTGAACAAGTGGAAGAAGTCTTGGAGGCTACATCAAAATTAACAGAGAAGTGTATTTCATCAAGAAGAACTTTGCTAAGTGTAGAGAAAAAATTAGTGAATGATAAGAACACACAAACATACAAGTATGAGTAGGAATAGTCCTCTTGGCCTTTCAAAAATTCTTCATCATCTGATAAGATTATGGTTGATCTGACTATAAACTTAACTGGACATTCTAAAATATCTGCTGCAACCTTTCACCCCTTGTATATCAAAAATACATCTACCTTGCCTTGAAATATTCAAAGACTCTACTTTCACCACAAATTGAGGAAGAGAGTTCCAAAGGCATACAGCTCCTAAAGTGTAAGCAACAATATGTCATCTCTGCTATAAGCAGGTTTTTTAGTGCTTTGATTATTTTTAAACAGGCCTTCTAGAGCTGCATTTTTCCATAAGTATTCTCTCTACGTTCCCAATCAAGAATGCTCATCTTGCAGTTTGTAACCAAATAATCTGTCATTCTGCTGAACTCGATCAGATGCAAATCTATTCTGTTCTTTCCTGTTATCCATTTCTGTTAATAGTCTGGTGGGCCTTATCAAGTGCATTTACAGCCTTAATAAAATGGAGACATATATTTCAGATGGAATCTCAACAGTCCTCGTTAACTTCTTAGAGCAAAGCCAGAAATCTAATTCACCTGCTTTCTCCCCCTCTGAAAGTTTTTCCTCTCTCACATTCCCATTGACTCCACAATTCTCTTGCCACCCACCTCAAGGTGTTAGCCAACTAACCGACTGACCAACAGGTCTTTGACCTGTAAGAGGAAATTGAAAAACACCTGGAGGAAACTGGCATGGTCACAAGGAGGATGTACAAGCTCCACCTTGATGGCACAGGAGATTGAAGTCAGTTCTATTTGTGAGACAATTGCACCAGAACACATGCTGCACTGTTTTTTCTAAGTTGTTCTTAGGTCAGATTTCAGTCCACAGATCAGGCAAAAAAAATATTTTGCTGATTGAACAACTCAAGTGTGCTTCAGTCTCCAGCATTTAGGCAGAAGCAAAAAGATGAAAAAGCAGGAAAGTTTATTCCAGCTGAGGGGCTAGAGGTAGGAAGAGGACTGTCATATGAAAGATAAATAAGCTTGGAAAAAAGGCTGAAAGAACTAAAAGGAATAGCATTAGATACGGATGATACAACTTAAGACTGGGGGCAAACAAGGAGATGTAAAGACATTGTGAATTTTAAGATTGGCTGAACCCAAGGATAAAGGAGGCACAAAGGTGTTTTTTTGAGTGGTCTGGTAAGTAGTAATTACTAGCTGATATTGCTCTAATGACTGTTGAAATGTCCATCAATATTAATAAAGCTGGAAATCAAATGATACTGAGTGTTTGTTCTAAATTTAGTTTATTTGAAAATAATAAATTCAAATAATAATGAGGAAAGGTATGATTATATCTCTCTGCTGAATGTGCAATCACTGTATAAAGTATGATATGTGCAGAATTCATCTTGCTTTTCTGCGGATGATTTTGATCAACAGCTCTGGAGAAACTGCAGGAGCACAATCCCTGCTGGTGTTCTTCACACTTATTTTACTGCATGCCACCATTTCTGTCAGTCAAACCCAAACAAAACTACCAAAAACTGTGTTTACTGCTCTCCCTAAAGTTCCTTCTATTTCAAGTGACTGATAATCAGTAACATGCAAATATTTTGCTCCCTGCCTGTGTCAACTGAAATCTCAAAATATACTTGTACCTTTCACCACTTGTTAATTTAACGATACTGATATTTTCCAGACTGGCTTTCAGTGTTGGTGTTCCATGCTAACATTATAGTTCAGACAAAATACAAGATGAAACTTTTCATCATCAGCAATTCTCTTTTCATGGAAGTTTGGGACAAATAATTGGGTAATCAGAAGAATTTGAAAAATAAGGGTATAGCACCAAGCAGTGAATGTGCATTTATTGTTGCTCATCAAAACATTATATTAAAAAAATTGCTGAGAACCTCATTCAAATAACAGAATGGAAGATCACATAAGCACATCGGGGGGCAGCAAAATTAAACATTGTTATGTTGGAATAATTAGCAGCAATACTAAACTAAAATTTCATCTGCTTTCTAAAGAATCGTCAGAACATATTCAAAGTAATTTTTCCAGCATTATGAACACACTATCATATCCCTGCTGGGACATATAAATATCACAGAAATGAATGACATTCCAAGTTAACTGATCTTTTTGCATTGACAGAATTGTTCCTAATGAAGAACTTGTTCAAGTCCAATGCACAGATTTTAAATTACACCTGGCTGTGAAGAAATGGGAAATGGCAAACCAACATTGTTAAATTCTAAAAAATGGCAGTTTAATGTTGTGAAAGTGAAGATGAATCAAATCCTCAGATAAAGATGATAAATGCCTCACCAAAGCATTGAGAGTTTGGTTACTTGCAAAGACTAAAGGAACAAAACAGCTATCCCCAAAATAGAAATGGTTAGCTAGAGGTTGAAAAAAACTCAGAATTATCATGGGGTTTGATGGAGAAAGATAAGAAAACCCTGCTTCTAGTGGAACCGTCAATGATAAATGAATGCTTGACAAATGAATGGATGAGTCTTGGGGGGAATAGTTCTTTTTTTATTTGGCATTTTTATTCAAATGAACTGTGTCACGTTAGTTCTATAACCCTGTTTCCATGAATGTGTTCACACTGTGATCCAGATTGGACAGCAGATTCATATAGTGTGTCGGATTTGCAGCAATATCACGTTGCCATATTCAGTCTGAAACATTCAAACTCACAGCTTGAAAACTTAATGTGCAAATAGCTTAAAGGTGTTGGCTTGCAAGTAAATTATTATCTCACATTGTGTTCTAATGGCTTTGCAAAAGCAAATTCTCAATGAAAGTGGGAACATTTCTTCATGAGTGTTAAAGAAGACGGATGTCCTTACTTTTAGGTGACTTTGCACCACCAAAGGCGATTTCTTTTTCCCTAGGCCTATACTTGTGTTCACAGCACAGTGTCAAGGGTCAACGGCCTGACTCACCTCAAGACTATTAGCTATGCCATTGTTGAATAGGAATTGGATAATGCAGCCAGTATGATTGGCTATATCAGGAGTGCATAACTAAACTTGGGTATGATTCAGCTTTTATATTGGATTAATGAATGGTCTGACATCCTGAGGTGGAAGAGAGGCAATGAAATGTGATATATGATCAAAAAGAGCAATATTCCTAATGAGAGATTGGGGGGAGAAAAAGCATATGGCAAGGTGACAAATCTTCTTGCACAACACTAAGTGATAGATTGTTTTTTAAAGGATGTTCTGCAAAAACTGGAAGATTAATTTAATGCAAAGTAATTAAAACAGTCGAAAGCTGTTTGGGTTAAGAATCCAGAGAGATGGCAAGATGATTCACAAACAACTGTGTATTAGAATTTTGGTGCTCTTTTAGACTGTGCCTTGTAAATTAGAGACATACTGATAAATGAACAAACTCTGACCAAGCTACTGAGAAAGTGTTTTGAAGATTACCTGAGCACAATATGAAGGTGAAGTCAAGCAAATGCACCTCTGCAATGTCAAGAGTGTGGCTTTGTTTGAATATTGATGCCAAAAGGGTCTAACCATCAAAAGTAAAAGTTCAACGTAAATTTTATAATCAAAGTACATATAAGTCACCATATACAACACTGAGATTCATTGTTGTGCAGAAATACTCAGCGGAACTATAGAATAATAATTATAACAGGATTAATGAAAGATCAACCAGAGTGCAGGAAGACAACAAACTGCAAATGCAAATATAAATAAATAGCAATAAATAATGAGAACATGAGATAAGAAGTCCTTAAAGTTCAGGCAATAATCAAGGTGCCAAATCCCGAAATTATAACAAATTGAGTTTATGCTCAGGGATACAAATACTTCCTAATCTTGTATCAGTGCTTAGGTCATTGCATCACTTATTGAAAAAGGCTGTGAAAGAGAGAGTAAGGGTTGAAAGTGAACATTTGATAAGTGCAAGACCAGGCTGCCCATGAGTATGTTACTATGTGCAAGGTACAGCTAGCATGTCATGTGTCTAGGCACAGTGTAGCTGTAACATTACGTCATGTGATGGATGATGAGGAAGAGAAGTCCTTTCTGTTCCTGGAATCCTACAAAGAGCAGGCGCAATTATGCCCAAATCAAGAACAAATCATTTGGAGTTGTAGTTGGAATTTAGAAAGCTTATCAGTTTATTCTAGACAAACCCTATATTGTAATAGATTATAAATCACCATAGCCAACATTAAGTTCCAAGGTACATCAATAAAAGTTTGTGAGGGTCAAAGGGGACATATTAAATTTCTTTAATGTCCTGAGAGAGCAGAAGCATTGGTGAGCATCCATGGCTGTGTTGTGTACATGGTTAGACAAGGACAGGCTATTGATAATGTTCATTCCAAAGCGTTCAACCCTTTCAACCTCCACTATTGATGTATTGATGTGGACAGTGGCCCAGCTCTTTTGTTTTGCTGACATTGAGGGAAAAGGCATTGTCATGACACCATGCCAAAAGGTTGTTTTTCAGATTCGGCCCAGTGCAATAGTGTCATCTGTAAACTTGTAGACAGAGTTGGAGCAGTATCTGGATACACAGGTATAAGTGAACAGTGAGTATCACAGAGAGCTAAGGATGCAGCCTTGTGGGGCACCAGAGAGATGGTTAAACATGGCAGAGACATTGCTGCCTATCCTCACTGATTGTGGACAAGTAGAGAACAAAACAGGTAAATTATTTTGAAACTCAAATTCTAAGCAAGTACTAGAGTCCTAGAACTAATTCTGATGATCACACCTCAGAAGAATTAGAGATCTCTGAGCACCGGTGCCCCACAAAGCTGTGTACTCAGCCCCCTGCTGTACTCACTGCACACCCATGATTGTGCAGCCAAGTTTCCATCGAACTCAATATATAAGTTTGCTGATGACACCACAATTGTAGGCCGTATCTCGGGTAATGATGAGTCTGGGTACAGAGAGGAAATTAAGAACCTGGTGGCATGATGCGAAGACAATAACCTATCCCTCAACATAAGCAAGACGAAGGAATTGGTTGTTGAATTCAGAAGGAGTAGCGGACCGCACAACCCCATCTACATCGGTGGTGCACAGGTGGAACAGGTCAAAAGCTTTAAGTTCCTCGGGGTGAATATCACAAATGACCTGACTTGGTCTAACCAAGCAGAGTCCACTGCCAAGAAGGCTCACCAGCACCTTTACTTCCTGAGAAAGCTGAAGTAATTTGGCCTGTCCCCTAAAACTCTCACTAATTTTTATAGGTGCACTGTAGAAAGCATTCTTCTAGGGTGTATCACAACCTGGTATGGAAGTTGTCCAGTCCAAGACCGGAAGAAGCTGCAGAAGGTCGTGAACATAGCCCAGCACATCACACAAACCAATCTTCCATCCTTGGACTCACTTTACACCGCACGCTGTCGGAGTAGTGCTGCTAGGATAATCAAGGATTGGTCCCACCCAGCCAACACACTTCTTGTCCCACTTCCCTCCAGGAGAAGGTTCAGGAGCATGAAGAAACGTATGGCCAGGTTTGGGAACAGCTTCTTTCCAACTGTGATAAGACTGCTGAACGGATCCTGACCCAGATCTTGGCTGTACCTTCCAAATATCTGGACCTGACTTGCACTAGCTTACTTTCCCTTTTCTATTTTCTAATTATGATTTATAATTTCAATTTTTATTATATTTACTTCGATTTGTATTTCAGGGAGCGCGAAGTGCAGAAACAAATATCACTGTGATGATTGTACGCTCTAGTATCAATTGTTTGGTGACAATTAAGTATTTGTATCAAAATCAAAATTAAGTCTGGAGATGTCCGAAATCTTAAAAAGAAGCAAAATATCCTGGAAACATGCAAGAGGTCTGACATCATTCATGGAAAGTAAAACAGAGTCAACTTTTCAGTTTGATGACCCTTCAAAGATTGAAAGATCCTCGATTGAATCATTAACTTTATTGGCCTTTTCACAAATGTTGCCTGATCCGGAGAGTACTTCCCAGATATTCTATTGTTGATGAAAAGGATATTTATCAGAACTGCTCCAGGCATTTAACTACAAGGTGATTTAAGAAGCTACAATGATTTCCTTGGAAGTTGAAGGTAGGTTTAATAGAAATGCATGAGGATTAGTTTATCTAAGGTAGACAATGAAAAGCTGGCACTTTTTTAAGATAGGTGAGGTGGAAGAGATCTTTACAATAGTCAGGAATTTGCTGCATGCAACAGGAAAGACAGCCAATGATTTCAGAGGGAAACTAGATAAGAATTTAGCAAAAAAACAGGACAAGGGAATGAGCTTGCTTGGATTGATCTACCGAAAGCCAGCACGGAATGGATGGACCAAATAGCCACTACTATGCTGCATTAACTCTTTGACATTACTTCTCAATGTGATTTGCATTGGTGCCTATTGCGCACTGGCATTGAAGAAGTTAAAATAATTTCAAATCAATGACCCTTCATCAGAACTAGGCTAGAGAGAAAAGAATTGTGATTAAGATGCAGAGAGGGGCAGGCTGGAGAGAATGGATATCAGGCTTGTTCAAGTAACACAATGATTTTAGTGCTAATGTAAATAGATAACTAAGGGCAGCTGGATGGAGGAAAATAAATTTTAAAACATTTATTAATTTATTTTTATTTTAATGATGCCATGCTGCCCCAGGAACTGCCAGCAAACCCATTTATCTCTAACCGTAATCATGAGACAATTTACAATGACCAACTAACCCATCCAGAACACCTTTGGACTATGGGAGAAACTAGAGCACTTGGGGAAATCCTATGCATTCCATGGGGAGGACATGCAGAGACTCCTTATAGAATGGCGCTGGAAGTGAACTCCGAACTCCGGAATGCCCGGAGCTGTAATAACATTGCACTGACTACTATGCTACTGAGGCACCCAGTTCAAATATATTGGAACTGCAGAATACAGAATATAAAAGTTGTTCAAACTTTTGTATTTCCCCACTCCTGCCCATCCCTCCCATATTTGCCCTATTGACTGGACAACACTGAAAATTACATCATCTGGACTACCTTGGTCTCCTTGGTATCTCAGACATCTCTCTTCATCCCTCCTACACTCTGCAACTTGTTTACCCTCTCTTACACTGGTCAGGTCTCAGGCACTGAGTCTGGCTCTGTGGCTCAGAAGGAAAGAGGGGAGAAGAGCTGTAGTGACAGGGGATTCATTGGTTAAGGGAACAGAAAGGAGGTTCTATGGATGAGAATGAGATCCCCCGATGGTTTGTTGCCTCCCGGGTGCCAGAGCTAGAGACATCGAGGATCGCGTGCACAGCATTCTTAAGTGGGAAGGTGAACAGCCAGAAGTCATGGCCCACATCAGTACCAATGACATGGGTAGGCAGGGTGATGAGGTCCTGTGAAGTGGGTCAGATGCCAAGTTAAAGGACAGGTCTTCCAGGGTTGTGATTTCAGTATTGCTATCCATCCCACTTACTAATGAGGCCAGAAATAGGAAGATCATATAGATTAAAATAGGGCTAAGGAGTTGGGGCAGGAGCAAGTGCTTCAGATTGTTGGATCATTGGGTTCTCTTCCAAGACAGGTGGGAACTGTACAGAAGGGATGGTTTGTACCTGAAATGAAGTGGGGGGGGGGGCTAATATCCTAGTGAAAAGCTTTGCTAGGACTATGCGGGGGGTGGGGGGGGATAGGTTTAAACTAGAGTTTCAGGAGGATGGGAACTAGAGCACCAGAACAGATAGTGGGGTAGTTGTGGAGAAAGATTTTCTAACTTACATACAAAGTCAGGAATCAAAAGATTGAGCATGATGGGACTAATGTTCTGAGCTGCATATATGTTAATGCAAGGAGTATTGTAGGAAGGGGGGATGAGCTTAGGGCATGGATCAATATGTGGAATTATGATGTTATAGGCATTAGAGAGACTTCGTTGCAGGAGGGGCAGGGCTGGTGCTCAGTGTTCTGGAGTTCCATTTTTTAGACACGATGGAGCAGAAGGGCTTAAAAGAGGAGGGAAACTAGTCAGGGAAAATGTCATGACAGACTGGGGAGCTCATCCAGTGAGGCTTCATGGATAAAACTGAGGATTACGAATGGTATGACCACATGAATGGGATTATTTTATAGATCACATAACAGTATGCAGGACTTAAAGGAGCAATTTTGTAGAGAGTTCACAGACTGTTGCGAGAAACATAATGTTGTGATAGTAGGTGATATTAACTTTCCATGTATTGACTGGGACTCCCACACTGTAAATGGGCTGGATGGCAAAGAGTCTGTCAAATGTATTCAGGAAAGTTTCCTGAATTAGTATATAGAAGTCCCAACTAGAGAGAGTGCTATACTTGATCTCCTATTACAGAATGAGACAGGGCAGGTGACAGAAGATTGTGTAGGGTAATGCTTTGTATCTAGTGACAATAATGCTGTTAGTTTCAAGGTAATTATGGAAAGGGAGTGTCTGGCACTTGGGTTGAAATTCTAAACAGGAGAAAGGCCAATTTTGATGGTATCAGAAAGGATCTGGAAAGTGTGGATCGAGACTGGCTGTTTTCTGGCAAATATGTAGTTGGTAACTGGGAGGCCTTCAAAGATGAAATTCTGAGAGTATCAAATTTGCATGTTCCTGTCAAAATAAAAGTCAAAGGTTCATTTTATTGTCAAAGTATGCATGTGTAATCTAACTCTGATGTTGTCTGCTCCGGATAGCCATTAAATACAGAAAGACTATGGATGCTGATGAAAGAAAAGAAATCACCCCCCCCCCCCCCAACCGGCATGAGAGAGCAAAGAAACAAAACTAAACTCATAGACTCCAAGATCTCTGCTCACCCTCAACAAAAAACAGCCACAATCACAAGGACAACAGGTTTAGGGAGCCTTTGTTTGCGACTGATATTGAGACCCTGGTTAAGAAAAAGAAGGAGGTTCATAGCAGGTGTAGGCAGGCAGGAATAAATGAGGTACTGGAGGAGTATAAGAAATGCAAGAGAACACTAAAGGAAAATATCGGGGGCTAGAAGAAGACATAACGTTACTCTAGCAGGCAAGGTGAAGGAGAAACCTAAAGACTTCTACAGATACTGAAAACTAAGAGCAAGAAGTTTGCAGGGGACAAAATTGGACCTCTAGAATATCAGAGTGGTAATCTATGTGTGGAACTGAAATAAGTGGGTGGAAATTTGCAATCATTTTTTGCTCTACAGATGGACACAGAGCCTATAGATGTGAGGCAATGTAGCAATGAGGTCATGGACACTAAACAGTTTACAGAAGAGGAGATGTTTGCTGTCTTGAGGCAAATTAAGGTGGATAAATCCCCAGGGCCAGGTAATGTGGGCGGCTAGTGTAGAAATTGCAGTGGCTCTAGCAGGGATATTTAAAACATCCATAGCCATGGGTGAGGCGCCAGAGGATTGTGGATAGCTAATTTTGTTCCATTGTTTTAGAATAGTTCTATTAATAGGCCGGTGAGAATGACATCAGTGGTGGGAAAGTTATAGGAAGGTATTCTAAGTGATCGGATATATAAGTAATAGATAGACAGTGACTGATTAGGAACACTTTTTGCATGATAAATCATGTCTAACCAATCTTATAGAATTTTTCAAGTAAGTTACCAGGAAAGGCAGTGAATGTTGTCTACATGGATTTTAGCAAGGGATTAGACAAAGTCCCATTGGCCAAGAAGGCTCAATTGCTTGGCATTCAAATAAAGTAGTAAATTTCATTAAACATTGGCTTCGTAATAGAAGCCAGAGAGTAGTTGTAGATGGTTGCCTCTTGGAACTGTGACTAGTGGTGTGCTTCAGGGATTGGTGCTGGGTCTGTTGCTGTTTGTCATCTAGATTAATGATCTGGATAGTAATATATTAAACTGGATCAACAAATTTACGGATAACACCAAGATTCGGGGTGTAGTGGACAGTGAGGAATACGGTCAAAGCTTGCAGCGGGATCTGGACCAGCTGGAAAAATGGGCTAAAAAATGGCCAATGGAATTTAATGCAGACAAGTGTGAGATGATGCGCTTTAGGAGGACCAACCAGGGTAGGTCTTACATGGTGAGTGATAGGCATTGAGGAGTGCAGTAGAACAGTGGGATCTGGGAATACAGAGCCATAATTCTTTGAAAATGGCGTCACAAGTAGATAGGGTTTGTAGAGTTCTCACTCAGGTGTAAGAGAACGCTGAACTAAACACCGAGGTCAAACCGTCGTCAATGAAAACAGGATCGCAGTAAGATTAACCGTTTACTGTTCACTCTTCCACATTAACATATGGTGAAAACTGTTGATAAAACAATACAAGATTTGTACAGTATTTGTTTCCTTCTTGATATCACATTTACATCGTAAATACTTGCAAAAGTAAACTACAGCAACTACATTACATTAAAATGCAGCATACAGTCAGAATCTACTTACGCCATTGACTGCTTTAAATACACTTCAACACAAACTATCCACAACTCTTTAACTAACGAAAACATAAACCTTATCGACCGTCGTTACTTTTAACAGAATCAGCGTTAACATTTTAATTCAACATATCAATTATCTCATGAACTTACGGCGTTGCTTCACTATGTTTCTAGTGCGTAGAAGACAACTTTTCTTGCGCTGATCTCGCACATGTGAGCCCCCTCTTTCCTGTTTCTCCAAACCGGTATTTTCCCACAAGACGCGGCAAAACCGGATGTGACGTCATCGCGCCGCGATATATCACAGACAACGAATTTACATTAAACAATCCTAACTTTAACTAAAAAATGCTAACAAACGAATTACTAAAGCGAAAATATTATAAACTAAACAAATGCACTAAAGGCAACACAGGGTTGTAAAGAGAACTTTTGACATATTGGCCTTCATTAATCGATGTATTGAGTACAGGAGTTGGGATATTATCTTGAAATTGTATACAACATTGTTAAGATCTAATTTGGAGTATTGTGTTTAGTTTTGCTCAACTGCCTACAGGAAAGTTAGAAATAAGATTGAAAGAATACAGAGAAAATTTACAAGAATTTTACCGGGACTTGAGAACTTGAATTAGAGGGAAAAGTTGAATAGATTAGTATTTTGTTCCCTGGAATGTCGAAGGTTGACAAGAGATTTGATAGAGTTATACAAAATTATGAGGGCTATATGTAAGGTAAATGCAAGCAGGCATTTACCATTGAGGCTGGGTGGGAATACAACCGGAGATTATGTGTTAAGGGTGAAAGGTGAAATGTTTAAGGGGAACAAGAGGAGAGCTTCCTCACTCAGAGGGTGGTGACAGTGTGGAACAAGTTGCCAGTGTAAGTGGTGGATTCGGAGTCAATTTTAAAGATTCAAAGTATGGGCATTCAAAGTACATATATCAGAATACAATTCTGAGATTTGTTCTCCTGCAGGCAGTCACAAAGCACAGAAATGCCATGGAACCCATTCAATGAAAACATCAAACACCAAATCCATGAAAAAAGAACAAATCATGCAAACGGCAAAAAGCGAGTGACCAGCACAAAGAATATCAAACGTAAGCCAGGAGTCCAGGAGTATCCCATTTAGTTCAGTGCTGATTGCAGGCTACAGGTCCAGTCTTCACTGGTGCACCTCGATTAAACTGATCAAAAACAACAAAATAAAGAATCACCAGAATCCAGAAACACATGCAACATGAACCTCAAAGTCCTCCAAAATGAATCCGCAGACACAAGCATCACCGATCAATCCTTGCAATGTGGAAACCAAGACTCCTGCACTTTCCTCCAACAGCAGCTATCGAGAAGAGAGGAAAGGCCTGTCAAATGCAGGCACATGGTGCCGAGCACTCGCCCGCCCTCCACTCTCACCCTCGCTGGCTTCAGCCTTGCTCAACACCTCAATCGGAGAGAAGCATTGGAGCCGATCATGGGCTCACATTCCGCCTCCAGGTCTCCAGGCCGCACACTTTGCACCCAATGTCACTGAACTCCCTCAGGAACAGCAATTCGTCATTTCAACATTTAAGAGAAATATGGATAGATACATGGATGAGAAGGGTATGAAGGCCTATGGTTCTGGTGCAGGTCAATTTGACTAGGCAGGTTAATAGTTCAGCACAGATTAGATAGGCCGAAGGGCCTGGTCCTATACTGTTGTGTTCTGTGACTCTACAATTCTCAAGAGTCATCAAACTGAAACATTAATATTGTGTATTTAGTATTCCAGTAATATTTGAGTAATCATATATATATATATAGTTTGATTAAGCTTTTTTGTTCATTTAAATAAATCATTAAGATTACATGTATGAATATGTCAATTGCATGCATCATCACGCTACCACATGATATGCTTATGCTGCACTTAAAGCAAAGAACAAACTAAGACACCTATTTCACACTCTCCGTTTTGTCCTTTTAATTAGTTTAATGTTTTGAAGTTACAAAACATAAGAAATATCTTTAAAATGAACCGAAGATGGCCTCTGACCTGTTGAAATGCAGCGACACTTCTGAGTTAAAAAAACTTAACAAGGGATGATTGAGTAAAAAAAAGCTCAGCACATGCAGAGACAGTTGAGTTTTTAAAAAAAGCAGAAAAAGGAAGAAATTCTCCGGTGATAATAATCATTAAAAACTCAGAAATGGGTGGCTACATTGGAAAAATAGATGTGTTTGATTGCTCGGTGGCTATCTGGCACATATATACTGAGTTAATTAAACAGTATTTTGAAGCAAATGAAATAGCCAATGAGAAACAAGTACCAATTTTGCTGAGTGCATTCAGTTTAAAGGCAATTAGTTTGCTTCAATGCTCTAATCAAAACCAGCAGAAATGAGCTTTGCTGATATTGTAAAGGTAATGCAGGAACGTTTAGTACTGAACCCATTGCTGATTCCAGAATGCTTTTGGTTTCATTTGTGAAATCAAAAAAAAACAGGCGAGTCCATTTCTGCATATGTGGCTAATTGAAGAGATTAAGTATTGTCAGTTTGGTAATGGGCTTAATGATGCACTGAAAGATTGTTTAGTTTGTGGAATATTATAAGAAAGCATTCAAAATGGCTCCTGACTGAAACACAGTACACATTTAAAAGAGCAGTTGAAATAGCGACATCAAAGGAAGCTGCAGACAGAGATGCAATTGGGTTGCAGTCAGAAATGGATGTGAGCATGAACAAAACCTAAATAGAAACTGGTCTGGCCAAACAAATTGTGTTGCTGTTATGGCAGACTCATATATACAAGACCAATGTAGGTTTACAGGCAAAACTTGTAGAAAATAAAACAAAGAAGACATGTACAGAGAGTATGTCAGGTGACAAAAATAAATGGACTGCACAGAGAAGAGAAAAAAAGTCAAGTTGTAATTTCAACAAGAGCACTAATCTGCATGCTGTTAATGAAAAATCTGATCATGATGAGGGTGACAGAGGACTGGGTAGTCTTGAAATTTACAAGGTGAAAATAGACAAGCATACATCAGAAGTGAATGACAGATTAATGAAAATGGAATTGGACACTGGAGCAGCAGTTTCAATCATTCAGTCATAATTTAATATTTCAGTAATTTGAGTAATGTTGTATAATTATTGTCTGATTGAGCACTCCTGTTCATTTAAATATTTCATTATGGATTATGTATAAAAATCCATGAATTGCGTACGTCATCAGACTATCACATGATATGTGCGTGCTTCACTTAAAGTAAAGATCAAATTAAGACTCGCATTTCGGACACCCCGTGTTTTCCTTTTAATTAGTTTAATGTTTTGAAACTACAAAGCATAACAATTAACTGTTTCTGGGTTTTCCGGTGAGGTCATTGTCGAGAATGGCAGCTTATGTCACTAGCTCCTCCGGAAAAACGCGTATTAAGCCCCATTAACCTGTCAAATATAATATTTTTCGAAAAATATTTGAACTGAAAAGAGGGGCAAGAATGAGAAGAAGAAATGGAAATAAAAAAGTGACACTGCGGAGCCTGCGTCCGAGAGGAGTGCAGCGGGCGGCTCTCTGACCCGACCGCGTGCTAGCAAGGCGGCTGCCGGGCCTCGTTCAGATGAAGCGGTGAATGTCTTTGAAATCCTGAAAGAAATAATGGAGGTCCAGAAAGATATAAAGCAACAGCTCCATGTTATTAAGGCAGAGCTCGCCAGCGTTAATCAAAAAATAGCGGTGGTAGAGACTCGCATTGAGAAGGTGGAAGATCGCGTTCAAAACGTGGAATGGATACTGAGCAAAACAATAAAAATCATACATCACCAAGAAGGTAAACTGCTTGATCTGGAGGGAAGATCACGGCAGAAAAATATCAGAATCTACAACGTTCCCGAAGGAGCGGAGGGCCTGTCTATGATGGAGTTTGTCGGAAAGTTACTGCGGGACATGCTGGATCTTCCCCGGCTATGGAGCTGGAAATCGAGAGAACGCACCATGCGCTAGTCCCAAAACCTACCCGGGATAGAAAGCCACGCTCAATTATAATTGATTTTCTTTAGTACAGCACCAAGGCAGAGATTCTACGAAGGGCCTGGGGTAAGAAGAGAGTATTTTTAGAGGATAAATTAATATATTTTGATCAAGATTACCCCCCCCCCCGTGGTCCTGCAGAAACGCAAAGAATACTCCGAAGTAAAGCGAGTATTAATGCAAAATAAGATTAGATTTCAAACTCCGTACCCTGCTAAACTTCGAGTGTTTTATGACAACGGGACGCAGTTGTACCAGACAGTGGAAGAAGTGACTACAGACATGAAGGCCAGAGGGTTGCCCGTCAGCATGACCAAAACGAAAGAAAGCCTGGCTGATGAATTGTCTCGCTCGGCCTGGGAAATAGTGCGAGAAACGAGAAGGCAGGAGACGGGAGGAAGCCGAGAGAAATATATCAGGAAGAGACCGGGAGTTTCCCAAAGACTGTCCTCACCCCCTTCAGAAGAGTCATAAGGTTTGGTTAACTTTAAAAATGTTGAGAAGCTAAACAGAAGCAAAAGTACACGTTGATATACCTATCTCGAGAAATACTTATTATAATGTGGATTTTATATTACTTAGTTGTTATTCTTTATTCGCTCACTTACTCCTTTTTCCCCACCAAAATGAGAATATATATGTATGTATATGTGTGCATATATGTATATGTGTGTAATCTGTGTGTGTGTATATGTATATGTGTGTGTATATATGTATGCATATATATATATTTGTGTGTGTGTGTATATATATGTATATGTGTGTGTGTATATGTATGCATATATATATATATATATATTTGTGTGTGTGTATATATATGTATATGTGTGTGTGTATATGAATGCATATATATATATATATATATTTGTGTGTGTGTGTGCATGTGTATATATATGTGTGTGTGTGTGTGTATAGGAGGAGTACACAGGGAAATCTTTTCTGTGTAATGGATTTGTTCACTGACTTTTATGAATACTGCAATGGGGGCCCTCAACTCACAAATTGGAGAGGTTATCTCCCACGGCTAGACATTTCCTCTAGCTCAACGCAGGGTCATTTACTAGAGACCTCAGCCTTGGAATCACACGTTCATTGCTATTTTTGTTATTATTTGAGTTTCTTGATTCTTATTTGTTCAGGGAGTAGATCAATTAAGTTTTATTCTAATTTCAATGATACATTGACAGATAAATACAGATGGCTAGGGACAAGGTAAGATTCATTTCTTTTAATATAAATGGGCTATTAAATCCAATCAAATGTAAGAGAATTTTATCCAAAATTTAAAAAGAACAAGCCCATGTAGTATATTTACAGGAAACTCATTTAAGTGATAATGAGCATAAAAAACTAAAGAGAATGGGCTTCACTAATCTGTTTTTCTCCTCATATAAATCTGGACATAGGAGAGGAGTTGCTATTCTTATCTCAAATAAGCTAAATTTTGAAAAAATATTCGAAATGGGAGATAAAGAAGGCAGATATATTCTGGTAAGGGGGAATATAGACGACAATTCAGTTACTCTATTGAATATATACGCATCCCCGGGAAGTGATACTGGTTTCTTTCAGAACATTACTGATATTATGGTAACAGAAACAGAAGGTCTCCTGATATGTGGGGGAGACTTAAATTTACAATTACAACCAAACTTAGACTCTTCCAATAGAAAAGCCTATGAAACAAAATCTTTACATAAGAAAGTTAATACACTTTTTGAGGATGTTGGTTTAATTGATATATGGAGGGACCTTTTCCCTGACAGAACGGATTACACTCATTATTCTGCTCCACATTCTGTATATACAAGAATAGACTATTTCATGACATTTGGAAAAGACAAAGACAAAATAAACACCTGTGGATTTGGGACAATAGATGTAAGTGACCATGCACCTATATATTTATCTGTTGATTTTGACCTACAACCAAAGAATATTATTTGGAAACAAAATTCAAGTCTACTCAATGATCTGTACTCTAAGGAACAAATTAAAAAAGAAATTGGTCTCTACTTAGAATTTAATGATAATGGAGAGGTTTCACCTCCCATTTTGTGGGATACTCTGAAGGCGGTCTTAAGAGGGAAAATTATAGCGATATCTTCATATAAGAAAAAAATAAGGAATAAAACATTAGAGGAATTACAAAATAGGCTGAAGGAACTAGAGAAAAAACACAAATTGAATTTGGCACAGGATACATTAGGGTAAATTAAAAGAATTAGGAATGAAATAAATAATTTGGCTACGTAAGAAATCAGGAAAAACTTAATGTTTCTGAAACAGAGACATTATGAAAGTGGATTGAAATCTATGAAAATACTGACGTGGAAACTGAAAAAAAAGATAGCAGAAAATACAATTCATAGAATTAGGGACCCAAGAACGAAAATGATAAAAAAAATAAGCTAAGTAAAATTCAAGAAGCTTTAGAACTGTTTTACAAAACGCTATATTCCGAAGTTCCAGGGGGAAGCATAACCCAAATTGACACCTTCTTGAATTCTCTAGAGTTACCCACTTTAAGTGAAGAACAAAATAGAAGGATGACTACTGACATAACTGAAGTTGAATTAAAAGCTGCAATTAGTAGGCTTAAATTAAGCAAGTCACCAGAATCAGATGGGTATACGGCAGAGTGGTACAAAGAATTTTAAAATGAGTTAATTCCTGTTTTACTCCCCACACTGAACTGGGCTCTAAAAAAGGCACAAATGCCACCCAGTTGGAAGGAAGCGATAATCTCAGCTATACCAAAAGAAGGCAAGGATAAAATGGAATGCGGGGTCATTTAGACCAATATCCGTTCTTAATGTAGATTATAGGTTATTTACCTCCATCATGGCCAAACGATTAGAGGAGTTTCTACCCATATCGATACGTAATGATCAGACAGGTTTTATACGACAATGCCAGACTCAAGACAATATACGAAGGACACTTCACATTATAGATCATACACAAAAAAAATAAAATCGAAGCAATAGTGATAAGCGTGGACGCTGAAAAAGCATTTGATTCGGTTAATTGGAATTTTCTTTACAGAGTTTTACATAGATTTGGTTTCCAAGACACAATTATTAAAACTATACAGACACTATATGACAACCCTACTGCTAGGATTAAAATCAATGGATATTTATCAAATAGTCTTACCCTAGAAAGGGGCATGTGACAGGGTTATGCATGGTCACCACTACTCTTCGCGCTATATCTGGAACCATTAGCACAATACATCGGACAAAATGAAGATATCGGGAATTACTATTAAAGGGACAGAGCATAAATTGGCTTGTTATGCGGATGACATTTTGATCTATCTAGGGCAACCAACATACTCTTTACCTAAATTGATGCAATCCTTTGAACAATATGGTCAATTATCAGGATACAATATCAACATAGATAAAACCCAATTACTTTCATATTACTATAGCCCACCAAGAGAAATTGAAAGTCGATACCCCTGGGCATGGCACACAGAGTCTTTCAAATATTTGGGCATCATTATGCCAAAAGATTTGGCAAAATTATCAGAATGTAATTATCAGCCTCTATATAAAAAAAATTAAGGAAGATGTGGCAAGATGGAGCCTGATTCCTTTTTTCAGTCTCAGTTCAAGGATTGAGTCTATTAAAATGAATATACTGCCCAGACTGTTATATCTCTTTCAGACCCTACCAATAGAGATTAATCAAAATCAATTCAGTGAATGGAACAAGATGTTATCAAGGTACATTTGGCAGTGTAAAAGGCCTAGAGTTCGTCTCAAAACTTTGCAATTAGCAAAGGAAAAGGGGGGATGGGGCTTGCCTTCTCTTAGAGATTATTATTTTGCAGCACAGTTGAGAGCTGTGATATGTTGGTGCAACCCATCATATGACGATCAATGGAAAAACATTGAGGAGGGGGTACTTCCCATCCCCATACAAGCAATTTTGGCTGATAACAACCTGCAAAGGTACATAAATACTATTGATAACCCATGGGTGAAATTGACTCTTAAAATATGGAAAACTACTATAAAAGAATATAATCTAGAGGGAGATATTGCAGTTCTTAAATGATGTGCATATGACTCTGATTTTACACCAAATAAATTGGATGCTAGATTTAAGGACTGGACAGCTAAAGGAATAACAGTTCTTTGCAACATAATGAAAGAAGGAACACAGTTCAGTTTTGAAATGCTTAAAGAGAAACATTTATTAGAAAAACAAGATTTTTATCGGTGTTTACAGATGCGACAATATATTAATAAGACGCTTGAAAGTGTAACCAAGGCATATGCATGCTTGATAGAACTCTTTAGAAAAGCATATAATTCAGATAATGGTAGTAGAATCATTTCAAGCATGTATAAGGGTTTGTCAAATCTTAAAACACATTTGACTTCATACATTAAAACAAAATGGGAGAAGGAAGGAGGGATAATTATATCTGAGGAAGAATGGACAATAATATGGAGATATCAATGGAAGTGTACCAATTCACAGAAATGGAGGGAGTTTGGATGGAAAAACTTGATAAGATATTTTATTACACCCTCTCAGAAATCCCATTATGATAGTAACCTCCCTGTTTGCTGGAGAAATTGTAGAAATCAAAATGCAAATCATTATCATATTTTTTGGGACTGCCCTGTTATCAAAAACTATTGGAGGGGGATACACAATGCAGTACAAGACATCTTTAAATGTGAAATACCCTTGGAGAGTAAGACCATATATTTTGGATATATACCTCAAGAATGGTTGAAAAGAGATAAATATTTAATGAATATACTGTTGGTGGCTGGTAAAAAGACACTTACTAGGAAATGGTTATCACAGGAGAGCCCAACTTTATATACATGGATGGAAATTACAATGGACATTTACAAAATGGAGAAGATAACAGCATATGTTAATCATAAGCTGGAAAAATTTGACTCATACTGGGAAAAATGGTTTAACTACATAATGCCTCATAGTCCTGATTTTATTCTCACAAATCAATGAAGATGTTGTAAAAAAAATCACTCCCAACTTGTACATAGTTCTTTCCTTTTGCTTGTTTTTTCTTTCCACTCTTTTCTATAAGTGTATACCCCAGATAAATACTTTGTGGAGATTTTGTGACATATATGATTATATGATATATATGTACAATGTCTGAAATACATCTAATGGAAATGTTTGTTTGATGAACTTCAATAAAAAAAATTACAAAAAAAACAATTAACTGTTTCCCTCTTCACAGATGTTGCCTAACATGACCAATATTTGCATTACTTTTTGCTTTTAATTCAAATTTCCAGCATTTGCAGTTTTGCTGTGGTTTTCAAGTTAAAACTACCCTTTACTCACATCAGGCAAGATTGCTGGACGTGCATTACTTAGTGGTATGCTGTCTGGTGAGTGCTTGATAAATGTTTGCTGGGATTGCAGAAAAACTGCACTTATCTTGAAATGAAAAGGTTTGCCTTGCATCCTGGATAGACCCCCCCACCCCATAAGATATGACACATCCCTTCGCCACGAACTCAGAGAGCCTGAGCATTGTCCAAGCACTCTCAGTTCTGTATTGTAAAGGTTATGGATGATCAAAAAAAAGGTAATAGAGAAGCTCTGCCAGCTAATTAACAAAAGACTAGTAGCCAAGATCATGGCCCAGACATTCGCTTTGTAATGCATATTAAGAATGCCACAAAATCACACGAGGTACTCACTTTGTAAAGCCAATTCACTCCTTTATCTGGCAACATAGTAATAAATTTCAAGCTGCTGCTGGCCTTTTCCATGATCTCCTGTCAATGTTGGTGTTTTAAAGTCCAGAACCGCCACGGACTGGGAACATAACCACCACATTCAGACTTTTATTTGTTTCAAACTTTCACAGAAAATAAAAAGCGGACTGCAGAAGGTGCTATAAATTGGCAAGAAGAAATACATTGGACAGGGCATCCTAGCCAGCATCATTATCTCATGGCACCAATTGCTTAGCCCAGAAGACATTCTTTTTAAGGTGACTGGAGGAAAATTTAGCAGTGATATCAGACGTAGTACGGTTTTTTACACAGAGAATGGTTAGCTCGATGAAAGTTATTTCTTTGGCGGCTTGATCGGTGCACGACAGCGCAAGCGCGTGGACATCAGCCAGTGAGAACAGCAAGAAGAGTTTAAAAGGAGACACCTTATAGAGTGGGCACCGGAGGATTGGGCGACTGAGTAGACGGAGACAAAGTCAAAAGGGAGTTAGGAAGGAAGTTGAGAAGCAGGACCACAAAGGTAGTCATCTCGGTATTATTATCTGTGCCACATGACAGTGAATATAGGAATAGAGTGAGGTGGAGGATAAATGCATGGCTGAGGGACTGAAGCAGGGGGCAGGGATTCAGATTTCTGAATTTTGGCGGTCCAAAGCTGGAGATAAGTGCAGTGAATACTGAACTGGAGGCTGACCAATCTTTAACGGCTGCTTTTCAGGTCGGGGTGGAAGAAGCTGGTGGAGTAACTGCGTCCCAGACTGAGATGGCCGGGACGCGTGAATCAGAACTGCTGAGCCTGTGGCGAGAGTTCGAGGGGCCAGAGAAGAAGCTGATCTCTCAATTGCAGGAGGCTGAAGGGACTGCAGGATCAGTGCAAGCCACGTGTTTCCATTTGGAGAAGATCAGACAGCAGCTGTCGATCGCAGAAATGAGGAAGAATACGGATTTGAAGAGTGATGTGCTGGATAACCAGCAATTGCACACCTGCAAAGGCACACCAGCTCTTCGCCGCAGACATAATTTAAAGAGGGCGATCACACAGCTTCCACAGAAATCAATCCCGGACAAGCCCCCACAATGTAACCCCTGGGGTCGCCTCAGGCTCGCTCAGCTTGTTCTCATCTAGGGGGAGCAGCCTTCGGCCCCGCCAAACTGGGTAATCAGCTTGTGTGGATGCTGTGTGATGTCCCCACCTCGCCCAAAAACAGACAGTACACCATATGCGATTAAATGAGTACAATTTATAAAGGTTACTATAACTAAGTGATTAATAACAATACAATATATATGAAGGGAAAAAAAATAAAGAAAAGGCGCCAAACTTATCCAAGTCCAAATCACTTTGTGCACAACCGTTGGAGCTCAATTACTGAAGTCTTCTGGCCACCATTCGATCCCCTCCGAACTCTTCGACTTGCAGCTCAGAACCACTCGAAGTGGTCAACCAAGCACATCTATCTTCATCTCCTCTCCTCGGGTACCTCCTGGCCTTGGACCCCCACTTGGGGTCCGTTCCTCGCCCAGTTTACAGCATCACATCCTCTCTCTCTCACCCCCTCGCGCCGATCTCCCCAAAATGCCCGCCAACGATAGCTTACAGACTCAGAAGAAAGAACAACATTAATCCCAATTGGTTTACACAGGAATGCAATTCTCCTTATCAGTAAATTTTAACTCAAACAAGCTTCCAGCACTCTCTCACAACAAAGAAGCATTCCTACTTTTAACAGAGAAGCCATTTTGATTAACATACGCAGTAACAAAGATAAAGAAGAAACTCCCCCTTTACATGCACAAGGACTTCCAAGTCCATTTGCATCTCAGATTTTTGGATTTTCTCCCCATTTAGAAAATAGTCCGCAGAAAATACTTCCTCCACCAAAATACATGACCATGTTTTCCAATATTATATTTCATTTACCATATTCCCACCTATTCTCCAAATCAGTCTAAGCCCTTCTGCAGTCTACCTGTTTCCTCAACACTACCTGCCCCTTCACCAATCTTTGTATCATCTGTCAACTTGGCAACAAAGCCATCTATTTCATCATCTAAATCATCGATATGTAGCATAAAAAAGCGGTCCCAACCCTGACCCCTGTGGAATATGACTAGTTACTGTCAGCCAACCAGAAAAGCACCCTTTTATTCCCAAACACTGTCTCCTAACAATCAGTCAATGCTCTAACCATGCTAGTATTTTTCCTGTAATACCATGGGCTGTTAACTTGATAAGCAGCCTTATGTGTAGCACCTTGTCAAAGGCCTTCTGAAAATCCAAATATATAACATCCACTACATCCCCTTTATCGATCCTACTTGCAATCGCTTCAAAGAATTCCAACAGGTTTGTCAGACAAGATTTTCCCTTAAGGAAACCAAACTGACTTTGTCCTATCTTGTCCTGTGTCACCAAATACTCCATTACCTCATCCTTAACAATTGACTCTAACATCTTCCCAACCACTGAGGTTAGGCTAACTGGTCTATAATTTATTTTCTGTTGCCTTCCTCATTTCTTAAAGAGTAGAATGACACTTGCAATTTTCTAGTCCTCCAGAACCGTGCCCGAGTCCAATGATTCTTGAAAGATCATTATTAATGCCCCCACAATCTCAACTGCTACCTCCTTCAGAAAACCTAGGGTGCAGTTCATCTGGTCCGAGTGACTCTTGTACCCTTAGATCTTTCAGCTTTTGGAGCACCTTCTCCCTTGTAAAAGTAACTGCACCCACTTCTCTTCCCTCACACCTTTCAACAGCTGGCACACTGCAAGTGTCTTCCACAGTGAAGGCTGATGCAAAATACTCATTTAATTCATCTGCTGTCTCCTTGCCGTCCCCTGTTTTTATTTCTCCGGCCTCTTTATCTAGCGGTCCTATATCCATTCTCATCTCTCTTTTAGTTTTTTATGCACTTTATAAATTTTTTCTGATGCTTATTCAATTTAAGTTTCGGTACTGTCCCTTCAATGTCTCCTAATAAAAATAATAGTGGACTATGTGGGAGTTGTACTCCAGTAATTTGTTCCAATAAAAGTCTTAAATTTATCCAAAATGGTTGAATTTTAAAACAAGACCAAGTAGAATGTAAAAAAGTACCAATTTCTTAATTACATCAAAAACATTGGTCAGGCATATTTGAATTTAATCTATTTATTTTCGGTGGTGTTATATATAATTGATGTAAAAAATTATATTGTATTAATCTAAGTCGAACATTTATTGTATTTCTCATACTATCAGAACATAATCTTGACCAGTTTTTTCCATCAATTTTAACATTCAAATCAGATTCCCATTTTTGTCTTGATTTATGAATTCCTGATTTAATTGTCTGTTTTTGAATCAAATTATACATACAAGATGTAATTTTTTAAAATTTTCCCTTCTGAATTAATATTTCTATTTCACTAGGTTTTGGTATCAACATTGTTTGACCCAGCTTTTAATTGAAAATAACAGAAAAGAGTGTTATTTGATATTTTATATTTTTATGTACTTGAAAAAGTTTTTAACTATACACTTTGATTTTGGTTGCTAGTTTGCTTTCATATTTCATCTTTTCCCTCCTATTGATTCTTTTAGCTGCTCTCCGTTGGTTTTTAAAAGCTTCCCAATTCCCTGTCTTCCCACAACACACACGAAATGCTGCTGGAACACAGCAGGCCAGGCAGCATCTATAGGGAGAAGCACTGTCGACATTTCTGGCCGAGACCCTTCATCAGGACTAACTGAAAGGAAAGATAGTAAGAGATTTGAAAGTAGTGGGGGAAGGGGGAAATGCGAAATGATAGGAGAAGACAGGAGGGGGTGGGATGAAGCTGAGAGCTGGAAAGGTGATTGGCAAAAGTGATACAGAGCTGGAGAAGGTAAAGGATCATGGGACGGGAGGCCTCGGGAGAAAGAAAGGGGGAGGGGAGCACCAGAGGGAGATGGAGGAGTGACGGGCAGAGTGACGGGCAGAGAGAGAGAAAAAACAAACAACTAAATATGTCAAGGATGGGTTAAGAAGGGAAGGAAGGGCATTTAATGGAAGTTAGAGAGGTCAATGCTCATGCCATCAGGTTGGAGGCTACCCAGCCGGCATATAAGGTGCTGTTCCTCCAACCTGAGTGTGGCTTCATCTTGACAGTAGAGGAGGCCATGGATAGACGTATCAGAATGGGAATGGGACATGGAATTAAAATGTGTGGCCGCTGGGAGATCCTGCACCGGACGTAGTATACCACACCAGCCGACTCACAGATGAAGTGTTGCCTCACCTGGAAGGACTGTCTGGGGCCCTGAATGGTGGTGAGGGAGGAAGTGTAAGGGCAGGTGTAGCACTTGTTCTGTTTACAAGGATAAGTGCCAGGAGGGAGATCGGTGGGAAGGGATGGGGGGACGAGTGGACAAGGGTGTTGCATAGGGAGCGATCCCTGCTGAAAGCAGAAAGTGGGGGGAGGGAAAGATGTGCTTGGTAGTGGGATCCCGTTGGAGGTGGCGGAAGTTACGGAGAATTATACGTTGGACCTGGAGGCTGGTGGGGTGATAGGTGAGTTCAAGGGGAACCCTATCCCGAGTGGGGTGGCGGGCGGATGGGGTGAGGGCAGATGTGCGGGAAATGGGAGAGATGCGTTTGAGAGCAGAGTTGATGGTGGAAGAAGGAAAGCCCCTTTGTTTAAAAAAGGAAAACATCTCCTTTGTCCTGGAATGAAAAGCCTCATCCTGAGAGCAGATGCTGCGGAGACGGAGGAATTGTGAGAAGGGGATAGCTTACCGCTAATTTTTGCTTTGTTGTATGCCCTCTCTTTTGCATTTACTTTAGCTTTGATTTCTCTTGTCAGCCATCGTTATATTATTCTGCCACTTGAATATTTTTTTGGTTTTGGAATACATCTATCCTGCACCTTCCTCATTCTTTCCAGAAACGCATGCCATTGCTGCTCTACTGTAATCCCTGCTAGTATCTCCTTCCAATTTACTTTGACTATTTTCATTCTCTTCCCACTGTAATTTCCTTTACTTCACTGAAATACTGCTACATCAGACTTTACTTTCTCCCTATCAAATCTCAAGTTGAACTCGGTTATATTGTGATCACTGTCTCCTAAGTGTTCCTTTACCTTAACCTCCCTAATCGCCTCCAGTTCATTACATAACACCCAGTCCAGTAGTTAATCCACTAGTAGCCTCAATGACAAACTGCTCTAAAAAGCCAATTCAAAGGGATTCAACAAACTTATTCTCTTGAGATCCATTACCATCCTTATTTTCCAATTGACCTGCATGTTAAAATCTCACATGACTAACATACCATTGCCCTTTTGACATGCCTTTTCTATTTCCCATTGTAATCTGTATTCCACATCCCAGCTGCGGTTTGGAGGCTTGTATATAACTGCCATTAAAGTCCTTTTACCCTTGCAGTCTCTCAATTCAACTCACAAGGATTCAAAATCTTCCGATCCTATGTCACATCTTTCTACTGATTGGATGCCATTTTTTACCAGCAGAGCCATGCACCCCATCTTCCTACCTTTCTATCCCTCTGATACATCCTGTAACCTTGGACATTTGCCTCCCAACTACAACCATCATTCAGCCACGATTCAATGACGGCCACAGCATCATACCTGACAATCTGTAAAAGTGCAACAAGATCATCTACCTTATTTCTTATACTTTGTGCATTGAGATATAACATGAGTACTGTATTGATTCTGCATCCCCAATGCACTGATACTCACCCTGCTGGCTGCAGATTTGTCCTGTCATAGCCTGCCCTTCCTGCCAGTCTGACTGCACACCATCTTTGTTTTTTCACCATCCATCCTATCCCGAGTCCCTTCACTTCAGTTCCTACCCCCCTGCCAAATTTCTTTAAACCCACCGCAAAAGCTGTAACAAAACTGCCCACAAGAATATTGGTACTCCTTGTGTTCAGGTGCAACCAGTCCCCTTTGTACAGGTCATACCTCCTCTAGAAGAGATCCCAAAGATCAAAGAACCTGAAGCTCAGCCCCCTGCGCCCTCTTCTCAGCCACACATTAATCTGCCAAATCATCCTGGTTCTACCCTTACTGGTGCATGACACAGATAACAATCTAGAAATTACTACCCTGGAGGTTCTGCTTCTCAACTTTCTGCCTAGCTCTCTAAATTCTCTCTTCAGGACCTCTTTACTTTCCTTCCTGTGTCATTAGTACCAATATGCACAATGACATCTGGTTTCTCTCCCTCCCCATCCAAAATGCTATGGACGTGATCCGAGGTCTCCCTGACTCTGGCATCTGGGAGGCAACATACCATCTGGGTGTCCCATTCACATCTGCAGAATCTTCTGCATGCTCCTCTGACAATTGAGTCCCCTACCACTACCACTCTTCTCCCTCCTTCATTTCTGCACCACAGACCCATGCTGACTGCCAGCAACCTAGGAGTTCACCACCCCCCCCATAACAGTTTCCAAAATGGTATACTTATTATTGAGGGGAATGGCCACAGGAGTGCTCTGCATTACCTGGCTATTCACCATCCCATTTCTTCTCCTGACTGTCATCCAGCTACCTGCCTCCTGCAACTTAGGTATGACTACCTCCCTGTAACCCTAATCGATGATCTCCTCACTCTCCCGTACAAGCCGAAGGTCATCCAGTTGCTGCTCCAGATCCCTAACACAGTCTTCAAGGAGCTGCAGCTAGATGCATTTCATGCAGATATTGTTCCCTGGGAGACTCCGACATCTGGCATGAAGCACACACAACAGCCATTTAAGCTACGCTAAGTACCCTTGACACAGTAAGGAAAAGGGAAACTTGACCCAGACAACTTATCCAGAGGCAACACCTCTTCCGAGCTAAAGCCTGACACTGGCCCACTCTTAACAATGGCTGCTCCACTTGTCTCTTCTGCGCTGCTCCCGCTGCTGATTGGGCCACCGGAATGACACTGAACACCCACGTAGCTCTCCTTGAGTGCCGCCAACCTGCGAGTAACCTGCTCACTGTGCACTACTCCCGCCGCTGATTAGGCCGCTGGAAAGAGGAATCTACAAATTGGAGAGATTGTCATCAGTAAACCAGGACCATGCTTTGTGCTCAGGAGCCCTTGAAAGAATCAGTGCTAAATGGAGGCATAAATGCAAGTTCAAGTTTAATTGTCACATGAATACAGCTCAAACAAAAACCGTGTTCCTCCAGAGCCAAGATGTAAACACAGTCCCAACAATCACACAGTACATATGGCTACAAAAGCAGAAAAACATATTCACAAATAAAATATATAGCCTGAATTCCTAATGTCATGTCCTGGAGGTTGATGGTGCATAGGATGTTGTCCTGGAGCCACGTTTCAGCAAGAACAATCATGCAGCAGTACTCAACGTGTGCTAGTGCAGCCATAGAGAAATGCAGTCCAGCTTATCATCCACCGTGTGAACACTGGAGGGCAGCACCAACAAGGGGGGAGCCAGTGCCCAACCCAGCATGGACTCCAGCCCTTTCCCACAGCGCCTCCAGCGAATCCTTTCCTGGGCAGCTGCAACAGACGATACTGTGACATGAGGACCTAGTCTGTGCAACAAACAAGGCCATGTCGCTCTCCCACTGTCAGTCTTACCAATAAGCCAGGCAACTGGACTTGCGGTACAGTATTCTACATTACCAATGTCCAACAGGGTCTTGCGATCACAAGAAAAGTGTCCAAGACAGTCATTTGTGCCGTTAGTTGGACTGCACAACCCCTCTACACCTCTACGCACTGCCTTTGACACCTTTCTCCTTGGGTGGCAACAGAACACGCAACAAGTTTAGCTCCACCATTATTGAGCAACTCATCTGTGGGACAGGCCTCAATATTCTCAATATCCAACAGTGCCTTGTGATCGCATAAAAGACAGAAAGGACAAACAATTACATCTTTGTTTGGATGTGGAGAGGCTGCTCCAACAGAGTGTGTTGCCATCTTCAATCTCTTTATATGTAGGGAAGTTCATTACCAGCTATTCTGCTGTACTGGTAACCTAGCATAATAAATGGGCCTTACCTACTGGGAATCTAACATGAACTCCTGCCTTCTGATGACACTCTTACAACAATGAAAAGCCCCACAACTTAGTGCGAAGAGGTTGCGTGTGACGATTGGCTCTGTGTTGGCCAGGATGACAGATAGGACCACCTTGTGGTGAAATATGGAGATCAACATGGCATTCTATCTGGCACAGGGAGTGTGCCCATTAGGAGAGATTGGCACTACATGCTTCATGTGTTACAGACCACTTGAATCCTACACTCTGCTTCATCACTACCTTTCAGATGTAACAGAAGCTGCCATCCACGTTTCTCCTTTGGCTGTATAGCTCTCACCAACCCTACGATAAGTGACAACCATTGAACTTGTTAGTATAGAGAAATCTCCAGGTTGAGAACACTGAAAATATCCATGGAATTAAACGAGTCAACATGGATTTATGAAAGAGAAATGGTATTAATAAACTTACTGGATTTTTAATGAAGATGCGACTAGTAGAACAGATAAAGACAGAAGCAATAGGTGTGGACATTTGGATATTCAGAGGGTTTCAATAAGGTCCTATCTAAGAGGCTAATGTGCAAAATTAAATCATGGGATTAAGGATATTATTTTAGTGGCATGAACTAAAAATTGGTTAACAGTCATGAAACAGAAGAAATAAATGGAGGAACTCAGCAGGTCAGGCAGCAGCTATAGATGGAAATAAAGAGTCAATGTTTCAGGATGAGACCCTTTCATCAGAATGAGGATGATGATGTCTTGGCCTGAAATATTGACTCTTTATTCCCCTCCATAAATCTTGCCTGACTTGCTGAGTTCCTTCGGCATTTTGTATGTGTTGCTCTACAGAATTTCCAGCAAATGCAGAACCTCTTGTTGAAGATATAAATGGGTCTTGTTTAGGGAGTGACTGACAGTGATCAGTTCCTACCCTCCAGTTACACACATTACATACCAACAATTTGGATAAAGAAACAAAATATAATATTTCTAAGTGTACTGATAACTTGAAACAGGGTGGGAGTTGGAGTTGTGAAGAGGACGTAAAGAGGTTTCAAGGCAGCCTAGGTAAGCTGAGTGATGTCAAAGGCATGGCCAATGCAATAAAACCTGGATAAATATGAAGTCATCCACTCCAGTGGGGAAAACAGGAAGGTGAATGTCATTTAAATGGTAAAAAGCTCCTCTGTTCTTCAAGTGGATGTTAGAAAGCAAAGGGCGGTACCATTATCATGGAAAAAGATGAAATTATGAACAGATGGATTGAGTATATTTAGGAATTGTTTGGACAATAGAGGCAAAAAAAACAGAAATTAAGAAGAACATTGAAGGTCCAAGTATTTTAAAATCTGAAGTTCATAATGCAATAAATAAGTTGAAGAAAGGAAAGGCAGCAGGTCCTGATGAATTAGTAATAGAACAAATTATTGCCCTTGAAGATTATGGAATTAAAAAACATATTGATTTAATCAATGACATTTATGAGACTGGAATAATACCAGAAGAGATGAAAAAATCAGTATTTATCACTCTTCCTAAGAAACCTGGAGCAATAGAATGTGAATTACATAGGACCATAAGTTTAATGAGTCATATCACTTCTAAGAATTTTGATTCCAAGAGCTAAAAGTAAGATACAAGCTGAAATAGGTAAAGAACAATGTGGTTTTGTGAAAGACAAAGGTACAAGAAATACGATATTGATGTTAAGGATACTATCAGAATGAGCTATTCAAGTGCAAAAAGATTTGTTTGTTTGTTTTATCGACTACACAAAAGCATTTGATAAAGGGAAACTCAATAAGTTATTTGAAATATTACAGGAAACTCTAGATCTAGATTCAAAAGACCTCCGCCTAATCAGAAATCTGTACTGGGAATAAACTGCCGCTGTAAGAATAGATGAAGAAGTGAGTCAGTTTTACGAAAATCAAGAGAGGCATTAGACAAGGGTGTGTTTTCTACCCTGATTTGTTTAATGTATACAGTGAAACAACATTACAAAAAAAGAGAGACATTTTGGGAATCAAAGTTGGCGGTGAAAACATCAATAATTTTAGATACGCGGATGACAGTGTTAATTACAAGTTCAGAGGAAGAACTACAAAACTTAATTGATTCAGTTGTTGAAGAAAGTGCAAAAAAGGGTCTATCTATCAATTGCAAAAAGACAGAATGTGTGGTGATATCCAAAAAGAAGGAGAGTCCTATCTGCAGGCTGAGAACAAACGGGGAAGACATAAAACAAGTTCAGAACTTTTGCTACTTAGGAAGGTGGGTGACATCAGATGGCAGGTGCGACATGGACATCAAAAGAAGAATAGGGATGGCAAAAGACACCTTTACGAGAATGAAGAGTATGCTGACGAACACTAAATTAGGCATGACCCGCCTCAGAGTATTGAAATGTTATGTTTATTCAGTTATGTTATATGGCTCAGAATGTTGGACAATATCTAGTAACATGAGGAAACAAACTGAAGCAGCAGAGATGTGGTTTCTGAGGAGGATGCAAAGAATATCATGGACCAAACGAACATCTAATGAGGATGTCATGAACAGAGCAAGCACAAAAAGAGAAATAATGTATGAGATCATGAAAAGGCAACGTAACTTCATTGGACCTGTGATTAGGAAAGAGGAGTTAGAATGCACGGTAATTACAGGAAAGATTGAAGGGAAGAAAGCAAGAGGAAGGCAAAGACAAATGATGATGGAGACAGCAGCCAGAGAACTGGAAATGAATACCAATGAATTGATCCACTTGACCCGAAACAGGAGTGTGTGGGCCATGGCAGTCAAAGCTCAAACTGGGTGTGGCACCTGATGATGATGATGATGATGATGATGATGATGATGATGATGATGATGATGATGATGAACATGTTGAGAAATACTGATATTCCAATGAATCTTTGTGTCCTTAAAATACAGTTGCAGCAAGTATTCCAAAGACCAAATGGCATGGTGGCCTTCACAGAAACAAAGGCAAGGGTATTGAAGTACAATTAAATAGTATAGGGCCTCAGTGAGAACACATATAGGATATTATGGGCAGTTTTGGTCCCCTTACTCAATAAAAATGAGTAAGGGGAAAAATGAATTTGCCATATATGGAGTGCAGCAAATGTTCTTTAACTGATTAATGGAGAAGATCATTCTGTGAAGTCCGACAGGGTTGGACAGAGTAGATAGGGAATAATGTTCCTCTGGCTGGCGAAGGGGGTAATGGAATGAAGGGGGCAGAAAATCTAAAATGAGGTTACAGTTTAGGTTATGGGATAAGGAGGAAATTAGAAGAAAGTTTGCCTCTGCAGATAATAAACATATGGAATTCTTTACCACGAAAGCTGTGCACATCAAACAATTGAAAATGATTATGAATGGAGAAACAAAAGACATCAAAGACTATAGGAAGGGAGTGATGAATGTATTGCGACAGGGAATCACATTAATTTCATGAGAGGCTGAGGAGATTGAAAGACTTGCTTCCACTCCTTGGCTTCTGTATTTTTAAGTAACCGTGCAACTGTCCATGCACTATCACCTTAAGTGGAGTAAGGGGAAATATGAAGCTAACAGGCAGGAACTTGGAAGTATAAATTGGGAGCGGATGTTCTCAGGGAAATGTATGGCAGAAATGTGGCAAACCTTTGTGGATATTTGCATAGTGTTCTGCATAGGTACGTTCCAATGAGACAGGGAAAGGATGGTAGGGTACAAGAACTGTGGTGTACAAAGGCTGTAGTAAATCTAGTCAAGGAGAAAAGAAGAGCTTACGAAAGGATCAAAAAACTAGGTAATGATAGAGATCTGGAAGATTATAAGGCTAGCAGGAAGAAGCTTAAGAATGAAATTAGGAGAGCCAGAAGGGGCTATGCGAAGTCCTTGGCGGACAGGATTAAGGAAAACCCCAAGGCATTCTACAAGTATGTGAAGAGCAAGAGGATAAGACATGAGAGAATAGGACCAATCAAGTGTGACAGTGGAAAAGTGTGTATGAAACACAGAGGTACATAATAAATACTTTGCTTCAGTATTCACTACGGAAAAGGACCTCGACGATTGTAGGGATGACTTACAGTGGACAGAGAAGCTTGAGCATACAGCCATTAAGAAAGAGGATGTGCTGGAACTTTTGGAAAGCATCAAGTTAGGATAAGTCACCGGGACCTGATGAGATATACCCCAGGCTACTGTGGGAGGCAAAGGAGGAGATTGCTAAGCCTCTGGCAATGATCTTTGCATCATCAATGGGGATGGGAGTGGTTCCAGAGTATTGGAGGGCTGCAGATATTGTTCCCTTATTCAAGAAGGGGAGTAGAGATAGCCCAGGAAATTATAGACCAATGAGTCTTACTTCAGTGATTGGTAAGTTGATGGAGAAAATCCTGAGAGGCAGGATTTATGAACCTTTGGAGAGGCATAATATGATTAGGAATAGTCAGCACGGCTTTGTCAAAGGCAGGTCGTGCCTTACAAGCCTGACTGAATTTTTTGAGGATGTGACTAAACACACTGATAAAGATAGAGCAGCAGATGTAGTGTATATGGATTTCAGCAAGGCATTTGATAAGTTACCCCATGCAAGGCTTATTGAGAAAGTAAGGAAGCAGGGGATCCAAGAGGACCTTGCTTTGTGGATCCAGAACTGGCTTGCCCACAGAAGGCAAAGAGTGGTTGTAGACGGGTCATATTCTGCATGGAGGTTGGTGACCAGTGGTGTGCCACAGGGATCTGTTCTGGGACCCCTTCTTTTTGTGATTTTTATAAATGACCTGGATGAGGAAGTGGAGGGATGGGTTAGTAAGTTTGCTGATGACACAAAGGTTGGGGGTGTTGTGGATAGTGTGGAGGGCTGTCAGAGGTTACAGCAGGACATCGATAGGATGCAAAACTGGGCTGAGAAGTGGCAGATGGAGTTCAACCCAGATAAGTGTGTGGTGTTTAATTTTGGTAGGTCAATTATGATGGCAGAATATAGTATTAATGGTAAGACTCTTGGCAGTGTGGAGGATCAGAGGGATCCATAGGACACTCAAAGCTGCTGCGCAGGTTGACTGTGTGGTTAGGAAGGCATATGCTGTATTGGCCTTCATCAACCTTGGGATTGAGTTCAAGAGCTGAGAAGTAATGTTACAGCTATATAGGATCCTGGTCAGACCCACTCGGAGTATGTGTTCAGTTCTGCTAAACTCACTACAGCAGGGGTTCCCAAACTGGGGTGCCCACACCCCCAAGGGGTGCGAGATGAAATTTCAGGGGGTGCGACAAAGAGTGGCTTGTGTGCTTGAGTGACGAGTCACGAGTCATCACTCAGCGAGCTGTCAGTGTGCCTTGAGAAGTGGTAGTAACGTTTGTCCCAAGCACACTCCAGTCTCCTGCTGCCCGAGTCAGCGTTGAGGATTCTCATCAGTGTTACCTGGGAGTTACACCTCAGAGTTCAGGAGTCTCTTCAATTTACTGTTCACAATTTTTTTTCTGAACAAATTAGAATCTAATTGCTCAATTTGTATTTGCATTTTATGCACTGAGTTAAAAGCTTATTTTTTAAGTTCAATTTGTCACCCGCAGTACTGTATGTGGTTCAATAATTAGAAATTAAACTTCTTTATCTTCAAATGTGATATTACTTATGTAGGGGGTGCGAACATTAATCGAACATTTCCTAGGGGTGTGGGGCATAGAAAAGGTTGGGAACCATTGCACTACATGAAGGATGTGGAAACTATAGAAGGGGTGCAGAGGAGATCTACAAGGATATTGCCTAGATTTGGGAGCATGCCTTATGAGAATACTTAGATTGAGTGAACATGGCCTTTTCTCCTTGGAGCAGTGTGAGGATGAGATGTGACTTGACAGAGGTTTATAAGATGATGAGAGGCATTGATTGTATGGATAGTCAGAGGCCTTTTTCCAAGGATGAAATGGCTAACACGAGAGGGCACAGTTTTAAGGTACTTGGAAGCAGGTACAGAGGAGATGATGGGGTAAGTTTTTTAAACAGAGTGGTGATTGCATGGAATGGGCTGCCAGCGACGATGGTGGAGGTGTTAGAGTAATTTTTGGGTTTAGGTCATTAACACTTAGTAAATGGCTTCAGCCACCAGACTTCTGTTCCTTGACAATGCATTTCCTAAAAGCTGTGAATACCAGCCCAGACCTGCTGGCGTCTGTAGGGTGAATGTAATCAGGTGTTAAGTTTGTATGTAGCTTCAATAAAAAGCATTGTCTATACTTTGTAAATATGAATTGTCCTTTGTGTTTAGCAAATAAATATTGAGCCCCACATTGGGCCAGCAGACCTTTCCACCAAAAGTGTCTCCCTCTGTATGATGCCTGCTGAACCTTGTTTAGTCGAATAAAGAAGCTGCTTTGTATCTACCAGTAACTCTCTCCCGTGATTTCATTCACGCAACAACAGAGCTGGATCCATTAGGGTCTTTTAAGAGACTCTTGGATAGGTACATGGAGCTTAGAAATAGACCACTACAGGTAACCCTAGGAAATTTCCAAAGTAAACACAGCATTTTGGGCCGAAGGACCTGTATTGTGCTGTATATGCTGCATATATGTTTCTATATTACTTTCACCTGCACTCAGGCTTCCTGTAAGCAGTGTGGAAAGGAGTATAGGGTAACTCATCCTGTTTCATTTGACAGTGATTGATTGAAGAGTGTCATCAGCAGCTTCTTTCTATCTGGAACAAGAGAAAATCTGAGCAGCACGCACAAAATGCTGGAGGAACTCGGGAGACCAAGCAGAAAGTGGGGGTCCCCCCCCCCCCAATTTCTGCTTTCTGCAGGGATCGCTCCCTGCGCGACTCCTATGTCCACTCGACCCTCCCCACTGAACATCTTTCCCTCCCCTCCATTTTCTGCTTTCAGCACGGATTGCTCCCTACGCAACTCCCCCTGTCCATTTATCCCTCCCCTCCTGCAACTTATCCTTGCAAGCGGAACGAGTGCTACACTTGCCCCTACAACTCCTCCTTCACTGCCATTCAGGGCCCTAAACAGTCCATCAAGGTGAGGCAACACTTCACTCGTGAGTCTGTTGGGGTCATATACTGTGGTCGGTCTCCCAGTGTGACCTCCTGTATATCGGTGAGACCCGAAGTAGAATGGGAGACCGCTTCACCGAGCACCTATGCTCTGTCTGCCAGAACAAGCGAGATCTCCCAATAGCCACCCATTCTTATTCCACTTCCCATTTCCATTCCAATATGTCCATCCATGACCCCCTCCACTGCTGACATGAGGCCACATTTAGGTTGGAGGAATAATACCTTATCTTCCGTTTGGGAACTGCCAACCTGATGCAAAGAACATTGATTTCTCAAACTTCCAGTAATGGCCCCCTCCTTCACCATTCTCCATCCCCGTTTCTCTCTCTCACCTTATCTCCTTGCCACGCATCACCTCCCTCTGTTGCTCCTTCCCCCCTTTTCTTTCCTCCATGGCCTTCAGCCTCTTTCACCAATCGACTTCCCAGCTCTCTACTTCATCCTTCTTCCTCGAGGTTTCACCTATCACCTTGTGCGTCTCTCTCCCCTCCCCCACCTTTTAAATCTACTCCTCAGATTTTTTCTCCGGTCCTGCCAAAAGGTTTTGGCCCGAAATGTCGACTGTACCTTTTTCTAGATGCTGCCTGGCCTGCTGAGTTCATCCACCATTTCCTGTGTGTTGCTCTTCTTTCTAGCTTGGGTTCAATGGGTACATTTAATGTCAGAGAAGTGTATACAATATACACCCTGAAATGCTTTTTCTTTGCAACCATCCACAAAAACAGAGGAGTGCCCCCGAGAATGAATGACAGTTAAATGTTAGAACCCCACAGAGCACCCCCCCAGCTCCCCCCTTCCACACATAAGCAGCAGCAAAGCAAAAAACCCTTCCCCCACCAGCAGAAAAGCATCGGCGCCCTCCACCAAGCACTGAAACGTGCAGCTAAGCATTAATAAAGACACAGACTTGCAATACCCCAAAAGCTACTCATTCACCCGGTATTTGACATACCATAGGCTCTCTTGCTCCCTAATAAGGGAAAAAGAGATGTCCCTGTTTCACAGCGCGAGGGGAGATATAACAAACAACTCGCTGCTTTATGATGTTAAAAGTCTGTTGTATCGCTTTTTCCAAGCTTTGCGCCCAGAGAGTCGGCCCCAGAAAGGCTCAGGTCTCTGGACACACAGCCAGCATCAAGCCCACTGCTCCCGATGTTCTGTATCTAGACTCAGTTTGTCTAACTTTTCATAAATCCTGCTACCCTACCCCAACTTACACTAGGTCAAGCCACCCATAATCCAACGACATCAGCGGCACCATAATATTACTGTTCTTAACTTCCCGTCATCTCAGCACTAAAATCTCATGAGACCCCCAAACCCTTCAACATATTTGATTTCTTCCAATTCATGCCTTTTGGACATCTGCATAATTAATTTCTTCACTGTGGATTGCTCTGCCTTTAGTGCCTTTATCAAGTCACTAAGTTTGAAATTCCCTCACTAAGCTTCTCCTTCTTTCTGTCTATTTTTAAGTCATTCTTTCGAAGATTCATTTTCAAAGGCCCTAATGTCTTCTTTCATGACTATTAGTAAATGTTCCTGTGAAATATTAATTTGTTGCATTAAAGATGCAACAGCAATGCAAGTTAAAATTGCTGACATTGAAGGCAACCCAAGGTGAAGGACCAGAACTGTCAGAGTGGCTTGCAAAGACTGAGTACAGCGCTATACCACCAGGTTCAGGAACAGTTACCATCCTTCAACCATCAGTCTCCTGAACCAACGTGGACATCTTCACTCATTACAACACTGAACATAATCTATAGACTCAATTTCAAGTACTCTATAACTGATTTTCTGTGCATTATTTACCTATTTATTTGTTTGTTTGTTCGTTTGTTTATAATTGAAAAGTTTGTCTTCCTTTGCACATTGGTTAGTTGCCAGTTGCCGTTTGTGTGTAGTTTTTCGTTGATTCTATTGTATTTCTTTGTTCATCTGTGAATACCTGCAAGAAAATGAATCTCGGGGTAGTATTTGGTAACATATATGTATTTTGATAATAAATTTCCTTTGAACTTTGAATCCATCAATCAATTATCATTGAAGTTTCTCACCTCTCCACCATCGCGTCTATCACTATTTCTTACTCTGCCATCAAGCATGTTATTTTAGCTTATCAAACCAGTAAAGGCATGAAATGAATGAAGTGACATGACATCATGGATGTTCAGGAAAGATGCATAATGCCACTGAGTAATGAGCTCAATAATAACAGTACGTTTCCTCTCCTGACAGATTCCACGTCAATGGCATCAAACAAGGTGAAATCAGCAAGCAGCAATTATCTGGCCTGTCCTTCAGAATATTTATTCGGTCCAGACCCAGGTTCCATGTAAACAAATGATTTTACTACTACAAGGGAGAAGGTGGTCAAAAAGACCTAAAGGTACATAAGTCACCCAGATCAGATGAGCTGCACCCCAGGGTTCTGAAAGAGAAAGCAGTAGAGATTGTGGAGGCATTAGTAATGGTCTTCCAAAAAAAAATCATTGGACTCTGGCATGATGCCAGAGGACTGGAAAATTGCAAATGTAACTCCACTCTTAAAGAAAGGGGGAGGGCAGCAGAGAGGAAATTATAGACCACTTAGCCTGACCTCAGCGGTTGGGAAGGTGTTGGAGTCAATTGATAAGGATGTGGTTATGGAGCAATTGGTGACACAGCACAAGGTAGGAAAAAGTCAGCATGGTTTCCCTAAGGGAAAATCCTGCCCGACTGACCTGTTAGAATTCTTTGAGGAGATTACAAGTAGGATAGGTAAAGGGAATGAAGTGGCAAATGAAATACAATGTTGGAAAATGCATGGTTATGCACTTTGGTAGTAGAAATAAATGTGCAGACTATTTTCTAAATGGGGAGAAAATCCAAAAATCTGAGATGCAAAAGGACTTGGGAGTCCTTACGCAGAAAACCCTAAAGTTTAACTTGCTGGTTGAGTTGGTGGTGAGGAAGGCAAATGTACATTAGCATTCATTTCATGTGGTCTAGAATATAAGAGCAGGGATGTGATGCTGAGGCTTTATAAGGCACTGGTGAGGCCTCACCTTGAGTATTGTGAATAGTTCTAGGCTCCTCATCTAAGAAAAGATGTGCTGACATTGGAGTTGGTTCAGAGGAGGTTCACAAGGATGATTCCAGAATGAAGGGGTTATTATACAAGGAATATTTGATGGCTCTGGGTCTGTACCTGCTGGAATTTAGAAGGATGAGGATGGATCTCATTGAAAACTTTCAAATATTGAAAGGCCTAGACAAAGTAGATGTGGAAAGGATGTTTCCCATGGTGGGGGAGTCTAGGTCAAGAAGGCAGAGCTTCAGGATAGAGGGGCGTCCATTTAATACAGAGAAGCAGAAACATTTCTATAGCCAGAGAGAGGTGAATTTGTGGAATTTCATACCACAGGCAGCTGTGAAGGCCAGGTCGTCCGGTATATTTAAGGCCGCACTTGATAGGTTCTTGATTTGACACAGCATCAAAGGTTACAGGGAGAAGGCCAGGGAGTGGGGCTGAAGAGGGGAAAAAGGATTAGCCATGAATGAATGGTGGAACAGACTCGATGGGCCAAATGGCCCAATTCTGCTCCTATGTCTTATTGTCTTCTGGTCTAAACAAGAACTTATGGCAGTTCCTCTTAAACACCCTACAGTCAATTTAATCGCCTTAGCTTGAAAACTCCTAGGATGGGTGACCAAGTGGCCTATATTGCTGCTCTCTGCTCCAGTGACCAGGGTTTGTTTCAGATTTTCAGTGCTGTGTTTCTACGGTTTGCACCTTCTCCCTGTGACAACGCGGAATTTCATCAGCTATTCTAATTTCTGCTCACATCTCGAAAACAGGCTGGCTGTAGGCAAAATGAGTACTGTAAGTTGTCCCTGTTGTGGATGGTGGCAGGAGTTGATGGGGGCATGTTAAGAAATAAAAGCAATTAGAGTTTGAATGGTGTGACTGGGTCCTTAATAGTCAGTGCAGTCTCAATGGGATAAAGGACTTATTACTGTGGTGCTCAATGGTGACTCTAAGCAAGAGGGTTCCTTAAATTGGCTATCTTGGCCTTCCACTTACTTTTAATTCCTTTTTTTTCTTGTAAGTGCCCTTATTTTGAATTTTTATTGGAAAAGTATGTCACATGATTCATCATGGGGAGTTTTGCATGCAAATCTCCATTTGATCCCACATTGACTATTTGCCAGCTGCTCCCTGGACCACCACTCCTACAGTCAAGCCCAGACACAGCCCACAGCCGTAATATCAAATCCCCCATATTAGCAAAGCGAAATTGCGTGGGGATTGTGGTAGCCAAGGGGAAAGAACATCCATGCAAGCTGATCCACCATTTCTGCTGGAAGGGATAAGCAGACAGCAGATCAGAAACATGGCAACTTAGGAAAAAAACAAGTATTTGGCCACATTAACTTTCAGGGCTTAAAATTTCTTAAAGCATTCCGTTAGTGAGAAAATTAGCTGAAGTGATGTCAGGAAATCACCCTCATACTACAAGGATCAGCTTTACCTCCTTTCTGAACTCTCGACCTCCAAACAGTCCTTCCAAGTAAGGCACCACTGATCGATGAATCTGTTGAGATCGTCTTGTACCGGGTGCTCCTATGCAGTTTCCTCTACACTGGTGAGACCTGAAATAAATTGGGGGACTGCTTTGTTGAGAACCTCTGTACCACCCATCAAAACCAGCATTTCCTGATGGACAATTCCTATCCCTATTCACGGTCCAATGTATTAGAAACATAGAAACATAGAAAACCTACAGCACAATACAGGCCCTTCGGCCCACGAAGTTGTGACGAACATGTCCCTACCTTAGAAATTACTAGACTTATATAGCCCTCTATTTTACTAAGCTCCATGTACCTATCTAAAAGTCTCTTAAAAAACCCTATCGTAGCCACCTCCACCACTGTTGCCAGCAGCCCATTCCACACACTCAACACTCTCTGAGTAAAAAACTTACCCCTGACATCTCCTCTGTACCTACTCCCCAGCACCTTAAACCTGTATCCTCTTGTGGCAACCATTTCAGCCCTGGGAAAAAGCCTCTGACTATCCACATGGTCAATGCCTCTCATCATCTTATATACCTCTATCAGGTCACCTCTCATCCTCCGTCACTCCAAGGAGAATAGGCCAAGTTCACTTAACCTATTCTCACAAGGCATGCTCCCCAATCCAGTCAACATCCTTGTAAATCTCCTCTACACCCTTTCTATGGCTTCCACATCCTTCCTGTAATGAGGTGACCAGAAATGAGAACAATACTCCAAGTGGGGTCTGACCAGGGTCCTGTATAGCTGCAACATTACCTCTCAGCTCCTAAACTCAATTCCATGATTGATGAAGGCCAATACACCATATGCCTTCTTAACCACAGAGTATTGATCCATGGCCTCCTCTTTTACCATGATGAAGCCACTCTCAGGTTGGAGGAGCAACCTCCTCATATTCCGTCTATGGTAGCCTCCAACACGATGGCATGAATATTGATTCCTATTTCCAGTAAAAAAAAATTTGCCCCCTATTCTCTCTTCAGGACTGGAAAGGAAGGGGAAGATTCCAGAATAAAAAGCTGGAGGGGAGGGGAAGGAAGGCGTTCCCCTGCCTATCGCTTAGGAGCTTAGGAGAGACAATGGTGCCTAACGATGACTCCTTTGCTTGCATCTTCGGAAACAGCTCTATTTCCATTTTTAATATCTCTATTTTTCCCTTTCAGGGTTCTTTTGAAGACCCTGACTTGGAGTTACACACTGACTTTGGTTCTTTGTGGGAATGGGACCCGCTCTCAGGGTTTCATGACTGGCCTTTATCCGATATGCCAAGGACGTGGCCTAGGAGATTAGCTCACCTTCGGAATTCCAGGATCTCATGGCTCAGGAGACGGGTGGACTGAAGGTCAGTGCCTCTGCAGGAATTCAGTGTGTCGTGGGAGATGGAAGATCAAAAGCAGCGTGCTTCCTGTTTGGCTGTGTATCCAGAGACCCGAGTTCTTTGGGCACAGAACTCAGAAAAAGCGACGCAGCAGACTTTTAAATCATAAATCAGCGAGTTGTTTGTTATGTCTTCCCTCTTGCTGTGAAATGGAGACACCTGTTTCTCAAAATTAATGTGTATATTGCCTCTGCCTTCCTTACCACTGACTCAACCTGCAAGTTAACCTTTAGGGAATCCTGTACTTTGACTCCCAAGTCCCTTTGTATCTCGGAATTTTGTATTTTCTCCCCATTGAGAAAATAGTCTATGCTTTTATTTCTTCTACAAAAGTGCATGGCCATACTATTTCCAACATTGCATTCCATCTGCCCATTCTCCTAATCTGTCTAAGACCTTCTGCAGCCTCCCTGCTTCCTCAACACCTCCTGACCCTTCTCCTACTGTTGTATCATTCACAAACTTAGCCACAGGGCCATCAATTCCATCATTCAAATCACTAATATATAACATAAAAAGTCCTAAAACCAACCATTGCATAAGACCACTAGTCACTGGCAGCAAATCAGAAAAGGCTCCCTTATTTCCAACTCTTTGCCTCCTGCCAGTCAGCCAATTTTAGGTGTGTTGTTCTTATATTAAAGTTGGTTTATCAACTACATGCTTAGTCTGCAAGTTTATCCATATAGTTTTCTTCTGTTGGATTTGCAATATATTCTCTACTCTCCCCTGATTAGGTAAGCTCAGAGGACAGAAAACTTCATAAAAATTCAGATTTATTGCATTATACTTATCTGCTGTTTTTATTAGTTGAAAGAATTCATTATGGTCTCCTTTTGAATTTCATGCTGATTCTATTGCCCTCAGGCTGGGCATGGGGAGGGAGGTAGGTACACTTAAAAGACAGAAGCTAGAGGCCATAACAGGTTACAAATCTTGATAACAGCAGGCTCGATAAACTATGGTCTCCACCAGTAACAGTTGCTAGAGAAGCCCAGGTGGAAACACCAGCCTACCTAACCTCTGGAGAAGATGGTCAGTGTCTCTGCCCTCCAGTCTCTGCACAAACCCAAGTCCTTTTTAATACTTGTTATTCTTTCAATCCTCCCAACAACACCAGCAGGATCACCATGCAGTTGCCAATTACAAGAAATTTCCCACATCCGAAACAGCAGTGGCAGTCAGTGGAAGCCTCAAGTGGTGTTTAGGGCTGTTTGCAGAAAGAGTTGGCAGTCCCGCACAGAAGAGTTAAGATGCTTACAGTGGGAATTATGGTGTCCCTTTAGATTATACAACTACAGGGCAGACAGCATTATGAAAATGTGGCTTGATTAAAAGTGACCAATGCTTTGGAATAATGTAACTGAATATTAGCATCAGATACTTACTTAATAACGTCAACCTTTACTCACACAATTATAACTCATTTTGAAAATGTAAAACAGTTTTTCCCAATGTGATTAAAAATGACTTGAAAAAGGTTATTGTCAATTTTCACTTCAAGATAAATTGACCCAAATTGCTTAACTACTGAATAACAAGTGATCTTTTTCCATGACAGAACATTTTCTAGTTTCATATTTGTGAACATTCTAGAAGGCTGCTCACCTGGTTGATGACATCATCATTGAATGTAAACGAGGTCCTCCTGAACTGGCATCATGCCATTAAACTTTGTAACTTCAAAACATAAAACTAATTGAAAGAGCTGGGGATAACTCATCTACGTTTAGTTTCATTTTTTTTACTTTTGTTTTTACTTTTAGTGAGGTGCAGACATATGACATGGTGTCATAATGATGTATGCCATTCACTTACTTTTACTTATAAGCCATAATGAATTATGTAAACAAAGATTGCTTAATCAAACAATATATTTACAATATTACTCAAATATTATTGAAATATTAAATACACAACACATGGAGCAATGGGATTTCTCCTTCCTGCCATTCATGTCCGAGATGTATTTCTTTAAAGATCTTTGTGGGAAGTTGCTTTCCATTTGGAGGTCTCTAATGAGAGCCGAGACCCCAACCTGGTTGCAAATTTTATGCCACAATTGGCCCAGATATGTAACTAAACAGAAGGGATACAGATAATGCTGCTTAGATGAATTCAAATTCTTCAGTGTTCAGACCTCAATAATATTTGTTTGACATTCACTGGAGCATTTAGATCTGCAATAAATTGGAACAATGGAGGTCTCTCAAACTGCAGGTACATTTGTAACATGCCTGTGGTTAATTTCTATTACACACTGGTGAGGTAAAACAACAACAATCCAATATACCTTGCAATACTCCAGGAGCTATTTTGCTTCTTTTATTGTTTTGAATTTAAATCTTTGTAAATTCAATTAGTACATTTCTTGAATACTCCCCTGTCAGCTCTTTGAGAGTAAATGGCCTCTTAAACCAATTCCTCTTGGATCAGAACAAACCAAAAATGTTTTTGGATGGGAGACCTGCTGTGTTTTTTTCCTGAAAATGGCAGTTTCATCCAGACTTCTTCTAATATCTTATCACAACAGTGACAGGAAATTTAGAAAACTCTGCAGAAATCAATGCCTAACTGTCTACTGTCTTTCCAACAGTATTTCACCCACTGTATTAATGTGACATTGCATAGCACACATTCAGAGATGAATTTCTTTCAGTAATATAGAAAAAAAATCATAATTTCTATTCCTTTTTCTGCTGCATTTGAAGCCATAGAATATGATACATCTCTATTTTCTTATGTCGTCCCTCAGAATCCAGGACAACTTTCTTCCACTTGGTTCAGTACTGATTGAAGATGCCATTGTGGGACCTTCAGATTTTGCCTCAGGTATTGTTTGGCAGTTAAGGCAAGTGGGCAAATTGGAAAGTGGTACATTTTTCTGTATTTTACTTTATTTTCTGTACATTTTTTCTGTTTTCTCCTGTGCATGGGCTTAAGACTCTCAGAACCATCCTAAACGTTGCTTCTTCATCACAAATTCACTACACTACGGCACAGAAACAGGCCATTTGGCCTATCTAGTCCATGCCAAACTATTATTCTGCCTAGTTTCATCGGCCCGCACCTGGAGCATAGCCCTCCATATCCCTCCCGTCCATATACTTATTCAATTTCTCTTAACTGTTGAAAGCGAACCCACACCCACCACTTCCACTGGCAGCTCAGTCCACATTCACACTACCCTCTGAGTGAAGAAGTCCCTCTCAGGTTCCCCCTAAATATTGCACCTTTTCCCTCTTAACCTATAATCTCTGGTTTTAACCTCACCCAACCTTGGTGGAAAAAGCTTGCTTGCATTTACTCTATCTATACCCTTACAATTTTATGTGTCTTTATCTAATCTTCCCTCATTCTCCTATGCTGCAGGGAATGAAGTCCTAACCTATTCAACCTCTCCCTGTAACTCAGATCCTCAAGTCCCAGCAACATTCTTGTATACATTTCGTGGGCCAGGGTTTCCCTGGAGACTGAGGAGATGCTCTAATGCCTTCAAGGGAGACATGGAGAGCAACTTGGAGCTTTATTCTACATTCACTTGGTAGACCACTTGCCATAAGAACCTAAGTGTCTGCTTGTGAGCAAGCATTGTGGCTGACTCTTCTGCCATGATAAGGCCACTCTCAGGTTGGAGGAGCAACACCTCATATTCCATCTAGGTAGCCTCCAACCTGATGGCATGAACATTGATTTCTCCAACTTCTGGTAATTTTCCCCCTCCCCCATTCCTCTTCTTCAATTTCCCTACTCTTACCTCTTCTCCTCACCTGCCTACCACCTACCCCTAGTGCCTTTCCTCCTTCCCTTTCTCTCATGGTCCACTCTCCTTTCCTTTCAGATTCCTTCTTCTCCAGCACTTGCCTTTTCCACCCATCACCCCCCTGCCAGCTTCTTATTTCATACCCCTTCCCCCACCCACCTGGCTTCACCTTTCACCTCTAGCTTGTCCTCCTTCCCCTCCCCCTCACCTTCGTCTTCTGACATCTTCCCCCTTCCTTTTCAATCCTATTGAGGGAGTCCTGCCCCAAAACATTGACCGTTTGTTCATTTCCATCAACGCTGCCTGAGCTGCTGAGTTTCTCCAGCATTTTATGTTGTACTGTGTACGGTCTGTGCAATGGAACTGTTGAGGGCAATTAAGATCACACTGTTGGGAATATCAGCCAACAGAATACAGGCGGCAGTTTGCTTTTGGCACCAGTGCAACGAGTACTTTGCAGTATCAGCATTAATTATACCGCTTCGTGCTTTCGAGGTGTGTGCTGCAGGTAAACAAAGTCTCAGAGCCATACAGGAGAGCAGTGATCACTGCTGCTTGGGGAACTTGTATCTATGTTGGGTTCAAATCCTTGATTTTCAAACATTTTTTCTCCAAAATAAATAATACCTATTGAGATATGGGTAGTGGTGCATTTTTTTCCAGGATTTTGTCAGAGAAAAGCATTGTTCAAATCAGCAGGCTGGTAGAGAACCTTTGTTTTGTGGACATTAGGTTCAAGACCCATCTTACCATGTGATTTAAAGAGAAAATCAATGACAATTGGAGAGGAGATTACAAATGCAAATGTCGCCAGCATATTGCACCTCTCGTTATGGAGGCAACGTGGACAGTTTCCTCTTATGTCAAATCACTAACTAGAGAAAATCTGTAGGTACTGGAAATCTAAGCTGCACACACGCAAAATGCGGGAGGAACTCAGCAAGCCAGGCAGCATCGATGGGAAGAGTAAACAGTCAATATTTTGGGCCGAGACCCTCATCAGGACTGGAGACAAAAAGAATGAGGAGTCAGAGTAAGAAATTTGGGGGAGGAGAGGAACATGTACAAGGTGATAGGTGAGAGGTGAAACTGAGAGGGAGGGGAGGGGTGAAGTAAAGAGCTGGGAAGTTGATTGGTGAAAAAGACAAAGAGCTGGAAAGGGGGAATCTGATAGGAGAAGACAGAAGGCCATGGAAGAAAGAAAAGGGGGAGGATCCTCCAGAGGGAGGTGATGGGGAGGTAGGGAGATAAGGTGAGAAAAGGAAATGGGAATGGAAAAAGGTGAATGGAGGGGGTGCCTTACCGAAAGTTTGAGAAATCTGCATTCATGCCGTCAGGGTGGAGCTACCCAGGTGGAATATAAGGTGTTGCTCCTCCAGTCTCATTGGGACAATAGAGGAGGTCATGGACTGACATGTTGCAATAGGAATGGGAAGTGGAATTAAAATTGGTGGTCACTGGGAAATCCTGCTTTTTCTGGCAGACGGAGCGTAGGTGCTCAGTGAAGCTGTCTCCCAATCTACATTGGGTCTCTCCGATATACAAGAGGCCACACTGTAGTTGACCTCAACAGTCTCACAAGTGAGGATTCTCCTCACCTGGAAGGATAGTTTGAGGCCCTGAATGGTAGTGAGGGAAGAAATGTAGGGGCAGGTGTACCACTTGTTCTGCTTGTAAGGATAAGTGCCAGGAGGGAGATCAGTGGGGAGGGACAAATGGACAAGGGAGTTGCATAAGAAGTGATCTCCATGGAAAGCAGAAAGTGGGGGGGCAGGGAAAGATGTGCTTGGTGGTGGGATCCCAGTGGAGATGGTGGAAATTACAGACAATTATGTACAGGATGCAGGGGCTGGTGGGGTGATAGGTGAGGACAAAGGGAACCCCGTCCCTAGTGGGGTGGTGAGTGCTTGTGGTGAGGATAGGTGTGTGTGAATTAAAAGAGATACAGTTGAGGGCAGCGTTGATGGAGGAAGAGAAGCCCCTTTCTTTGAAGAAGGAAGGCATCTCCTTAGTTCTGGAATAAAAAGCCTCATCCTGAGAGCAGATGTGGTGGAGACGGAGGAACTGAGAGAAGGGGGTGCCATTTTTACAAGTAACAGGGTGGGAAAATGTATAATCCAGGTCAGCGAGAGTCTGTGGGTTTATAATAGACATCAGTAGATAAGCTGTCTCTAGAGATAGAGATAGAGAGGTCAAGAAAGGGGAAGGTGTCTGAAATAGACCAGGTACATTTGAGGGCAGGGTGGAAGTTGGAGGTATAATTCATGAAGTTGACGAGCTTGGAATTGTTGTAGGAAGCAGCACCAATGCAGTCGTTGATGTAGTGTAGGAAAAGTGCGGGACGGTCACCAGTGTAGGTTTGGAACAGAGGCTGTTCCACATAGCCGACATAAAGGCAGGCATAGCTGGGACCCATGCGAGTGCCCATGGCTACACCTCTTATTTAAAGGAAGTGGGAGGAGCCAAAGGAGAAATTATTGAGAGTGAGGACAAGCTCTGCCAGACAGAGGTAAGTAATTGTGGAGGGGAACTGGTTGGGTCTGGTGTCCAGGAAGAAATGGAGAGCTTTGAGGTCTTTGTGGTGGGGGATGGAGGTGTATAGGGACCAGACATCCATAGTGAAAATAAGATGATTGGGGCTAGGGAACTTGAAATCATTGAAAAGATCAAGAGCGTGTGAAGTGTCATGGATGTAGGTAGAAAGGCACTGAACCAGGGAGGATAAATGAGTAAAGGTGTGCAGATATAAATTCAGTGGAGCAGGAACAAGCAGAACCAATGGGTCTACCATGACAGACAGGTTTGTGGATCTTGGGTAGGAGGTCGAAACAGGAGGTGTGGGGTAAGGGAACTATGAGATTGGTGGCAGTGGTTGGGATATCCCCAGAGATAATAAGCTCGGTGAAGGTGTGGGAGACAATGGCCTGATGTTCCTTAGTAGGGTTCTGTTCAAGGGGTGAGTAAGAGGAGGTGTCTGAGAAATGTCATTGGGCCTCAGCAAGGCAGAGGTCAATCCACCAGACTGCTACAGCACCCTCTTATCTGTGGGTTTGATGGTGAGGTTTGGATTAGTGTGGAGAACGGTGCGTTCACAAGGAGTGTATATGGAATTGGTGATAGGAGTGTTGAAGTTGAGACGGCTGATGTTCTGTCGGCAGTGAGCAATGAAAAGATCCAGAGTGGGCAGAAGACCAGAGCAGGGTGCCCAGGAAGAGAAGGAGTGTTGAAGACGGGAGAAGAGGTCATCGGTGTGGGGTGGAGAGTCCTTGCCAAAGAAGTAGGCTCGGAGATGGAGGTGGCAGAAGGGTGCCTGGCCTGCTGAGTTCCTGCAGCATTGTGTGTGTGTCATACAGCTTAGATCCATCCCAGCAGGGTACTTGCTGGGGATAGGCAACCTTACCACAACATTTTTTCAAATAAGTAACTTCGGCTGGAAAGGAGAAAATATTTGATTCAGAGTTGCAAAGTTTCAGGAGCTCAAAGGCTCAAAGTTTAAGTCTGAAATATTTGATTGTGTGCTCTCTAATAACACAGCTAGAATTCCACTGATCAATGATGTGGCATGTCTCATGCATTTCGTGCTGACTGTGAAATTCATACCAATTGTCAGGCACTGATGTTCATACCACAACCAAAGATATCTAATTTATAAACAGGAACCTATTGCAGTTTGGCCCTTGTGATCATCTTATGGCCAATCACATTTGTGCAGTGAAGGGGGACAGTGGCAAAACCTAATTAAAGTACCTCCACTAACATGTCCTGTGATTTTGATACAATGAGTGCAAGAGGAAAAGGCCATTGTGCTGTTTTTTTTAACCTTCCAAGCAGCAGTTCCTTGTCACCCTGGAGATGCAGCCTCCACTGATCATTCATATTGGTGATGTGGCAAATGGTGTTGATGGTATCAGGAGAGAATTCAGTCTCTTAACAGCACTTTAACTTATCTTTTCCACCTATTTGTCTCACAGCTTGGATGTCATTATGAAGACAAGGAACATTTGTAACTGAGCACTCTCCAGCATCTTTATAGAAGAGGAATGGGTGGGCTGTAGCTGTTGAGATTCCTTGACAGACTTATTGACTTTGTCCACTCTGCACTAAAGATAAAACACCAGTGTGTCAGCCCATTGTTGAATGTTGTCTCTTTCTGCTGACTGTGATTCAGGGTGATTTGCGTTAAGTCTTGTTATTCCCAGAGGTCTCTTTCTAATTTACAGTTTAAGGATCAAATTTGTGGCTTATATCTTATTTCCAGGCTGCAGGCCATGTGCTGACTGGACATAATATGTGATTTCTACACAGAATGTAGAACACCAGTGAGTCATGGAATTAAATACAAATAATACACTTGAAGCTTATAACAATTTAGGTAACTAGTCATTCTTACAACAATGTTTTTCTTCAAAAAAACTTGCGTTAGTTTCCTTAAGAATTTAATATGATGTTTTTGAAACATTGTTATGCTTCATAAACAATATTCATAATAATTGCCTGGGTGGCAAGATGGCAGCATTTCTAATTTTGCAATCTTAGATGTAGTCAATTCATCTCAACAACAAATTGGAATTTTCTGTTGGTGTTCTTATTATTCTTGCTGTAGAAATTGCTCTCAGTGTTATAAACTTTACTGCTGACAGTAATCATAACAAATCTCATGTGGCTCAAAGATGGATTCTGTTCCTCTTATACGTTGGATTTACTTGGATTCTTACTGTCAAAGATGCCTCCAAAAGGTTCTGAGTGCTAGCTGGAAGAACAGGCTTACTAACTCCAGCATCCTGGGGGAAGTTAACATTAACTTCATAGCCACAATCGTGACTCAACTATGATCGTTGGCCACATCATCCATAAGCCTGACTCCAGGCTCTCTAAACAACTTCTGTTTGGCCAATTCAAGGATGCAAAGCGCACTCCTGGAGGGCAGAAAAAAATTGGTTCAAGAACAATAACAAGGCCCACCTGAGGAAGTTGTCTCATCCCAAGTGGATGGGATAAATTAGTACAGGTTAGGGAAAGCTGGAGAGAGACTGTCTATGAAGGGACTGCACAGCTCCATGAATACCTCCACCGTGCCACTGAGGCTAAGCTTCTTCAACGTAAGGAGCGACTGGGAAAGGCCCAACCAGCTACATCTGCCAGTACCTCAATGACCTACACCTGCCAACACTGCAATTGGACTTGAGGATCATGGATCAGCCTCTTCAGTCATCTCAAGACCCACAGAGACCAGATCAACCATCAGGAGAAGAATCATACTTGACCACGAGTGATCGCTGATATAAGGTGATAAAATATGATTTACTTGGATTCCAGGTTTTCATAACTGCTTCCTTAATGATAATAACATAAATGTTGTAACACTGGCAAACTTTAAATTATGCATCCGCATCTAACATAGATGGTAGCCATTTGGCTCAATTAATTTGTGCTAGCTCACTTGACCCGGGAATTGTCTCCATTGATTTTGCTCTACACATTTCCATAATCCCCACCCACCAGACTACTAGGGGAATTTAATGTAGTCCATTAACCTGTCATTGGGATGTGAGAGGAAATTGGAACAGTGGGGGGATCCTCCACGTCTAGCAGTAGCTCAGCTGGTTATTTCAGACCAGCTCTAAGAGGTTTTGCCAAGATTGAGAATAAAGATTTGGGTCTTCCTTTGCCTATCTGCATCTGTGAATGGTCCTCACATAGGAGCAGAATTAGACCATTTAGCCCAGCGAGTTTGCTCCACAATTCCATCGTGGCTGATTTATTATCCCTTTATACCCTGTTCTCTTGCTTTGTCCTCATAAACATTGACTACCTTACTAATCAATAAAATATCAACCCCTTCTTTAACTACACTCAATGACTTGGTCTCAACAGCTGTCTGTGGCAAAAAATTCTACATATTTTCTCCCCTTTGTTTAACCAAATTCCTCCTCACCTCTGTAATAAAGAGATGTCCCTCTATTCTGAGATTTGCCCTTTGGTCCTAGATGCTGCCACTATTGAAAACATCTTCTCCATGTCTACTCTATCCAGGTCTATCAATATTCGGCAGGTTTCAAAAAGATTCTCACTCAGTCTTCTAAATTTCAGTGAGTACTGGCCCAGAGACATCAAAACCACTCATATGTTAATCATTTCACTCCTGGGATGATTCTCATAAACCTCCTTTGGACTCCCGTCAATGACTTGTTGGATATGCTTCCCTATGAAACCATTTTCCTATTCGGCATGCCAAAGTCTCGTCCTAAGATTTCGGCACGGATTCAGAAGCTTGGGATCTCAAGTAACTGGAGATGGGTGAATCAAGGGTCGGTGTCACCACAGGAGACCCGTGTGTCATTGGGGGAGTCGGAACATCTGCCGTGTGCCTGGGGACCTGGGATCCTTGTGATCTCCAGGCTCAGAGCTCGGTAAAAGCAGCATAATGGACTTTTAACATCGTAAACCAGTGAGTTGTTTATTATCTCTTCCATTTGTTGGGAAATGGAATCACCTCTTTCTCCCTTATTAGGAGACAGAGAGAGAGCCTGCAGCATGTCGAACTATCAGGTGAACAATGTCGTCTTTGGGGTAACTGTAAGTCTGTGTCTTTGCTATTGCTTTGCATACGCTTGAGTGCTGGTAGCGGGTGAGCTTTATTTTTGTCAGTGGTAGGAGGGGGATTGATGCTCGCTGCCGCTTACGTGTGGGAGGGAGGGGACCTGTGAGGGACTTTGGGGTTCTAACATTTAACTGTCGTTCATTCTTTAGGGCACTCCTCTGTTTTCATGGATGGTTGCGAAGAAAAAGCATTTCAGGATGTATATTGTATACATTTCTCTAACATTAAATTGTACCTTTCAACCTTTGAAGATGGTATTGAGATGAAGTCCCTTTTTTCTCTGCAAGTTCTGTAGGAAGAGCTGATCATCAAACACCAGCTACTCAGGAATTCTTTGTTCTGCAACGGGATTTGAACTGATCTGGTAAATTTCCTGGCTTGTCAGGCTTTTCATCTTTCCAGTGAATGGTAACTTAGAGTAGCAGCTTACAACCCTGAGCTACTGTGTCCTGAATAGATCACAATCTAGCTAGCCATTAATGCCTGTTCCAGTTATGTATTCACGATTACCAGCATGCTCGCCGTACTTTCTTTATAGTTTAGTGTCATAGAGTCTTACGGCAGGGAAACAGGCCCTTCAGCCCAACTTGTCCATGCCAGCTCTGTTGCCCAGTGAGCTTCTCCCATCTGCCCATGTTTGGCTCAGAGCCCTTTAAATGTCTTCCGTCTATGTATTTACCTAGATGGCTTTCATATGCTATTAATATGACCACCTTAACTGCTATATGTAGCAATTCATTCCAAATACGTACCACCTTTCTTCTGAAGAAACTGCCCCTGATGTCCCTTTTGAATCTCTTACCTCTGATCTTAAACCTATTTTCTCTGTGTACTTCCTTGGGAAAAACAATATGTGCTTTAATGCTGTTTATGCAACTCATCATCTTATATACAATGTCTTATATCAAAGATCATCATCTTTGTTCCAGGGAACAAAGTCCTGGACTACACAACCTCTCCTTACAACTCAGGTCCTCAAGCCCAGGCATCATCCTCGTAAACCTTTTTTGTCCTCTTTCTAGTTTAGTAATAGTTCAATGGATCTATTTAATATGTGAGAATGTATACAATATACAACCTGAAATTCTTGCTCTTTGCAGACATCCATGAAAACAGAAGAATACCCCAAAGAATGAGTGACAGCAAAAATATTAGAACCCTTAAGAGCCCTTCTCCCCCTCCCAAGCACAAGCCATAGCCCCCCCAACTTATTTCATCAAAAAGCATCAGCACCTATTACCCACCAAACAAGCAGTATCAAAGCTTGTCCTAACTATATCATTTTTTAATTTTTCCTATAATAGTGTGACCAAAACTGTACACAATACTCTGAAGAGCAGCCTGGTCAATGTCTTATATAACTTCAACATAACTTCCTAACTCCTTTACTCCATGCCCTGGCTGATGAAGGCAGCATCTCAACCACCTTAGCAACCTATGATATCACTTTCAGTGAATGGTGTATTTGTGGTCCTGGTCCTTCTGCTCCATGATACTTCACAGAGCCCTACCATTTGTTATACAAGTCCTACTCTATTTTGATCTTGCAAAATACAACACCACGCATTTATCTATATTGAAAGCCATTTGCCTTTCTTCAGCCGCATACCTAGCTGATCAAGATACACCTGAAAATTTTCATAACCTTCTACAGTAGCCGCAGTACTACCAATTTTAGTATCCTCAAGTTGGAGAGGGTCAATCCAATGTACTGCTACCAAGTTACTGGTTTGCATTTCATTATACTGGCATGAATTTTATGCACCTTCTGGAGAATTTCTTGCCTCATTTGGTAGATCCAACCAGCAGAGTACCTTTTACAAAAGCAATGCCATTTCAGATTAACTAATGTCACACAGTTGGCCATATTTGTTTCATCCAAATCACTAGATGGATTAGGTCTCGATTGCTTCTTTTGCCATCATCTTTCTGTTCTCAGTGCTGTCTTTTCTTCTCATTGTTTGCTGAGATCACAATTTCTCAAACTAAGGACAGGAGGACCTCCATTTTGTATTCTTGATGTTAACTACTTCCTTTTTTTGGGAGTTACTCAGATGCTGATCATTCCAATTTGTGAATACACCCTCCATATTTCAAGATGTTTTCTTTCAAAAATCCACTTTTGTTCAGGTTTCCAGAGAAGGTGTGACCTGAAGGATATGATGACTTCTTGCCTTCCCACATCCAGTTAAACTTATGGTTGATGACTGTGAACTTGCTTCGTATTCTTTTCCTGATCTGGTAGAAGGGATTTTATTCTCTAGAAATTGCCATATCCGGTCAATTGATACAGATGTGTGACTTCAATTTCTAAGCTTCCTTAAACTCCATCAATTTCCAAAGTTGGGATGTTCTGGTCCTGTTTCTTTCTCACTGGTCCTTTACTCTTCGTTTGGTATTTCTTGTTCTCCTTTCAGTATGTACAGGCACTCCAAAGATTGCTATGTAACCTGTGGTTTTATCCATATGCAGTGTATTTTCTTTCGTGAACTCAAAAGTTCTGCATGGCTGGTTTTCCTTTTTCTCTTAGTCTTCATCTATTCACTATTTCCTTTCCCTAGATTGATCAGGAGGTCTACAGCATGTGCTATAATGAACTCTTCACTGCTGATCGATGTATTGGTCCACTTACATTTCATCATTTCCTTTAAGATACACCTACTGGCCGTGTTTCAAGCCTTCTATGGAAAAAAGAGTCTCCTGACTTGAAATGGACCTCAGTTCTGTGAACCTAGCAATTTCATTTTGCCTGGAAGTGTTCTCCAGATTTTTCAAAAGTCATATTAGATTTTTATTTTGGAACTCTCCAATTGCCTAATTGTTTAGTAAGGCTCAAACCCTTTCTTTCCACCTTCAGCACAATGTAGCAGGTCTTTTCTTCATCGCTCATGCCTTTCAAAATGTCAGTTCACATTTTTTGTTTGAATTTCCCAGTGACTCTATAATATTACACACCTCTCAGTTCATCATGGCTGGAAATGGTCTGTCATCACAGCTGTCTTTTACACGCTTGGATGTGGAGAAAATATTGTCCAGAAGGCTCTTTCAAAGTCAAGAAGAAGGTGTAAATCTTGTGGTTACTGCCATTTTATCAGATGTTCATAACAAGGACATAACGGGAACCCACTCACTACTGTAAGCAAGAATCAAAGAAATAAGAAAAGAAAGGCAAGGAACAAAGAAGTTGTGGTCATTTTATCCTGAAATCTGGCTTGAACTAGATAGATAAGCAAACGCTCAGCAAAGGCAACTACCACAGGGGAGTGATGTTTATTTTTAAGAGTGAGATTCAGCATTCCTATCTCTCAGATGGCTTGGATTTTTACTCAGTGGCTTGCAGCCACCAGGTTATCACCCCGGAGATCTGTTACAAATTATCACATGAAGTACAAATATGCAGCTTGGTACTCTATATTATTCTGTATTTTCTGACCACTAGCTATTTGTTGCAAAGCAATATGTTTCAGGATCTCTACACAGAATGTAGTTCACTAGTAACTGAGGCAGTACACCAAGTACTCACAAGTTTTGCATTTGGCGCCTATAATGATAAATTCCTTCATTTCGGAGACTTGCAAGCCTTTGCGGGAGACCGAAGCCAGTAAAATATGTAAAGGGAGACAGCACAGAGGGGCTCCAGACACACCTGAGTGACCCTAATGCAAATATTGAAGCAATGATCTGGCATTTATCTGCTTTAAAGAAATAATGCCATGCTTTTAAATAAGCACATCAGCTAAACAAATCTTAATAAAAATTGTTGGGGATACAGAAAATTATGCAGAGCAATGGTGATGAATCTCCCTCCATATTCAGACTGTAGCCTGCACAGAAAGAGCCCTTTCGGCCTATTACATCCATGCAGATCCTTTTGCCCATCTACGTCTGTGCCTTCAGCTGTCTCCTTGGTTACTACTCAATAAGAGTGCAACCAGAGTAGTGATGCAAAGGATTTCCTGTATATAATTCCGTGTCATTGCTCCCTAATCAGTCCCTGCTTTTCTAAATGTACACAACCTCAAACTTTCTCTAATAACGTCACTATCACTGACACAAAGTTGACTGGCCTGCGATTACCTGGCTTGTCCTTCGACAACAAAGGAATAACACTAGCTGTCCGCCAGTTTGCTTGTATCTTGCCTCCTAATATTGGAGACGCAAAATTTTTCATCACCGACCCTGCAATCTTCTCCCTTGTTTCCCACAACATTCTGAGAATGGTCTTACCTAGCCTTGGGGATTTATCTACCATGTATTTCAAGGTATTTAACACCTCCACCTTCTTGATACCCACATAGACGAGATAATTAATGCAACCCTCCCTGAATGTAGCATCCTTAAAATCTTCCTCGTTGAATGCTTTTAGTACCACGTCCACATGCCTCATCTCTACAAAGAGATGACTCCTTCAATACCCTTTCTCAAGTTATCCCCTCGCTGCTAATATACTTATACAATGATTTGGGATCCTTCTTATTCTTACCTACCAAATATATTTTGTGACTTCATTGAGATCTCCTATTCACATTACCCTTATAGGAATATGCTGTCCCTGAGACCCTTCCAAAAGTCTCCTATTTGTCAGATATTGTCTGACCAGCAATTAACTGCTCACAAATTAATTTCACTTTTAGAGCAAGGGTCCCTTCTTGCATGATCAAAATCAGCTTTTTCCTCTATTTAGGACCTTAATTTGAGAACCAACCTTGTCTCTTTCTAAAATTGGCGTAAAGATTTAAGAATTGTGGTCACTGTTCCCATAGTGCTTCCCAACCAACACCTCCACTGTTTCATTTCTGAAGATAAAGTCAAGTATAAACCCCTCATCGGTCGAGAGACCCCTACATGGTGCCCTTAAAAAGCTAACCATTCCTAGATGCACTTAACCAATTCTCTCCCTTTTAAGTGCCTTGCACTAACATAATCACAGTCAATTCCAGGAAAGTTAAAATCCTTCACTATTATTAACTTATTTTTATATCTTTCTGCGGTATCTGTACTTTAACTACTGCTTACTATTGCAAAGCCAACACATAACCACAGCAAAGTGAATGCTCCTCACTTATTTAAAAAGCAAACACGAAGAAATCTGCAGATGCTGGAAATTCAAACAACAACACACACAAAATGCTGGTGGAACACAGCAGGCCAGGCAGCATCTATAGGGAGAAGCACTGTCGATGTTTTGGGCCGAGGCTGAGATGTTTCGGATGTTTCCAGAGAAAGCAGGATCTCCCAGTGGCCACACATTTTAATTCCACGTCCCATTCCCATTCTAATTTGTCTATCCATGGCCTCCTGTACTGTCAAGATGAAGCCACACTCAGTTTGGAGGAACAACACCTTATATACCGGCTGGGTAGCCTCCAACCTGATGGCATGAACATTGACTTCTCTAACTTCCATTAATGCCCCTCCTCTCCTTCTTACCCCATCCCTGATATATTTAGTTTTTTTCCCTCCTCCTCTTTTTTTTCTCTCTCTGCCAATCACTCTGCCTGTTCTCCATCTCCCTCTGGTGCTCCCCTCCCCCTTTCTTTCTCCCCAGGCCTCCTGTCCCATGATCCTTTCCCTTCTCCAGTTCTGTATCCCTTTTGCCAATCACCTTTCCGGCTCTCAGCTTCATCCCACCCCCTCCGGTCTTCTCCTATCGTTTCACATTTCCCCTCCCCCTCCTACTTTCAAATCTCTCGCTATCTTTCCTTTCAGTTAGTACTGACAAAGGGTCTCGGCCCGAAACGTCGACAGTGCTTCTCCCTATAGATGCTGCCTGGCCTGCTGTGTTCCACCAGCATTTTGTGTGTGTTGCTCCTCACTTATTCCCAAATTCGACCAATATGACCTGGTTGGACAATCCCTCCTGATAAACTCTCCACACACAGCTGAGATGCTCTCCTAGACTGACAGTGTGATCTCCCCTACTCAATTTACACCCCCTGTTGTCATGCCTGAACCTTCTAGAGTAAGGTTACGTTACTGTGCAAAAGTCTTAGGTACATACATATAGCTAGGGTGCCTAAAGCTTTTGCCCAGTACTGTACTTGTCAATGCGGAGCAAAGAGCGAGTCTGTAAATCTGGCAAGAGCAAAGTATGTTGGGAATGGCGATGGTGGAATGCTGCAGGTGGCAGAGAAGGAGTAAGAGGGGAGGGTGCAGACACCAGGCAGGTCATTTGATTCCAAGCAATTGGTTTATTAATCATTACAGAATGCCTCTCTGGTGCTTCCAGCTGCCTCACCTCTCCCTGCAGTCTTCCTGCTCTCAGTCCGCAATAGAGACCTATATCAGAATCAGATTTATCATCACTCACATATGTCATGTCATTTTTTGCAGTAGCAGTACAGTGCAATACATAAAATTACCACAGTACTGTGCAAAAGCCTTAGGCACGCTAGCTATGTATATGTGCCTAAGACCTGTGCACAATACTGTATAATCTAGAACATTTAGCCACCAAACTTGCCCTTCAATCATCCTTGTTTCTTTGTCTGCAATAACATAGTACTACCATGTACGGAATCATGCTCTAAGATCAGCTGACTTACCTGTGAGGCTCCTTGCTTTAAAGTAAATGCACCCCCTTCCTATGATCCTTAATCTTCCTCAGCCTGCTCTGTCCACAGGATCTGCTTAGTTTATCCCATACATTCAGGTTAATCCCCACACCTGACGCACAATGCTCGAGTTTCTCACCCCCTTGTCAAATTATGCAAAGGTGAGCACACTTCCTTGCCAGGACAGTGGTCTCCTGCTAGTTTAGATTTAACCCAGTCTTCTTGTATCTCAGTTGCCCCAGGAGCAACGCCAAAGATCCAAGTATCTAAAGCCCTCCCTCCTGCATCTGTTCTTTAGCCTGGTATTCACCTGCTCTGTTCTCCTTGCTTAACCCTCACCAGCACACATCTCAGGGAGATAGCCCAAGGCTACACAGTGTAGCGGTTAGCATAACACTATTACACCGCAGTGACGAGGGTTCAAATCTGCGGCTGACTGTAAGGAGTTTGTATGTTCTCTCCATGACTGCATGGCTTTCCTCTGGATGCTCTGGTTTCCTCCCTCATTCCAAAGGGTTAGTAGGTTAGTTGGTCACATACATGTAATTTAGTGCTGAGGATTCATTGGCCAGAAGGGCCTGTTACCATGCTGTAACTCTAAATAAATCAAAACTAAAAAAAGTCAACTGAGAAGTACAGCTTTTTAACTTTCTGCCTTACTCCATAAACTCACTTTACATGACGTTGATCTCTCTTTCTACCTGAATCATTACTACAAACATGCACAATGGCCTCAGGCTCTTCCCCCTCCTCCTTCAGAATGTTCTGAAGGTGGGCCGAGATATCCATGACCCTGGCACCACAGAGGCAACAAATTGTTTTGGATTCCTATTGCAGGTTGCAGAAATACCATCCATTTCCCTCATAATGAATCACCTACCACTACCTCTTACCTAGACCTTTCCCTCCCTTGTGACGCATCAGAGTCAACTGTGATGCCACAAGCTTAGAGAGGTAATTTTCCCCACCGATATCTGATGCAATAGACCTGTTTGAGAGGGGAGTGGCTGTGGTGAACTGCATATACCTGTCTGGACACGCCCCCCCCCCCCCCCCCCCCCCACCGGCTGACTGCTCCCGTGGCTCCTCCCACTGCTCCTGTGGCTCCTCCCACAGACCCCGGTATAAAGGCGATTGGAGACACCGCCCCGGCCTCAGTCTCCAGGATGCAGTGTGGTGGTCAATTGCTGCTTGTTCTTTCTTCCAGCCAAGAAAAGCCTATATCTCGCCTCACGTCTCCGAGAGTTATTGATGGTGCATCAGTGGCCACAGGGAGCTCCTGAACTGCCTACCTGCCCTTCCTGGTGGCCATCCACTGCCTCTGTTTCTGTACCTGTAAGTAACTCACTGAACTTACTGTCCACCACACTTCCTGCATCCTAGATAGTTCATAGCAAGTTGTAGAATGAAATATAAACATAACCAAAGAAAATTTTCTGCTGTGCGGACAACAAAATTTTGCATTACACCAGTTCCAGCGATATTCTTTGAAGGACCATGACAGGTTCACAACAAAATGCTCACATCAGAACAGTGAGAGAGCCACTGTTGGCTCCTGCCAACCCAACAGCCCACTTCCCTCGATGGTGCAACAACAGTACCCTAGCAACACTGCTGCAAGACACACAAAATGAGTTCTCGATCCCATCTTTTCATCTTATTAACCTTCCCCAGCCCCAGCCACCTCACCTCATCTGTTTTCCTCATGACATGATTTTCTTCTCTATTCTGTTGTATTCATGCATTAATTATTTTGGATCTATAAACTTGCACGAGTAACAATGAACAATCTGTCAAACTATTAGATATGTCATCATGTAGTTTTGGATTGACTGTTCCTGGAGTATCAGAAATACAGTCATTTATGTATTTTTATCCACTGGAAAATAAATAATGTTAACCAATGTTAGAATTTGATAATATTTGCTCTTAAAATATGCACGGTTGTGTCTAATCCCACTTTGTACCCATTTTGTTCTTTAGTTATTTTCAGCCAAGTGATCGATAAGTATACCAATTTCCAGAAATTATCAATGGAAAATCTATGCAAATTCCATTTCCTAATCTGTAGGTTGTCTGCTAGGTTAAAGTCATCATCATTAGCAGTTACTTCACATGCAAGAACACAGCAAAGGAACTGGCCATTTGGCTCACAATCTGTGCCAACTGTGATGCCACTTGCCTTCATGTAGTCTGTATCCCTCAATTCACAGTCTGTTAAAGCGCCTTTTAAATGTTGCTATTCTATCTGCTTCCACTACCTTCGCCGTCAGCATATTTCAGGCATCTTCCACTCTGTGTAACAGCATAAGAATGTAGGAAATAGGAAAAAGACTAGCCCACCTGACCCACAGAGCTTGCTTCACTGTACATCATGGAGTCCTGATTAAGCGATTCAGCCCAAAACATCTACTGTTCTTTTCCCTCCCTAGATGCTGCCTGATTTGCTGAATTCCTCCAGCCTTTTCTGTGTGGTGCTCAAGGTTTCTAGCATCTGCAGAATCCCTTGTGTCTCTGTATGGCTGGTCTGGCTGTGGGCTCATCTCTACCTATTTGCCTTTCCCCATACACTTTAATTCAGTTACTATGCAAAATTGTATCTAATTTTGTCTCAGATGTATTTAATTTGATAGTCTCTACTGCTTTCCTGTGCAGAGAACCCCACAGATTCACTACTCTCTGGGAAATGCAGTCCCTCCTCATCTCCATCCAAATTTTACTACCCTTCAGGCTAGTTCTAGTCTCACTTACCAGTGCAAACAACTTTCCCATCACAATCTTATCTATTCTTTTTTATCTGTTTCTGTAGGAACATTTTCATTCTTCTGAATTTGAGTGAATATAATCCCAAGCGATTCAGTCTCTCGTCATTGTATAATCCCCTCTTCTCTGGCATTAATGCAATAAATAACCTCGGCAGTGCCTCGAAAGCCTGTACATCTTTTGTTAATTAAGGAGACCAGAACTGCACACAGTAATCCAGGTGCAACCTCACCAGTATCCCGTACAGCTGCGGCGTAACACCCCCCCACCGTTCATAAATCCAATCCCTCTGGCAATGAAGGCCAACATTCCATTTGGTTTCTTGATAACCTTTTGCACCAACAAACCAACCTTTAGTGATTCATGCACAAACACTCCCAAGTCCCAAGTTCCAACAAAAAACTGACATTTGCACGACAGTATTTGGTAATCTTTCACCATTTATATAATAATCTGATTTTGATTTCTTTCAGTTTTGTTTGTTAATTCTGACAAGTCTTCATACCACATTGAACTTGATGTCAGAATGTGTTTTCTTCTGATACGACTCATTCTCGCACTAAGTTCAACATGACCATTACTTCCGCACTTTGAAGTACAAAATGAGTTAAAATTGACCTGCGGCACCAGTCCATATCTACAGGGGTTTTGGGTGGAGGGTGGAGTGCTCAGAGATAGGAAGGCTTGGGAGGAGGTGTTGTTAGACGAGGCCAATATAGCAATGCAGCAAGAATAAAATAGGTTAGAGTGGAATTTATTTAAATTGGCAAATGCTGAATGGTGTGGTCTCGGGGGTGGGGGTTGAAGAGGTTGTTTCTGTGGCTTCTCTTTATGAATTTATACAAAGTCTGACGAAATTCTTCAAACTAAATATTAATTCTGGTTTTTTTTCTCCATGAGTGTTGACTGATCTGAAGAGGGTTTCTGGAATTTTCTGTTTTTAAATCATTTACCTGTTTAGCCCTTAGGATATGCACAACAAAAGTATATAGTACGTACTTCATTTAGAGATTCAGCATGGCCAGGCCCTTCCAGCCCAACAAGCTGCACGGCCCAGCAACCTAGCTATTTAACCCTCGCCTAATGACAGGACAATTTACTTTGACCAATTACCTTACTAATCGCTAATTCCTTGGATGGTGAGAGGAAACCTACGTGCTTACGGAAAGAATGTACTAACTTCTTAGAGGCAGCATCGGAATTAAACTTTGAACACTGATACTCCGAGCTGTAATGGCATCACACTAAATGCTAGGGTACTGTGACACCCGTACTTATTGGCACCACACACAAATCGCTGGAGGAAATCAGCAAGTCAGGCAGCATCTATGGAGAGAAATGAACAATTGTCAATGCAGGCTGAGACCTTTCATCAGAATTTATTGGTTTTAATTGTGTGTGTGGTTTACAGCATTGATCAAATGACACAAATTAATCAGGTATTAACATCCTGCAGCAGATTTTCTATTATGATGAACTTCTCTTAGTATTATAGAAGGTTGGAGAGTGATTATAAATTAAAATGGAATGTTGGAAACAAGCAGAACAAGTTAAGATGAGATTATAGGCGATCTGCTAATGCACAGACAAATCACATTTGATGTGGCGTAGAGGCAGAGACAAACTTCAAAAAGGATAAATTTGCTTTGAAGATAATGCAGAGCAGAATATGAAAGATAAACCCTGGTATACAGGAATTAGAAAGTCTTAAACACTATAATCTAGAGTAATGTATAATTTTAAAGGATGGGGTATTATTGAGGTTTATAATCTGTTTAATAGTTATAGAAAACTATGAACATTGAATATTAATCAATAGGGAAGAATAAATATCTAAACATATGAATACTACACATTTAAAATACTAATGTTAAAATATCTTTATTCAAACATCCTGAATGTTTGGAATGAAAGTTTTATTGAAATGATTGCATAAAGAACAAGAAGGGAGTGAAAACAGTCACTGGATTTTGGACACTGGAAGACTAGCCTCTTATCTGGTGTGGGAAATGAACTCAGCAAGGCAAATGACCTTCATTCAGACTTAAGTTTTACTTTATATCCATGATGGCCAAAATGAAACATAAACCAAGCGGAAGAGTAAATAGACAATAGATTGCCTTTCCTCCCTACAAACTATCAGAAGTAAGACTGGCTGTTTATTCCCCTACATGATGGATTTGAATTTCTCTACATCTCTCCTTCACATTTCTTCCTGCATTAGGTGACTCAAAATTTGTTTACAGAGAAGCCTCCAGTATGAAAACTGTTTCTGATACATTATAAATTCTGCCTGAGTTCACTGCAGTTTTTAAGACTCCAATGAGCAAGCACACTGCACAATTAAGTAACTTATTGTTGCCTGGAAATTACAGGTATACTTACCTGTAGAGTATCAATAAGAATGGCATTCTTGCCGTGAATGTCCACGTGCCTACTGTATGCAAGGGGCAATACATAATCTTACCCAGCAAATTTGCAAAAGTAAATTATAGTACTGCTACATTGAGCATTAGAATAAGCTCACCTTCTGCTTTGTGACACGTTTCTCTTTTACAAACTAACTTACCATATCCTGTCAAAAGCAGGAGAATTAATAATTTATGCAGTTTTGTTTAAAAACCAAGCTTTCTCCCTCAATAGCAAACAACACATGGTCTTTGTTATATGTACTGAGAGGGAATTTGCTTCATACAGTGAAGTAGCTGAGAGTTTGACAAATGTTGTTTTTGTTTGCGTGTGATAAATGCAAGTAGTAAATTTGAATGCTTTATAATGTAGAATAAATTTTCCCCCCAAAACTTCTGAACAGATGCATCAACAACCCAACTATTGAAAAGAAAACCATTGAAACTTCCCCAAAAGACTGCTGAAACATGTGTGCCATTACTCAGGATGCAGACCATTTGAGAGAAAAACACATTAGTGGTACAATGAAAGAAAAACAACAAATGTTCAAAGCACATTGCAGGCCAGGCAGCATCTCAGGGGATGTGGTATTAACAAAGATCCTTTGTGAGTACCGTTAACTCACTCTTTGATTCCACTAATACTGCTGAACATGCTGAGCATTTACAGCGTTTGCCATTTTAATTTCAGATTTCCACCCATCCACAGCTTTTGATTTTCATTCACCAGCTAGCTGTTGTTAGGTCACTGCAAAACACCTAACAGCTTGAAACTGCAGCCATTCTATACAAGCTTCCATTACAAATTTCCAGATAATGACTGTTTTTCTGAATCAAATGAAGGATTCAAAATGGACAAGACAGTGATTTGAAACAAATAACTGTCTGCTGTTTATGTACTGTATGTTTTTATTGTATGCTAAATTCTGTTGTGGAAGATGATCTATAACAGGTGGTGGGGATAACTCAACTTATGTAATTAGTGCACAAATTACTAATAAACTCAAATGTCACGTTGCCCTGGAAAACAACTGCATAATCATTGTTATCAGGACATTGGTAAATACCATTAAGAAATTGTCTGCTGCGTTCATATTGTTTACAAGCCATAAACATTATTCATTGAATTCTGCAGTGACATTTTCATTCTTGCCATAACTGAAAGCATATTAATTCATAGAAGGAGTGGGCTTATAAAAATGAAACCTATCCACATTAAACATTCAATATTTTTGCTGCTTTTCTTTAAAACAATACTTAATGAATTACAATTATTGTAAATAACTTAATATTTAACCTAACAATGTTAAGTTGTCTAATAAGAGAACTACAAATAAAGAGAAAGCATTTTCCGTTCAGTTGATTTGAGCCATGTCTAATATCTAGGCTGCTTAATAATCTACTTCATAACCAGTAGCAATTCTCAGCTCCAGTTATCTAATTTTCATGAAGCATTAAAGTCCATATTATTTACAAACTGCTACGCTGCTTTGAGCAATTACATAATATTATAGAATTCTTGGTCTGCAGTCTGAACATTCACACCTGTCCCCTCAATCACCCCCTCCCATGAAGACATTGGTTTAAAGTGTGGGTGAATGGTGTAGAACCAGGTCTCGAACAAGCGATCAAGACCTGCTGCAACATTCATTAGAAGGCTCAGGCCTGGACAGTCCAAGATTCAAATCGTTCAGCAAGATGCTTCCTCCTCCAAAATGGAAGGTTATTCATTACCATACCAATCTCCTTAGTCCCTTAAATCAATCACTGGCCTTTACTATTCAACTTCACTAAGGGCCTGGTTATTCCCTATCCCCCTGCCTATCATTTCCCCCATTGACAGTTATCTTCAACCACCTCTTATCTACGTACATAACTAACCACTTCATCTGCCCACCGCCAACTTAGTTCTCTGTGCCCCTCCCTAATATTTTCCATAATTTTGCCTCTCTCTTTCCTCCAGTCTTGCCCTTAATTATTTCTATGTTTCCCCAAGATATTCCAATTGTTACCCTGATGTATTGAAGGAGTGTGGGATGTCAAATATCTTTCCTCGGTATGTGTAGTCGCCAATGGAAAGCAGATTCTATCATACATATTACCTGTGGCTGTTTTAACACATCTTTCACAAAGAATTTCTAGACCCATGAATTTCCAACAGAGAAAGAGAAATCAGTGACCCAATATTGTACATCTGACAGTAGCTAGATGTGACTCTTGCTAAACATGACCCATGGGTTAGAAGGGGGCAGTGTGAAAAAATGTACATGAAAAATATTCTTGTTTCTAAACCTTCAGAATATCATTAAACTATAACTGATTAATAAATAAAAAGGGATGCAGAGAAACTTGTACCCCTTATTTTTATTTAGTTAGGACACTCAATGATTATCTCTTGTATGGGTTCAGTAGAAAAATTTCACAGGTCAGATGTAAGTGAAGATGCATTTATATCTAACGATAATGGTCAATAAAACATTCACATTAATATCCTATTCTGTCCAGTGTAACTGTTGCTTTGGGAAATGTGGTAGATGACAGGTAATATTTTAGGTGTCAAACATCTCACAGCAACCAAATATAAATGGGATCTCTAGACAGCAATAGTAAAATAAAACTAATGCTCTATACTAAATGACTTTCATTTTGCAAGGATTGGGAATACAGAATGAAAGCTAAAACTAAATTGTTACAATTCATATTTTCAAAGTATTGCTTTTACTTTGAACAGTTTTATAGCCATTCCCACAAATGAAACCAGACCTTCTACAAAACAGTGCTGTATGCTATGCATAAATCAAGTTCATGAACATAGAACAGTACAGCACAGTACAGACTCTTCGGCCCATGATTTATTGACTTTTTAACCTTCTCCAGGATCAATTTAACACTTCCCTCCCACATAGCCCTCCATTTTTCTTCCATCCTCGTGCCTATCCAAGAGTCTCTTAAGTGCCCCCAATATATTTGCCTCTAGCACCACCATTGGCAGTGTGTTCCACAAACCCACCACTCCCTGTGTATAAACCTTCCTCTGACATCCCTGCCATATTTTCCTCCACTCACCTTAACATTGTCCCCTCTTGTATTAACCATAGCCACCCTGGGAAAAAGGAGTTGGCTGTCCCCTCCTATCATCTCATTCACCTCAGACTCCTAACTGATGTGCATTCTTCATGATTGATTACCATGTAACAACATTGCATGGTAATCAATCCCAAAATTCATCTGCAGTGTGCAGGATTAGGCCAGTGAACAAGATTTATAAGATGCATCAACAAGCTGAGAGATGATCAAAGTACATTTACTACAGAAGTATGTATACTGTATACTACCTTGAGTCTCGTCTCCTTACAGGCAGCCACAAAACAAAGAAATCCAATAGAAGCCACTATTTAAAAGAAGACTGTCAAGTATCCAAAGCGCAGAAAAAAAATAGAAGTAAGCAAATAACATTCAGAACTGAAGTTCACAAAAGTGCCATGAAGCCAGTTATCAGTGCAGCCCAATCAGGAGCCCATTGGTTACAGGCCGCAGCCTCAGCTCAGTGCAGGGATGAGGAAACCTCAAGAAGCAGCGAGCTGAACCACCTCGTAGCTCTCCTCTGGTCCTGGCACCCTGACCTTTTTGATCTGGCCTGGCGCTTAAATCAATCAAACCTCGGGTCATCCCTCACTCTTGGATCCAGGCCCTGCTGCTTTGATGCACCCTTGGGCCCAGGCTCTGCACCTCTATTTGGCCCGAACTCAATCTCAACTTGGCCCAGCACTTAAATTGATCAAACCTCGGGTCATTCCTCGCTCTTGGGTCCGTGCTCTGCCGCCTCGACTCTGCATTGCCATCACTCATCTCGCCTTGGTTCTGCCGCATTGAATCACCTCCGAGTCCACTACAGCAATGACCAAACATTGGCTCATTCCCTGCTCTCGTGCCCAGACCCCGCTGCCTCGATTCCATCTGTACAATCTGTGCTGCACCTTTGAGACCTCAGTTTACACCACAAAAATGCTAGTCGTACAGGTGGTTCAACAGCTCAACTCTGAAAGGGAAGTAACAGGCAGAGACGTATCATAGAAAAAGTGTGATTAATACAGCAATTTGTTGTTTTGTTCATTACCAGCAAGTTGTTACTGTGCTTCAGCAGTGCCATCTTAAACTGGCAGATGGGACAAATAAGAGTTGGCAAACAGGAAAACTTTGCAGATGAAATCACTGTTGTTGGCCAAATCAAAGGTGGTGATGGATCAGCGCATAGGAGGGAGATTGAAAATCTGGCTGTGATGCCTCAACAACAACCTCTCATTCAATGTCAGCAAAACCAAGGAGCTTCAGGAGGATGAAATCAGAGCTTCTTCAGCTGTTCTCATTGTGGCATCAGAAGTGGAGATGGTGAACAATTTTAAATTCCTTGGTGTTTTATCTTCAGAGGATCTGTCCTGAGCCCAACGCTTAAGTGCCATTACAAGGAAAGCATGGCAGTGCCTCTACTTTCTTAGAAGTTTGCTAAGTTTCAGTACATCATCTAAAACTTTGACAAGCTTCTATAGATATATGGTGGAGAGTTCGTTGACTGGCTGCACCATGGCCTGGTATGGAAACACCAATGCCCTTGATAAGGAAAGTCTACAGAAAGCAGTGGATACAGCCCAGTGCATCATGGGTAAAGACTTCTCCACATCTACACATCTGTCACAAGAAAGCATCATCCATTATCAACAGACCCCATCATCCAGGCCATGCTTTCTTCTTGCTGCTATCATCAGGAAGAAGGTACAGGAGCCTCAGGACCCACACCACCAATTTCAGGAACTGTTATTACCCTTGAACCAGAGGATAGAACTTCACTCATCTCATTTGCCCCATCACTGAATTGTTCCCACAACCTATGGGCACACTTTCTAGGATTCTTCACCTCATGTTCTCAATATTTATTGACTTTCTACTTATTTATTTATCTATCTATCTATCTATTTATTTTTTACTATTATTATTATTATTATTATTTCTTTTTTTCTTTTTGTATGTGTACAGTTTGTTATCTTTTGTGCATTGCTGTTTGTCTGTCCTGTTGGGGGTGCTCTTTCATTGATTTTGTTGTGTTTCTTGTAGTGAATGCACACAAGAAAATGAATCTCAGGATTGTGTATAGTGACATATATGCACTTTGATAGTAAACTCACTTTGAACATTGAACTTTAAACTTTGAACTGGAAAGGAATGCTGAAAAGAGGGCTAAATACTGGAAGCACAGAGGATCTTCCTGCGACAAACATGTATCTTTTGTTATTGTTATACTGTCAAGTTGAAGCAAGTTACCTCATACAACAATCTCACACACAAAATGCTGGTGGAACACAGCAGGCCAGGCAGCATCTATAGGGAGAATTCACCTGTGAGTCGGCTGGTGTGGTATACTGCGTCCGGTGCTCCTGGTGTGGCCTTTTATATATTGGTGAGACCCGACGCAGACTGGGAGACCGTTTCGCTGAACACCTACGCTCAGTCCGCCATAAAAAGCAGGATCTCCCACTGGCCACACATTTTAATTCCACGTCCCATTCCCAATCTGATATGTCTATCCATGGCCTCCTCTATTGTCAAAATGAATCCAAACTCAGGTTGGAGGAACAACACCTTATATACTGGCTGGGTAGCCTCCAACCTGATGGCATGAACATTGACTTCTCTAACTTCCGTTAATGCCCCTCCTCCCCTTCTTACCCCATCCCTGACATATTTAGTTGTTTGCCTGTTCTCCATCTCCCCCTGGTGCTCCCCCCCCCTTTCTTTCTCCTGAGGCCTCCCGTCCCATGATCCTTTCCCTTCTCCAGCTCTGTATCACTTTCGCCAATCACCTTTCCAGCTCTTAGCTTCATCCCACCCCCTCCGGTCTTCTCCTATCATTTCGCATTTCCCCCTCCCCCCACTACTTTCAAATCTCTTACTATCTTTCCTTTCGGTTAGTCCTGACGAAGGGTCTCGGCCCGAAATGTCGACAGCGCTTCTCCCTATAGATGCTGCCTGGCCTGCTGTGTTCCACCAGCATTTTGTGTGTGTTGTTGTTTGAATTTCCAGCATCTGCAGATTTCCTTGTGTTTGCTCATACAACAATCTGCCAGGTTCAGAAACCCCTGATCTAGGGTTTTGAAAGGTGAATGGTTTAGGAATGAGATAATTAAGACTTCCATCAATAAATTTCCAACTTTACAGAAAATAAGTTAGTTCTATAATTATTTGGGCCTGTAGCCTTTGAAATGCTCTATTATTTTATCCAAAATTAAACAACAACCTATGTCAACCCTGTGTGAAAATTCTTCACACAGCTGGGAGATAGCATTCTTGAAAAATTAACTTAACCCTGGTATAGCAACTTCATGCATCAAATTTGGATCTTAGCAATTTTCCCCTTTCTTTAAAACTTCTCCAAGATATGTTAACAGTATTGCAACAGCAAAACTCATCTTCTGCAAGATGATCAAACCCACCAGAGACACGACAGCTTGGAGATATTGGAACCTGGATCAACACACAACCTGCTGGAGCAACTCAGGGGTTTGAGCAGTCGCTCACCAATGCTGCTTAACCTACTGAGAACTTCCGGCAGACTGTTATCAGACTCACTGTTTTGATAAACAACACGCTACTTATTCAGAGAATAGCCAACATTTATGAACTTCATTTCTCCCAAAGCTATGCTACTGTCAAACCTCAAACATCATCACTGTGACCTCTGATCTCCAACCTTATGTAATAAACTGCTTTATCCATTAAAGCCAAGGTCCTTTGACCCTTCTGACTTCTTTGGAACAATTCCCCATCTCTGGAGCATCCATTCAATTAGGCTCAATGGCTAGAGCAGTGTTGCTTCAATTATGGGATGTTCCTTTAAGAGCTGACTGCAAAGATTGCACCAGATGGGCTATATACTGGCAACTGCAAGGCCTTCCAACCCATCAACAGGGACACCCATGCTGAATCTGACAATGCCAGCTGTAAGGAGAAACTTGACTACAATGCTCAGTCAATCCCATGAATGAAGCACTCACCTTGTCATACAACTTTCACAAATAGCTTTAAGTTGATCCGAAGCACTCAATGGTGAAAAAGAGCATTGTAGAGCAAATTCTATGCCAGCATTTGCATTGGTGCCCCGCACTGCCGCCATTTTAGTGTCAATGTTCTTTTTCGTACAAGTCCGCAGGATTCCAAATATCCTCTCTCTCCTTCTCCCTCTTACCGCTCCCTCCCCCCCAACCCAGCTCACCACCACTACATGATTATATTCACATTGATTCAGAAGCTTGTGAGAGTCAGTGCATGCATTTAAACATTAGTGTGTTCTGGTTTTATACAAATACATCAGGAATTATACAGGGATTACATCATACCATTAACCTCTGGGCACTCAGCGTAATGAAGACAGTGAGAGTTTGCTGTCAGTTAATTATAAAAGCCTGGATTTTATGCTTGTAACGAGAGTGTTGATTTCATGGTGTGATAGCTTCAATAATATCTGGAAAAGGCACATGCTCAGTTAGGTGGAAATCTAAAAGTCATTGTGAGAGTGATTGCATGTTCCTACACAGGATGCACAGCCGGACTCCTCCAGCACTGACAGATCAGTCAATTGCTGGCATTGCACAACAGCACAGCAGATAGTGATGCTGCCTCACCGCCCCAGGGGCCTTGGATTGATCCAGTCCTCTGGTGCTCTGTGTGGAGTCTACACGCTTTCCCTGTGATTACGCAGGATATCCTGGCTTGCTCCCACATCCACCAGGCATGCTGGCTGGTAGGTTAATCCGCTACTCTGAATTATCCACGGTGATGAGGTGGTCCTGATGATGAGGATGAAATTCACAGGCGTGTGAGAAAGAATGGGCTACACACAAATAAATGGAGGAAGGCGATTGTTGGGTTTGCTTCAAGAGCCAACATAGGCTCAATGGGTTGAATGGCCTCCTCCTGCAAAGCAAAGGAACCATATGAAAAATAGTCAGAAACAATAATTGTAAAATACCTTTAAAATATTATGCTTTGTGGCATAGCTTTTAAATGCTTCCCCAAGCAAAGGAGACAGGCAGTTAAAAAAAAAGCTTCACAGTAATTCTCTGTTAAATAAATAAGGAATTTATGATCATTTATAACTTATATCTCAATCTTGTACTGTACTTGTTACAAACTTCAATTGCACTCTGTCAAATATTTTAAGCACTAGATCAAATTCAGATTTTTACTTCTTGGCTTGCAGTCTGAAGGTTCTTCTAGGGTGCCATGGTGGACAATTATTACAACGCCAGGAACCCAGATTCAGCTCCACCGTAGTCTGCAAGGAGTTCCTTGTTATGGTGTGGATTTCTTTAGGGTGTTCTGGTTTCCCTCCACACTCCAAAAACGTACAGGTAAGTAGGTTAATTGGTCACCTGCATGTATTTGCACAGAGTGGGCTTATTGAGCTGGAAGGGCCTGTTTCTGTGCTCCATCTCTAAGTAAAAATAGAAGTAAAATGAAATCATTGGCTCCATAGACAGTCAGAATGCAAGGTGTCCATCAGAGTCGAAGTCAGGATAAATGGCAGCACAGCATGCAGTGCCTAGCTAATGTTACCTGCATTGCTCATTGCCCCCGCTGAACTGTCCAGCCAAAGTCATGAGCAGCCCCAAATGAAGTCTGCTTAAAAAGCTCATATCCATCTCCTAAAAACACTCATCATCCCCCAAAACCCATTGCTGCCACAGTCTACCACTGGTGCTGACTGACAAATATTGAAAAATAGCACTCCGAGTGTGGTCTCATCATTCATCGCAAAACTTATATACTCCATTGCCCTGTTGTAAAGGCCAACATTTAATTCCTAAGTACTTGCTGTAGTGCATAAAAAAACATTCTCTGTTGTACAAGGAAACTCAGAGTTCTCTGAAAATGATATTTTATTGCCTCTTGTACCATTTAAATAGTAATCCGCTTTCCTATTCATTCCTATCAAAGTGGGTGATCTTACATTTGTTCACTTGTCCTTTTCCTGCTATATTCTTGCCCACTCATAAACCTCTCTAACCCACAAATGACTTTGAAAAAATCTTTGTGTTATCAACAAACACAAATCCTCAATGTGAACCTTACTGTGGGAAACCAGAGCAATTTGCACCAAGAACAATAACCATTCTAAAATATGTGCCACTTCCAAGCTTAAAGTTTGGTAGGCTTTACACTCTTGCTAGCAAATCATTGAATTGAGCCCCAGCAAAAGCAATTGATGCCCTATTGATTAATCCCTTCCAGAGGAAGATAATAAACATCCAGTATTGTAGATTGGTTACCACAATAGTATAAACTTCCTGACAACACCTAGTGATTGCTGAGCTGCTAGAGCAGAGTTGGATTGTTATTTCTGGAGAGCAGCAAGATAGTAATAGAGCTTTGGGAAAAATGAATATTGCATTGTTTTGCTTCATTATCTTTGGGCACCTTGAAGTATTTATACAACAGTTTCTCCTCAGGAAATTAAATGGGAAAAGCATGTGTGATGGAATAGATTGCACTAGGTTTGTAAAGAGAAAGAGTTTATTGGTCAATGCTCTTTTTATAGCCAATGCCTCATTATGTTGTCATGTTCCTTTGTAAAGGACTTAATCGTTGTAATTGCACAGACTGACAAAATTGTTCTCCTGGATTATTAGTACAAGCATAAATGTGCAATATTTATCTCGGTTTCACACTTGCAGCTTCCGATAAACAAAGATTGATTTTTAAAACGGCTTTTCTTGTATATTGCACTTTCCACTTAGATATGTGCTGACGGGAGTGGTGTTAAACTAATATGGCTGGGGGATTGGAATCCAGGCAGAAATACAGAGGGAATCAATGCAGAGACTAAATCAAAAGTTAGAAAAGAGAAAAATCAGAGTGAAGTACAGAAAAGTCAAAGGCAAAGGCCACAATGGTTACTCGATATTAAAAGACCAATGAATGTAAACACGAGGAAATCTGCAGATGCTGGAAATTCAAGAAGCACACAAAAAATGCTGGTGGAACGCAGTAGGTCAGGCAGCACCTATAGGGAGAAGCACTGTTGACGTTTCGGGCCGAGACCCTTCGTCAGGACTAACTGAAAGGAAAGATAGTAAGAGATTTGAAAGTAGGAGGGGGAGGGGGAAATGCAAAACGATAGGAGAAGACCGGAGGGGGTGGGGTGAAGCTGAGAGTGCAAGGTCACTTTATCCGAATGCCCATAGTATTTGAAAGAAGGTCAGTGAACTTGTGGCACAAATCAGTACAAAGGGCTGCCATTTCAGAAACGTGGTTGCAGGGTAGAAATGTTTGAGAATTAAATATCAGGCAATATGAAAGAATAGGCAGGAAGTTCCACACGGTAGGCTTGTTCAGAAAGTCAGAAGGCATGGGATCCAGGGAAGTTTGGGCACGTGGATTCAGAATTGGCTTGCCTGCAGAAGGCAGAGGGTCATGGTGGAGGGAGTACATTCAGATTGGAGGGTTGTGACTAGTGGTGTCCCACAAGGATTGGTTCTGGGACCTCTACTTTTCGTGATTTTTATTAATGACCTGGATGTGGGGATAGAAGGGTGGGTTGGCAAGTTTGCAGACAACACAAAGGTTGGTGGTGTTGTGGATAGTGTAGAGGCTTGTTGAAGATTGCAGAGAGACATTGATAGGATGCAGAAGTGGGTTGAGAAGAGGCAGATGGAGTTCAACCCGGAGAAGTGTGAGGTGGTACACTTTGGAAGGACACACTCCAAGGCAGAGTACAAAGTAAATGGCAGGATACTTGGTAGTGTGGAGGAGCAGAGGGATCTGGGGGTACATGTCCACAGATCCCTGAAAGTTGCCTCACAGGTAGATAGGGTAGTTAAGAAAGCTTATGGGGTGTTAGCTTTCATAAATCGAGGGATAGAGTTTAAGAGTCGCGATGTAATGATGCAGCTGTATAAAACTCCAGTTAGGCCACACTTGGAGTACTGAGTCCAGTTCTGGTCTCCTCACTATAGGAAGGATGTGGAAGCATCGAAAAGGGTACAGAAGAGATTTGCCAGGATGCTGCCTGGTTTAGAGAGTATGCATTATGATCAGAGATTAAGTTAGCTAGGGCTTTACTCTTTGGAGAGAAGGAGGATGAGAGGAGACATGATAGCTGTATACAAGATATTAAGAGGAATAGATAGAGTGGACAGCCAGCGCCTCTTCCCCAGGGCACCACTGCTCAGTACAAGAGGACATGGCTTTAAGGTAAGGGGTGGGAAGTTCAAGGGGGATATTAGTGGAAAGTTTTTTACTCAGACAGTGGTTGGTGCGTGGAATGCACTGCCTGAGTCAGTGGTGGGGGCAGATACACTAGTGAAATTTAAGAGACTACTAGACGGGTATATGGAGGAATTTAAGGTGGGGGTTATATGGGAGGCAGGGTTTAAGGGTCAACACAACATTGTGGGTCAAAGGGCCTGTACTGCGCTGTACTATTCTATGTTCTATGTTCTATAAGTTAAGGGAGGTGAGTCAGTGCTCTCAATTAAGGATGAGATCAGGGTGGTACTGAGAGATGATATAAAATCTAAGGAGCAGAATGTTGAGTCCATCTGGGTAAAGATTAGGATTAATAAAGGGAAAAAGTCACTGCTGTGAGTTGTCTATAGGTCGCCAAATAATAGCATGGGCAAAAAAGAACAAGAGATTACTGGAAGAAATGATAGGGTGATGTCAGAGGTAGGTTTCTAGAGAATGAAGGTTCACAGAGTGCACTGCTAGAGGCAGAAACGATAGGAACATTTAAGAGACTCTGAGATAGGCACAGGCTGAAAGTAAAATGGAGGGTTATGTAGGAGGGAAGGGTTTGATTGATCCTGCAGTAGAATCAGAAACGGAATCAGCATGATCACCGGCATGTGGCGTGAAATTTGTTAGCTTAGCAGCAGCAGTTCAATGCAATGCGTAATATAGAATTAGTAAGTAAATAAATTGCAGTATATGGATATTGAATAGATTAGAAATCATGCAAAAACAGAGATAATATATATTTAAAAAGTGATGTTGTGTTCATGGGTTCAATGTCCAGTTAGGAATCGGATGACAGAGGGGAAGAAGCTGTTCTTGAATCGCTGAGTGTGTGCCTTCAGGCTTCTTATCTCCTGCCTGACGCTAACAATGAGAAAAGGGCATGCCCTGGGTGCTGGAGGTCCTTAATAATGGACACTGCCTTTCTGAGACACCGCTCCTTGAAGATGTCCTGGGTACTTTATAGGCTACTACCCAGGATGGAGCTGATTAAATTTACAAGTCTCCGCAGCTTCTTTTGAACCTGTGCAGTAGCCCCCCCCCCACCTCCCATACCAGACAGTGATGCAGCCTATCACAATGCTCTCCGCTGTGCATCTATAGAAATTTGAGTGTATTTGTTAACATACCAAATCTATTCAAACTCCTAATGAAGTGCAGTTGCTGTCTTGCCTTCTTTATAACTGCCTCGATATGTTGGGACCAGGTTAGGTCCTCAGAGATCTTGACACCCAGGAACTTGAAGCTGCTCACTCTCTCCACTTCTGATCCCTCTATGAGGATTGGTATGTGTTCCTTCATCTTACCCTTCCTGAAGTCCACAACCAGCTCTTTCATCTTACTAACATTGAGTGCAAGGTTGTTGATGTGACACCATTCCACTAGTTGGCATATCTCATTCCTGTACGCCATCTCGTCTCCATCTGGGATTCAACCAACAATGGTTGTATCATCAGCAAATTTATAGATGGTATTTAATTTATGCCTAGCCACACAGTCATGGGTATAGAGAGAGCAGAGCAGTGGGCTAAGCACACACCCCTGAGGTGCACCAGTGTTGATTGTCAGCGAGGAGGAGATATTATCACCAATCCAAACAGATTATGGTCTTCTGATTAGGAAGTTGAAGATCCAATTGCAAGGGAGGTAGAGAGACCCAGGTTCTGTAACTTATCAATCAGGATTGTAGGAATGATGGTGTTAAATGCAAAGCTATAGTCAATGAACAGCATCCTGACATAGGTGTTTGTATTGTCCAGGTGGTCTAAAGCCGTGTGGAGAGCCATTGAGATTGCATCTGCCATTGACCTATTGTGGCGATAGGCAAATTGCAATGGGTCCAGGTCCTTGCTGAGGCAGGGGTTCAGTTGAATCATTAGCAACCTCTCAATGCATTTCATCACTGTCAATATGAGTGCTTCTGGGTGATAGTCATTAAGGCAGCTCAGATTATTCTTCTCAGGCTAATATATTGTATAATTGTATAATTGTTGCTTTTTTGAAGCAAGTGGGAACTTCTGCCCATAGCAGTTAGAGGTTGAAAATGTCTTTGAATACTCCTGCCAGCTGGTTGACACAAGTTTACAGAGCCTTACCTGGTACTCCATCGAGGCCTTCCGCCTTGTGAGGTTTCATCCTCTTTAAAGACAGCCCAACGTCGGCCACACAGACAGAGATCACAGGGTCACTGGGTGCAGCAGGGATCTTCACAGCTGTAGTTGTATTGTCCCTTTCAAAGCATGCATAGAAGGCGTTGAGTTCATCTGGTAGTGAAGCATCGCTGCCATTCATGCTATTGGGTTTTGCTATGTAGGAAATAATGCCTTGCCAACCCTGACAGAGTTGTCATACATCTGATGTCACTTCCAACCTCTTTTGAAATTGTCTCTTCACTCTTGAAATAACCCTCCACAAGTCATACCTGGTTTTCTGGTACAGACCTGTTTCATCCACTGCTTTTGGTTGGGAATGTATGGCAAGTCTATGAAGGCACACACTCATTCACACAGATTTTAATGAAGTCAGTAACAACTGCAGCATACTCATCCAAATTCGAAGATGAATCCCTGAATACAGTCCAGACAACTGATTCAAAGCAGTCCTGTAAGCACTCATCTGCTACCCTAATAGGTTAAAATGTTGGCCCAACCTTGTAGGCCAGATGTTCTGTTCTGTACTGCCCTATGTTCTGTGTAAATATCTGCTGCTTGTAAGAAGGGAACAGCAATTGTCACAGGGACTTTAACCTGCAAATGGTCTTGGTGAATCGAATTGGTGTTACCGGAGCGACTGGGGGTGAACCCAAGTGTGTGGACACAGGGTCGAGAGGTACTTGCACAGTCACGAACGTGGAACAAATAACCAGGAGGCATCTTGACACGAAGGTGGGGTTTTCATGGAATAACTTGAAACTGGAGCTGAACTTAGAACTAACGGTTTTAAGTGGTCGGGAAATGAAGTTATGACAAGGGAATAGACCAATGAACTGGCAACCCACGGTTGTGACATCAGAGTTGTTATCCTGCAGTCTCTGATGGGAACCAGTTGTTCTGTAAATAAGTGAACTAGCAGCAATTAGGAATCTAATGACTGGAATTAAGGCATAATCAAGGAGATAGGAACGAGATCGGGGATGGCCAGACGGGATCGTGACAGGACACACCTCCCCCCAATGGGAGCCTCCAGGCTTGTCTGGATGGTCCTGATGGAATTCCGCCCGGGAGGCTATGTCCTCATCCAACAGATTTCCCTTGGCACCAGAGTCCACCAAGCAGATAGAGACAGGGACTATTCATGATAGTTCACAGTAATGTGAATCTGCAACCAGGTTTGGGGGACTGAAGGGAGTGTCGTCTGGCTCACCAGGATAGTGGGACCAGTTGGAGAGGGAGCTATGCTAGGAGTGGAAGGGAGAGAGGTTAGGGCTGACCGAAGATGGTAAAATGGGCCGTGGGGTGACCTGAGGAGTGGGGCAACCGGTTTTCTCCCTCTGACATTCTCGGAGTCAGTTATCTAGCCTGGTGGCTAGAGAGACCAAAGAGTCCAAGCTGTTTGTGTCAGCCCTCGCCACCAATTTGTCTTTTATCCTGTCATGGAGGCCTTGTCGAAACACTCCCTGGAGTGCCTCGTCATTCCACCCCGAGTCGGCCGCTAGTATCTGGAACTCTAGGGAGTATTCAGCTACGCTTCGTGAGCCCTGACGGACAGTCAGTAGGTGCTTAGCAGCATCCTTACGGCAAATGGGATGTTCAAAAATCTTCCTCATTTCAGAGGTGAAGGTGGGAAAAGAAGAGCAGGGCTCTGGCTGGTTGTCCCAGATCACGGTGGCCCATGCTAAGGCATTCCCTCGCAACAACCCCATGATGTACGCTATCTTTGATCTGTCCATGGCGTACGTACATGGCTGCTGCTCAAAAACCAAGGAACATTGCAGTAAGAAAGCCCGGCACTTCCCCAGGTCCCCAGCGTAGGGTTCCGGTTCGGGTACGTGCGGCTGTCTTGGTGATTGTGTTGCCGACCCATAGGGCATTGCCATCCCAGGCTGTGCGGGTTGGTCAGACCGGGTTCTTGGAAGGGACGGAGTAAGAGGAGCGGATACTCGGTTCACCTGCTCACTGATATTCTTTACGTTCTCAGACAGGGCACGGAGATCTCCTCGACAGCTCTGAGCAGTTGATTGTGTAGGCCCAGTAGGGAACCCTGGCTGGCGAGGGCCTATTGCAGGGGATTTGTGTCCTCTGGGTTCATTCTGGGCCAGTTTGTTCTGTTACCCAGAGCGACTGGGGGCCAACCCAAGTGCTGGACACAGACACGGAGACAGGGTGGAGAGGTACTTGCTCAGTCACGAATGTGGAACAAATAACCAGGAGGAATCTTGACACGGAGCTCTGATATAGAGTCTTGACACGGAGATGCGGTTTTCATGGAATAACTTGAAACTCGAGCTGAACTTAGAACTAACGGCTCTAAGTGGTCGGGAAATGAAGTTATCACATGGGAATAGACCAATGTACTGGCGACCCGTGGTTGTGACGCCAGGGTTCTTATCCTACAGTCTCTGATGGAAACCAGGTGTGTTGTAATTAAGTGAACTAGCAGCAACTGGGAATCTAACAACTGGAATAATCATAATCAAGGAGATAGGAGCGAGATGGGGGACAGCCAGACGGGATCATGACAATTGATTGGGGCAGTCTTAAGGAGGACTTCATAGAACGCATCCATAATAGCTTTCTTGAATGACGAGCTAGCAAACCTACAAGGAAAAATATTATCTGAGATCTGGTCCTGTGCAAACGGATTACTGATCCTGTAGTCAGAGATACTCCTGGAAAGAATGATAACAGTATAGGTGAACTTCTCATTCAAATGGAGGGTTCAAGCTAACACCAGAGTATTATGCCTAAACAAGGGAGACGACAGTGGGATGAAGGACAAGCTAGCTAAGGTAGGTTGGAAGCAATGACTATATGGTGGGACAGTTGAGGAACAGTGGAAGAATTTCAAAGAGATTTTTCACATTGCCCACAGAAATATATTCCGGGTAAAATCAAAGTCAGTAAGGGTGGGAGAGCACGCCTTGGATAACCAAGGAGATAAAAGAAGGCATCAAGCTAAAATTTCGTGCATACAAAGTCACCATGTGTAGTGGGAAATTGGAAGAATGGGAAAACTGTAAAAAACAACAAGGCAATAAGGAAAGGGAAGATAGATTATGAGAGTCAATTTGCACAACATATAAAAACAGACAGCATAAGTGTTTATAATTATATAAAGCAGAAAAGGGTAGCTTAGATCCCTTGGACTATGAGATGGAGGAATAAATATTGGGTAATGTGTAAACGGCCAAGGACTTGAAAGTCTTTTGTGTCGATCCTCAGCCTGGAGGACACACCTAACATGCTAAGGTGGGATGTTATGGATGTGATGGAAGGTGAAGACCTCAATACAATTGCTGTCATTAAAGAGGTAGTGATGAGCAAACTAGTGGGTCTAAAGGTAGACAGGACCCTTGGTTCTGATGGGATGCATCTCAGGTTACCAAAAGAAATGGTGGGCATTATAGCAGGTACGTTTGTGATCATTTACAAAACTTCACAAATCTGGGCACGTTATGGTCGGGTCCGTAGTCCGCATTCTGGGTCTCGATCCGGTCCTTGGATCCAGACTCTGGGTCTTGTAGCCGTCCCTCCTTTCGCCCTTGAGCCCAATTGGTCACACCTGTGGATCATCGTGGCTTGTTGGGGCTCAAGGAAGCGCACCTGATGCCCATCGGCTGGCGGTGTATATAGGGGGCTCTGGGACTGAGTGGATTGGGGTGGGGGTTGCCCTGGCTTGGAGTTCCACTCGTTAAAGATGAGTTCTTTGAGTAAGTCTGGTAGTCACCCTGGACCTAGTTCCCTTCCTATCCCTTGCCTCCGTTGGGCAAGCCTGGCTGGACTGCCATTGCCCGGCGGGAGACTCTGCCCCTTTCCATCCATTGCTGCCGATGGGTTGTGCCCTGCAACCTACCCAGGTGTCCTGTGACCTGCTCAGGCCCCCGTGTTCCTGTCTGGGAGGTCTGGGCCCTGCCGAGGAGTTATGCAGCCCGCCCAGTGAACTCCAAGGTCCTGCCTTGCCTGAACTCTGGGATCCTGCCTTGCCTGAACTCTAAGACTCTCCCGGAACCCCAGAATCACCTTGAACATCACGTCCCTCACGCACACCACGGTCACCACATCTTGTCTATCATTTGGTTGTTCCCATCCTGCCCCTAGTACTTCAGCGCCTGCGTCCTGCACTTGGGTCCAGCCTCCTGTCCCCTTATGACAGGGCAGGTCTCAGTAGATTGGAAGATAGTGAATGTCATGCCACTGTTTGAAAAAGGATGTAGGCAAAATGTGGGTAACTGTAGGCCAGCTAGCTTAATCTCTGCAGTTAGTAAATGCTTGAAGCTGTCACTGAGGAAGAAATAACAAGATATCTAGATAGAAGTAGTTCCAACAAGCAAGCACAGCATGGATTTAGAAGAGTCGGTCCTGTTTGACGAACATTCTAGACTTTGAGGATATAGTGAGCATACAGGATAAAGGGGAACAGGGGGATTTTGTGTACTTGGATTTCCAGAAGGTATTTGATAAGCTGCTGAATAAAAAACTTATCCATACAATAAGGATGCATGGAGATGAGGGTAATGTAGTAGCATGAATAGGATTGGTTAACCAATAGAAGGCAGAGAGAAATGGGTGTCTCTGGCTGGCAGCAGTGGTGACCAGAGAGCCACAGAGGTTGGTGCAGGAGCTGTTCATGATATGCATTATAGATTTGGAAGGGGATAGAAACATAGAAAACACAGACAACCTACAGCTCAATACAGGCTCTTCGGCCCACAAAGCTGTGCTGAACATGTTCTTACCTAAGAAATTACCTAAGGTTACCCATAGCCCTCTATTATTCTGAGCTCCATGTACCTCTCCAGGAGCTTCTTAAAAGACCTTATCATATCCGCCTCCACCACTGTCACCAGCAGCCCATTCCACACACTCACCACTCTCAGCATAAAAAACTCACCCCAGATAGCTCCTCTGTACCTACTTCCAAGCACCTTAAAACTGTGACCTCTCGTGCTAGCCATTTCAGCCCTGGGAAAAAACCTCTGACTATCCACATGATCAATGCCTCTCATCATCTTATACACCTCTATCAGGTCATCTCTCATCCTCCATCGCTCCAAGGAAAAAAGGCTGAGTTCACTCAACCTGTTCTCATAAGGCATGCTCCCCAATCCAGGTAACATCCTTGTAAATCCCCTCTGCACCCTTTATATGGTTTCCACATCCTTCCTAAAGTGAGGTGACCAGAATTAAGCACAGTACTCCAAGTGGGGTCTGACCAGGGTCCTATACAGCTGCAACATTACCTCTTGGCTCTTAAACTCAATCCCACGACTGATGAAGGCCAATGCACCAGATACTTTCTTAACAATACAGTCAACCTACACAGCAGCCTTTGGTGTCTTATAGGCTCACACCCCAAGATCCCTCTGATCCTCCACACTGCCAAGAGTTTTACCATTAATGCTCTATTCTGTCATCATATTTGACCTACCAGAATGAACCACCTCACACTTATCTGGGTTGAACTCCATCTACCACTTCTCAGCCCAGTTTTGCATCCTATCAATGTCCTGCTGTAACCTCTGACAGGCCTCCACACTATCCACAACACCTCTAACCATTGTGTCATCAGCAAAGTTACTAACCCATCCCTCCACTTCCTCATCCAGGTCATTTATACAAAGAGTAGGGGTCCCAGAACAGACCCCTGAGGCCCACCACTGGTGACCAACCTCCATGCAGAATATGACCCGTGAAACCACTCTTTGCCTTCTGTGGGCAAGCCAGTTCTGGATCCACAAAGCAATGTCCCCTTGAATCCTATGCCTTCTTACTTTCTCAATAAGCCTTGCATGGGGTACCTTATCAAGTGCCTTGCTGAAATCCATATACACTACATCTACTGCTCTACCTTCATCAATGTGTTTAGTCACATGCTCAAAACAATTCAATCAGGCTCATAAGGCACAATCTGCCTTTGACAAAGCCATGCTGACTGTTCCTAATCATATTATGCTTCTCCAAATGTTCATAAATCCTGCCTCTCAGGATCTTCTCCATCAACTTACCAACCACTGAAGTAAGACTCACTGGTCTATAATTTCCTGGGATATCTCTACTCCCTTTCTTGAATAATGGAACAACATCTGCAACCCTCCAATCCTCCGGAACCTCTCCCGTCCCCATTGATGATGTAAAGATCATCGCCAGAGGCTCAGCAATCTCCTCCCTCACCTCCCGCAGTAGCCTGGGGTACATCTCGTCCGGTTCCACTGACTTATCCAACTTGATGCTTTCCAAAAGCTTTGCACATCCTCTTTCTTAATATCTACCTGCTCAAGCTTTTCAGTCCATTGTATTTCATCCCTACAATCGCCATGATCCTTTTCCGTAGTGAATACTGAAGCAAAGTACTCATTAAGTACCTCTACTATCTCCTCTGGTTCCATACACACTTTTCCACTGTCTTGATTGGTCTTATTCTCTCACATCTTATCCTCTTGCTCTTAACATACTTGTAGAATGCCTTAGGGCATATACGTTAAACTCAAGGCCCGCGGGCCAAATCCGGCCCGCGGTGGAATTATCTTTGGCCCGCGAGATAATATCTAATTACTATTAAAGCTGGCCCCAGTAATCGAGGCGCCTATGGAGTATGATATGGCTAATGCTGAGTTTATTCAGGTACCAGGTTTTCAGGGTTTTTAGTGTTTATTCGGCAGTCTTCTTCATAAGAAACGGAATTTGTAAAGTGAAACACTTTGTAGTTATAGCAGAGACTGAGACACATGAGAGCAGGCTGAAAAAACGGAGGCAACGAAAGCTGCGTTCGTACACGTCCGACCCGCATGATCCGGCCCGCATGAAGCTGCATTTTGCTCAATCCGGCCCGTGACCTAAAATGAGTTTGACACCCCTGCCTTAGGGTTTTCCTTAATCCTTTCCGCCAAAGCCTTCTCATGGCCCCTTCTGGTTCTCCTAATTTTTTTCTTCAGTTCCTTCCTGCTAGCCTTATAATCTTCTAGATCCCTATCATTACTTAACTTTTTGAATCTTTCGTAAGCTCTTCTTTTCTTCTTGATGAGATTTACAACAGCTTTTGTACACTATGATTCCTGTACCCTACCATCCTTCCCCTGTCTCATTGGAATGTACCTATTGCAGAACTCCACGCAAATATCCCCTGAATATTTGCCACATTTCTTCCATACATTTCGCTGAGAACATCAGTTTCCAATTTATGCTTCTAAGTTCCTGCCTGAAGCCTCACATTTCCCCTTACTCCAATTAAATGCTTTCCTGACTTGTCTGGGAGGCAGTGTAGCTTGCTGATGACACTAAAAGCAAATTGTGCAGAGGAGGTGGAGAGTCTGCAAAGAGATATAGATAGGTGAATTGAGTGGCTAGGGTCTAGCAAATACCTGTAGAGTACAATGTTGGTAAAAGCACGCTGGTCCATTTTGGAAGGAAAAATAGAACGTTAGATTATTTGAATGGTGAAAAGTTGCAATGTGCTCTGCATGAATCACAAAAAGTTGATTTATGGGTGTAACAGATAATCAAGAAGGCAGGTGGAATGTTGGCTATCATTATTAGAGGGACTGAATTTAAGAACAGTGATGTAATGCTGCAACTTTACAGGTACTGCTGAGGTTGCACCTGGAGTACTGCATGCAACTCTGGTCTTTTTACTTGAGGAAAGATAAGGTCATTGCTAAGTTAATGTTCATGGTTTTCAGCTGCTGAAGCCCAGCCACTTCAGTCAATGCTGCATCAAGCCTTGATCATGGAAGATGAACTCATGGTTGGCTCCATTCCTGTGGGCTGATTAAAACACCGTGCAAGATTAAAATCATCGTGGATAAGAGCAGAAAATGAACAGGTGTTCAGCGGTGTCTGCCTACATCTGAATGGTCTCCATCTCTTCTCATTACTACTGTCAGCTGGGAGGTGCAGGAGCCTAGGGCTGCACATGCCAGGTTCAGAAGCACTAACTGCCCTGCAGCCACTGGGCCCCTGGATTGGCTTCACTCACCCCAGCACTGAACTACCTCTACACCTGTGAATTCACTTTCTGGAACTCTGCAGTTCATGTTCCATGTGATTTTGTTTTTAATATTTGTGTAATTTTTCCTCCTTTGCAAATTGGATATGTACATCCTCAAAATACAGCCAAGAGCAAAATAGACATTACAGAGGGGAATTTGCATTGGTCCTTTCTATGCTGTCAATCCATTATCTTACTCATTTATTCAAAGAATCATAAAATTCCAATTGTGATCATCTTCTCCTGGTTAACTAACCGAAAACAAGTATTATTACCATAAAAGTCTATAGCGATGAAATTTGGCTCCATCACAGAAAACAATCCTATTCTACAGGTCCAGAGAAGGAAACCCAAGACCTCCCAAAAGATAAACACTTATTCAGGGAAGAATTCTGCTCTGTTTTCATTCATAGTTGTCACTAGTTATCATAAGATCATTATTCAATGCATTGAAGCAGGAATAAAAAGAACAGCCGTGATTCAGTAGTTCAAATATTGCTAGAAAATGCAGACATTTTGTATGTGCTAGTCTACTGCAGTTTTGTCATCATCAGGATTGCAGTAGTTCAAGATGTTTCAACATTCTCTTAATTTAAAGTAACTTAAGGATCTATAAGCAACACACACAAAATGCTGGTGGAATGCAGCAGGCCAGGCAGCATCTGTTGGAAGAAGTACAGTCGACATTTCTGGCCAAGACCCTTCGTCAGGACTAACTGAAAGAAAAAATAGTAAGAGATTTGAAAGTTGGAGGGGGAAGGGGAAATCCGAAATGATAGGAGAAGACAGGAGGGAGAGGAGCTGGAAAGTTGATTGGCAAAAGGGATACACAGCTGGAGAAGGGAAAGGATCATGGGATGGGAGCACCAGAGGGAGATGGAGAACAGGCAAAGAGTGATTGTGAGAGGGACAGAGAGAGAGAAAAAATGGAGAGGAAAAAAGGGAGGGAAATAACAATAAATAAATAAATAAATAAACAGATAGATAGATAGATAGATAAATAAATAAATAAGGGATGGTGTAAGAAGGGGAGAAGGGGCATTAATGGAAGTTAGAGAAATCAATGTTCATGGCATCAGGTTGACTTGTAAACTGTAGTTCCTGCTGGCCAACAGCAGGCCATTTCCAGGGATGGAGAGGTGCTACTCTTGGCATCTTCTGAACATCCTGAACACGTCTTGATCTGCTGATCTACCCCAGGCCACCAGACAAAGCCACCTCACACTACTTTGTCCATTGCCATTTCTTCCCAATCGGCAGCATGAGTTCAAGAGGTGGTGCACAGTGGCCAGGTTTGGCAGGAACCTGTAAAGGTAATTGACAAATCCTAAAAAGGATCGCAACTGTGACACATACTTAGGCCTTGGGGCATTGACCACTGCTTGAATTTTCTCTGCAGACTTGTGTAATCTTTGTGCATCAGTGGTGTGAGCACAGTAAGTGATGCTTGGTTTTTAAGAATTCACTCTTGTTGCATCATGGCTGAGATGATAATCTTCTAATCTCTTCAGCAATGCCTTGAGATTTTGGAGATGCTCCTTGTCCTACTTACGGAATAATGATGTCATCTGGGTAGCACTACATGCCTGGGCAGTCTTGCAGCACCTTGTTCATAGCTTTCTGATAGAGTGAAGGTGCTACTCCAAATATAAGGCTATTATCGTGATAAAGCCCTTTTGTGAGCGTTTATCATTAAAAACACTTTGGACTCTTCTTCCATCTCCATCTGTAGGAATGCCCCAGCTAAATCCATTTTGCTGAAGTGTTTTCCTCCAGAAAAGTTTGCAAATGTATCCTCTATCCTGGGTAAAGGGTATTGATCTACTTTCAGTACTGGGTTGATACTGACCTTAAAATCTCCACCAATTCAGACAAACCCATTTGTCTTGGCTATGGAACCGCTGGCATTGCCCATGGTCTCCACGCAAACATGGAAAGGATTCCTTCAGCCTCTATACAACCTAGCTCATTGGCTACTTTATTACAGATCGGATAAGGATACAGACAGACTTCGTAAAACTTGTGTGTGGCATTTTCATTTCACACTATTTTACTCTTGATATGTTTGAATTTTTCAATGCCATCCTTGAACATTGTTGTGGCATCATCCAGTTCCTTTCTTAATTCACTTTCAGTTGACTCTTTTGCAAGGGATGTGGCATTAAAATAGTGGATGGATGTCCAATCAAGTTGTAGTTGTCTCAGCCAATCACATCCCTTCACTACTAGCCCTCCTGTTTTTACTACATATAAGCCCACTGTGGCTTGATGGTTGTTGTATTTCAGATTTGCAAATGTCATTCCCACAGGAGTTATCTTTTCTCTGGTAAAAGTTCTTAGTTGGATATCTGCAGGTTTCAGTTTACTATCTTTGAAATGCCATTCAAACTCATTCTGTGGAATAATTGAAACAGCTGAAACAAAGTTCAATCGTATTTTAATTAATTTTCTGCTTTCTTCTGGTGTAAACCATATTGTTTGTCTATTGTTAGTGAAAACCCTTTTTACTGGTGTCTATGGAAATGCGGCTCATAGCCCCTCACTAACGCCATTGGATTCTGCGCAAGAAAACCATCTTTCTCAGTCTTCGTCCTGCCAAATCCATGAGGTGGGATGCCTCACCCACCCCTAGCCCAGTCTGTGAGAATGCCGTGTGACTTTCTGCCCTGGCTATCGCCTGTCGGCAAAATAACAGATCACCCACTGCGTACCATTAATCCAATGTATATTTAAGAATGTTACCTTAAGAAAACATTTATTAAAGGAAGGAAAGAAAAAAAAACATAAAGGGCCCATCATACTGAAACAGTCACATGTGCACGGTGGAGCTCAAATCTTGAACTTGTCTGTAACTCACGCACTGGACCCACAACTTACGTGAAAACACGCACCAACTTCCAAAGGTTGCTCAAAACCCTTTTTGAACAAATGGAAATATTCCTTGAAGCCATTCATCTGCACAAAGCAACTCCAGCATCTTCCTTCCTGCCTTCTCCCAGCTCTCGCCAGCAAAGACCTCTCCACCGCACGTTCTCTCGAACTTTTTCCCAATTCTACCATCCTGACTGGCTGACACCACATTTCTAAGTTAAAAAGCCAAGCCTCTTATCTCAGCTAAAACCCCAACAAGCTCTGACAGAACTATTAAATGAAATACCTGCAGCATAGCAATAAGAATCTTAACCAGGGCATTACATCAGTTTTCATATTGTAAATCTCAAGGTATCCAGTCCCATATCACTCTCATCATGATCAGATCTTTCATCAATAGCATGGGGATTAGTGCTTTTTTCAAACTACAACTTGACTTGTTATAATTTTCTCTTCCCTGTGGAGACCACTTATTTCTGTCTGCACATACTGTAAGTTTTGCCTTTAAACCTGCTTTGGTCCGGTGCATGTGAGTCCCTGCCAAAATGGTAACACAATAGGTTCGGCCAGGCAAGTTTCTAACATAGAAAAATAGAAACATAGAAAACCTACAGCACAATACAGGCCCTTCAGCCTACAATGCTGTGCCAAACATGTACTTACTTTAGAAATTACCTCGGGTTATCCATAGCCCTTTACTTTTTAAGCTCCATGTACCTATCCAGGAGTCTCTTAAAAGATCCTATTATATCTGCCTCCACTATCGTTCCCGACAGCCCATTCCATGCACCCACCACTCTCTGCATAATAAAATTACCCCTGACATCTCCTCTATACCTACTTTCAAGCACCTTAAAACTGTGCCCTCTCATGTTAGCCATTTCGGCCCTGGGAAAAATCCTCTTACTATCCCTGCAATCGCCAAGATCCTTTTCCTTAGTGAATACAGAAAGAAAGTATTCATTAAGTACCTCTGCTATCTCCTTTAGTTCCATACAAACTTGTCCAATGTCACACTTGATTGGTTCTATTCTCTTATGTCTTATCCTCTTGCTCTTCACATACTTGTAGGATACCTTGGGGATTTCTTTAATCGTGCTCGCCAAGGCCTTCTCATGGCCCCTTCTGGATCTCCTAATTTCAATCTTAAGTTCCTTCATGCTAGCCTTATAATCTTCTAGATCTCTATCATTGCCTAGTTTTTTGAACCTCTCATAAGCTTTTCTTTTCTTCTTGACTAGATTTTCAACAGCCTTTGTACACTTTGGTTCTTGTACCATAACATCCTTTCCCTGTCTCATTGGAATGTACCTATGCAGAATGCCACACAAATATCCCCTGAACATTTGCCGCCTTTCTGCCGTACATTTCCCTGAGAACATCTGTTCTCAATTTATGCTTCCAAGTTCCTATCTGATAGCTACATATTGCCCCTTTCTCCAATTAAACATTTTCCTGACTTGTCTGCTCCTGTCCCTCTCCAATGCAATGGTAAAGGAGATAGAATTGTGATCACTATCTCCAGAATGCTCTGTTACTGAGAGACCTGACACCTGACCAGGTTCATTACCCAATAGCAGATCAAGTACAGTGTCTCCTCTTGTAGGTTTATCTACATATTGTGTCAGGAAACCTTCCTGAACACACCTAACAAATTCCAAACTTCTTGCCAATCAATATTTGGGAAATTAAAATCTTCCACCATGATAACCCAGTTATAATTAAACCTTTCCAGAATCTGTCTCCCTATCTGCTCCTCAATGTCCCTGTTACTATTGGGTGGACTATAAAAAACATCCAGTAGAGTTATTGACCCCTTCCTGTTCCTAACTTCCACCCACAGAGACTCAGTAGACAACCCCTCCATGACTTCCTCCTTTTCTGCAGCCATGACACTATCTCTGATCAGTAGTGCCATGCCCCCACCTCTTCAGCCTCCCTTCCTGTCCTTTTTGAAACATCTAAAGCCTGGCACTCTAAGTAACTATTCCTGCCCCTGTTTAGAAGTTGCAATTTAGCTCACGTTCACTTTCATTCCTGACAGGAACTCAATTGTGTCTTTGTTTGCTGTTTCCATTGATACAGTAATTTCATCTGCTCTTTTAAATTTGAGTTGTGATTCAGTCAGGAGCTGGTTTTGAATGTTTTCTTGTAAGATTTCACAAACTAAACCATCTTTCTTTGGGTCGGTAAGTCCATAACTAGATTGAAAATTCTCACATAATTTTTTCAGCTCAGCCAGTTATGCTGAAATGGAGTCCCCTTCCTTTTGATTCCACTTAAGAAACCTAAAAATGTTTTGCAATCGACAACAATTTCAATCTACATGTTTCTGCATTACCTTCATGATATCAGCAAAGCTCATTTTGGCTGGTTCAGTTGGAGTAGTCAAATATCTAAGCTCTTCCGCCCAATACATTCAGCAAAACAGACACTTGCTTTCACTGTCTATTTAATTTGCTCTAAAATATTGTTCAATTTGCTGAATATACAATATCCGGTATCTCTTGTGCAATCGAATGCATCTATCTTTCTGATGTAGCTAGCCATTTCTGTTTCTTTAATTCATGATTTTTATCAGCTGGTATGCACTGTTTATGAACCCACACATTTTGTTCTGTTTTTCTAACTTTCTTTTTAACTCAACTGAGTCTCATTTTATGAAGAAACTATATGCTGCACTTTTTTTTTTACTCAATCGTTATTTTTCTTCTCTTGTGAAGAAAACTTATCACTTCCTTTAATGCGAGCTTCCTGCTGATCCTCAACTGGTAGGTAATCATCTCATGCTCATTTTAAAACTTACTCGTCACCACTCTTATGTTTTGTAACTCCAGAAACTAATTGGAAGAAAAACACGGGGGAGCTTGGGGTAACTTATGTACACTCCCCTTTAATTTAATGAGGCATGATGCGGTGGCATGATGATGTATGCCATTCATATACTTTTACATATAACCCGATATGAATTATGTAAACAGCAAAGAATTCCTAATTAAATGATATATTTACAGTATTACTCAAATACTTCTGAAATATTAAGTATACAACACACTGTAACAACTCAGTACTTATTATGTGATACATACAAAGGATAACAAATTTCCCTCCATGTCCCTGCTCAAAATAGTATGGTGGCATATCTTGTCCTTTACCACAAATACAGAGAACTTTGGCCATGTTCTAGATCATCACACTGACTGACCTTCCTTCAGGTTACTTACTGATTGTGGACCTTTTGAAATGTGGCACTACAATTGTAAGAAACAAAAACTTGCTAAGATAATGTCACTAGCTTGTCGGCAGATCAGTCATTAAGTGATGCGTCCCTGTGAATTAATAACACTGATGTAATCCCTAGGTTGAGATGATGGAAACAACTAGTTTGAGCATAATGTGCTTTTTCTTTTATGTTCTGAATCACTTGAGCAGAAACACTACCTTGTAATGAATTTAGCTGCACCCCCTTATCCTTTATCTCACACAAAGGAAAAATGTTCAGGTTTGATTTTTGCCACATTGATTCTGATTTTAATTAATATGGAAAATTAAAATGAAAGATTACTATTAGGAGTATTGCAACACAATAATAAACATTTTTATTGTAAAAATTTGGATTATTGCTCACAGATGTTGAATATCCACATCAGATACATAAATATTTGAATGCAAATTAATTGAACGCAAGCAGAAATCATTGGATTGTGAGTGTCAATTAATAACAGCATAAGCAAGTAATCACATCCTGTCGTAAGCGACACACATCTGTTTCAGAGAGCTGCTATCCTGCTTTACTATGCAAATGCACATAGAGCTGGTTTTCCCTGTTGTACAGTTATTTACCATCCACCTGTTTTCCATCAGTTATTCAGTATTCAGTCTCTGTTTTCCTCCACAGCTCGAAGTTCTGACACTGGCTTCACAGGAGATGCATCAACCCCATGGGAACAAGATACACTTTAGTGTAAATGTTTTCCTGGCAAGATGGCCCGCTTTCAGCAACAACATCTTGACTATCAAGAACCTACGGGTCTAATAATATAATATTATTATATTATCATAATATTATTGGAACTTAATATTTCCAAGTTGTATTGTAAAGAAATATGTTTTGCCAACATTAATTTTTCATGCATCTTTTTATGCTGCACCAGCCAATGAATTTGACAAAACATCTCTTAATTTAATGTGTATATTACAAGAAACTGTGAGCAATGCACATGCAGAGTCTCAATGGTATTATAGCACTTTTTAACCAGAAACCATTAAATATTTCCAATATAAAATTTTTAGTTCAGTACTGTAGTCAATGTACCTTTCTTGAATAAGCAGCATATTTCTGCACACAAGATCAAATAAAATCCCCAGGATCTGCAAAATTTAAATGGATTTCACCTACTATGCACTGAAGCTGGAACAGGTGACATGGCTAGGATTTGCTCATCTCTTCTGATTACAGCTTGTGCAATCTCTCACATTTAGGTAACGGGTGATAGAACAAAACAACTCAACCATCTGCCATGATGCTCACCTGAGGAACAGGCTACTTCTCTCCCAAGAATCAAAAGGTGATACCTGAGCTAAACTCTAAAATAGATTTATTAACAGCACAGAGACCAAGCAAAGCAGGTAAGGTAAGATGGTCCCCATCGCCAAGTTTGTACAAATTTGATTTGCTGTGATCAATGATATCCAGCATTATGTGATTACATTAATCTAGGATGCAACTCTGTGGGATGAACTTCCCTTCTGTATAATCATTTGATTAAATGTTTGCTTTTTCTTTATTCAATTAGTGTGTTGTACAAAATGTAACCCCACTCCAGCACATGTTTCAAGAGGGCTTAAGTATGCAAAAGGTAATTTAGCATTGTTTGTTAAATTCATATTTATTTAGTACACCTAACTGAAGTTTGATTTAATGGACCTCACATATCTAGATCTCACAAGCTGAAACTTGATAGATTTAGGCTATTATAAAAGCTAGCTCTTAAGGGACACGACAACAACAATCCTAACCTATGGATGGGTGGGGGGGTGTGGGATCAGTGATGATTCCTTTAGGACTTTTAAATGTGCTCTGTAGATGGGGCCTCTCAGTTCCTACCCATATTTAAAGGAATTCTAGATTCAGCATGGAAGGAAACAAGATCAATCAGGATATTTGCACAATAGCTTAATTAAATTAAATTCATTGATTGTCTCTCTATAAGTCAAATTCTAAATGGTGAAGCTTAAAACACTCCTCTTTCTGAACTTTGCTGATCAGGTTTCTATGAATTAGGCTTCTGTATATCCATATGATCAACTCTAAACACGATTCATTTGTAAATGTTAATCTCACTCAAATCTAATTCTACCTCTTCATCCATCCCTGTACAATATACCAATGTGTACACTCAACACAGGATGCTTTGTGTTAGAATATCACTACATCATTATCAGATCATGTGATGGTGTGCGCAACAGTTGAACCACTAAGTATTTCACCTCTCTTCAACAAAGTTTTTGACACATTTAGTCTGAAGTAACAGTAGATGAGCCCCATGTCCTCCTGAAAAGTCCAGTAGGTATGCAGAACCGCTCTGTCCTGTTGCTGTGAGAATTTCCCAAGCAGCCCTTTCCATCTCTTTTCTTGTTGGTAGAAGAGCAGCCATTGCAAAAGAGCAACTGCTTTCAGGAACTCTTGAGTTTGTCCTAAATTCAGTTAGCTTAGCAAAGCATTCTGGTTAACTTGCAGAAATTTGATTAATACTTCCCCAGGTTTCATGGATTTAGCCTAAGAAATTTATGGTCACATCAATGTCAGGATGCCCACTATGTACATAATTAAAAAGTGTTACTCCAATGATTTTCAAGGAGGAGAAATAATAAAAAAAACCACTGGCAGAAAGAGAAAGAAGTAATCTGGCTAACCATAATGAACCCCAAATGAACCATTGAGCAGAAATAAATCATTATGATGTTTGAGCCCTTTCTGGGAATTATTTATAACTTAGCTGATCTGATATTCAAATACATTTAGCAATCTTCAAAGCTTTACTTGATTAAAAACCTCACCCTTGAAATTTTCAATTGACCTGGAATACAAAGACATTTGGGAGCCAATTCAAGGTTTACTACATCCATTGTTGGAAAACGTGCTTCCTGATTTAACTGTGGAAAGGCCTTGCCCAAGAATTGAATTGAAAATACACGTGGACTAAGATGTTAACTGTCCTGTGCTATCATCAGTGGGATCATCAGTTGATCTGCCACCTGTCCTCAGGAGTTTCGGTCCGCTTATGATCAAGACTCCCTTGAGGTGGTGGGCCAGCAGTGCTAAAGCACCACCTCCCACTGGTGAGCTTAACAACTTGGCATCTGCCTCTATCAGAGTTGTTGGTCGATTCCATCCAACAGATAGTCTACTCTTCAGGTGTCTATGCAGCTACTGAAGAGTTTACAGAAGATGGACACACTGTTCAACTATCTGCCCCTCTGGACGTACTTGGTCCACACCCATGATGATCCTGCCTCTGCTGCCTCAGCTACAGCCCTGCTGGTTGACTTGATCTCTCTTCTAGTGAAGCCAAGGTCACGCAGCCACTTCTGGAAAGTGAACGCAATAAAGCCACGGCACCCTAATTCGAATGGATAGCATGAGACCTTCCACCCTCTGTCTCTGCACTCTGATCTTAATTCTGCATACTTGGTTAACTTGCGCTCATGGGCTTCATCGATGTTGTCTTCCCAGGGGACTGAGAGTTCACCAATAACCACTTCTCTACTGGTGTCAGACCAGACGATTATATCTGGACGCAATGTGGTGAAAACTATTTGCTCTGGGAAATTGCCTTTCCCATCCAGGTCGGCCTTGACACACCAATCACTGGCTGAAGAAAGTATGCTTGATTGTGGGCCTGCACTGTACACCCTTGGCTTGGAGCCTTCTTTCACAAATGATATGCGATGTTCTGTGCAGCGTGGGGCATGAGATGAGTTGTGCTGCAGTACTCTCTGCTCAACCGCTTCTGTTACAACTTTGAGAACATTGTTATGTCTCCAAGTGTACATGCCGCTGGAAAGATTGACTCTGCACGCACTCAGAATATGCTGAAGTGTTCCCTTCTCACCACAAGCAGCACACCTGTCAATAATTAAAATTACAATTTTATTCTGAATCCTATCACTGAAAATGTTAGTTTCTCTGTATCTATTGAACACTTCAGTTATTTTAACTGCCTCTGCTCATTAAACTGCAGTTAAAGTTTGAATTCATAATTTAACCTTGTAAACTCTGGGATCATTCTATTCTGTACCCCCTCCAAGATCAATGCATTTTGTCAAAGATGTGGCCCATAGAATTATATGCTGGAGTCCACATTGGTCTAACTAAAGTTTTATACAACTGAAGCATCACTTCTTCCCTTTTCTCCTGTGCTTCAACTGAGACAATTTACTTCTATTTTAGGTCTATTTTGTACCTGTTTATTTGTTTGTAGTGATTGTGTACTTGGGCACCTAAATTGCTTTACTTGTCCATGCTCTGAATTTCTCATCACAAGAAAAATATTATGTCTTTTTCTTTGACCTAATGTGTATAAATTCAAAACGTCCACCAGCGTTCCCAGTCATTTAAACATTGATACTATTGACTTCCTAACTTAGCGTTTTCTACAATGTTCCATCCCTTTGTAAAATAACATTGAAATACACGGTACAATGCCAAGTCCCCTGTATAGATCCTCAGAAGCATTACTACGTACATCCCACTATTCAATATACACTTCTGTCATCCCTGGTACTTTCTAAGAAATAATTGGCTTGCACTGAAAATATATTTCAGCTGTCTGTTTCTGAGCAGCTTTGCTTGAAACTTGAAAGCAAATCTTTGGATATATAGATATCCAACTATAGAGAGTAGAGGCAATCAGGAAAGGAAAAGGGCCAGATTTTTTAAAAATCCCATTTGCAGTGCTAATATTAAGGTGATATGGAATGCATCATTGTGGTAGGGTGATCAAGTTACTTCCTATCCTCCTAAATCTGCCGAATACTGAAAGTTTTAGAAAAAGTGGACGTGGAGAGGATATTTCCATTAGTAGGAGGGTCTAGGATCTGACAGCGCAGCCTCAGAATAAAGGGACATCTCTTCAGAACTGAAATAAGGAGGAATTTCTTCAACCAGAGGGTGTGAATCTGTGGAATTCAGTGCCACATAGGTCTGGGGAGGTCAAGTCACTGCATGTATTTAAAGCAGAGATGAATAAATTCTTGATTGGTAAAGGAATTAAGGATTACAGGGAGGAAGGCAGGAGAATGGTGTTGAAAGAAAAAAATACCGGTAGTCAGCCACAACTAAATGGCGAGGTAGACTTTAATGGCCTAATTCTGTTCCTTTATCTAATGGTGTTATGAAGGAGGAGTAAAAAAAGCAAGGATTAATATCACAGCTTGTCCAAGCACTACCTTGCCATATTTTACCTCTGCAGAATGTTTGTTCCTTCCCCAGGACAAGGATAATTACTGATTAAAAGTGATGAAGAAATACGAAGTACTGGACATGAAATAGATTATAGGCTTAGCTGTTTGGTGAGCTTTAATCATTCACAAAATGATAATGTGCAACATCTCCAGGGTTCTGACTTACATAGTTCCACATTTATCTATAATGCTTAACCAGGGTAATCTCACAGGGCTTTGACACATAATTTTACAGAAACCCTGGGGTGAGATCACAGCAACAAAATACAATATACATCACAAGCAGACAACACATATTAACTGAGGTGACTAGGCTACCTGTCACAAAACCTGGCATCAGTTGGGTTTATCTACTAGATGCAGCAATTTTCATCTGCTCATGGCCAACTTTGATTCACCACCTTTAAATGCCCCTTGAATTAAATGGATGACTTTTTCACAAGGCAATTAAGAGCCACAACATAGCTGAAAATGATAGTGGACGAAAAGCAGATCAACTACATTTCCTTTCCTTAAGGAGTTTTGTGAAGCAGGCAGGGTTTCAAGGTAATGATATGCATTTCCATGGTCACCACTATGAAGATCAGGTTATCATTCTAAATTTAATGAATAGCCCAGATGATGTGTTGAAGTTGGAAATCAAGTCTCCAGGTCAAATAGTCCAGGCTTTTGGATTTAAATGCAGTGACTTAAGCATTTTGTTTTGGCACTGTATTCCAAGTGCAGACACACAACCCACTTTTAATCCTTTTTAAGAGTGCACACCTTCATTATTTATTCCAAATCTTTGCCCGCGGTGATCTCTTACAAGACACACATCACTTCCCAGATATATATTTCATTCATTGAAGAACCAAATTATCTTTGATATGACTACGTGTCTAAAAAGTAGATTGTTTAAAGTTTATTTTACTTGAGATTCAATTTGTCGCAGCTACTCATTAAGCCAGTGGTAAATTTGATGGCAGTCCAATGGTGCTGCAATAGAACATGAAATGGGGAGAGAGAAAAGTATATTTGGCAGATTTGGCTCAGAGATGCACAAATATAACATGATGAAAGACAAAATTGCAGTAATATTACATTTGTTGCAGTCCCATAGCAATGCCTGGCTTCAAATTTGCAAACTCAGCGACATATTGGAACATGTTTAATATCAATCAGGTGCATAAGGTCATAGTGGAAATGCCGAAGATATTTCCATTGGGATCTCTGTTATATAAAATGCGCCTTCCTGGATGCCCGGCTGCCACTTTAAATAAGAATATTAGAAATAAAAAGGAACAACTGGGCTTGATTGATTTCAAGATTTCTCATATGTGCAGTATCGTAAAAATGGGAAATCCAGCTCTTATGGCACCAATGTGACATTTTCATCGCCCACAACAGCAATTTTGAATTTCACACAATTAATTACTAGATCCTCTGGCGTCTTAACAAATAATTTGTTTTAATATATGTTTTATAAATGTAGGCATTTTCCTTTATCTGTCTGGGCACACATGGGATTCCTGAACAAATGTGTGTGAGGTCAGTAGTTGCAACTTCTTCTCCAGGGAATCTGCAGCTGTCTTTGAGTATTGGACTCATCAAGAAGCACAACAAAAGAGAACAAAGTTGTAGTAATTCCCCAACCCCTTACTGAGAGATTTGCTACAACAAGCTGGGAAAGATTAGTCCTGGTGCAGGAACAGAGCCTGGCTTTAAAAAATGCTGACACTACAGACACAAGAGACTGCAGATCCTAGCAATAAAAAATTCGCTGGAAGAACTCGGTGGGTCAAGCAGTATTACAGGGAGGAAAGGAATTGCCTGCACTTCAGGTTGAAACCCTACATTAGGAGTTAAGGGCAATGCCAGTTTAGTCTGGCAGAGTAACTTGTACCTTGCAGTGACCAGACAATAGATTTGGATACCTCTTCGAACCAACCCTTTGATGTTGTTGATGATTCCCATTGACAAACACCAGACCATCCTCTTCTGCACTGTCAGAGATCTCAATACATCAGGAGATCTCTCCCACACAGCCTTTAACCTGATGGTGCTTCAACCCCACACTTCCTTCTTCTATCTCTTACCCAAGATCCACCAACTGTCCTTATAGACCATTGATTCTGCCTTCTCTTGCCTTTCCGAACTTATCTCCTCATACCTAACTCCATAAGGTTTCCCCTTGTTTAGTTCCTTCCCACGTATGTTTACCTGGGACACTTTGCAGGGCAGTTTCTGATCTCCTCCAGCACCCCATCTTCACTATGGATGCAATTCTTTATCCACCTCCATCTCCCTTCAGGAAAGTCTAAAAGAACCCCTGGTTTTTTTTCTACAGCAAAAATTGACTTTTTAAAAATTGATTTGTCAGTCCAAATGTTTTTGCTGTTTTATGCTATTGTTTATTCAGGTTATCTTTTTTAAAATATGAATTTATCATAATAGGTTTTGAATGTTCTTCATTGTATCAGAATCTCATAAACATTAATAGTTTTAATAATTTTGACAGCCTGTTATGCTAGTTATTTAACCTAAGCTTCTCTCAACACTTTCATGGACTGAACTTGCTCCAACTCCTCCACATGATGAATTGAAGCCCTGAAGACTTGGGAACTGTTTTGGCTTACCACATCATTAGTTGAATATTTTATTGTAGGTCACTGCAGGCAACATCAGGGTGTTGCCATTATCTGCTGGATAATGTAAAAAATTTAAGCAATTTCTTCTCAGTGACTTAACTTGTGTTAAAATTATTGTACAATATAGTTTGCAAATACAGTGAATTCTGGTTAATTGGTCCATCAGTTAATTAGGGTCAGCCACTTATTTGGGACAAGTCTTAAAGAACAAAAACTAATTGAGAAAATAGCTGGGATTCCCTTTGTTTATTTGGGACACTAGGCCACTAAATTAGGGCTGGAGACAGTTCCTAACGAGCATCAGTCATGTGAACTTGTGTGGCCGTTATACATTATACTGTGCTTTGATCAAACAATCTATAAATAGCGTCATTTGTGTGTGTGTTTGTGTTCAAAAAGCAGTGACACGTCACTGATAGTTGGTGAGAAGTAAGCAGTCAGACCCTGTAAGATTGTTTTAATTCTGCAGTTTCAAGCATTCGGGCTTGGAATACCAGAAATGGACGAGAGTAAAAATGTATCAATTTCACTACTGTACTTCAGCAAGTGTGGAAGTATGAAGAGTTTGAAGGCATCGATGATTATCATGGACGTTACAATAAAGATGAAGATTTGGATGTTGCGATCAATGGAAGCATTGTAAGAAGGCAATCAATTATATACACTGGGTGTCTGTGCCAATTTTGTTCATTTACAGTCGATCAGAAGAGCACAGCAGATGTTGGTTGTCCGTCATATCCGACAATGATGGTGAAACTTGTGAGGGTGAGTTTTTAAAGTGGGAAAGCTGTTGCACTGGGGAAGTTCCATTCTCTTAACCTCAGAAGTCCAGGTCCAGTTGTTCGAATGGTCATTACAAACTGGGGTCAGTGGATATTATGCCCTCCAGCTCTCCAGGAATTCATCTGATGTATGCTGCTGTATGCAGTTTCCAGGGAAGGGTAGCACCTCTGGTGGAGGGGCTTTTTATGTTCCTTCTGGGGCAGCTCACTCACCTTTGGTCCCCAAATACTCAGCTCCCACCTGTGGCTCCGAGTAGCTATTCACACGCAACAGCGGCCATACCCTGGTACTCCACTTCGACAGACAAGCTAAGCCACATGATAGTGGCCGGTAGGCCTCATGCCCGGTGAAATAGAACATGCCTGTCCTAGCATGTGAAGTCAGTTCCGGAGGACTGGGCGGATGAGATCCAACAGCCAAGAAGGCTGTTCTGCATGTTATGAACCCCATAACTGGGTCACTTACCAGCAAAGATAGAGAGGTCCGCTGAAGTCTGATGGTACTATTTTTAAACGTTTTTATTTATAAAGGGGCACAAAAGTAAGGTTAATACAAACATTCAGATAATATACGTCGTCAATACTCAATCTAAAGCGCGGGTATAGTAATAATCAACAATAAGAAGTAGCTCTATCGTTTGTCTAGGGGTAAAACTATTGTCCGATGGAAATATAAAAGTCTTGCCAGTTCATGAAGGCTTTTAGCCGTTTGAGGGACCGCTGGGTGTTCACGGGTTGGAGAGAGAAAATAAACTTGCCAGCCTTTTGGACTCAAAGCGTTAAATCGGGAATGTGAGTTCCCCGTTGTCAGTTCGGAATCCTTTTCGGGGTTATCAGCCACGCGTGTCCCAAGCTAGGGGAACCGAATCACACGTGGCTCCCGAACGGCTTCCCGTCCTTACGGGAGCGATGAGCTATGGTGTCTCCGTCTGGTGCGTCGCTGGGATACTGCCTCCTGCAGTCTCCTTTTTATCATGACTGGCAGATTTGAAAATGTCAGTCAAGGTAGGGTGATACAATCCCCACCCCACATTGCCCGAGGGTGTCCATGTCCCTGATAGCTGGCACGTACTATAGAGTTGCAATTCACACAGGTGCCTCTAAGAACAATGGTCAAATCCGTTGCATTGTCTCTCATTTCCTGGGTCCAAGACCCGAATTAATAGCGATCTTGCGTTTCTCTGGAAGGAGGGGACTGGTCCCGCACCCTTCGGCCCCTCAGAGCTGTGGTACATTCATAACATGCAGCACTTCGAGGAGACCAAAGGCATGATAAGGCACCGAAGACCATGTACGGGTCCCATTGTGTCCCAATTAACCACAATCCACTGTATTTTAATTTTTCCCAGTTATATCATTCAGCTGATTATCTTTTCATACAGCAAATACAAATAGAAAAATTGCTTCTATGTGGAGAATAAAAAAAATGGAATTAATGTTGGATTGGTGTGAATAGGTCATTGATGTCTAGTATGGACCTGGTAGGGCAAAGAACATCTTTCTGTGCTATTATGTCATATTCTAGATTCTCCCTATAATATCTGTCTTGTTCAGTAAATACATGTTTTAATATTTCCTAGTTACAGCTTCTATGTAGCTCAGTTTAGTCAGTTACAATAGTGATGAAAATTTAAGAATGATTGCATTTCTTTTGAATTACTACAAAGCACTTGATTTCAACAAATTAAATTAGCAGTTATGACTTCTCTTGTCAGTGGTCAGAGCCTGAGGACTCACAGTAAGACTGAAGTTGCCTGGAAAACACAGCAGTGTTTTGAATTGTAACTACAATGAGGTCTTTGGGTCAATTCGCAATGCTTCTTTCTTAGTCGAATGGGGAGTAGGGTAGTCAACAATACAGTTGTTGGTGCTGTATCCCTGTCTACATCCGACCAGCCATAATTTGAGAGCAGGATTGGAAATGGGCAGGAAGCTTATTTAGTGGATCGGTCTTTTGGTCTCAGACTCCCACAGGTTGCAGTGCGTGTTCGGCTCCATATGAATGGAACAGCAAAAAAATGGTGCCATGTCTAAAAACAGGCAATAATACTAGAGCACTTTCATTTGGCCAGAATAGGTGCCTTCCCAGTGAAATTAAATCCCCATTTACCATCCCCACTACATCTTACTCAGTTCTGCAAATAAACTCTGGAACGTATCCACCGTCTCCCCTCAGGTCCAAAATTTGCCTCTGAGTGTTCACTGAGTGTTAATACTTCTGCACATTTATTTCATTACAATCTGTCATGAGAGCAAATCCAGCTTTATACTGATTTTATTAGATGGGAGGGCATTACTCCTCTACACTCCCAATGGAATCAGCCATGCACAGAAATTTAACCCCCAGCTTTTCAACGGAAGAAATTAAGGAATCTTTTCACTTATACTGCAGAAATGTCTTTTATTCAGTGCCAGTATGTGCTGTAAAGAGACGTTTCCACATCATTGTTTATTCTGACAACAATCTTAATTTAAACAAGCATTACAGAACAATCTCATTTTCTGCAGCAGTGGAATAGGAGGGGGCAGATTAATGTGCTTCAATCATGCAACCAGTACAATTTGTCACTGACTCCAGTGCGCTAATGTTATTTAAGTATGCCCCAGAAAAGCCTGACCTAAAACTACAGTATAAACCTTATGAAGATGCAAGGTTTTTTGGGTTGGAGAATAAAAGCTGAATTCCAGGATTCCAGAGAGGAAACAACAAAGCTCAGCGTGATGTCAGCTGAGGCGCTCATGCATAATATCTCGCACGTCCGCTTTGTTAAATATTGATATTTTGACTTTACTAGCTTCAGGCATTGGAAGACCTACAAGAACAGGTACGTGTAGAACATGACAATTAATACAGGTTCTGCCTCACAAAGCCTTTCCTAAAGGCAATGCTGATGAAAAAGTGCCGAGGCTCCTGGGACTGCCGCTTCTGAAAGGCTCATTGCTCTGTTCAAATAACTATTGTGCACCATCTGTACTTCACAAAGATTCGACCAGAAGTATATACTTGTAGCTGCAATCTTGCAAAAATAAAATTAATCATTTCTGAAGAAAGAGCCAAGACCAAGAATCATAGATTGCCATGAAATAGCATTCCTTTTTTTTTGTGATTAAAGAACAAAAATTTTAAAGACAAACCTAAAGGACAAACAACGCTCTGACAGAAATTAAATGATCTATTTAAATATTAATCTCAAATAAATTAGTATTGATTACACTTCAAAATAAAAGAGTTTCATGTGCATAGACACTCTGACACAACAGCACTGTGCAGCCCCTGGTGGGTTTTGACAGCGCAATCAACATATGGTAATGTGGACCGGTTCTTGGCATTTCTTTCAAATTGAAGAACGCAAGTGATTTATGTAGCACAGTGCACCACAACGATTGAAAAGAATAGGGATTAATCAGCAGGAAGAAGAATGAAAAGGAAGCGAGTACCTAACTAACTAACATGTCCCGTGTACTTTTAGGATAGGGCTAGCTTGTTGTCATAAATGAGCTTTTGTTGAGAAAGAGGCTGTGATTGAGGTAACAAATGAATAATCTGCATCAGACCTCAAATATAACCTTGCTTGCAATGCTGGACAAGACAAATATGATATAGAGAAATATCAAAATAAGGTGGAGAAGAGGTATGTAATAGGTTTGCAGACTTCAAAGTAGAGAAGTTACTAATTCAAATGAGCCCCATTTAACTGAGCAAAGTGAGTGTGGAAATTCTGCTCACAACTTTGCAATTCCTATTGGACAGAGCCTGATGACTGAGGATGCAAATATCACATTGCATTTAACATGAGGGGAGAGATTTACCAACAATCAATGGTGTCAATGGTGGAGAAACTCTGAAAGGCAATGATATGGGTCAGGATTAATTGCCATTTAGAAATATATGGGTTAAAAGATTTGAAGTGAAATCTGATAGAAAAACAAACTGGGCATCAAGAGGAAAAAAGTTTGCTCTAATTGTGGTGATCAAGACTATTCCACTTGAATGGATGCCAGAAGCAGATTCAATATTAATATTCAAAAGCAATAAAAATACTAATTTACTAAAAGCATAGGAATATGATTAATTGGATAGCTAAAAAAATGGAGCTGACAGAGATACAATGAGTCAAATGGCCTCCTTCTGTGCCACCTAATTCTGATTCAATGATTCAATAATTTGAAGGCTCACTGCTTAAGTTCATGGGAAAGAGTGAGTTGTCAGTTCATTTTATCTTGGTTCTAGAGGAAGTATTGTCTCAGTTCCCTCTTCGCCAAATTCCAACAATTTCTAATAAACAACAGAACTTCACCAAGGAAGACACTGATCTCTCCTGGTTGCTGATATTTGACAAATTGGACATGGACATTTGGCTCTGTTACTTCCTGGAAATTGATTGATAGTGGGAAGGCAGATCCAAAGGTTTCCACTCAAGTCCTAAAATTAAGGTTGGTGGGCCTCTCTCATCTGACTACACGAGGACAGTTCAGGTACCCAAATAAAAGGTCAAATCACCTCTCCTTTTACTCCATTCCACCTAACCCTCCGAAACCACTAACATGAAAAGCTAGCTGAATAGTGGAAAGATCTGAATGTACTGTATACCTTTGGGGCAAAAGTCATGATGTGGGATGCTCAAGTCATTATACGTTGTATGGATGTCACTGTTCAATCTAAACCCATTCCCAATTAGTTCCTTCCAACTGCCATATGTAGATTATAAGCAAGCTCTTATCTTGTCTTATTTTCCCTAATTTTAATCCAGAATTATTGTAGCCCAGTAACTCCTCTCTGACATAAGATCATTTAACCAACAACCACTATCATAGGTACCCGGTACACTAGTGGGATAGTTATATGCTCATTCATACTAATTTCATTCGATTAGTGGCTGCAGGGTTTAATCAGGACAAGTTTAATGCCAAAATGCTTTAACAGCCATGACCTAAAGACAATTTGCAGAGAGGTGAAACATAAATGTTAATTAACAGGCAGGGTGCCAAGTTCTTCGACTGTGTGGAATGAGTGCAAAGCAGAGAAGAAGGACTCAAATCGACTAATGGAAAGAGGTAAAAGAGTAAAGGTTCTGCCTGACTTCTCTGGCTACTCACATTAAGCAAACAATAAATAGAGCTTAATAGATGCTGTGAAGAATGGATTGTGAGATGTCAATCAACAAGACAGACTTTTGATGTCTCACCCAATTTCCATATCCCACAATTCTCCTGGATTCCAAAGATCTATCAACCTTGACTATCAGATGGCTGTTGCTAATAAAGTAGAGAATTTCTAAGCCCTAAGTGTCCAAGGATTCATCCTGATTCTGGGCTCCCCAGCCAAGAGAAGCAGCCTTTCAACTTCTGGTACTGGGCAATGAACCTAGTCAGGTGTTAGATCGCTCAGTAGGTAAGCATTTTGGAGACTGCGACCACAGCTGCCTGGTCTTTAGCATAGCCTTGGACATGGATAGGAATAAATAGAAGAGTATTTTATTGGAGGATAGAAATTATGATGCTATTGGGCAAGAATTTGTGAGCATAAACTGCAAACAGATGTATGCACAGCAGAAATGTGGAGGTTTTTTAGGGAGCATTTGCATGGATAGTTTTGTGATGTTGAGGCAGGAAAAGGATGGTAGGTTGAAGAAACGATTGTTGACAAGAGAAGTGGAAAATCAAGAGAAAGAAAGAAGCATATTTAAGGTTTAGGAAACAATTATCAGAAGGGCTCTAGAGGGTTACAAGGTGGTCAGCTCAGAGCTTAAAAAGGGACTCAGGAGAACCAGTAAGGAATATAAGAAAGCGCTGGTGAGTAGGATTAAGAAAAATCCCAATACGTTCTACATATACATGAAGAACAAGAGGTTGACTAGAACTTGGCTAGGACCAATCATAGGCACATGGATGAAAGAAAAATGGAGGACTTTGTGGGAGGGAAGGGTTAGTGCTGTACTGATGTTGTACTGTTCTATGGGCTACTTCATCAAGCTCCTCCAGAATTCATTTTTATTTCAATGGGAGCAACTCATGTTCTATTACACTCCAGAAAAGAATGCACTCAAATTTCTCTAAGCACCATGAAGCTTATACCTCACACTTCCAGTCAGAAGAATAGAAGTGGAGGCAATACATCAATATTTTTATGATGACCAGAGGTATACAGCACTAGTTCTTCCTGGCTAACAATCACTATTTAAAATTCTTCACACAATAAAGAAGCAAGTGGCCATTAAGAACTCATTGAGAATTTGTTCCACTTTGGGTATAATCCTAATACTTACAGTATGCCTTGCAACCTATCACACCATGTTTGAGGACTTCTTGTGTCACTTATGAAACTAATATAGAGCGACAGTGGAAAAAGACAAGCATGCATGGGCATAAACTATGTCATTAAACTAAACATATCAATGGATTTTTAATAGAAGACATCAGCGAGCTTTGATGAGTTTGACCTATTCTGAATTTCAACAGAAGCATAAAACTTTAAAATGTGATCCCAAATATTAGAAACATGTTATTCTGCCGGGGTCCAATTAAAAAGCTCAGGCATATTTTGTTAAATATTTATGTTTCAAAATGTTTAATTCAGACATCAATAAAATGAAGAATGAATTTAAAGTTTCTCATGTTGATAATTTAGTCAAAGCATATTAAATTATAAATGTGAAGGTTGCCAAATCACCACTTACACATCAGTGAATCATTCAGCACCACAAGAGCTTGGAAATGAAGTAAAAAATAATTCACTTCACAGTACTGTGCAACCGTGATTTCAGAGGCACAGCAATAAGATTTGGGTTCCAGCTCAGTTTAATGGGACTTAAAAGACTCCAGGAGCTTCCATGCTATCAACTGGGTCCTGAAAACTCGTCAATATTGCAACAGTTAATTTAGTAAAGCATTAAGATGAGAGTGGGCAGACAATTCCAACATGTGGACTTCCAGTCATTAGTCTGTTGTTTCCCCAAGTCCTGCAGATCATAGTGGCAGCTATATACGCAGCAGGAGCTGTGCCTCATTCTTCCCTTGTAGGTACATAGGGGACTTGGAATCACAACACTGCTATAGCATTAAGAAAATTGGCAGTAGCAGCTGAACTGAAATAGGAATAATTGATTTTTTTCTTTTTTAAGTTTCTGATTTTCATGGCCAATTGATCACTGTTACAGGCATCTTTTATTCCACCTCCACCCACTTACCCAGCATGGGCTTGCATAATGTGGAAAGTCAGAATGAGATTACAGCCACCTGGGTAATTGATGGATGATCATTGACAGGATCAAGAAATCTGCGGAGCAAGTGTCAGCGTTCCCAATTGCCCTCCAGGCGGCGACAGAGAGCTGCACTCTAGAGCTGTTACTGGACTCAACTTGCTGGTTATTTCTCCTTCAGGAGCATTCACAAGACTAGAAGGTAGATGCCCAACAGTCCAAAGGGCTGAGTTAGAGTCTTATACAGCATGGAATCAGTCCCCCCAGCTCAACTCATGATGCATGGCAACCAAGTTGCCTAACGGAAGTAGTCCCATTTGCCTTCATTTGGCCCATATCCTTTTTGAGAATCCTAATTGAGAATTTGCAGAACCTGAGCCTCTGTACCTCCCTCTATAATTGCATCCTCGAATTCCTAACCAGAAGACCACAGTCTGTGCGGATTGATGACAACATATCTTCTTCACTGACGATCAACACTGGTGCACCTCAGGGGTGTGTGCCTAGCCCACTGCTCTACTCTCTATATACTCATGACTGTGTGGCTAGGCATAGCTCAAACACCATCTACAAATTTGCTAACGATATAACCATTGTTGGTAGAATCTCAGGTGGTGACGAGAGGGCGTACAGGAGTGAGATATGCCAACTAGTGGAGTGGTGCAGCAGCAACAACCTGGCACTCAATGTCAGTAGATGAAAGAGCTGATTGTGGACTTCAGGAAGGGTAAGACGAAGGAGCACATACCAATCCTCAAAGAGGGATCAGAAGTGGAGAGAGGTAAGCAGTTTCAGGTTCCTGGGTGTCAAGATCTCTGAGGATCTAACCTGGTCCCAACATATTGATGTAGTCATAAAGACAGCAGCTATACTTTATTAGGAGTTTGAAGAGATTTGGCATGTCAAGAAATACGTTCAAAAACTTCTATAATTGCACCGTGGAGAGCATTCTGACAGGCTGCATCACTCTCTGGTATGGAGGGAGGGGCTACTGCACAGGACTGAAAAACGCTGCAGAAGGTTGTAAATCTAGTCAGCTCCATCTTGGGTATTAGCCTACAAAGTATCCAGGATATCTTTAGGGGGTGGTATATCAGAAAGACAGTGTCCATTATTAAGGACCTCCAGCACCCAGGGCATGCCCTTTTCTCACTGTTACCACCAGGTAGGAAGTACAGAAGCCTGAAGGCACACACTCAGCGATTCAGGAACAGCTTCTTCCCCTCTGCCATCCAATTCCTAAAAGGTCTTTGAAGCTTTGGACACTACCTCACTTTTTTTAATATACAGTATTTCTGTTTTTGCACATTTTTTTAATACTCTATTCAACATATGTAATTGATTTACCTGTTTATTTATTATGTTTTATTTTATTTATTATTATTATTGGTTTTTCTCTCTCTCTGCTAGATTATGTATTGCATTGAACTGCTGCTGCTAAGTTAACAAATTTCACGTCACATGCTGGTGATAATAAACCTGATTCTGATTCAACTTTTCTGATCTGTAACAAAAAAGAAGTCCTCATTGTAATTCTCCCTCCCATAAATTTAATCTATCAAGAGCAAAAATAATTTCTATGGGTTGCAGGTGAGGGTAATGCAAAGTTCATACTGGCAAATTTATAAAAGTGTGATAAATGACAATAAAATCTTGCATTTGTATAGCAGACTGCAAGCTCTTGAGACCCTGAAATAACATACAGGCAACTTTGAAGTGCAGGAGAGTGGCAAGCAATTTTCATATAGTACAATTCCACAAACAATAGCTTGATAATATCGAATGAGTGAGGATTGAGTGTAGATTACTAAGGAGAAGGGAAGCTGAAGCTAGATAAGTCACCTAGAGCAGCTAGATGCACCCCAAGGTTCTAAACAAGGTAGCTGAAGGGATTATGGAGGTATTAGTAATGATCTTTCAAGATTCACTAGATTCTGGAATGGTCCCAGAGGACTGGAAAATTACAAATGTCACTCCACTCTTTAAGAAGGGAGGGAGGGAAAAGAAAGGGAATTGCAGGCCATTTTGCCTGACTTCAGTGGTTGGGAAGATGTTGGAGTCCATTATTAAGTTGCATGATAAAACAGGCCAAAGTCAGCATTGTTTCCTTCAGGGGAAAACTTGCCTAACAAATCTGTTGGAATTCTTTGAGGAAATAGTAGGCAGGAAAGACAAAACAGACTCAGTGGATGTTATTTACTTGGATTTTCAAAAAGCCTTCCACTTGGTGCTGCACATGAGGCTTCTTAACAACATAAGAGGCCCATGGTATTTCAGAAACGATATCAGCATCGATAGAAGATTTGCTGACTGGCATGAGGCAAAGAAAGGGAATAAAGTGGGCCTTTTCTGGTTGGCTGCCAGTACGAATGGCATTCTGCAGCGGTTGGTGTAGTGACTACATCTTCTCATGTTATATGTCAATGTTTTGGATGATGGAATTGACAGCTTGGTGACCAGCTTTGCAGACGATACTGTTGTGTATGTAATACTTCAATAATATTTGAGTAATCTTGTATATATTGGCTGAGTGTGCAATTTTGTTCATTTAAATAATTCATTGCAGGTTATATATATAAATATGTGAATTACATGCATCATCATACTACCATAGCTCACTTACAAGTAAACATGAAGTTAGACTAACATTTTGGACTCCTGAGACTTCCTCGAAATTGGTTTAATTTTTGAAGTTGCAAAACATAGCATTGGCAATAAAGTATTTTTAAAACGAATACGAGATGGCTACTGACTTGTCGAAATGGGGCAAGAAGTTCAGAACTAAGCAAAACAGCACAGCAAGGACTAGTAAGTAAAAACACAGCCAGCATGTGCAGAGACTGTTGAGCTAAAAAAAAGTGGTAAATGGAAGAATTTATGGGTTCATAAGCAGTGACTTCTGGGTGCTAATAATCATTAAAAAAAAGCAGAAATGACTGGCTACATCAGAAAGATAGGCACATATCATTACATAGCAGATAACTGAATTTTATATACTGACCTAATGTTTTGATGCAAATGAAATAACCAATGAGAAACAAGTACCAATTTTGCTAAGTGTATTGGGTTTGCTTCAAAGTTTGACTGGTCCAAACAAACCAGCAGAAATTAGCTTTGCTAATATTGTAAAAGTAATGCAGGAACATTTGGAACCAAAACCATTGTTGACTGCAGAATGCTTTAGGTTTCATAAGTGGAATCAAAAAGAAGGGATCTCCATTTCATCATACTTGGCTGAATTGAAGAGATAGTCGGAGCATTGTCAGTTGAGTAGCGGGCTTAATGATGCACTGAGAGATTATTTAATTTGTGGAATATTACAAGAAAGCATTCAAAAACAGCATGTAACTGAAGCACAACTTTCATTTAAAAGAGAAATTGAAATCACTGTTTCAATGGAAATAGCAGACAGAGATGTAATTGAGTTGCTCTTTGGAATAATAGTGAGCAGAATGAAATTGAAACATTTAGACAGAAACCAGCCTGGCTGAACAGATGGTGTTATCATTGTGGCAGGGACTCATATACACCAGATCAGTATAAATCTAATGATGACATTTGCAGAAAATGCAAAAGCAAGACACATATAGGGAGCATGTCGGGCAAAGAACAATAAATCAACTCCGCAGGGAAAAGAAAAGGTAAAAAGTCAAGTTGTGGTTTCACAAAGAGCACTAGTCTACTTACTGTTGATAAAAGATCTGATAATGATGAGAGTGACACAGGACTGTGCAACCTTGAGATTTTCAATGTGAAAACTAGCAATAGACAAGCAATACCAGAAGTGAACAGCAAATTACTTAAGAAAGAATTGGACGCTGGTTTAGCTGTTTCAGTCATTCCGCAAAATGATTTGAACAGCATTTTTAAAGAGATACTAAACTGAACTCTGCAGGTAGGCAACTAAGAACTTACACTGAAGTAAAGATAACTCCTGTGGGAATGATATTCATGACAGTGAAATGCAACAGCCAACAATCCACATTGAGCTTGTATGTAGTAAAAATCGGAGGACCAGAGTTTCAGAGACATGATTGGCTGAGACAAATACAACTTGATTGAAATTCCATCCACAATTCGCATGCCATATCTCCTGCAATACAGTCAACTGAAAGTGAGTTAAGAAAGGATGATGCCATAACTGTTCCCATGCTGTACACCATGAACCATTGCCCAACAGAGGTCATTCAGGTGTCGGTGCTAACCTCTGTGCCTCTGGTTGAAAAGCACCATTGGTCCAAGGAAGGACCATGCAGAATTGTGAAAGTGACAAAATCAGCAGTCTGGTTTTTGTAGGTAACATATCTAAGAAAACTCCTGACATATTAATCAGACAGTTACTTGTGAAGTGTGGCTTGGATTTAAGCTGAAAGAGAGTGCAAAGAACTTCAGGAAAGTTGTAAACATTCAGCTTTTGTGAATGTAAATAACCAGAATTTACATTGTGTGCAATAATGTTATTGCATGAACTTCAAGTATGGGATAAAAAGCTGCTTATAAAAGTAGATGCAAAGACCAAAGCCCAGCTGGATGGATGGAAGGGCAAAAAAGAAAGGAGTCAATGGAGATATGAAAACAGGGGGTTTGTCAATGGTGTGGATGAGGAAACCAGGATGAGAGATCAGACTGTAAAGAAAGCAATAGAAGGATTAATAAGAGAATACTCCAGTGAACCAAATGCTCCTTCCAGAGATCAAGATGTAAAAACTGAAGAATAGAAAGGAAGAAGAAAGGCATCCAGAACTGTCAGAATCACTTCCAACAGTCTCAGAGCCGACTCCTGTAACCATCATTGAGAAGGCCTCAGACCCTAGATTACTTTATAGCCACAAGTCTCAACTGCCAAGCAGTGTGATTATTAGGAAAGACATTATCCTACAAGTCTAACAAATCCTCAACAGCGATGAACTCGTTAGGCCTGAAAGGAACAATTTAAATGTGATTTGGATGCCAGTAGCGTAGTTGTATTATATAGTATTCTGTGTATGTGTATATAGAAACACAGAAGACCTATAGCACAATACAGGCCCTTTGGCCTACAACACTGTGCCGAAAATGTACCTACTTTAGAAATTACCGAGGTTACCATTAGCCCTTTATTTTTCTAAGCTCCATGTACCTATCCAAGAGTCTCTTAAAAGAATCCTATCGTATCTGCCTCCACCACTGTTGCCGGCAGCCCATTCCACGCACTCACCACTCTCTGCATAAAAAAACTTACCCCTGACATCTCCTCTGTACCTACTTCCAAGCACCTTAATACTGAGCACTTTCATAATAGCCATTTCAGCCTTGGGAAAAAGCCTCTGACTATCCACACAATCAATGCCTCTCATCATCTTATACACCACTATCAGGTCACCTCTCATCCTCCAACATTCCAAGGAGAAAAGGCTGAGTTCACTCAACCTATTCTCATAAGGCATGCTCCTCAATCCAGGTAGCACCCTTATAAATCTCCTCTGCAACCTTTCTATGGTTTCCACAGCCTTCCTGTAGTGAGGTGACCAGAACTGAGCACAGTACTCCAAGTGGGGTCTGACCAGTGTCCTATTTAGCTGCAACATTACCTCTCGATTCTTAAACTCAATCCCATGGTTGATGAAGGCCAATGCACCGTATCCCTTCTCAACCACACAGTCAGTCTGCACAGAGGCTTTGAGTCTTCTATGGACTCGGACCCCAAGATCCCTCTGATCCTCCACACTACCAAGAGTCTTACATTAATACTATATTCTGCCATCATATTTGACCTATCAAAATGAACCACCTCACACTTATCTGGGTTGAACTTCATCTGCCATTTCTCAGCCCCGTTTTGCATCCTATCAATGTCCTGCTGTAACCTCTGACAGCCCTCCACACTATCCACAATACCCCAACCTTTGTGTCATCAGCAAATTTACTAACCCATCTCTCCACTTCCTCATCCAGGTCATTTACAAATATCACCAAGAGAAGGTTGAGATGCATTCTATATTGAGCTAAGTAGGGAGGAAGAGTTGTGTATTTAATTTTTTGAAATATTTGAGGAACCTTGTATATCTATTGGTTGTTTAAGCATTCTTGTTCATTTAGATTCAGATTCAGATTCAGTTTATTGTCATTTAGAAACCACAAATGCAATGCAGTTAAAAAATGAGACAATGTTCCTCCAGAATGATATCACAAAAGCAGATGACAAAACAGACTACACTAGAAAATCCACATAACATTTGGCAATCCCCAATCCAGAGTCCGGAGAGGCTGCTGCGTATTAATATCACATTACCGTCTTAGCGCGTTCCCCGGAAAGGAGCTCCAAATCCACCAGACAAACAAGACCAAAACCTAAAGCTACAAGACCTGCACAAAACCACATAGTTACAACATATAGTTACAACAGAGCAAACAATAGCATAATTGATTTTAAAAAAACAGACTATGCGGACAGTAAAAATAGTCCAAAGATGTTAAAGGACTATAAGTTCAAAAGAAATCACCACACAGTTTCCGCAAGTCCCCAGGGTCCCGACGTTTCCTACAGTGGTGGAGTCAATGACCAGAGGGCACAGCCTCAGAATATAGCATCATCCATTTAAAACAAAAATGAGGAGGAAAGGCTTTAGCCAAAGGGTGGTGAATCTGTGGAAATTGCTGCACAGACATCTGTGGAGGCTAAGTCATTGAGTATATTTAAAGCAGAGGTTGATAGATTATTGATTGATCATGGCTCAAAGGTTATGGGCAGAAGGTGAGAGAATGGAGTTGAGAGGGATGATAAATAAAACATGATCGAATGAGGGAGCAGACTTGATGGGCCTAATATCCTAATTCTGCTCTTGGCCTTATGGTCTATCTGCATTAATGACAACTCGTAGATCTAACTTATGCATTAATAACAACATGTAGAGCTAACTTAAAAATTTCGAACTCATTGCATTTCTCCAAAGCACTGTATCCAGGCACAAGAGAAACTAGATAGCTGTGAGCTCTGATTCAACAAAATGTTGAAGATTTGATCATGTGACACTCGCCTTCTTTTTGTGACAGTGATTGCAATTATTATATTTGAGTACCTTGACATCACCCAATAATATTTTTATACATTAGGATGCTTATAATTTGTACATCAAAAGCAGAATCGCAAAAAGAACTGAAATATTCAGAGACAAGAAATCTTTATTCAAAATGTATATTTATGTTTCTAAGACATTTCCTGCAATGATAATTCCGACTGGTCCATGAAGAATACCATTGTTTTAATATCCTTTTTAACAGGTTTTCATTGATTTTCTTTTCAGATGCATTTGTAGGTAACAAAAACAATACAAACAAAACTTAACCTAATTCCCTTCACCAATGCCGTCTGACATCTAATTTATGGAGGGAAGGGACCTGATCACCAAATTGGCCTGCGTACTAGAACTGCTGTGTAATCAGCACAGGCCAAAACAGACATGAACTCTTCCCTCCTCTAGCTTATATTTCTCTCTCTACAGTCCATCTGTTTACTCCTCCCCCAGCGTGCGATTCTCCCTTTAGTCCCTGATCTACCTTTCTCTCCAGGTCTCTGTTTTCCTTCCACTTCCTTCATCCTTAGTTCTTTGCTCTTTTTTGCTCTCAGTACCTCACATTACAATTCATTATGCTTCTTCTCTGCTGGAATGCACAATTCTCTCCTGCCTTGTTTAGTACGTAATAGCTGACTTCTAGTTCTAGTCTCACCCAGCCTCAGTGGAAAAAGCTGGCTTATTTATACCTCATGATTTTGTATACCTCTACCAAATCTCCCCTCACTCTTCTATCCTGATCCTGAAACTTAACAAGTAACATCTATTAATAAATAACTTTAAACATTTGTACTTTTTTCCTGCCATTACAGAACTGAGAGGGCATAATTTGGTTGCAAGCCACATCACTTGGGATCCTGCTCATGAGCTAACAACATAATCAAGAACTATTTTTTCCAGATTCAGCATCTACAAGCCTTGGTCTCCAATCATATATACACACAGGACGATTAGGTACTTACTGAACTCTCTCTTCCTTTCCAGTTTTACTACCCTCACTCTGATATTCCAAATAAAACAGCTTCCCTGCCACCATCACATTCAGATTTGGGGACACTTGTGATGCAGATTGACACTAAAAGCCATACCTTGTATACAGAAAAGGACATAGGAAATGCAGAGCTAATTAACAGATAATGGAAGGCACTAATGATTTGTTTGAGGAACACCCTACGTCATACCCTTCTCTATATGTGACTCTGTAGTTACTGTATAAAATTAGCTTTTCTTATCTAATATGATGCAAAACCAAAATCTCACTTGTTGTAGTGGATACAGCCTTCTTTTCTCTAGTGTTCTGGTCAATATATATCCCTCTAGAACAATGATTAGATTGCTGGTTGTGGGAACTTGCTGATTATTTTTTTCTATTCAGATACAGTGTGGAATAGGCCTGTCTGGCTCAGCAACCTCCAAAACCCTTGATTTAACCCTAACCTAATCTTGGGACTATTTACAATGACCAATTAACCTACTAATCGGTATGTCTTTGGTCTGTGTGAGGAAATCGGAGGACCCAAAGAAAATCCACAACTTTAACGGGCAGAACATACAAACCCCTTACAGAGGGTGTTGGGATTCAATCCGAATTTCCATGCTCCAAGCTGTAATAGCATCACACTAAATGCTACACTACTGTTTCCTATTTCTTCTACTACATTCATTTATAAACATATATAATAGATTTGAACTGCTTCTAGATGCCATGAGAGGTGAAACCTTTTGTATAAATGCATTTTTTAAATTTTTCCTCAGCTTCTAAAGCTACTCTAAAATGACCTTTCCAATCACATTTTCATATATCCTTGTACTTCCTTTCCACTCTTGCTCCTGATAATCAGTGCAAAAATTATAAGAAAAGCCGATGCCAAACAATAAAATAAAGTTGCAGAGGTTTTAAATGAAATATGTCTATCCTTTGAATTGAATTTGAATTGACCTTATTCCTATATCCTTCAGATATGAGGAGTAAAAATCTTTACGTTACTTCTCCATCTAAATGTGCAATGTGTGATCATAGTAATTTGTAATAAATAGAACAGACAATGTAATATAGAGTACACTCACATCAGCGTGAGTTAATCAGTCTGATGGCCTGGTGGAAGAAGCTGTCCCGGAGCCTGTTGGTCCTGGCTTTTCTGTGGCAGTAACGTTTCCTGGATGGTAGCAGCTGGAATAGATTGTGGTTGGGATTATTTGGGTCCCCAGTGATCCTACGGGTCCTTTTGACACATTTGTCCTTGTAAATGTTCTGAATCATGGGAAGTTCACAACTACAGATGCTCTGGGCTGTCCACACCACTCTCTGCAGAGTCCTGTGATTGAGGGAGGTACAGTTCCCATACCAGGCAGTGATGCAGCCAGTCAGGATGCTCTCAAATGTGCCCCTGTAAAAAGTTCTTAGGATTTGGGGCCCCATACCAAACTTCCTTAACCGTCTGAGGTGAAAGAGGCACTGTTGTGCCTTTTTCACCACACAGCTGGTGTGTACAGACCACGTGAGGTCCTCACTGATGTGGATGCCAAGGAACTTGAAGCTGTTTACCCTTTCAACCCCAGATCCATTGATGTCAATAGGGGTTAGCCTGTCTCCATTCCTCCTGTAATCCACAACCAGCTCCTTTGTTTTTGTGACATTGAGGGAGAGGTTGTTTACTTGACACCAGTGTGTCAGAGAGATGACTTCTTCCCTGTTGCCTCCTCGTTATTGTTCAAGATAAGGCCAGTCAATGTAGTGTCGTCAGCAAATTTAATTAGCAGATTGGAGCTGTGGGTGGCGACACAGTCGTGGGTATATAGGGAGTGAAGGAGGGGACAGTACACAGCCCTGAGGGGCTCCTGTGTTGAGAGTCAAAGGGTTGGAGGTGAATGAGCCCACTCTTACCACCTGCTGGCGATCTGACAGGAAGTCCAGGATCCAGCTGCACAAGGCAGGGTCAAGGCCAAGGTCTCTGAGCTTCTTGTTGAGCCTGGATGGAACTATGGTGTTGAGGCTGAACTGTAGTCCAAGAACAGCATTCTCACACAAGCATCCTTCTTCTCAGAGATGACCAGGTTGCAGGTTGTGGTGGTGGCTTTCCTCGGAGACTCAGAGTTAGCGACATTGAACCGAGTGTAAAAGCAATTAAGCTCATCTGGGAGAGAGGCCGCGATGTTGGCAGCACCACTACGTTTGGCTTTGAAGTCTGCAGAGAGACTTTCCTTCAACAATTTCATCTCTGGAAGCATGCTGATCAAAGAAACATCTGTAGCACTCCTACCAGTCTGTCTTACTTAGTGTCAGCTGTAGAATTGGAAGAATGCCCATGGAAATGTTCCTTGTTCCTTCCCAAACGTAGGAAAGGGCACTTTTAATAAAAACATTTTAATGATACTACCTTATTTGAGATATCAATTATTATTTTTTTCTTCTCCCTTGGAGTAAAATTTATTAATTTGATTTGGGTGTGTCATGAAATTCACAGCCTAATTACATGGAATCCACTTCCCAATTCAGTGAAAAGCAAACTCGAGCAGTGCGGAGAAACAGCCGCCCCCAAATATTTTCACCCTTCACCTCAATTAATTTGCCTTTGTCCTGTAGGTTCTCTACTAATAGACCAGCAGGGCCACCCACACAGGGAATTAATCCACACTAATATTAATGGTGCGCTGACAACATCTTTCATAATAACCTTAATGATAATTCAATAAAACAGAAATATTAAGCTGACTTCATGCAAAGGCAAATCAGAGGCATAGAATTCATGCAGCATTCTGATCTAATTTTGCAATCTTGAAGCATGTTCAAATCAGCTAACCAATAGAAAAATAATAATTTCATAATCTTCATCTACTAAAATCGTTAAGTTATTATTACACACAAATTCCACAGGATTTAACATAAAGCAACCTCTTTGCTTGACCAATAACTATAAACAAAGTAATTTTAAAAGAACAGTCAGTTTTGTTTTGGTGCAATGCAGTTGAAATTTCTTGCTTATTGATACAACCCTCATTTTTGAAACACTGTGTTTATTACTTCAGGATTTTACACAGAACATAGGCATTTTTCATTCCTGAATTCCTCAGTGAAGAAGTTAAGGTATTTCCAATGTTAACTTTGAAAGTTGTCTAAGTAATTATCTGGATATTAACACTAAATCACTTCATCATCCACCCAAGGTCAACTGGATCAAACAGCACACAACCAAAAAGCAGACAAAGCACAATAAAACGTATCAACCGCCTTTCGTTTGAAACATTGAAGAGTTTGCACTTAAATGCAAAGAAGATGGTACTTCTGAAGCTTTCAGAATTGACTGTCACCAATACACAAACCTATAGATGCATATACCTCATGGGCACAATCAGAGGATATATTTTCACTCCCAATATCTACTCCTGTCATGACCATGAGGCAGGGGGAGCAACTATGTTTTCTTTAAAATAGTTCTATTTTCCCTGGGGCTCAAATCATTACACGTATGCCTTTTTGCTCTATGAAATTGGCTACTATAACAGGAAAGGCATTCGTCCATGAAAATCATGACCACTTGTGTAGTTTCTGTGATAAGAATATTATCACAAATTTATCTGCTCCTTACGAAGAATACTATCATGTTTCATTTTGTCACAATCTTTATTTCACTGAAACTGACAGTTCAAGTGATAATGCCTGAATGAACAATGAGAAGATTCAGCTGCCAGTTAGATGCCGGCTCCATACAAATATTATTAAATCCTACATCTTTCCTGATAGAATTGTAAGTTTCTGCTGGAACAGTTTTAGACTTTCATTGGCATATTGTTGTTATTTTATTGAATACCTTGACTTCTTTTTTCAGGGGTTTTCAAATAGATGTTTTAAATTAAGCAAATATTTATAGTTATCACAAATTTTATTAAATATGAGAGAGAATCTAATGTCAACATCTAGTCTAATCATAACAGTAACAAAATGGTCAATCAAACAAATTCTCCAGCACAAGTTTTTCAGGAAACTATTTCAAAGTTTCATCTCTGGTTAAGTAGCCAATTACGCCAATGACTAATCTAGGATCAGGTAATGGGGGAGACAGTTAGAGCAGTGGTGTGCTCCTTATGCAGTATGTGGGAGGTCAGGGTCAACACAGTTGTCCCTGATGACCACACCTGCAATAGGTGCATCCAGCTGCAGCTCCTATCAGACCGAGTTAGGGAATTGGAGCAGGAGCTGGATGAACTACGGATCATTCGGGAGGCAGAGGCAGAGATAGATAAGAGTTATCGGGAGGCAGTCACACCGAAAAGACAGGAGGTAAGCAAATGGGTGACAGTCAAGAGAGGCAGGGGGAGCAGACAGAGAGAGAAGAGCACCCCTGTGGCTGTTCCCATCAAAAATAAGTATACTGTTTTGGATAGTGTTGGTGGGGATGACCTACCAGGAACAAGCTGCAGTGGTCCTGTCTCTGGCACTGAGGTTGGACCCTTGACTAGGAAGGGGAGGAGGGAAGAGAAGAGAGCGGTATTGATAGGGGATTCTATAGTCAGGGGGGCGGATAGGAGATTTTGTGGGGAAGATCGGGAGTCTTGGATGGTATGTTGCTTCCCTGGTGCCGGGGTCCGAGACATCTCAGATCGGGTGCAGGTTATTCTCGAGAGGGAGGGCAAGAATCCAGATGTTGTGGTCCATGTAGGGACCAATGACGTGGGTAGGATGAGTGAGGGGGTCCTGCGTAGGGAGTTCAGGGAGTTAGGTGCGAAGCTGAAGAGCAGGACCTCCAGGGTAACAATCACAGGATTGCTACCTGTGCCACGTGCGAGTGAGGCAAGGAACAGAAGGATTATACAGATTAATACGTGGCTGAGAGGATGGTGCAGGAGGGAGGGCTTCAGGTTTGTAGATAATTGGGCTTTGTTCCAGGGACGGTTTACACCTGAACTGGAGTGGTACTAACATTCTTGCAGGGAAGTTTGCTAGTGCTTCTTGCGGGGGTTTAAACTAAATTTGCAGGGGGCGGGGATCCAGAATGTGAGAGAGGATAGCGAGAGGAAGAATAAAGGACAGGTGGGGACTACACGGTTCCGGAATATTAAGTGTGTAGTAGAGGAAGGTGGGGCGGAACAAGTGATAAGGAGGACTCGTACAGAGGGATGGTCTGACGGAACATGGAGTTAGATGTGTTGAAAGAATAAGTAAATTTAGGAAGGACAACAAAATTCTAGGGGCGTATAGCCCGATGGGAGTTCGGGGAGCTGGGTTAAGCACAATAGGCAGCGATTCAAACAGAGAGAGGAGAAATGGGCTAAAAATTCTATATCTGAATGCACGAAGTGTCAGAAATAAGGCGGATGAGCTTGAAGCCCAGGTGCGAATGGGTAACTATGATGTTGTTGGGATAACGGAGACATGGCTGCAGGGAGATCAGACCTGGGAAATGAATGTACAAGGGTATACGTGCTATCGTAGGGACAGAAATGTGGGCAGAGGGGTGGGGTGGCCCTGTTGGTGAGGAATGAGATTCAGTCCTTTGCAAGGGGGGACATAGGGTCAGGAGAAGTAGAGTCTGTGTGGATAGAACTGAGGAACAGTAAGGGCAAAAGGACCCAAATGGGTGTTGTCTACAGGCCACCAAACAGTGGCATGGATATTGGGTGCAAATTGAATAGGGAGTTAACATTGGAATGTGGCAAAGGTAATGTCGCAGTAGTTATGGGGGATTTCAACATGCAGGTGAACTGGGAGAATCAGGTTGGTGCTGGACCACAGGATAGGGAGTTTGTAGAGTGCCTACGGGATGCATTCTTGGAACAGCTTGTACGAGAGCTGACCAGGGACAAGACTGTTCTGGATTTAGTGTTATGTAATGAACAGGATTTGATAAGCAATCTTGCAGTAAAGGAGCCATTAGGAGGTAGTGATCATAATATGATAAGCTTTTATCTGCAATTTGAGAAGGATAAGGGTAGATCGGAGGTGTCAGTGTTGCAGATGAACAGGGGAAACTATGGAGCCATGAGGGAGGAGCTGGCCAAAGTTGACTGGATGGATAGCCTAGCAGAAAAGACAGTGGAACAGCAATGGCAGGTATTCTTGGGAATAATGCACAAGGTGCAAAATCAGTTCATCCCCCAGAGAAGGAAGGATTCAAAGGGGGGAAAGGGGCCACAGTGGTTGACAAAGGAAGTCAGAGATTGCATAGCATTAAAAAAAAGGAAATATGACAGAGTTAAGGTGAGTGGGAGGACAGATGATTGGGAAGTTTTTAAGGAACAACAGAACTTAACTAAAAAGACAATACGGGGAGAAAAAATGAGGTATGAACGCAAGCTAGCCAGGAATATAAAGGAAGATAGCAAAAGCTTTTTTAGGTATGTGAAGAGAAAGAAGATAGTTAAGAACAATGTTGGGCCCTTGAAGAATGAATTGGGTGAAATTGTTATGGGAAACAGAGAAATGGCAGAAGAATTTAATGAGTACTTTAGGTCTGTTTTCACTAAGGAAGACACAAGCAATCTCCCAGATGTATGGATGGGCCAAGGACATAGGGTAACAGAGGAAATGAAACAGATTGACATTCGGAAGGAAACGGTGATGAGAAGACTGATGGGACTGAAGGCTGACAAATCCCCAGGTCCAGATGGTCTGCACCCTAGGGTACTAAAGGAGGTGGCCCTGGAAATTGCGGATGCATTGGTAATCATTTTCCAATGTTCCTTAGATTCAGGATCAGTTCCTGAGGATTGGAGAATGGCTAATGTTATCCCACTTTTTAAGAAAGGAGGGAGGGAGAAAACAGAGAACTATCGACCTGTCAGCCTGACATCGGTGGTGGGAAAGATGCTAGAGTCCATTATTAAGGATGAAATAGTGGCATATCTAGATAGCAGTGATAGGATTGGGCCAAGCCAGCATGGATTTACCAAGGGTAAATCATGCTTGACTAATCTGTTGGAGTTTTTCGAGGATGTAACCAGGAAGTTAGATGGGGGAGATCCAGTGGATGTAGTGTACCTCGATTTTCAGAAGGCATTTGATAAGGTCCCACATAGAAGATTGGTGGGTAAAATCAAAGCTCAGGGCATCGGGGGGAAGGCATTGACATGGATAGAAAACTGGTTGGCAGATAGAAAGCAAAGGATAGCGGTGAATGGGTGTTTCTCGGAATGGCAGGTGGTGACTAGTGGGGTGCCACAGGGCTCGGTATTGGGACCACAGCTGTTTACCATTTACGTTAACGATTTGGATGAAGGCATAGAAAATAACATCCGCAAATTTGCTGATGATACTAAGCTGGGTGGCAGTGTGACATGTGATGAGGATGTTAGGAGAATTCAGGGTGACTTGGATAGGCTGGGTGAGTGGGCAGATACTTGGCAGATGGCATTTAATGTGAATAAGTGTGAGGTTATCCACTTTGGGAGTAAGAACAGGAAGGCAGATTATTATCTGAACGGTGTAGAGTTGGGTAAGGGAGAAATACAAAGAGATCTCGGAGTCCTTGTTCATCAGTCACTGAAGGTGAATGAGCAAGTGCAGCAGGCAGTGAAGAAGGCTAATAGAATGTTGGCCTTTATTACAAAGGGAATTGAGTACAAGAGCAAGGAAATCCTCTTGCATTTGTACAGAGCCCTGGTGAGACCACACCTGGAGTATTGTGTACAGTTTTGGTCTCCAGGGTTAAGGAAGGACATCCTGGCTGTAGAGGAAGTGCAGCGTAGATTCACGAGGTTAATTCCTGGGATGTCTGGACTGTCTTACGCAGAGAGGTTAGAGAGACTGGGCTTGTACACGCTGGAATTAAGGAGATTGAGAGGGGATCTGATTGAAACATATAAGCTTATTAAGGGATTGGACAAGATAGAGGCAGGAAATATGTTCCAGATGCTGGGAGAGTCCAGTACCAGAGGGCATGGTTTGAGAATAAGGGGTAGGTCATTTAGGACAGAGCTAAAGAAAAACTTCTTCTCCCAGAGAGTTGTGGGGGTCTGGAATGCACTGCCTCGGAAGGTAGTGGAGGCCAATTCTCTGGATGCTTTCAAGAAGGAGCTAGATAGGTATCTTATGGATAGGGGAATCAAGGGATATGGGGACAAGGCAGGAACCAGGTATTGATAGTAGTTGATCAGCCATGATCTCAAAATGGCGGTGCAGGCTCGAAGGGCTGAATGGTCTACTTCTGCACCTATTGTCTATTGTCTATTGTCTACCTCTTACTAATGCGTGGTGTGAAATGACAAAACAAACCATGACCTACAGTTCACTTCAAGCAAATTGCCTAATGGTCATCCAAGATGTGGTTACAAGGATCGGTGTTAGTGAACAAAATGGTTTTTAGTTGACCACAAGCGATTATGGTTAATCCTGCATCCACAGTGAGGAAGGATGCAAGACAATAGAGCAGTAAATTTACTAAAGATGCGATTAAATAGCATTAAAAGTCAACGATGTTTAATCAGGATCCAGATTAATTTTAAGTGTATTTTGTTGTTTGAAATGTATTTGACGTTTTTATCTCAGTTTTTTTGTAATCTTGATCAGTCTTTACTCTTATTTACCTTTCTGATGGTATTGGGTTTGCTGATCGCAAAGTTCTAAACTCAAACAAAGACCTTAAGCCCTATCTGAACACAGTTCATTTATTTTCAGTGATACACATTTAAATCCAAACAACATTTTTAAAACACATTTAAAACTCACAGAGGATTTCTATCTAATAAAAGACCTCCAAATTGGAAAATAGGATATTGGAACAGAATTAGGCCATTTGGCCAATCGAGTCTGATCTGCCATTACAAGCCATTTTTAAACCACAAAGAACATCTAAAACATGGTTACAATCCCTATAAGCTAAAAAGACCTACCCCTAATTAGCGGATGAACCAGTCACCTGGCACATTAAATGGAAGATGGAGGAATGAACTCTAGTTCACCTGGTGTTTTTCTTTATACTTCTTAATGTTCCTTACCCCATTCCCAATAACATGAACTGCTTTGCCACTTGGGTGACTTCACCTGTGATATTTTGCCAGATACCTTTTAATGCAAATGGTCTAAAAGCTTCTTGGAAACATAGATTCCAGGTAGCTATATTTAATACCATGAAGCTAACTTCCCTAAGTCCATAAACCTTCAAACTGATTAATAGATTACTTATTGATGTGCCAAATGATTGTCTCCATCTGGTCTGCAAGCTTCTTTGAACAAATCAACTTAGCCAGCTTTGTCTATTTGAAACAAGCCAAATTAAATAACCTATTGCCGTATACCGCACTGCTTCAGCAATAAGACAGGTGTTTCAGCCAGAATCCTGTGCTATAAACAGGGTTTGTTTGCAAAGCTGTGTTTTTGCAACTTCTAGCTGAGTACTGCTTTGCATTTGCATGAAAAACTGAAGACTGGCTCCCATTTATGACCAGAAGCAAAGCAATTTATATCGTTGGAAGTATAACTTACAACTGTTTGATCTTTATAAATGGCATCTGCTGTGTGTAAAAAGCTAAGCTTGGCAAAAAGATAAGAGGCCCTCTGGCCCAGGAAGTGAATATCCATCACACTGTTACCTGTGTTTCAAGCTATGAGTGCAATCAAAATATGAGTACTAGAGAGAATTATAGTTACTTACAGTATGTGTGAAATGGTCTGCTTTTTCATTGTAGGTCCTAACCTTATTGATATGTTGCCTCAAAACATGCTTTGAAATCTCTTTTCATGGAAGTATGCAGTGGGTCAAAATGGGTGCAATAGAATTTCTAGGCAATAAATTTTAACAACTCCAAATGTTCCTTACTTTGTTCTTTATAAAGGTCTTTCCAACATAATACAGTAGACTAATAGATACAATACTGGTCAATGCTCTAAAATTATTGGCTTACTAGAAAATGTGGTACAAGGAAATTGTGCTTTCCTTCCATTTGTGATGCTCTTGTATTGGCATCTCCTTTTGTTCCTGCTGCCTCTCTTTTTTGGGGTATGGTTCTATAAACAATGCTAATCATTATTACATTGGATCCCTATTATTACATCCTTAAATTGTTTCATCCTTAGCAATGGACAATTTGATCTTTTAATCACAGCAGGCTTTGCAGCATAAAATCCCAAATCAATATATCCCTTCCAGTCAGGGGTTATAGAACTGTGATCAGGAATGGCAACTTTGGTCTATTTTTCAATGCCTTAATCACAATTCTAAATTTTATCATGACTCTTTCTGGTGAGAATCCATCACCAGTCACCTGCTAAACCTGTGTGCCTATGGAACTCAACAAATCTAACGAGTAAGTAGAGGAAGCTCTAATTGTGTCTAATAGTTTACAATTACACAGAAATGGCAACAGTGATCCCTTTGTGATCTTTGTTTTCTCCATTCGTCCCTCCCCAATGATTGCCCTCTCGGCACATACCCCTGCAAGCGAGAGGAATGCTGCACCTACCCATTCACCTCCACCCTCACGTCTATGCAGGGCTCCAGGTGAGGCAGCACTTCACCTGTAGATCTGTTGGGGTTGTCTACTGTATCCAGTGCTCCCTTTGAAGCCTTCTCTACACTGGTGAGACCTGATGTAAATTGGGGGATCGCATTGTTGAGCACCTCCACTCTCTCTGCCAAAAGCAGAATTTCCCAGTGGCCAAACATTTTAATTTCCATCCCCATTCCTGTTCCAAAATACTGGTCTATGACCTCCTGTTTTGCCAGGGTGGAGGAGCAACACCTCATGTTTTGTCTATGTAGCCTCAACCTGATGGCATGAACATCAGTTTCTCATTCTGGTTTCTTTTTCTCTTTTATTCCCCCCCTTCTTCTTCCACTTCCCACTCTGGCCATTTACCTCCTTCTCACTTGCCTATTACCTCCCCATGGTGCCCCTCCTTCTTCCCTTTCTCCCATTGTCCACTCTCCTCTCCTATCAGATTCCTTCTTCTCCAGCCCTTTGCCTTTCCCACCCACATGGCTTTACCTATCACCTTCAAGCTTGTCTACCTTCCCCTCTCCCCTACCTTTTCATTCTGGCATCCCCCACCTTCCTTTTCAGCCCTGATGAACAGTCTTGGACTGAAACATCAACTGTTTATTCAGTTTCATAGATGCTGAATGACCTGTTGAATTCCTCCAGTAGTGTGTGTGTGTGTGTGTGTGTGTGTGTGTGTGTGTGTGTGTGTGTGTGTGTGTGTGTGTGTGTGTGTGTGTGTGTGTGTGTGTGTGTGTGTGTGTGTGTGTGTGAAGCTGCATCCCTCTGCCTGATTTATGCCAATGCTTCTTCTGAACACGAGTTTCCTCTCACCCAGTCTACAACCAGGGTGTATGCAAAATGCCCATTCTTTCCTGATACGTGTTCTTTTAAACATGAATCCCATGTTTAAATGAAAATGAATGATCATCATTTCACAAGGTTTAGTAACCAAGTGGTTTAAACTGCTAGATTTAGATTCAAGTCTCCATGGAGACAAAAATTGGAATCCCATTACTGGCAAGCTAATAGTTAATTTAATGTTTATGATCCAGAATGTACTACCTAAAGGATTGGATTAGCAGACCAATAGCAATTTTCAAAAAGAAACAGGATAGATCCTTGGAAAAGGATAGAACTTGAAGAGCTATGGGAGATTCTCAAAGAACAGTACAGGTACCCTAATCTCAGATGTCGCCTGCCCTGTCAAGCGAGTATGAACTGATGTGCTTACAGGATTTTGCTACAGTCTCGGGAAAATACTGTAAAATGAAGAAAGGTTGTTAACTATCTGGTTCAGGCCACATTATAGCACCTTGTAGCTCTGTTGCAGATTCTTGGACTGGTAAATGGGACGGAGGACACCAACTACGGGTAAGTATGTTAACTATAGTAACAAAACAAAGACAAACACCAAAACAGTCAAGTTACACAGATACTTACCTAAGTGTGCACAAGCGCCCTCCATCTACTTCCAATCTTCCAATCTTCCTGCAGCACTGGTCGCAACCTATTCCTTGGTGCGCCCCCGAAGCAAGGGAGAAGAAATAGCGGGACTTTGATGCTGGAAACCAGTACCGAGGTGCCAACGGCAGCCTGTGGAATAGCTGCAACGTTCTTCAAATGGGCCAGTGACAACTAACATGGCAGCTAAGGCTTCCAACCATCAGATAGTGTTAACCCATCATACTACATTCTACCCTGAAAAGATGTGACACCTGCTAGTATAATCCCTGTGCTACATATAAGATGTAAAAGTACAATAACCAGTACCATTGGACCAGAAGTGTATTGCGGTAGTGCACCAACCTCCTTGTCTCTGGTTTTATATCATGGCATAACGTGAAACCCTGTGGGAGGTGCCAGAAGGCCAACTATCAACCCTCTCCGGTGAAAGCATTCTGGACTCAGTGGGACATAGGCAAAGGCACTGGCAAAGTCCATTGCTGCACACCAGTGCTTCCCTTCTCTACCTCCTGTGTCCTCAATAACAGTCACCACAACCAGAACAGCCTCTCTCTGATTGATCGCCATGTGCCTTGTCCCATTCCCCGGACACTGGCCACATCGGACTATTAAAAACCGGGGGAGGTTTCAGGGCGAATAACCCCGTCCCATGACAGATCATCTACTGTTTCCCCAATCTCCTTTGTGCCTCGTGGGATTCTGTACCGTTTGGTGTTCGTCACCCTTGTGGTACGTGTGTGTGGGGGGAGGCACTGAGATCACCAAAGGTTCCTATTTTGCCCAGCCCAGCAATACAATTCCCCATGCCTCCCTGAGGGTAAAACAACCCGTATTTGTCTGCAGGGACTTTCATACCCAAAGTGCACTCGGGAGATGCCTCCAGCAAGACAGCCCCAGGTCCCGGTTGTCCACCTGTAAAGAAACCTCCCAGGCAGGGAGAGGTGAACCCCTACACCATCTATTATCACCCCAGGACCTTGCCCAGATGATGGGGTGCTCAGCAGCAGTGTCCATAGTGTGAACCATTGCTGCACATTTTCCTTTCTCCAATGTACCGCAATGCATTCATATGGCTTCAGGTCACATGGCTGGGAAAGGGCCGCCAAGCATATTCAACGGAGCCCTGACCCCATCCTCATGGTGCTGGGGCAGGAAGGGACCACCTGCTGCCGCTGAAGGTCTGCTATAGTCTTTTGTAAAGCCGCCAGGAAGGGATTTAAGTAACCCTGAGCAGGATATAAGGAATCCTGCAAGGGATAGGGCAGTGGTTCCCAGAGTGGGTGATATCTCTCCCCTAGGAGTGGTGAGCGTTTCTGAAGGGGTGATAAAAATTAAAGGGGAGTTGGAGGGGCAGCTGAAGGATTGTGGGCTTAACTTAAGAAATTAATTACTTATAAGCATTTGATTCTCAGTGCCTCACAATCAATTACAATGATCGCAAAACCAGCTCATCTCTTGGTAACCCACCACTCTCTTAGACCTAGTTCTATGCATGTTATATTTGTTGAAAAGCAATGTGATACCTCTGTATTGGAGAAACGTGGACTGAAGAAATTGTTTTACTCCCAAGCTCAGTCTGCACATTATTGCTGTTCACTACTGCAGTACAGTATTAGGTAATATTATTCCCATACTCTAATCACACTGTGATGCAATTCCTGTGAATTAAGGTATGGTGCTCAGTGGGCTAAAGTTCAGGATCTTCCCTTTCAAATGGCCTTGACCTCATTTCCCTAGCCCACAGCCCAACCGAGATATCACAGCCCCACCATGTACCTTCAGGCAGAGAGTTAGGTTTTACCTGAGCTATGACAATGTCATAACTTCCCCTTTATCAATTGCAGCAATTGAGACTGTACTTAAACAATAGCCTATGGATTGTAATTGCTAATCATAAAGAATATGACAGAAGAAAATGAAAAAGAAGTGTAGACAGCATAATGTGGAGTATCTGAAATATGAATTTATACCAGCACCAGGCAACCAGCAGCTGCCAAAGTGTCTGTTGTGTGATTTTTTTTCAAATGAGGCAATGAAACCATTCAGGCTCCTTGAAGAGAATACACTCTGATAAAGCAATAAGAATCTGGCTTATTTTCCATCACTTCATGAAAACTTTGAGAAATGGAAAACACTTCAAAACACATTTGCTGGCATTTCACAATAAAGCATTGATGGTCTGCATGCTTCATACATCATTTCATTGCTCATTGCTAAATCTGGATAGCCCCATATAACTGGAGAAGAACTGAACCTGCCAGCAGTAAGGGAGGATTTGAGTAGAGTTTTGCATCAGCCACCAATAAGTAATTCTGTTCACCGACAACTCTGTTCAAAGACAAATAGACAAATGCCTGAGACTGAGGAAGATTCATTATGCAACATACTTAGGACAACAGAATTTTCTCTGCAGTTGGATGAATCAACTTTGCCAGGCAATGAAGCTTGGCTTCTTGGTTATGTTCAGTTCATAAAAGCTGAAAACATGGTTCAAGAGCTTTATTTGCAAGGGGACTAGAAACACATATGAAGGGGAAGTCAATATTTCAGCTTGCTGAGCAACCTTTCAAAGAATAGGACATTGCACTGACCAACATTTCTGCTTGTGCTACAGATGGGGCGCCATCAATGACAGGATGCCACTGAGGGGCTATTACCTTCTTGAGAAAAGCTGCAAAAATATATTTACCATTCATTGTGTAATTCACAAGCAACCTCTTGTCACAAAAAAACAAGTGATTGGTTGCACAAATCATTAAATACTGTTTTCAGAGTGGAAAATAAAATCAAAACCCATGCTCTCGATTTTCTACTATTTCAAGAGCTTTGTTTTGAGAATGATCAGCAGCTTGAATGCCTGCTGTTGCACACAGAGATCAGATGACTCTCTAAATAAAACTGTCTGAGATGCTTTTACGTGATTTTTTAACTACCATAGATTTCTTTTAAGGCTTGAATGCTTCATTCAGTAATCAACTCAAGAATATTAAGCATAGCATTGCTTATTTGTCAGAATTATTCTTAAAGTTTAATGAAATCAATCTTTAATTACAATGAAATTATGTGAATCTTATCAAAGTCAGAACAGTCATCACCACTTCTCTGTCTAAGCTAACCCAATTTAAATGCAACTTTGGCTGTCATGACCTTTTCCAATTTCCAGGCCTTTCTGAATTGGAAAAGTAAGAAAGAATACCAGATGATTATCTTCAAGTATACTGTGCCACATGGGTGAGCAGCATAAAGATGTGTCAGAGAGAATTTCAGGATCTTCTCTCTATCTATATTCCAGATTGGAAAATATATCCATTCCTAAACACTTGGTAATGAGGAATTAAAAGAAGGGATGAAGGAAAAACTTATCCTGCTACAAAATGACTTTAAGCTGATGCTGAGATTTTAAAAATCGTATCAAGACTTTTGGTTGCAGAATGGAGTCTCTGAGTGCTATCCTGCACTGTGGAAAAAGGTCAAGATGTTCTTTATTGCCTTTCCAACATCATATTTAATGGAGCACGGTTTGAGTACCCAGCGTCTTTCACAGCAACGAAACAGACAGCAAATTACTGAACGTGGAGATCTGAGACTCGTTCTGAATGACATTCAGCCTAATGCCGAGGAGCTGACATCACTGCACCAAGCCCATCCATCTCATAGAAAGGTGAAAACGCTATGAAGTAGTGAATGGTTGGACTACTAATGTATACTCTCAAATTGTTGATAAAAATTGTTTCCACTGTAATGAACTAAAGAAATAATTTTATTTTTAGCTTGCAATAGATTTGAATAATATTTGCAATTATTTGTCACTGCTTTGAATTTGCAATTTCTATTTTCTTTCACTGTTCATTGTAAATCAAAGTCTTTTGTAGATTTTATGTAATGATCAGAAAGGGAGAAGGGGGTACTGGGGATGTGGTCTGGAAGCCAAAACAAATATTAAAGGTTGAAGTGACAGAACTGCTAGCTGGATTTTTCACCAAATTATCTGTTACTTAACCAGAGTTTTAAATTCCATTCAAAGATGGAAGATCAATGAGGAGTTCTGATGTGTGTAGGCAGGGTACTACTCTGCAACTTTCAATATAAAAGAAAGATGTGCTTGCATTGGAATCAGTGCTCAGAATAGAACAGGCTGACGTGTTTTGTCTAAAAGGCCTATATTAACTTTTAAGGTAGTTGGTGGATTCAAATCACCTGACCCAGAAAACACTACCTCTGTCTCTGAGTGCATATCTCCAACGCTGGCTTTGTCAGCCACACTTAGGCTCATCGATGAAAACTGTGCAAATGACATCATCAAACTCAATAGTTCATTAGCAATAACTGGGTACAATTTTGAACTCCATAGAAAGGCAATTGGTGGCAAGATGAAGATACGACTCTACAAAGAAGGAGTAAGGTGCTTCTTACCCCCACTGGCCTGCAGGTCATCCTTGGGAAAGGTGTAGTACCAGCTTATCCCCCCAGTCACTTGAAGCCTTGGAAGCAGGTAATGGATTATTGTATGAGCAGCTAGTGTATATCACGAGTCCTGGATATGAAACCATTGATGTAAAGCAGACAATCTCTGAAAAGTATTGATAATGGCTGAGGCCACCTGCCTTGTAAAGATGCTGCCCAGAAAGCAGCAATGGCAAACCACTTCTGTAGAAAAATTTGCCAAGAACAATCATGGTCATGAGACCATGATCACCTGCGTCATAGATAGATAGATAGATAGATAGATACTTTATTCATCCCCATGGGGAAATTCAACTTTTTTCCAATGTCCCATACACTTGTTGTAGCAAAACTAATTACATACAATACTTAACTCAGTAAAAAATATGATATGCATCTAAATCACTATCTCAAAAAGCATTAATAATAGCTTTTAAAAAGTTCTTAAGTCCTGGCGGTAGAATTGTAAAGCCTAATGGCATTGGGGAGTATTGACCTCTTCATCCTGTCTGAGGAGCATTGCATCGATAGTAACCTGTCGCTGAAACTGCTTCTCTGTCTCTGGATGGTGCTATGTAGAGGATGTTCAGAGTTATCCATAATTGACCGTAGCCTACTCAGCGCCCTTCGCTCAGCTACCGATGTTAAACCCTCCAGTACTTTGCCCACGACAGAGCCCGCCTTCCTTACCAGCTTATTAAGACGTGAGGCGTCCCTCTTCTTAATGCTTCCTCCCCAACACGCCACCACAAAGAAGAGGGCGCTCTCCACAACTGACCTATAGAACATCTTCAGCATCTCACTACAGACATTGAATGACGCCAACCTTCTTAGGAAGTACAGTCGACTCTGTGCCTTCCTGCACAAGGCATCTGTGTTGGCAGTCCAGTCTAGCTTCTCGTCTAACTGTACTCCCAGATACTTGTAGGTCTTAACCTGCTCCACAAATTCTCCATTAATGATATGACACCGTACATAACGATGGTGACGATGATAGAAGGGAAAGGGTGTCATTGCTTTGGAGTCCATGCAGAAAAGACTCTCTAGACTGATTTCTCAGTTGAAGTACTTGATGCATGAAGGAAGCTTGTGCAGTTTGGATTATACTCATTGAAATAGTGAAGGATCACATGTGATCATATTAAAGCATGTAGAATAACTAAACATTGAAGACATTTAAATTACAAGAAGTAATTGCGTATGGTGAGAGAGGGAAGGTTGTGTTGACTGGATGATCCATGACTTTGTCAGGTGGTGGGGAAGAGACATGGGGCAAATGGCCAATGTCTGTTCCTGCTCCTGTGTAGCTACTAAAGGTGTAAACTAAATTCTAATGTATTTTCTCTATGTACAACTGACAGTGGGAAAATTAATATTTTATAGTGAAGCCGTCGTCGGTCAGGCTCGGCCATGGATGTTGTGTCCTAGCTGTTTAGATACGTAAGCCTGGGTTGTACAATACGGAGAGCAAGCTGCTACTCATGTAGCGAGCTCCCCCTCTCCTGCTCGAAGGCAGAGACCAACATAGCAGTGTTGCAGGGGCTGCCAACCAGCATTGAATTCAACATTGGACTGCCTTCGGGACTCCAGCTCCAGAGCTTTCCCTTGGGGTTTACTCCTGAAACCTTCTCCCTGAACGGTATAGCCACAAGGCAGCGGACGTTTGAGACCAGAATTTTCTTTCTCCTAGATGAACTGCCAGTGACTGGTTTTAAAGTGCCAGTAGCCTACCTTCGCCCCGTCTCTTGTCAGTAGAAATGGTTCTGCCGGTCTTAGTAGCTAAGCCATGCATAAAGGCCAGGAGCTGGACTTGCTTGTCAGAGGCTATTTGGGGCACACGCCATTGGGAGCATTTAATAGGTAGTGAGAGCTTGTCAACATTGCCACCCCTGGCAAGAACAATCTTATGGAACCATACATTTTATACAAAAGCACATTGGTGAATCAAAACTTTAATGAAATCTATCGGTTTTTTTTTGAGCACTTATTCAGTAATGAAAAGTAGGTTTCCTTATTTCTTTTAATACTCAAGGCACTTACTTTCCAAATTTTTCTCCCTCTTTTTTTAAACTGGCAGGACTGGTTAAGCCTATAATAAATATTAATCTTCTGCAGTGGGTGCTGTGTAAGTGAATCATTCATTGATCTGCAATCTGCAATTAGCACAGACAAATTATTTGGATATGTAAACAGAATCACAAGAGTATCACATCCATTTAGACATAAGAATCTAAAGTCCATCGTTAGGAAGTGATCCATCCCTAACCTGTGTATGTTCACTCTATTAAGCACATCCCATGTGTTTCTGTGCCATCTGTCAGCTGCTGATGTTTCATTTTAAAAGGAGCATTAAGGCCAAAAATTATGTTTTCTTGTACGAGTGCCAGTTGCAATCATGGCACAAAGGTAGGAATTTCATCTTGTCTCTTCCTTTTCTAGCTATTGCTCAGGGTCTGTGCTAGACATGTGTATCCCACGGTGCAGGAAACACACCAGTGTATGCATTAAACATTCTGGGAGAACATACAACCATCTTTAGAAACACTGGGGGATATCAGAAGGTACAAGGGGTGATTGATAAATTCATGGCCTAAGGTAGAAGGAGTCAATTTTAGAAAACCTAGCACACTTATTTTTCAACATAGTTCCCGCCTATATTTACATACTCGGTCCAGCGGTCGTGGAGCATACGGATCTTGGACCTCCAGAAAGTGTCCACAGCAGGGGTGGTTGATAAGTTCATGGCCTAAGGTAGAAGGAGATAAGTTATAGAGCTCTCATTACATGCACATGCAGTTCAACGCTGAGTGATAATGCAGAAAATTTGAAGTTAATAACTCATCAGTTGATAGCTCATCAGGGTGATTGATAAGTTCATGGCCTAAGGTAGAAGGAGATGAGTTATTAACTTCAAACTTTCTGCCTAATCACTCAAAGAGTTGACCTGCATTTGCATGTAACGAGAGCTGTATAACTCATCTCCTTCCATCTTAGGCCACAAACTTATCAATCACCCCTGTTGTGGACACTTTCTGGAGGTCCAAGATCCGTATGCTCCACGACCGCTGGACTAGGTGTGTAAATGTCAGAGGGGACTATGTTGAAAAATAAATGTGCTAGGTTTTCTAAAATTGACTCCTTCTACCTTAGGCCATGAACATATCAATCACACCTCGTATTAGAAAACATGAGCTAGGATTGCAATACAGTTTAAAAAGATGACTCTTCCATCTTGTTATCATTATTGCAACATTTAACCAATTATCAGCTCCCATGCTTTTGTAAGTGGTTTGTCAGTGGGCGGAGTACCTGCTCTAATGGGCTAAGGTAATCCATGTGCCAAACCCCTGCAGTGCGACGTCACTTATGATCTTCTGAAAATGACACCAATGAGAGCTTTCACAAACATGAGAAAATCTGCAGATGCTGGTTCAAAGCAACACACACAAAATGCTGGAGGAACTCAGCAGGCCAGGAGGCATCCGTGGAAAAGAGTAAACAGTTGATGATTCAGGCTGAGACCCTTCCAGTCCTGATGAAGGTTCTTGGCCCAAAACGTCGACTGTTTACTCTGCCATACATTCTGCCTGGCCTGATGAATTCCTCCAGCATTTTGCGTGTATTTCAATGAGAGCTTTGATGGAGCAGTCTACACCATTTTAATAGCATGTGTGACAAGATGTGTCGGGCAATTGCAGGTTTATTGGGAGGTCAAAGTTTAGGAATCCTGCAATGTGTCATTCACCTCCTGACTCCCCAAAGCCTGTCTGACATTTACAAGGCTCAGGTCAGGAGTGTAATGGGATACTTGCCATTCACCTGGATGAGTGCAGCTCCATCAACGCTCAAGAAGCTTGACACTGTCCAGTACAAGGCAGCCCACTTGATTAATACCCCTTCAGCAAGCATCCAATCCCTCAACCATTGACAAACAGTTGCAATAGTGTGTACTATCTACAAAATCTGGAACACTTGGAAATCCCCCTCCAAGTCACTTGCCATCCTGACTTGAAAACATATTCCTGTTCCTTCATTGCCGCTGGGACAAAATCATGGAATTCCCTCCCTAACAGCTCAGGGAGTGCAGTGGTTCAAAAGGCAGCTCGTCACCACCTTCTCAAGGGCAACTAGCGATGGGCAATAAATACTGGCTTTTCTGGTGATGCCCACATTGGTGAATAAATAAAATAAATACAGAAAGTTTCAAAAGAAGTAAGAGGGCCCTGAACATACATCAAACAAAGTTTTATGTTGAGACTAGGGCCCAGCTTTCCCAGCGTGGAAGTTGTGGCCTGTTTCTCACCAATAATTCTATGCCCAACCAGTGGGTGAGGCGCTGCAATGAAAAGAGTGATATTTTGGGAAGAAGTTGATTTGTGACCATCCAGTTAACCACTCTCACTTTAACTGAGTCCTTGCTGTTGCCACCTAGCCAGCCAGTTGAAACTGCTGCTGTTCTTCTTGGGGAAATGATACAGTTGAAAGCAGGCCCAAACATACCCAAGCAATCTTCCATCAGCCTGGCTGCAGCCACAGTGTTAGCACTGCATTGAAAGAGCTCCATAGGAAAAGGACCCTAGAGGAATCACAGAGTTGCAGAGCATGAAAACAAACCATTTCACCCATCAAGTTCTGTGGTGAACTACCGTACATATACCTGTCTGGACACGCCCCCCCGCTGACTGCTCCTGTGGCTCCTCCCACGGACCCCGGTATAAAGGCGATTGGAGCCTGAGCCCTGGTTTCAGTCTCCAGGATGTAGTATGGTGGTCAATTGCTTCTTCCAGCCAATAAAAGCCTTTATCTCGCCTCACATCTCGGAGAGTTATTGATGGTGCATCAAGTTCATACTGACCACCAATGACTGATTTACACTAACCTTATACCAAATTCATTTTTATTCTCCTCACCATCCCTACAACCTCCCCGACATTCTACCACTCACCTGGACACAAAGGACAATTTATGGTGGCCAAGTTAACTATTTTGGGATGTGAGAGGAAACTGGAGCACCTAGAAAGATATTCAGGAAAAAACAAAGAATGGTTTTAGGTTTCAGTGCAAACTGGTAGTGAGACTTGTTTACAGTTCTTACACAATAAGATAAAAAGATGAATGCACACCTTCTTCATTTTAAAGAGACTTGGCTGCTGAAAACCTATCTGATGATGAAGCTTCATTCAGGTAATGGCAATGAGAGATTATTTATCTCCAATGCTGAAAGGGTTGCTGATGTGTGAAGTGAAAAAGTATTCCAGGTGATTTGTGAAGCTGCTGAATGTCAAAGGTTTTGTGCATCTTGTGGTCATCACTTTGGAATCTTGCACAAAGAGATAAGCAGAAGGCTGCTATGTATACATTGGCACACTGCACAAGAGGCTTGCTGTAATTTAAAAGATTGTATCATTTGCAAGACACCTCTTGCCATGAATCTTCAAGGAGACTGTATGGATGTGCCAAAATTAGCCCACTTCTCACTCCTTCACAATTAACCCTTGAGTTCTTAAAGCTGAACCCTCTGAATTTCAAGATTTTATAATCATTTTCTCAAAATTTCACCAAATATTATCCTTGTATGTGGAACAAGTGCTACACCTGCCTTTACACTTCCTCCCTCACCACCATTCAGGACCCCAGACAGTCCTTCCAGGTGAGGCGATGCTTCACCTGTGAGTCGGCTGGTGTGGTATACTGTGTCCGGTGCTCCCGGTGCGGCCTTTTATATATTGGTGAGACCCGACGCAGACTGGGAGACTGTTTCGCTGAACACCTATGCTCTGTCCGCCAGAGAAAGCAGGATCTCCCAGTGGCCACACATTTTAATTCCACATCCCATTCCCATTCTGATACATCTATCCATGGCCTCCTCTACTGTCAAGATGAAGCCACACTCAGGCTGGAGGAACAACACCTTATATACCGGCTGGGTAGCCTCCAACCTGATGGCATGAACATTGATTTCTCTAACTTCCGTTAATGCCCCTCTCCCCTTCTTACCCCACCCTTTATTTATTTGTTTGTTTGTTTGTTTGTTTATTTATTTATTTATTTATTATTCCCCCCCCCCTTTTTTTCTCTTCTTTTCTTCCTTTTTTTCCTCTCTCTGCCCTTCTCACAATCACTCCTTGCCTGTTCTCTATCTCCCTCTGGTGCTCTCCTCCCCTTTTCTTTCTTCTTAGGCCTCCTGTCCCATGATCCTTTCCCTTCTCCAGCTGTGTATCCCTTTTGCCAATCAACTTTCCAGCTCTTAGCTTCATCCCTCCCCCTCCTGTCTTCTCCTATCATTTCGGATTTTCCCTCACCCTCCCACTTTCAAATCTCTTACTATCTTTTCTTTCAGTTAGTCCTGACGAAGAGTCTCGGCCTGAAACGTCGTCTGTACTTCTTCCTATAGATGTTGCCTGGCCTGCTGCGTTCCACCAGCATTTTGTGTGTGTTGACCAAATATTAATATTTGATTTTTTCACATGCAGAAGTTATAGAATATTTTGCGTGCTACTCCGATGTTCAACAGAACTACCATGACACTTTTGTAAAGTAAATTTCTAAATTAAAAATGGCTTGATTCTCAATCAGTGTGTGTTCTTTTCCCGATAAACAGCTTTTGCATATTTTGCAGAGGAGATTTTGAGCAATATCACACACACTTTTCCAAGAACAATTCCCTCATTTTTGGAGGCATGAGCCACCACTTTAGTGATGAATTTACTGCTGAAGTAACACCAGTTTAGTTGTCTTTTTTCCCTACAAATAACTTTCTCTCTCTTTCATTTAGTTTTCTGCTAGATAAGAATGCTTTCATGCACTGATTCATTCATCAGAGCTTATCTGAAGCAGCCTTCCAGTTAAGGTCATTGCTTTATACTCTGGTCTGCAGGATAGAAAGTATTGAAAGCCAATTACCTCTTTAGACCAGTCTTGAGATTTGCACAATGCTAAGTAAATATTTGGCTTCTTTCAAACACATAACATTTAAATTGTGATTCAAGCTTTGAAAGATTTTTACCTCTAGATTCAGCATACTTAAGCACCCTGGGTACAAAAGTTGTACTATATTAAACATACTTTTCTGTGCTCCTAATTCAGGGATTGTATTTCAACTACTTTCTGTGATAAATGAGCACCACATATTGCAAAGCAATGGCAATTGCATACCATCATCAAACTACCCACTTGTTCAGACTCTGTTGGACACCACTTGCCCCATCTGTGAAAGAGTCTGTGGTTCCCACATTGGCCTCATTAGAAACATAAAATTACTATAAATTACAAAATAAATAAACAGTGTAAAAAGAAAGGAATAATGAGGTACAGAAAGTTGAGATGGAAGGGAGAAATCAGTAGGGCAAGAAGAAAATTAGTTAGAGGGAGGAAATGAGGGAAAAAGGAAAAGGTTAAATGAAGTGGCTTGATGGTCATCCTCAGGCTATGGAGAAGTCTGGTAGCGTAGCTCATTGTATTCATCAGAGCCACAATCTACCGTATCCAAATCACAGGTACTGTCACTTTTATCAGAGCTACCAGTCATCAACAATTTTAAATGCTAGGGAATGAATGAAAGCAAACACAATTTTGCAGCACGGCCATTTAGTTTACAAGTGTCTTTCCACATGATGCACTCCTTGTTTAACAATCCTTTAACATTAACCATCACAGGTTGCAATTGTTTGATCCAATTTCTCTCAGTAAAACAGACATGCATGTTGATGGAATGGCAAAGAGAAATGACAGATACTGAAGCTTAGCAGGAAGGGCCAAGGACCCTGAACAAGAAATGGGAGCAAACATGCCAAAATATGCCCAAAACCTGTGGTTATTTCATTGACAAATAGGAAGGTGCAACAAAATTTTTCCCTAATTCAGCTGTTTGGAAAGGTTGTTTCAATGAATGACCACCAGTAGGATAAAAGAATTACAAACTTAAGCAAAATAAAATGCTGGCGTTGGCAGAAGTGGAAGAATGGGCCTTCCTATGCTGAAGTACTTTAATGGCTAAAAAGAAGATTACATGTATAAGAGATTAAAATTACAGATCTTTTATCTTAATCCAATCTGGTCAGCGAAAGCAAGTGAATCTTGGCGAGGAACTGAACATGCCAGTAATTTCCTAAGACCTCTCTAATTCTGGAGCTGTGAACTCAGTGGAGGTTCCATGGAGAAATTTATTTTGCGTAGAAATGGTAAACCTACAGGTGCAAAACCCCAGTGAAATCTCAGGCAAGTTCACCCCTGTAGCAATCCTTGAAGGTTAATACCGCAGCAAATCGGAAAACAATTGGTACGTATATGGTAGTCATGGAGAAAACGAAAGTCGTTGCTTTTCTGGCAGGCATTTATCTTTTGATTATCATGATGCATTTTCTCAATCGCTATATTGTCCTTATTTCACAGTCATAGTAATCACATGTATCATAGTATATTTAGTCCAATTACCTCAATGCTGTGGCTGCAAACCCTACAAGCTACAAGTGAAGAAATGCCATTGCATCTTGCAGTGTTTTAATGTGCTACAAGATAGCTTCTCATCAGTTGACACCATGACTGTTAAATTGTGGTTTACATCACCTTACAGAAGGCTTTCAACCTGTACACCTCAGTTACTGACAGGCTACACGCCCCAGCAGCGTGGACCTGAAGTGACAAATTAGTCCCTGAAGCAAGCTCCTGATCATGAAGCCCTTTAGAACACAGGACTATCTGGTGGGAAGTGACAAGTCTGTCACCAGAAATCCTCTGACAGCTAATTAAACTATAATCCCAGGTTTACTGCTTGTCAAACTATTAAAACTTTACTAAACAGGCAAATTTCATATTTTAAAAATATTTTAAAACATTTGGAAACCTTTATATATTTAGACAGTATTTAGTTAAATAAATAATGTTTAGATTAACATGGTTTAATTCCTAGGAAATGTTATCTGAAATGGACCACCCCTCCTGGATGCCCAAGCACCTCTCTAACCTGAAGCAGATTCATTAATCAGCTTTCCCAGTGTAACTGCTGAGAAGTTTGAGTGATTCCTTGTGCACTCATTCAGAGTGTGTATTTACTGTAACTCCAGTGTTAAAACTAACTTGCAATGACAATGGGAAGTGTACTTCAGGAAGTTGAGGACTTCCACAGTTACGTTATCAGAAGTAACCAGATTTCTGTGGAGAGGGAGATTGCAGAATGAGTTGGAGAGATTTCCTTGTGGACTTGATGCAACAGATTTAAAGAGAGAGAGGGGCCTGCCGGAACTTGTCTGCAGAGCGGGAAATCGCTGGGTTAATAGCAACTTAGCAAGGTAATATATAGAAGTGAGGTGTACGCAGAGTGGTTATTGTTGAAATGGACAGTGTTAGAGTGGTCAGGCTTTGACTCAACAGGCTTGGGAGAGAACAGGCGCACATTAAAATTTATGTTTGATAAGTTAGAGACATAACAAATGTAGGCAGGATGGTAGTCAAGCAGTGGAATGCTCCTCCTGTGAAATGTGAGATTGCAGGGTACCTCACAGTCTCCCGGATGACTACATCTGCAGGAAGTGCACCCAACTTCAACTCCTGACTGACAAGGTCAAGGAACCAGAGCTGGAGCTTGAAGCACACAGGGCCATCCAGGAGAGTGAAAATTTCATAGGTGTGACTTTTACTGTGGTGGTCGCACTCAGAGTGCAGGCTTCAGACAGTAGGTGGGTGACTACCGGGAGAAGTAAGGGGAGTAAGCAGTCAGCACAGGGTTCCCCTGTGGCCATACCCTTCAGCAGCAAGTATACCCCTTTGGATCTGTTTGTGGGGGTGGGGTGGTGATGATATATAAGGACACAGCAGTAGCAACTAAGCCATTGGCACTGTAGCCAGCTCTAAGGCTCAGCATGCAATGGTAAAGTCAGGCAGAACAATAGTAATAAGAGACTCAATATCTTGGAAGACAGTTGGCAGGTTCTATGGCCATAAAAGAGAAGACAGGTTGGTATAGCACCTCCTAGGTGCAGGGGTGCAGGGCGTCTCAAACCGGCTGCAGAAGTTTCTTGAGAGAGAGGCTGGGCAGTCAGAGGTTGTGGTGCACATTGGCATCAATGACATAAGGAAAAAGAGGGAAGAGGTCCTGTACAGTGAGTATAGGCAGATAGGGAAGAATCTGAAGAGCAGTACCTCAAAGACAGTAATCTCTGGATTGCTCCAGTAACATGACCTTTTAGGCAGGAATAAGATGATAATACAGATGAACAAGTGACTGAGGAAGTGGTGTAGGGGGCAGATTTTCAGATTTCTGGATCATTGGGATCTACCTTGCAGACAGGTTTGCTAGAGCTGTTGGAGAAGGTTTAAACCAAGGTGGCAGAAAGATGGGAACTAAAGTGAAATACTGAGGATGGGGTAGTTGGTGTACAAGTCAATGCAGTGTGTAGTGAAACTGTGAGGAAGGAGAGATAGATGATAGGGCAAAATTGAAGTCAGTGGGATGAGTTGAAATGTAATCTGCGGGCAAAATTGAAAAGGGTAATGGATACAGGCCTGAAGGTGTTACACTTGAATGCACGCAGTATACGGAATAAGGTAGATGATATTGTAGCGCAGTTTGAGATTGACAGATATAACGTCGTAAGCATCACTGAGTCATGGTTGAAAAAATCATAGTTGGCAGCGTAATATTCAAGGATACACCTTGTATTTAAAGGCAAAATCAAAATAACAAGTATGATGGGTCAGATAGTTTGCAGAGTGTGTATTATAACGTTAGGAGTATTATGGGCAAGGGTAATGAGCTTAGAGCATGGATCAATACATGGAACTACGTTGCTGTAGCCATTACTGAAACTTGGTTGAGAGAGGGACAGAAATGGGGAATTCAGGTATCAGGCTTTCAAATGCTTAGAAAAGATAGAGGAGGAGATAAAGGATGGGGGTAGTTGCACTATTAATCAGGGACAATATCGGGGAGACATAATGGAGGGGACAGACACTAAGTCCATTTGGGTAGAATTCAGGAATAAGAGGGGTGCAATCACAATGATGGGATTGTACTACAGACCCCCTAATAGCCACCAGGACTTTGAGGAACAGGTAAGTAACCAGATTAAGGACATGTGTGAAAATAATAAAGTTGTTGTCATGGGAGATTTCTACTATAAACTGGTACCTTCTTAATGCCATGGCTTTAGATGGGGCAGAATTTGTTCAGTGTTTTCAGGAAGGTTTCTTAAATCAGTATGTGGATGGTCCATTGAGAGGGTGAGCAGTATTGGACCTGTTGGGTCATGAGCCTGGCCAGATGACTGACCTTTCAGAGGGTGAACAGTTAGGGAACAGTAACCACAATTCCTTAACATTCTGGATAGGTATGGTCCTTGTAAGAGAGTTTTAATTTGGAGTAGAGCAGATGATGAGGGTATTAGACAGGAACTAAGAAGCGTTAATTAGGAACACCTTTTCTCTGGCAAGTCCACATCTGACACATGGAGGGTGTTTAATGATCAATTGCACAGAGTGCAGGAAAAGTATGTTCCTGTTCGAAGGAAGGACTAGATTGGAAAGGCAAGAGACCCTTGGATGTCCAGAAAAGTGATGCATTTAATCAAGAAGAAAAAGGAAAAGTGTGTAAAGCTTCAGAAGTCAGGGTCAAATGGAGCACATGAAGAGAATAAAGAAGCCAGGAAAGAACTGAAGAAGGGCATTAGGAAAGCCAGGAGGGGCCATGAGAAGTCCTTGGCAAGTAGGATTAAGGTGAATCCCAAGGCATTCTATACATACATGGAGAGCAAGAAGATAACTAGAGAGAGAGTGGGACCACTCAAGAATGAGGGGGAGGGGGAACATTTACTTATGTGAGTACTTACTGAGTACTTTGCTTCAGTATTTACCAAGGAAAAGGATATGGAGGACCAGGAGGTCAATGCTGAGTACATAAATATCTTAGGATATTTAGAGTCAAAGAGGAGAAAGTGTTGGTCCTCCTAACAAGTGTTAAGGTGGATGTCCCTAGGGTCTGATGAGATTTACCCCAGGTTATTAAAGGAGACAAGAGATGAGATGGCTAGGCCCTCAACTAGTATCTTCGCATCATCTAGTTACAGGTGAAATCCCATAGGACTGATGAGTGGTTAATATTGTACCTCTGTTTAAGAAGGGAACATGGGAAAATCCAGGGGATTTTCATATAGACCTGTGAGACTTGTGTCGTTTGTAGAGAAATTGTTGGAGAAAATTATTAGGGATAGGATAAATGAACATATAGAAACCCAAGGCCTAATTAAGGAGAGCCAGCATGGCTTTGTGCATGGCAGGTTGTGCCTTAGCAACTTAACTGTGTTTTTTGTCAAGGTGATGAGAGAGATTGATGAAGGTAGGGCAGTGGATGTTGTCTACATGGATCTTAGTAAGGCGTTCGACAATGTCCCTCATGGGAGGCTAACTAGAAGATTAAGATTCAGCAAATTGGCTGTTTGGATTCAGAACTGGCTTGTGCAGAGAAGACTGAGGTTACAAATTGAAGGGACTTATTCAAGCTGAAGGTCTGTAATTAATGGAGTTCCACGGGGATCTGTGCAGGACCTCTGCTGTTTATAATGTATATAAAAGACCGGGATAAAAATGTGCGTTAGTAAATTTGTGGATGATACCAAGATTGGTGAAGCTGTAGATAGTGTAAAAGACTGGCAAAGAATACAGCACAATATAGATCATTTGCAAATATGGGCAGAGAAATGGCAGATGGAGTTTAACGCAAATAAATGTGAGTTGTTGCGCCTTAATAGGGCAAGATTCTTAACAGTGTTGCTGAGCAGAGCGATCTTGGGTTCCAAGTTCATAGATCCTTGAAAGTGGCTACACAGGTTGATATGGTGATTAACAAGGCTTATGGAGTGCCTTCTTTTATTAGTCGAGGCACTGAGTTCAAAAATGAAGAGGTTATTTGCAACTTTATAAAACTCTGGTTAGGCCACACCTGGAATATTGCATACAGTTCTGGTCGCCCGAACAGAGGAAAGATATTGAGGCTTTGCAGAGAGTGCAGAGGGGTTTTCTCACCGAGAAAACTTGAGTTGTTTCTCTGGAGTGCCAGAGGCTAAGGGGAGATCTAATTGAGGTTTACAAGATTATGGAAGACATAGATAGAGTGGATAGAGAGCATCTGTTTTCCAGGATTGAAATATCTAATACTGAACATAAGAGGGCCTAGGTTCAACGGGGTGGGCGGGAGGGGTAAGATTTTTACTCAGACGGTCATGGAAGCCTGGAAGTGCTCCCTGGTATGGTGGTAGAGGCAGTAGATTAGAGGCTTTTAAGAAACTTTGGATAGGTACATGGATGTAAGGAGGATAGAGTGGTATGGACATGATGTAGGTAGGAGAGATTAGTGTTAAGTGTTTTTCATTAACCTTTTAGTTAATTCAGCACAACATTGTGGGCTGAATGGCCTGTACTGTACCATTCTATGTACTATAGTAGGCAGGTAGGTAAAGTGGGTGTGGTAGCTCTGGTGGTAAAAAATGAAACCAAATCCTTAGAAACAGGTGACAAAGGATCAGAAGCGGTAGAATACTTGTGGGTAGAGTTCAGAAACTGCAAGGGTAAAGAGGCCCTGATGGAAGCTATACACAGGCCGCAGAACAGTAGCCAGGGTGTGGGTATAAATTTCAATAGGAAGTAGGACAATGACAGGTAATAAGGATGTTACAATAGTCATGGGGGATTTCAATATGTAAGTAAATTGGAAAAATCTAGTTGGTGCTGCATCCCATGGGAGGGAATTTGTAGAACTTCTATGAAATGGTTTTTTAGAGCAGCTTGTGATTGAACCCACGGGGGAAAGGCAATTCTATACTGAGTGTTGTGTATTAAACCAAATTTGATTAGGGAGCTTAAGATAAAGGAACCCTTAGGAGGTAATGAGTATAATATGATAGAATTCAACCTGCTGTTTGAGAGGGAGAAGATAAAGTCAGATGTATCAGTATTACAGTTGAGTAAAGGGAATTACAAAAGCATGACAGAGGAGCAGGCCAAAGCTGGTTGGAAATGGGCACTAGCAGTGTTGAGAGCAGGACACCAATGGCTGGTGTTTCTGGAAACAATTCAAATTTGCAGAATAGATACAGGCCAAAGATGAAGTGAGGATGAAGCATCAGTGGCTGACATCAAAGACAGCGTAAAAGCAAAAGAGAGGATATGTAATATAGCAAAAATTAATGGAAATTTAGATGCTTATAAAAGCCATCAGAAGGCAACTCAAAAAGCCAGAAGGAGATAAAAATGAAATATGATGGCACACTTGACAATAATATAGAAGAGGATACCAAAAGTTTTTTTCCATATGTATAAGAGTAAGAAGGTGGCAAGGACAGATAATGGACTGCTGAAAAAGGATGCTGGAGAGGTGGCAATAGGGGACAATGAAATGGAAGATGACCTTAATAAGTATTTTGTGTCAGTATTCACTGTAGAGGACTCTAGCAGGACACCAGAAATTCTAGCGTGTCAGGGGCAGAATCAACTGTAGTTGATAATACTAAGGAGAAGGTGCTTGGGAATCTGAAAGATCTAAAGGTAGATAAGGCAACTGAACCAGCTTGACTATACCCTTGTGTTCTGAAAGAGGCAGCTGAAGATATTGCAGAGGCAAGAGTAATAACCTTGCAAGAAACCCTAGATCCTGAAATGGTTCCAGAGTACCGGAAAGTCACAAATATCACTTCACTCTTTAAAAAGCGAGGGAGGCAGAAGAAAGGAAATTATATGCCAGTTTGCCTGACTTCAGTGTTTGGAAAGATGTTGAAGTCCATTATTAAGGATGAGGTTTTGAGGTACTTGGAGAGTCATAACAAAGTAGGCCAAAATCAACATGGTTTCCTTAAAGGGAAATTGCCTGACAAATCTGCTGGAATTCTTTGAGGAAATAACAAGCAGGAGAGACAAAAGAGACTCTTGGGTGTTCAGTGGCTGAGTTTCTATAAGGTATTGGTCAGATCACATTTGGAGCAAACTGTGAGCAGTTTTGGGCCCCTTATCTAAGAAAAGATATGTTGGCATTGGAGACAGTCCGGAGGAGGTTGGAAGAATTAGTCCAGGAATGAAAGAGTTAACATATTTGGAGTAGTTGATGGTTTTGGGCTTGTACTCACTGGCATTCAGAAGATTAGAAAAGGGGTATCTCATTGAAACAGTGAATTTTGAAAGACTTAGAAAGAATGGATGTGGAGAGGATGATTCCAATAGTGGATGAATCTAGGACTACAGGGCTGAGCCTCAGAATAGAGGGATGTTTATTTAGAACAGAGATGAGAAGGAATTTCTTTAACCAGAGAATGGTTATGTTGTTGCCTGAGTGTGTGGCAACACTTGCGAACTGTCTGTCGCTGCGGGTCGTTAACACAAATGATGCATTTCACTGTATGTTTTGATGTATCTGTACATGTGATGAATAAACTTGAATCTTGATCTTGAAATGAGGGGGACTAGGCCAGTAACTTCTGGTTGGTGGAAGACCCCGAATTCAGACTGACTAATGATACTGGAAGCAAAGCACAGGATAATTTATGTTGCTACAACATTAATTAATTATTGTAGCTGATGCATTGAAGTTGAGCAAAATGTTTGCAAATGAACATTAATACTCCCACTGAAAACTATTCTCTATTGTGCTTATGTAATTACTTTGCCTTCATATGACAGAACACTTTGAATGTCTTTCAAGCTTAAATACCCAACTTTCTCCTCCTCCTCTCCTTTTGTTTCATGAACTTTTTAAAAAATCAGTAATTTGAAATAATTTTCATATTAGGATTGCAGGGTTATGGAATGAATTGCATGCAGCAAAATATATGATATTACTATCATCCCAGCACCTGCATCACACTTCAAACCCTTAAATAATCTTATTGTTCGATGCTTTCATGCAATGAGAGCTGATACACATGGAGGGGCAAACAGTCCAGATCGAAACCCAGGCGAATGTTGGTGCTTTCATAGCTACAGTATACCTACCTCTTGCAGTCACATTCATCAGACCAATACACCTGCATTGGCCTCCTCGGCTCTTCTGTTCACTCCACCACCTCAAATGCACAACTGCACAAGTGTGTAGATGTCAGCGAGCTAGGCTGACAGGAAGAATTTAAAAGACGATAGTTTTTTCCTAAGTGGTTTGATTGAGGTGCATGGACGTCAGTGAGTTAGACCGGCAGGAAGAATTTAAAAAGAAGACAGCTTTATAGAGCAGGCACCAGAGTGGAGGGAGTCAGAGTAGGAGGTGCCTTGGCTCAATGGGGCTTCGGTAATAACGTGTCGAGGTGAGATACGTCACTTGCAAAGAATAGGAATAGGAAGTATGTCTGCAAGGCCGGTGTTCTGTACTGGGTGTCGGATGTGGGATGTCTGGGAGTCTCCCAGCCTCCTGGACGGTCACATCTGTGCCAGGTGCGTCGAGTTGTAACTCCTTAGGGTCCGAGTTAGAGAACTGGAGATGCAGCTCGATGACCTTCATCTAGTCAGGGAATGTGAGGAGGTGATAGAGAGGAGCTACAGGCAAGTAGTCACATCAGGGCCTCAGGAGACAGATAAGTGGGTAACAGTCAGGAGAGGGAAGGGCAAGAATCAGAAACTAGAGAGTACCCCTGTGGCTGTCCACCTTAATAATAAGTACTCCTGTTTGAGTACTGTTGGGGGGGGGGGGCGACCTACCTTGGGGAAGCAACAGTGGTCGCGCCTCTGGCACAGTGTCTGACCCTGTGGCTTAGAAGGATAAGGATAGCAGCAGGGGACTCTATAGTTAGAGGGTCAGACAGACGATTCTGTGGATGCAGTAAAAAAACACATTGGTAGTTTGCCTCCCAGGTGCCAGGATCTGCAATATTTCTGATTGCATCCTGAAGTGGGAAGGTGAGCAGCCAGAGGTCGTGGTACATATTGGTACCAACGACATAAGTAGGAAAAGGGAGGTGGTCCTGAAAACAGACTACAGGGAGTTAGGAAAGAAGCTGGGAGCAGTACCATAGCTTACTACCTGTGCCATGTGACAGTGAGTACAGGGATAGAGTGATGTGGAGGATAAATGTGTGGCTGAGGAATTAGAGCAGGGAGCAGGGAGTCAGATTTCTGGATCTTTGGGACCTCTTTTGGGGCAGGAGTGACCTGTACAATAAGGAGGGATTGCACTTGAATCCAAGGAGGCAAATATCCTGGCAGAGAGGTTTGCTAAGGCTATTGGGGAGAGTTTAAACTAGAATTGCTGGGGGTGGGAACCGAACTGAAGAGATGGAGGAAGGGGCTGATGGCTCACAAATAGAGGAAGCTTGTAGGCAGTGTGAGAGGGAGGATAGGCAGGTGGAAGAGAAGGGATACACTCTGAATGATGGTTTGAGATGTGTCTATTTTAATACAAGGAGTATCATGAACAAAGTGGATGAGCTTAGAGCGTGGATCAGTACTTGGAGTTATGATGTTGTGGCCATTACAGAGACTTGGATGGCTCAGGGGCAGGAGTGGCTACTTAGAGTGCCAGGCTTTAGATGTTTCAGAAAGGACAGGGAGGCAGGCTGAAGAGGTGTGGGCATGGCACTACTGATCAGAGATAGTGTCATAGCTGCAGAAAAGGAGGAAGTCATGGAGGGATTGTCTACGGAGTCTCTGTGGATGGAGATTAGAAACAGGAAGGGGTCAATAACTCTACTGGGTGCTTTTATAGACCACCCAATAGTAACAAGAACATCGAGGAGCAGATAGGGAGACAGATTCTGGAACGCTGCAATTCTAACAGGGTTGTCGTAAGGAGATATTTTATTTCCCAAAAATTGATTGGCATCTCCATAGAGCGAGGGGTTTAGATGGGGTGGAGTTTGTTAGGTGTGTTCAGGGAAGTTTTCTGACACAAAATATAGATAAGCCTACAAGAGGAGAGGCTGTACTTGATCTGGTATTGGGAAATTAACCTGGTCAGGTGTCAGGTCTCTCAGTGAGATTGCATTTTGGAGATAGAGATCACGATTCTATCTCCTTTACCATTGCATTGGAGAGGGATAGGAGCAGATAAGTCAGGAAAATGTTTAATTGGAGCAAGGGGAAATATGAAGCTAACAGGCAGGAACTTGGAAGCATTAATTGGGAGCAGATGTTCTCAGGGAAATCTGGCAAGTGTTTAGGGGATATTTGCCTGGGGTTCTGCATAGGTGCATTCCAATGAGATAGGGAAAGGATGGTAGGGTACAGGAACCATGGTGTTTGTACACCAACTGTAGAAAATCTAGTCAAGAAGAAAAGAAAAGCTTACAAAATGTTCAAAAAACTAGGAAATAATAGAAATCTAGAAGATTGTAATACTAGCAGGAAGGTTCTTAAGAATGAAATTAATAGAGCTAGAAGGGGCCATGAGAATGGCCTGACGAGCAGGATTAAGGAAAACCCCAAGATATTCTACAAGTATGTGAAGAGCAAGAGGATAAGACGTGAAAGAATAGGACCAATCAAGAGGTACAGTGGAAAAGTGTTTATGGAACAGGAAGAGATAGCGGAGGTACTTAATTAATACTTTGTTTCAGTATTCACTACAGAAGAGGACCTTGGCGATTGTAGTGATGACTTACAGTGGACTGAAAAGCTTGAGCGTATAGACATTAAGAAAGAAGATGTGCTGGAGCTTTTGGAAAGTATCAAGTGAAAAGCATCTCATCAAGTCTCCGGGACTGGATGAGATGTACCCCAGGCTACTGTGGGAGGTGAGGGAGGAGATTGCTGAGCCTCTGGCAATGATCTTTGCATCACCAATGGGGACAGGAGAGGTTCCGGAGGATTGGAGAGTTGTGGATGTTGACCCTTTATTCAAGAAAGGGAGCAGAGATAGCCCAGGATATTATAGACCAGTGAGTCTTACCTCAGTGGTTGGTAAGTTGATGGAGAAGATCCTGAAAGAGAAGATTTACGAATATTTGGAGAGGCATTAGGAATAGTCAGCATGGTTTTGTCAAAGGCAGGTCGTGCCTTACAAGCCTGATTGAATTTTTTGAGGATGTGACTAAACACATTGATGAAGGAAGAGCTGTAGTTGTAGTGTATATGGATTTCAGCAAGGCATTTGATAAGGTACCCCATGCAAGGCTTATTAAGAAAGTAAGGAGGCATGGGATCCAAGGGGACATTGCTTTGTGGATCCAGAACTGGCTTGCTCCCAGAAGGCAAAGAATGGTTGTAGACAGGTCATATTCTGCATGGAGGTCAGTGACCAGTGGTGTGCCTCAGGGATCTGTTCTGGGACCCCTTCTCTTAGTGATTTTTATAAATGACCTGGATGAGGAAGTGGAGGGATGGGTTAGTAAATTTGCTGACACAAAGGTTGGGGGTGTTGTGGATAGTGTGGAGGACTGTCAGAGGTTACAGTGGGACATAGATAGGATGCAAAACTGGGCTGAGAAGTGGCAGATGGAGTTCAACCCAGATAAGTGGGAGGTGGTTCATTTTAGTAGGGCAAATATGATGGCAGAATATAACATTAATAGTAAGACTCTTGGCAGCATGGAGGATCAGAGGGATCTTGGGGTCTGAGTCCATAGGACACTCAAATCTGCTGCGCTGGTTGACTGTGTGGTTAAGAAGGTATATGATACACTGGCCTTCATCAACCGTGGGTTGAGTTCAAGAACCGGGAGGTAATGTTACAGCTATACAGGACCCTGGTCAGACCCCACTTGGAGTACTGTGCACAGTTCTGGTCATCTCACTTTAGGAAGGATGTGGAAACTATAGACAGGGTGCAGAGAAGATTTCCAACAATGTTGCCTGGATTGGGGAGCATGCCTTATTAAAATAGGTTGAGTAAACGGCCTTTTCTCCTTGGAGCAATGGAGGATGAGAGGTGACCTGATAGAGATATATAAGATAATGAGAGGCATTGACCGTGTGGATAGCTAAAGGCTTTTTCCCAGGGCAGAAATGGCTAACATGACAGGGCATAGTTTTAAGGTGCTTTGAAGCAGGTACAGAGGGGACGTCAGGGGTAAGGTTTTTACTCAGAGTAGTGAGTGTGTGGACTGGGTTGCTGGCAACGGTGGTAGAGGTGGATACGATAGGGTCTTTTAAGAGACTCCTGGATAGGTACATGGAGCTGAGAAAAATAGAAGGCTATAGGTAACCCTAGGTGATTTCTAAAGTAAGTACATGTTCAGCACAACATTGTTGGCTGAAGGACCTGTTTTGTGCTGTAGGTTTGCTATGTTTCTATGCTTCTACGTGCAATTCACTGTTGGTAAAGCAGAGCAGCTAGTGCCGATGGCTCACAGCTCCAGTGACCTGGGGTGCAGTCCGTGTGGAGTTTGCACAGTCTCTCCATGACTATATGGATTTTATCCCACATTGAAGAGATAGGCTGGGAGGTAAATTGACTACTGTAAGATACCGCTTGGCAAAAAGAATCAACTTGTCCTCTCATTGTTGTGAGTTCAGTTTTTGGTGGCACATACTTCTGTATTACTTCTGAATGTTGAGATTGAATTATAGGAAAAGCCAAGATTTCACCTTTTAGTCCTGCACTGTAATCTCTGATGTTTAAGTTTTACAGATAGGAAGCTTTACATTTTTACTCACAGGGGAACATGTGGGAAATTATTTAGTTCATGTAGAGTGTGGGTGAGGGTGAAAACATTTAATCATGACTTTCAAAAGTGAACTTGAGGGGCACAAGAGAGAAAATAATCTGCAGGGTTATTGGGCTAATGTGGTAGAGTGGTATGAATGCGATTGGTCTGCTAGGAGCTGGCATAGGCTTGAAAGGCTGAATGGCCCTCCTATGTTGTTAGATTCTGTGTGGAAAGCCTCGTCCTGCTATTATTATTGTCATATATAATGAATTCTTGTCTAGCTGCCCTCTTTCTATCCTCAATGAACTGAAGTTTACCTGAACCTCTGACGCATCCCTTAGCCCTGTGCTTGCTCAATTAATTCTTCTATTTTGGAACAACCATCTTATTGATGAGAACATAGTTGATATCTACTCTGAAATCTTTATTGGTTGTAAGAAGTGTCACAGGAGGATGAGTAGGTTGTTTCCTTAATATTGTTTTCTTATGTATTTAAGTCTTGGCCATCAATCAGCAAATTCGAAATGATGTCATAATTTATCTGATTGGTGCTTCAAACCTTGCTCTTTTGCAAAGTTTGCGCTCTGCATATAGTCTCTAAAGGTTACTTAGCAAGTCACAGTGACAAAACTTCAGAAAAGCTTCATTGGTTGTGAAGAGCTTTGAGGAATTACGATGCCATGAAAATTGTTACATATGATGAAACTCCGATAAATTATGACCGAACTATTAGCAATGCCAATGGTTCACCTTCTGCCTCATTGGATTCTGATTCCCACACAACAAAGCAGTGCCCTGGTTCCTGTAATATCTTTAAACTGTTACGTACCCCGTAACTGGGTCACTTACCAGCAAAGATAGAGAGGTCCGTTGAAGTCTGATGGTACTATTTTTAACAGTATTTATTGATAGAAATACACAAAAATAATATCAATGCAAACACACAGATAATATACGTCGTCAATACTAAATCTAAAAGCGCGGGTATAATAATAATCAATAAGAAATAGCTCTATCGTTATCTAGGGGATAATGTATTGTCCGATGGAAATATAAAAGTCACTTTAGTTCAGTCAAGCTGTAGGCTGCAGCCTTTGGTTGGAGAGAGAGACGGGTTAAAACTTGCCCATTCCTTTTATGATGTCAATCCTTCGAGAGTCGTTGGGAGTTGAGTTCCCCGTTGTTAGCTAAAAACCGTTTTTCCATGGCAAAGGTCACCAATTCCGGGCAAATGGAAGCGGACGCACGTGGCCTTCCACCGGCTTTTACTATTATGGGATCGCTAGCGTTTCTTCTGGTGCGTCTGAGGGGCTGTTCCCACAGACCCTCTTTTTATCCTGACTCACAGGGTCTCAGGTGTCAATCAGGCTGGGATGATGCAATCCCTCCACCAACCTCCTCCTTGGTTCATTGCCTGGGGCTTTGATTGCATCGTACAGGATGCAATACACAAGTCCGTCTCCAAGAGACAATAGCCGGTATCAATGGGTCCGCCTTTCGGAGGCCAGGACACATTCCAACTCTTTGTGGATTCTGCATGTCTTTCTCTCATTTCCTGTGTCCCCTGAACTGACTTAATAGTGATCTTGCGATTCTCACAAAGGAGGGGGCTACCCCGCACCCTTCGGCCCCTCAGAGCTGTGGCACATTCGTAACAAAACCCACTGTGCCACAGTTTCCACATTACATTAGAATTCACCTGCTTGTTTTCCACTCTGTACTGAAAGTCACTCGGCCCTGTCTGCTCCCTTTAAGTTAGCCAAGTTTACTGAATTTTTATGATCCAGTCAAGATGGCACCAGCGAACAATGATTCCTTGAATGACATCTTCTAGATAGCCAATCTCTTTAAATATTTCACTTTTTCTACACCTTCTGCATGTTCTTTTTGTCTTGATGGTGTTTTGAAAATTGTTGGAGCCTGGGATATGTAGTTTGGAGTCTGATCAAATGAACTAGCACTCTGCTGTCTTTGGAGAAGACCATGGAGACCAGAGACGGGGCACAGGGCCAAGATGAACTCCATTTTGAAGAGTCGAGGAAGACTGAAGCATCAGGCCAATTGCAGAGAAGGTCAGCAGTTGCTTTAAAATGGACGCCACGGGTCGACAGGCTGGTAGCTGTGTTGGTGGCTTGATGGGCACTCTTCATGGAAGGACTGAGTATGATTCTGATGGGAGGATGTTTTGAAAATTCTAGCATTTATGTGATTATTGGGCTGTAGTTTATATTGCTCTCCTTCAGTGTTCTGTGCTTGGTGGATTGGGGTTCCAGATGGGCAATATGTTAGTTTTTATAAGAGGGAGGGATTGGAGGTTTGGGTCTGATGTTCCTGTTGGTATTTCTGTGTGGGTTTTTGTGTATGAGAGAGGGAGTTGGGGTTTGATGCTATTGTCACTGTTCTTTTCTGCAAGGGAAGGGGTTGGGGTTTTTATGAGGGAGGGGGTTGGAGATTTGGGCTTTGACGTTCCATCAGCTGTCTTCCATGTGGGCAATCTGTTAGCTTTTGTGTGAGAGAGGGGGTGGAGGGGTTTGTGGTTTGTGAGTTTTGTTTCTTTTTCCTTTTCATGCGGGGAAGAGGTTGATGTCTTTTCTTTCAAAGACTCCCTGTTTTTTTCTGTATTGCACAGCTATCTGGAGGAGACAAATATCAGAGTTGAATTATATAGACATATTTTGACAATAAAATGAACCTTTGACTCCACACTGTAACATCCAGTAAAAGCAAATTAAAGGTATGTTGGAGTATTAATAGAATAATGTCTGACATCCTGCAAGTCCAGCTCCAAAGTCATGCATATGCTGGATTAAAGTTCAAAGTAAATACATTTCACCATGTACAACTCTGAGATTCATTTTCTTGCTGGCATACTCAATAACTCCAACAGCCATAATATAATCAATGAAAGACTTGTGCCAACTGAGCGTACAACCAGTATGCAAAAGATAACATACTGTGCAAATACAAAAAGAAGAAATATTAATTAAAAATAATCAATAATTATCAAGACAATGAGATGAACCGTTCTCAAAAGTGAGTCCAAAGGTTGTGGGATCATTGCAGTGATGGGGAAAGTGAAGTTGAGTGAAGTTATCCACTGTATTTTCAAAATCCTGATGGTTGAGGCATAATAACTCTTCCTGAACTTGGTGGTGTGAGTACTGAGGCTCCTGTACCTTCTTCCTGATGGCAGCAGTGAGAAGAGAGCATGACCTGGGTGGTGGCAGTCCCTGATGATGGATACTGCTTTCCTGTGTAAAGAATCTTACTGTCAATTAAGTGCTTCCTTTTCTTCTAGTTTTCTGTGCACTTGTATTAATTTACCTCAACATTTCCCTATTGTTTTCTCCCTCAGTGGCATCCAGCTAGACTGCAAGGATGTCAGTGAGGAACTTTCACCAGCATTCTCAGCAGACACCAACACCATCCATGTCATCCAGTAACTCTTAGATTTCATCCTTTTGTAGACATTATCTTTGTTCTCCCCACCTTTTCTTTCTCAGCAATTTAAAGGACCTATGAGTTATAATTTTATGTTATTTGGAATAAGGGTCATTGACCTGAAATTAAAGACCATTTCCCTTTCACCACAGATGTTTCCAGATATATCTAGCATTTTCTGCTGTTATTTCAGCTATATTGCCTTATGATTCTACTGAATAAGTTAACAAGATAAGAGCCCATGGTATTACAGGAAAGATACTAGCATAGGTAGAAGATTGGCTGACTGTCAGTTTGCAAATAGTGGGAATAAAAAGGGCCTTTTCTGGTTGGCTACCAGTATTGGTCTTCTACAGGGGTCAGTATTGGGACTGTTCCTTTTCTTGTAATATATCAATGACATGGATGTCAGAATTGATGACTTTATGGCCAAGTTTGTGGATGATATGACAATAGGTGGATCGGGACGTAGTGTTGAGAAAGCAGGGAATCTGTAGAAGGACTTGGACAGATTGCGAGAATGGGCAAAGAAATGGAAGATGGAATATAGCGTATATGGTCATGCACTTTTGTGGAAGGAATAAAGGCTTAGACTATTTTGTAAATGGGCTGAAAATTCAAAAATCAGAAGTTTAGAGGGACATGGGAGTCCTCGTGCAGGATTCCCTAAAGGTTGACTTGCAGGTTGAGTCAGTGGTAAGGAAGGCAAATGCAATGTTAGCATTCATTTCAAGAGGACTAGAATAAAAGCAAAGATGTAATACTGAAGTATTATAAGGCATTGGTCAGACCACACTTGGAGTATTGTGGGCAGTTTTGGGTCCCTTATCTAAGAAAAGATGTACTAGCATTGGAGAGGGTCCAGAGGTGGTTTACAAGAATGATTCTGGGAATGAATGGGTTAATGCATGAGGAGTGTTTGATAGCCCTGGGTCGGTACTGTCTGGAATTTAGAAGAATGAGGGTGAATCTCATTGAAATCTATTGAATATTGAAAGGTCTAGATAGAGTGGATGAGGAGAGGATGTTTCCTGTAGTGGGGGAGTGGTGGACCAGAGGGCACAGCCTCGGAATAGATGGACATCCATTTAGAATAGAGAACAAGAGGAATTTCTTTAGCTAGAGGGTAATGAATTTGTGGAATTCATTGCCACAGACAGCTGTGGAGACAAATCATTGGGTATATTGAAAGCAGAGGTTAATAGGTTCTTGATTAATCAGGGTTTCAAAGGTTACGGGGAGAAATCAGGAGAATGGGGTTGAAAGGGATAATAAATCAGCCATATTGGAATGGCCTAATTCTGCTCCTATGCCTTATGGTCTTTTGGTCTTATTAACTTGTTTTCACAGTCATTTCCTGGCCTACCTCAAGTATCAGTTTCAGGCTTTGAGCATTTGTGTATTTTACATTTTGATGCTGATCGATGTTGCTTTGTTTTTTCTCAAGGGCAGAGTAAAATGAGTTCTACAGTTCTATGGTTTAGAGGGGGATGAGGGAATACTGATTACTGATCTGGATCATAAATATGCACATCATTGTCAGAAGACGAGAGCAATAGCACAACTATGATGATTCATGCTCCATATCCCCACAGGCTGCCAATGGCCCGGAATCTGCAATATGTATCGTAACATGATTTTTGGTATTTGCAAAAACAATGGAGAGAATCTGACAGCAGTTTTTAGGGAATGAATATGCTCAATTAAACATGAAAATACCATCAGTGAATCTCTGCTCCCCTGCAGTTTGGATTGTTGTGACATTTTTCAACATCATTCGCAGAAATCAGTGTAACCATGAACACATATTCTTGCCTCAATGCATTTGATACAACTAATAGTTAAATGGCATGTTATTGCTTGAGTTCTGCTTGACCACCCTCTTGTCCTCCTATAGAATTCCCTCTGAGAGAACAGAACTTCCTTCAGATAATTATTTCAAAGTCCCAAGCTTTTTAACATCTTTCATTTTTGTTGCTTATAATGTTTCAGCTTCTAAATTTCATCAGATTAGTTGGGGTCATCATTCACCCTCCCTAGCATGCCTTGAAAGTTTGTTAAGGCAAGTGTTTTGTTCTTCCTAGTTTGTAGTCTGTGAGCAGTGTGATTGGCTACTCAGTCTGCTTGATGACACCACTGCTGCTTGACACCAAAAATCCCCTGGAAGTACGACCTGACAGTAACCAGCCTAGGCGAAGGGCATAGACATGCCTCAGAAGCCGCTATGTCCTTTAAAGATGACACCGAGCAGCCCTTCTTCACCACTTGGCCAGTGTATTCAAAAAAGGAAGAAGAAGAAATGTATCACTGGAGAAAAGGGAAAGGATGGGTGCACAATAGGCTGTGTCATTTGAAGCTGATTGGCCCTTAGTGCTCATATCCCATTTCTCAGAGCAGCATTTCTAATAAATATGCATCGGAGGTGAAGACAAACTTTTAATTTCATGCCAGCAGCACAATTATTATTAGTAGTAGCAGCATTATAAAATTGAAACTGAGCTTAGAAAAGGTCCAAACAGTTAACTTGCATGCTATCTTATTTCTTCTGTTTGTAAGAGTATTCATGAATTTACAAGACATTTCCCCATTTTAAATGTGAAACTTATAACGATTTCCTGGTTGTTCTCACTTAGAGATAGTGGCATTAAGATTGCTGTAATGAATGAGGGAAGTTGAAGAAGGAAACAGTGAGGTTTCTTTTCAGTTGAATTTGCTCCAATAGAATATTCTAGGCTTTGGAAGACGGAGTACTGGTGGTAAAATATAGCAGATGTAGTGATCAGCTAAGTAAATAGTTGACTCCATTTTGTCCCCCTTGGTTCAATCCCTTCCCACCTCCATTCTTGACACTTCACACATTCTCAATCACTTCAAGCTCCCTGGCCCTGATGGCCTTATTTCACTATGGATGTCCAATCTCTATACACTTCTACCCCCATCAGGAAGGTCTTAAAGCTTTCTGCTCCTCTCTAGACCACAAAGCTAACCTGTTCTCCTCCACCACCACCCTCCTACAGCTGGCAGAGCTGGCTGTTATCTTCAACTATTACCCTTTTTCTCCAAATCCAAGGTGTAGCCATGGGCTCCAGCTATACCTACCTTTTCTTGCTTGTATGGAACAGTCCATGTTCCAAGCCTCCAACACTCTCCAACCTTTTCTACGCTAGTAACATGCACAAAATGCTGCAGGAACCCATCAGGTCAGGCAGCATCTATGGAAAAGAATAAACAGTTGATGTTTAGGGCTAGGACCCGTCATCAGGGCTGAAGTCTCACAGACAACTAACTATGAAGTACAACACACTTGCCTTTGCAAACTTACAAAGTTTGTTAGGGAGGGTGAACTGCAGATCCCAACTAATCTGACTTAAATTTAGAAGCTGAAATGTTATAAATGAAAATGAAATCTGTTAAAAAGCTTGGGACCTTGCTACACCACTGACCATATTGATCCTATTCCCTGCACCCATGCTGAGCTTGTCAATTTCATCAGCTTCCACCCTGCACTCAAATTTACTTGGTCCAGCTCTGACACCTCTCTCCTATTTCTTCATCTTTCCATCTCCATCTCTTGAGCCAAACTATCTACTGATATCTTTTATAGAACTACTGACTCTCACAGTTAGCTTGACTATACCTTATCCCACACTGTCTCTTGTAAAAATGTTCTTTCCTTTTCTCAATTCCTCCATCTCCACCTCATCTATTCTTAGGATGAGTCTTTCTATCCGATAACATCCAAGATGTCCTCCTTTGTCAAAGAACAGGGCTTTTGTTCCTCCACTACTGATGCTGCCATCATCCGCATCTTCTTCATTTCCCAATATTCGTCTTCACTCCATCTTCCCGCTGCCATATCAGGATAGAGTTTTCCTTGTCCTCACCTACCACCCTACAAGCATCCGCATATCATTCTCTGCAAATTCTGCCATCTTCACTGGGATCCTGCCACTAAGCACATCATTCCCTCCATTCCCCCTCTCACCACTTTCCACAGGGAATACTCTCTACATGAATCTTTGCCCACTCATCCCTCCCCACTAATCTCCCTCCTGGCACTTATCCCTGCAAGTAAGACAATTCTACACCTGCCCCTACATCTCCACCCTCAACACCATTCAGGACCACAAACAGTCTTTTCAGCTGAGGCAACATTTCACCTGTGAGTTTATTGGGCTCATGGAGTGCATCTGGTACACCCTGTGCAGCTTCATCATATCAGGGAGCCACAGCGTAAAATGGGGGACTGCTTCATTGAGCAATTTCACTCCAGACACCATAGCAGACAGGACTTCCAGGTGACCACTTATTTTAATTCTACTTCACATTCCCATTCCGACATGTCGATCCATGGCCTCTTCTACAGTCATCATGACTCCACTAGCAGGTTGCAAGGGGAAAACCTCATATTCCGTCTGGGTATACTCTAACCTGATGGCATGAACATCAATTTCTCTAACTTCCAGTAATTTGTCCACCACCACTTCTCTTCCATTCCATTCCCCATTCTGGCTTCCCTCTTACCCCTTCTCTTCCATTCACCTTCCCATCATCTCCTTATGGTACACCGCTTCCCTTTATCTCCTGGTCCATTGTCCTCTCCTAACTGATTCCTTATTCTTCTACTATCCTTCTACCTATCACCTCCCAGATTCTCACTTCACCCACCCTCCCCACCCATCCAGCTTCCCCCTCACCTAGTTTCACCTATCACCTGCCAGCTTGTGCTCCTTTCCCTTGTTTTTCATCCCGTCTTCTTCCCCCTTCCTCTCCAATCCCGATGAAGGGTCCCAGGCTGAAACATCAGTTGTTTATCCCTCTCCCCAGATGCTGCTTCAGCTGCTGAGTTCCTTCGTACTTTGTGTGTGTTATTCCAGTTTTCCAGCATCTACACAATCTCTTTTTGCATCAATAAATGGAGCATTGAATTGACCTATGGCTGGTGAAGGTAATGATTTGTCACAAGGTTCCAGATAAACATTGCCCAATGGGCCAAGAGATTCTGATGAGCAACCAGTGAGATTCACTGGGCTTCATTTCAGTTACTTGCGGGGCTTTAAGTGGCAAAATTGCAGAGACTCTAAAAGTAATTGAGGGCTGGGATTGGGAGCCCAAGCATATACCCTTGACAGGGTGTAACCATATTTCCTAGTTTAGGCAAAATAAAGTATAAAGAGATATCACTTTTTAATTCCTCAGTGGCACAGTTAAAGTCTAATGGGCAGGAACTCACGAAAATCATCAACATCAAGCTTGACAATGAAACCGCTAGATTGTTACCTTTGACACTCAGCTAAATTGAAAAGAGTGCAATCTGTGTAATAGTGAGCCAATATGTAGCACACTAATTGATCAGCTGGATTTCTAATTGCACAGCATTTACTTAATTTTGCTTTTGATCCAGTCGAAAACATTCAAAATCTGATGAAAATCTGATTATAATTCTGAAGGGATTTCTTTTTGCCTTCTGCTTTACATGGGAATATTTTCCTGGAAACCTATTGCACGGATGGGTTAAGTGGGTCTCCAGATGGACATCATTATTTCAATTCAGTACCTCTTCTCAATGGTACCTCTCTTCAGGCAGCAAGCAGAATGAATGCTGATTCTCTTTGCCTCGTCCCTAATGGAATGGATACAAAGCACAGTAGCTGACCCACATTCAGTGATATCTGCTCAGGGGTTCTGAGGTTAATGCAAGTGAAGAGTACAGATGTCACCTGCATAGTGAAAGGCAGGCACTGCCAACTCAGATTGAATTATAAATGAGCAACTCCACTCAGTCCATCGTGACAGTGAAATTCCATTATTGCTCAGAACCATCAACATTTAACCTTGAGAATTGTACGAAAACAGGCACAGCAATTATAAAAACTTCAGTTTCTTAACATGCATTACAGCATTAAAGAAATAGAAGCAAAAGCAGGCCATTTGGCTCTCATTCCTGCTTTGCCATTCAGGGATCTCATAGGTGATTTTTTACCTCAATTCCACTTTGCTTTATTAACCCCAAATCCTACTCTATATTTATTGAGATGCCATGTAGGACAGGCCCTTCCAGCCCTTCAAGCTAGGCCGCCCAGCGGTCCCCCGATTTAATCGTAGCCGAGTCACAGGACAATTCACAATGACCAATTAACCTACCAAATAGTACATCTTTGGACTGTGGGATTTACTCAATATCCAAAAATCTATTCATCTTGTTAAATATTTGAAGAACTCACAGTTATATACAATAAAACCTTTTCACAACTTCAGCATGCTAGGGGCAATTCGCATCCTGTGAAATAGCTATTGATGTACAATCACAACTGCAAATGTAAGGAAATATGGCAGATAATTTTAAAAAAAGAGTAATCTCACACAAAAAGTGAGATAAATAATAACCTGCTTTAGTGATGGGATAATAAGGAACATTTAGCATTCATCATCAGGGACCTCCACCACACAGGACAGGTTCTCTTCTCACTGCTGCCATCAGGAGGAAGATGCAGGAACCTCAGGACTCACACCACCAGTTTCAGGAACAGTTATTACCCCTCAACCATCAGGCTCTTGAACCAAAGGTGATAACTTCACACACCTTCATTTGCCCCATTATTGAAATGTTCCCACAACCAATGGCTCAGTTTCAAAGACTTCATCTAATGCTTTTGATATTTATTGCTATTTATTTGTTATTACTATTTCTTTTTTTTGTGTTCTTGCACCGTTTGTTGTCTTCTGTACTCTGGTTGAATGCTGTAGTTGGGTGGTCTTTCATTGATTTTATTATGGTTATTATTCTATAGATTTATTGAGTATGCCCACAAGGAAATGAATTTCAGGATTATATATAGTGGCGTAATGTATATGTACTGTGATAATTAAATTTACTTTGATGTATTAGTCTAAATACATGAGAGTTCCTCTGCTCTGATTTGAAAATGTCACAGATAGGTGGGGGTGGAGGGCAGTTAGTGTTGAGGAAGCAGGGAGCCTGAAAAAGGATTTAGATTAGGAGAATATGCAAAGAAGTGGAAGATGGAATATAGTGGTTTGGCCATGCACCTTGGTAGAAGGAATAAAGGTGTAGACTATATTCTAAATGGGGAGAAAATTCAGAAATCAGTGGTGCAAAGACACATAGGAGTCCTCATGCAGGATTTCCTGAAGATTAACTTGTGGGATGAAATGCTGAGGCTTTATTACACACTGGTCAGACCACACTTGGAGTATTGTGAGCAGTGTCGGGCTCCTTATCTAAGAAAGGATGTGTTGACATTGGAGAGGATTCAGAGGAGGTTCACGTGAACAATCCTGGGAATGAAAGGATTAGTATTTGAGGAATGTTTGATGGCTTTGGCTCTTTACTCACTGGAGTTTAGATGAAGGATGGGGGGGATCTCATTGAAATTGAAATTGAATCTATTGAATATTAAGAGGCCTACATAGAGTTGTTGTGGAGAGGATGTTTCCTATCATGGGTGATCTAGGATCAGAGGACAGAGTGTCAGAATAGAAGGATGTTCATTTAAATAGAGATGAGGATGAATTTTGTTAGCCAAGTATGGTGAATCTGTGGAATTCATTGATACAGATGGCTGTGGTGACCAAGTCACTGTGTATATTTAAAGCAAAGGTTGATAGGATCTTCATTAGTAAGGATGTCAAAGGTTATGGGAAGAAGGCAGGAGAGTGGAGTTGGGAGAGATAATAAATCAATCATGATTGAGTGGTCTAAATGGCCTAAATGGCCATTTGGCCAAATGGTCCAAATGGCTTAAATCTGTTTTTATGTCTTATTTTCTTAATACCAGCCAATGCAAGAACAGTATCCCTGACTAACTGAGTCTATGTTATGACTATCTAATGGCTTTCAAATAAGCTGTTGTTATTTTCCACAGTCTAACGGTAGCTTTCTTTACTATCTGGCCCACTGTCTTCATGCTGAAAAAATTCATTGAGTCTTGTCTCATTGTGCAAACTGCTTGCTTGGATTTCTGATCCTGGGCTGCTCTTTCAGTGTAGACATTTTTGGCCACAATAGCTACCTCTATTATGGTCAATAACGTTCCTCAGAAATCAGCTCTAAAATCCCTTCTACACTTCCTATATACAAACATCATCAAGGTGTACCACATTCATCTATGCTAATGATACACAAATAAAGCTGGAATGCTGGAAGGAAACAAAAACAGGAAAGCTAAAAGAACTCAGCTAGTGAAGCAGCATCTGTGGAAACAGAGAGCTGTTTGGGTCTTTGATCTGAAAAATTTAGTCTGTTTTCTTATACAAGCAATTCCTTTGTTGCTCAAATTGTCCTACAAATCAGAAGAACCCGCAAGAAATAGTTTATCACAAGAGACCAGAAAGACCATCTTCTCCTTCATTCATCTGCTCACTTCTAATGACTCTGGTGATCTCAATCTGAATTATTAGCTTCTCTGACTTAATGCTCACCTGTTTATCTAAACATGATACTCAATAAGTTATTAACTTACAAAAAGTATCAATGAAGATATACTAATAAAGTCAATGTACAAAATAATTTCATAGTTTGACTTGCCAACTGCACTTAGGGAGAAAATATTTTCACATTATACTCGGCTATTATTGCAAATTGCTGTGCAGCTGTGGAATATTACACTCCTGTTTATTCCCACTGAACTTTCAAATATCCCATAGGGCTTTTCAGCCAATGAAGCACATTTTTTTCAACTTTAATCATCGTTGCAAATGTGACAGTAGATTTGTGTACAACATGTCCCGCATACAATACTGTAATTATTACAAGGTAAACTCCTTTAGTGAAATAACATTGGGCAGAAGGTACAGAAGCTTTAGGTCCCACAGTACCAGGTAAAGGAACAGTTCTTACTCTAAAACTATTAGGCTCTGAATTTGCATGGATTACCTCAATTACCACTATCCTAAATTGTCCTATGGACTCACTTTCAAAGACTCTTTATAACTTATGTTCTCATTATTTTTTTACTTGCACAGATTGTCTTCTTTTGCACGTTAGCAGTTTATCAGTCTTTGCTTATGTATAGCCTTCAAGTGCATTTCTTCTTTCCCCTAAATGCCAATGAGAAAATAAATCTTAAGATAGTATTTGGTAACATATATGTACGTTGATAATAAATTTACTTTGAACTTTGAAATAAAAACAGTGAATGTTTTAAATATGCATTAAATCAGGCAGCTTCTGTGGAGAAAAATATTGATTTAATTTTCAGGCTGATGATTTTCAGCTTCAGTGAGACAGATCAAAGGATAAATCATGTCAAGTATAACGTAGGGGAATTTCATTGCTGCCCTTCAATGTATTGTCACAGATCTGTAAAATCCACTCAAGAGGCAGGCAGATCTCAGTTTCATTTCATTCACAAAACAAACTCTCCTTGTGCATTTCCCAGAAGTGTTAGATTAGACGTGCAAGTCTCTGGGATCTAAACTCGCAACCTTCTCACTAATAAGAAGGAGAGCTACCGCTGATTCAAAAAATGATCCTAAGCAGTGGAACTTTGTGTCAGGCACATTTCGTCTTATTTGCTACCATGGTTACTGTTCCTCTGCAGCTCAGCTCTTTCACATCTTCATTGTTCAGTTGCTGTTAGAAAATTGGTCAATAGACTTAAAGATAAAATGACACTGCCTATTTACTTGCCTATTACTTGGAGTTGTTCTTTTTACAGACATGCAGTTCTTTCGGGGACATTAAATAATCTCATCTTTTCCTAATTCATTGACTTTTTTGAATTACCTCACTGGCATGATGACTGCCATCTAACACCATGTCACCTGCAATGCTGCAAATGGTATGCCTCAGGCTACAACTGTACATATAGGGCACAGGTGCTACATCAACATTATCTAAAAGTATGAACTGTGTCCCACATCTCTAATTAATCTATCATGTGGAAATGCGTGTAACAAAATAGTACTGAAAATATTCAAAGATTACATTAGCTATATGACGGCTCTCCCTAACTTAGAATTGTAGCCTTCCCTCATACTTACAATGAAAAGAAGCGGCAATGCCCTTCTGCTTCAAATTTCAGTTGTCTTGTGCCCATTCTAAAATGCATTTTGCTGGTCTCTTAATATTTACTATGTTTCCAGATTATGAAGTGGTGTCCCATTAAACCAAACCCAAATATTTAATATGAGTATTAGAAGAAAAAGCAATGGTCCCAGCATCTGCATTTGGAGAAAGCCATTTCATTTTTTTCTCCATCATAAATTAATTTCGTGTTCATACTGCCACTAGCAACTTTTATAAAATTGGCTTCAAAACTTATTATAAGCCATTTTATCACATGTTTTATTGAAAGTCCAGATAAGCAACTGAATTATCCACATCAACATACTCTAATCTAGTTAACCGAGCAAGATTTGTCTTTAACAAACCAATGCTGGCCTTCTGTTATTAATACAGAAGGACTATTATTAAAGTTTAAAGGACTATTAAACTTTGTCCTTCGTATCATTGTTAGCAGTTTCTTTTCTTCACACTGAATTGATTAGCTCACAGCTGATTAGCTTATTTTAATGAATATCATTCTTGAACAACAATGAAACACTTACAACCCTCCAGTCTTCTGATATTAGCCCAGGAAGAAATGGAAGGTTATAGTCAATACAATTTTGTCTTTTACTTTCCTTAACAACCTAGACTATATTCTAGTTTCTGTGATTTGAACTGTCTGACTACTACCACATCTTATTTCACTTTTGAAACCAGTCTTGTAATGATTCTGTGGGACATTAGAAGCTGTTGTTCATATTTAGATATGTTCTTTTTTATGATTTGGAGGTTTTGCAACTGATTGTACAAATTCCAATAGTATGTCTGAGAGTATATATCAATGATGAAAGTTGGGCACCCCAGTGTTCAGCGTTAAGTCAATGTTTCGAGACAATGAGGCAATAGGTAGTCTGAAGGGCAAGTGGACAACAACAAAAGGATCAATGATTGTCCAATCACAAATAAGAGAAAATTTGCAGATGCTGGAAACCCAAGGCCACACTCAGGTTAGAGGAACAGCATCTGGGTAGCCTCCAACCTGATGGCATGAACATTGATTTCTCAATCTTCTGGTAATACAACTCCCCCCCCCCCACCCCTTCACCATTCCTCATTCCCATTTCGCTTTCTCAGCTTATCTCCTTACCTGCCCATCACCTCCCTCTGGTGCTCTTCCCCCTTCCCTTCTTCACTCTTCTATCAGATTCCACTTTCTCCAGCTCTTTATCTCTTTCACCATCAACTTCACCCCTCCCCTCTCCCGGTTTGACCTATGACCTTGTATTTCTTCCTCCAACCCCCTCCCTAACCTTCTTACTCTGCTTTCTCATCCTTATTCTGCAGTCCTGATGAAGGGTCTCAGCCTGAAACGTTGACTGTTTACTCTTTTCCATACATGCTGCCTGGCCTGCTTGGATCAATAATTGTATTTTGTCTTCAATCTTTAAAATCTGTCCTTTATTGTCTAAAGCCAATACCATAATAATGGAATCCTGACAGTTTTGTCAGGAAGTAGAGATACCAAAAACTGGCAAGTGACACAGAATCCAGATGACAATTTAGTATCACCACAATGGCAGTATTGTGTATCACTTGATGTTTCACATTATGGAAGGACTTCAATCCAATAGAGAAGCATCAGATATGATTTAATTGGATGCCATACAGTGTAACTGCAATTATGGAGAAAGACCTGAAAAAGCAAGACTACTCGGGAAGAATAAACATTGATGGCAGGGTGATTTATTGGAGGTGACTTAGATTACAAGGATGACATAGACTTGGATATTTCTCCTATTCTAACCTTTGCCTTCCTGTAGTTAAGCAACTCCACCACCTTTCACATAATATAATGACCCTGGACTTACCAGAGTAGATTACCTCATTGCTTGCTCCTGAACCTTCACCTTTAGTTATTTTTCATGCAAACTGATGGAAGTAAAAATTGACAAAGATACATCAAAGACAGTGGGGCATCTCATTCCTTGTTGAAGAACATGATCAATACTGCAACTACTCAGCCAGTACTTTAATTACTCACCTAATTAAATTTAAGGATAATAAAAGAGAAAGATGAATGACAGAGTTGGAAGTGGTGAGTAAGATTAGATATAGAAAGAAAAATAAAGACAGATTAAGTTTTGACTAATATAGAGATATAAATTACAAAACAGTAAAATAAAAAATAGTAAAAGTTCTTGCTTCCTTTCTCACTTCTGCAATCTATCAACATACTTGGACAAGACTTGGATGCAATCAGCAATTCACTATTATAGGGAGAACCTGCTGTGGTGAATTTCGTTTATATTTTTTGCATTAATTCAGCAATTTTGACTCATGCTCTCAGTGCAATCCCGTTGATGTTAAGTGAATGTGCAGAAAAGTGAAAACAGCATTTTATCATAAATGCTGGATTTTCTGCTCAAACAATATGTGCATCAAACTCCACTACTACTGGCCCAGAAAATTCTGAGAAAATCTTTGTAGTCTTTGCCAATATTTTGTAAACATGAGTGTGAGATATTAATTAAATATAATACGTCTGGACCATAGCCCTTCATACCCCTCCCATCCATGTACCTATCCAAATTTCTCTTAAATATTGAAATCAAACTTCCATTCACCACTTATGCTGGCAGCATATACCACATTCTCACCACCCACAGAGTGAAGAAGTTCCCTCGCAGGCGCTCCTTAAATATTTCACCTTTCACTCTTAACCCATGAACTCTGGTTATAATCTCACCCAACCTCAGTGGAAAAAGCCTGCTTGCACTTACCCTATCTGTATCCCTCACAATCTTGTATACCTCAGTTGTGTATTGAATATTTCAGTAATATTCAAGTAATATTTTAAGTATATTGTTTGATTAAGCATTCTTTGTTGTTTAAATAATTCATTATGGGTTCTATGTAAAAGTACGTGCATAGCATACCTCATCACTCCAGCACATCATATGTGCACACCTCCCTCACTTAAAAGTGAAAACAAAGTTTACTTGCATCTCTTGGGCTCCCTTGTTTTCTTTAAATTAATTTTATGTTTTGGAGTTACGGGATATAACATCCTCTATCAAGTCTCCCTACATTCTCCTACATGCTAGGGAATAAAGTCCTAACCTATTCAACCTTTTCCTGTAACTCAGATCCTCAAATCCTGGCAACATCCTTGTGAATTTTCTCTGCCCTCTTTCGAACTTATTGATATATTTCCTAAATGTAGTTGACCAGAACTGCACACAGTACTCTAAATTGGACGTCACCAACATCTTAAATAACTTCAACATAGCATCCCAACTCATGTACTCAGTGCTTTGATTTATGAAGGCCAATGTGCCAAAAGCTTTCTTTATGACCCTATCTATGTGTGACACCACTTTCAAGGAATTATGGATCTGTATTCCCAGATTCTTCTGTTCTGCACTCCTCAATGCCCTATCATTCACTATGTAAGTCCTCCCCTGGTTTTTCCTCCCAAAGTGCAACACTTCACTCACTTGTCTGCATTAAATTCCACCTGCCCTTTCTCAGCCTATTTTTCCAGCTGGCCCAGATCTTGCTGCAAGCTTTGATAGTCTTCTTCATCATCCACTACACCCCTCAATCTCGGCATCATCCGCAAATGTGTTGATTCAGTTTACCGTATTATCAACCAGATCACCGATATAGATGACAAACAACAACAGACCCGGGACTGATCCCTGCAGCTCACCATTAGTCACAGGCCTCCAGTCGGAAAGGCAACCATCTACTGCCACTCTCTGGATTCTCCTTTAGAGCCAATGTTCAATCCAATTTACTCACTCATCCTGAATGCCAAGCAACTGAAAAATCTTGACCAACCTCCCATGAGGGGCATTGTCAAAGTCCTTGCTAAAGTCCATGTAGACAGCATTCACAGCCTTTCCTTCACCATCTTTCCCAGTAACTTCCTCAAAAACTCTATAACATTGGTTAGGCACAAGCAACCACACACAGAGCTATGTTGACTACTCCTAATCAGTCTCTGTCTATCCAAATACTAGACCCTTAGAATACCTTCCAATAATTTACCCACTATTAATGTCAGGTTCACCAGCCTATAATTTCTCAGCTTATTCATAGAGCCTTTTTTAAACAATGGAGCAACATTACCTCTTCTCCAATCCTCTGGCACCTCACCTGTGGCTAAGGATGACTTAAATACCTTATCTAGGCTCCTGCAATTTCTGTAATAGCCTTTCACAAGTTCCAGGAGAACATCTTGTCAGGCTTTGGAGATTTGTCCACTCTAATTTGCAAACACACCCTCTTCTGTAATCTGTATTTGGTCATTGACTTCACTGTTGTTTTGCCTCACTTCTATAGACTCTGTGCCCATCTCCTGATTAAATATTGATGAAAAAAAATCCTTTTAAGATCTTCCCCCTCTTTTGGCTTTATGATCTCCCTCATCTCTTTCATTTTCTAAGATTTCCTCTTGCAATCCCTTTTTTTCGGAGTTTCTATTAGTTACTGAAAATATTAATCGGAATTGGAATTGGTTTATTATTGCCATTGGTACCAAGGTACAGTGAGAAACTTGTCTTGTATACAGATCAATTCATTACACAGTGCACTGAGGACAGCATTTAAAATATTAAACATACAGATTTTCTAAAGACTTCCATATTAATATGAAGCTAATTAGATAGCACAGGCCAACCTCCCTTGAAATTCAAGAACTGTATTGACTTAACAGATCTCAAACCCCAAGAAAGATGAATGTAGCAATTAGAAATGTTAAACTTGTCACCTATACATAGTCGGTAAATGGGAAGTGACAAATTAGTGTCATTTGATTTGCTGGAAAACAAATGTCCACCTCTTTAGAATGTTGTAGCAGGTTTTATTTTGTATGTTGAATGTGGGTTTTTGTATTTGTAAATTGAGTTTTGAAAAATTAAACAGAAACCATGTGAAAAAGATGCAAAATTGATTGTACAACTAATGTCAAAATCACTATTGAAATTCCCTGTGGGAGTATTACCAGCCTGAGCAAGAACTGTTGCAACTTTGAAGAGATTGAGTCCTATCAAGGATACTTCGTCGCCAATCATTTTGCAGTTATTCAGATACCTATTTCCTAGGTTGATGAATCATACTGCTTGACCTTGAGTAGCCTCAAATGTTATTTGCAAATCTAGCAGTCTTGCAAATTAATATTAAATCAAGAAATAAACCTTTTTGAATATGCATTTTCTGCTCAGTTGCTCCGAATGCAGTTTTTGAATATATGAAGTACTAAAGCTTCAGTTCTCAACTCCATGGCAAGATCTTCAATGAAAGATTGCTGCACTTTAGATACTTTGAAAGTCTGATGCAGGGGAAAGTAAAAATCAACTCCTTATTGGCCGCTGCTATAACTTGGTGTTTGTCCTCCTGATTTAGATGAAGTGCATTTGAAGAAGTCCATTCCAATCAAGATGAATTTCAAACTTCATAAGTATCTGGATAGCTTCAGCAAATCTGTGGTTAATCATGCTTCAGGGACACTAGTAAAGGCTACAAAATGTCTCAATTTATATACTACCAATGGAAAGATTAGCAGTTATAATTCCAGTTCAAGCACTCTTGGGCATTCCCGAAGCTTTGTCATACCATGGCTTCAGATTTATGTAATCCTATTATAAAAATGTTTGGAATGTTCTATTGAGACACAGTGGCCCCTTTAGCAACCTCACTACATTAACAATATCTCAAGACATCATAAATCACTGAAGGTTAATGTTTCATTCTCAACTGCTGAGAATTGTAAAATCCAGCATTTTAAGCCCACGGTTTCAGTACATTATGTCAAAGAAGCTATTGCAACACACAAATGTCACAAACTAGTTAGAGAAGGTTTATAAATATCCTCCGACATAAATCATTCTATACCACAATTTCCCATTAGTACTGTTAGGGGAGGCACATACACAAATCTGTTTAACTGTTGGATCAGAATCTAAATTGGAAGATAAAGTACTACTTCCTCTCTGAAAAAGGAGATGCTCCACCAAACAATATATTACGACTTCAAAAAATATATTCACCTGGGAATATACAGAATTTACTCTTGTGCAGATCCCCACCATAAAGATAATAATAGCTGACAATGTAATGATTAAAATAATGAAAAGATATTACTTTCTTCCAGCATAAAACAAACTGCTACTGGAACGCAGGATCTGTAGGCGTTCCGGAGAGTGGGGAAGGAATTGTTGGTGTTTTGGGTTGAGACCCTGCATTAGGACTAAGAATGAAGAAGGAAGATAAACCATTAAGAGCATGAGACATAGGAGCAGAATTAGGACATTCAACCCATTGAGTCTTCTCCAACATTCAATCATGGCTGGTTTATTTTCCCTTTCAACACCATTTCCCTGGCTCTGCCCCATAACCTTTGACGCCCTTACTAATCAAGAACCTATCAACTTTCACTTTAAATATACCCTATGACTTGGCCTCCACTGCCATCTGTGGCTATAAATTCCACATACTCACCCACCCTCTGGCGAAAGAAATTGCACCTCATCTCTGTTCTAAAGCAATTTCCTTCTATTCTGAGGCGGTTCCTTCTGGTCCCAGATTCCCCCACTATGGAAAACATTCTATCCACATCCACTCTATTCAGGTTCCCAACTTCTTTGTGCCATGGACCCTTACCAGTAAGCAAGGGGTCTGTAGACCCCAGGTTTGGAACCCCTGATCTAGGCCTTTCAGTATTTAGCAGGTTTCAATAAGATCCTTCCTCAGTTTTCTAAACTCCAGTGAGCTATCTAACACTGTATAAAAAGGAGAGGGAGAGGAATAAGGTAGGTGGCTGAGTAAGAACAGAAGAGCGGTAGAAGCTACGGAGAGGGAACAGTGAGAGAGAACTTCTGTCAAAAAGTGGAAAAAACTTCTTAAAAATCAGCATGCCTCAAAGTGGCAATGCAGTGGGGAAGTAAAATGGAGACATAAGAGACTATAGATGCTGGAATCTGCAGCAGAACACAAACTGCTGGTGGAACTCAATGGATCAAGCAACATCTGCAGGGGAAAGCAACTGTCAATGATTCAGATTGAGCCAGAGATCATAGCTCATTATTAACTGTACTCATCACAGCACAAAAATTGAAAGAAAACCATTCATATTAAAGTGGCGGTTTGTCTATTACTGTCTAATTTAACAAAAGAACAGAATGATGAGCTGAAGTCACCAAATGCCATATATTCAAGTAAATTGAAATGATTCACAAGCAATTCCACAAAGTTCACTCTGTCCTGCTAAGCAAGTGTCCTTGGAATTGAGGCAAATCTATCCCTTAAAAATAAGTGAAATTTTTATAATATATAAGTTGTAAAGTGTCAGGACATCATTTCAAGCAAATCTTACCTCCATTATGTCACACTAACTGATACAAGGAGAGTATAATAAAGTCAGGTTGTGTCGAGCCCTGTCATGGCAGAACTATTTCTGTTTGCACAAGCCCGCCAGGAATTCAAGGAAACTCTATGAGGTCAGAAGTAATCTTGTTAAAAGCTAGAAGTTATTTTCCAGTGTTCATGTGGTTGGAATATGGAATGCATTTCTCTCCGTTCGTCGTTACTCAGAGATCAGTGTTTTCTTTGTGAGCTTTACCTGCCCAGAACTTTGGGAAATTTGGGGCACGCCATTAGGGACTGGAAATTGAAGGTAAGCACTGCTTGCCCATCTAGCTTCCACATCAGGAATAAATATTTGTCAAAACAGCTCTTGAATACACCAGGTCAGATGAAGGGCAAAGATTCAGTGAGGACCATTTTGGAACCATTAACTTTCTTTCTGCAGTTTAGATTCATGTGATGATGTTTGACCTTCTTCTTTCCTTCCTACTTAGCTAAATGGAAACTTTTTTATATTCACTGTTGATAGGAGACTTCAAATAGACTAGAAAAGCTAAGCTTGTTTTGCTTGGAATAAGACCATAAGATCATACGATATAGAAGCAGAATTAGGTAATTTGGCCAATCAAGTCTGCTCTGCCATTTCATCATGGATGATTCCATTTTCCTCTCAGCCCCATCTCTTGCCTTCTCTCCATATCTCTTCATGCCCTGACCAATCAAGAATCTATCAACCTCTGCCTTAAATATACATAAAGACTTGGCCTCCATAGCTGCCTGTTGCAAAGAATTCCACAGATTCACCACTCTCTGGCTAAAGAAATTCCCCCACATCTCCGTTCTAAAAGGATGCCCCTCTGTTCTGAGGCTGTGTCTACTGGTCTTAAATTCTCCCATCAAATACCAAATAATGTTGATATTTGAAATCTTCCTAATCCTAATCTTCCCACTAATTTTTACTCTTTTATATGCCGTCTCTTTGGCTTTTATGCTGGCTATGACTTCTCTTGTTAGCCATGGTTGTGTCACCTTGCCTTTGGAATACTTCTTCCTCTTTGGGATGTGTATATCCATGCCTTCCGAGTTGCTTCCAGAAATTCCAGCCATTGCTGCTCTGCCATCATGTCAATGGCTGGCCTCCACTATTGCCACAATGAGGCAACTCTCAAGTTGGAGGAGCAACACCTCATATTCCATCTGGGCAGCCTTCAACTGGAGGGCATGATCATCGGTTTCTCTAACTTCCGGTAATTTTCCACCTCCCCATTCCCTCTTCTTCAATTCCCAACTCTGGCTCTCCTCTTAACTCTTTGCCTCACCTGCCTATCACCTCCCCCTGTGGCCCTCCTCCTTCCCTTTCTTCCATGGTCAACTCTCCTCTCCAGTCAGATTCTTTCTTCTTCAGCCCTTTACCTTTTCTACCTATAATGCTCTGGTTCCATCGGCTGCATAAGTCTAGGGAAGGCACCCTCCGTCCCCGCCAAATGTGGGAGATTGAAGAGCAAGCCCCCCAAATCCCCCTGATGGTGTGGATGCTGCATGGTTTGTTCCCCTGTTACAAATCAGTACCACAGAATAACAGACAGTACACTGCATACAATTAAATTATTTAGCTTTATAATTCTTAATTTGACTAAAGGGGTTGTAAAGAAAAATCAAAAAATTAAAAGTGCTCATTTTAAATGAAACAGTGTAATGTGCACAAGTTGGAGCTCACAGTTCCCCCTTCACTGATCCTCCTTTGATCTCCCCAGGGTTCATCGAACCCCAGCCCCACTCTGGGACAACTGCTCTGAACTCTCCTCTCCAGCCCCAATCCCAACCTTAGTGTCGCTCACCAGAAAAATCTCCCCTGAATCCGTTCATCCCCATTGGATGGCATACATTTCTCTTCTCTCTGATCTTCAACAGTAACCCAAACAAGCAGCTTACACAGAGAACAGAAAAGCATAACAGAGAAAAAAATACAAACCATGTGAACCAGGGCATTACATACTTATCACCTCCCAGATTCTCACGTCATTCCCCACTCCCCCACTTACCTGCCTTCACCTATCACCTTCTAGGTTGTACTCCTTCCTCTTCTCCCGCTTCCTAATTCTGGCTTCTTCCCCTTTCCTTTCCAGTCTTGATGAAAGATCTCGGCCTGAACCATTGGAAGTTCATCCATTTCCATAACTGCTGCATGACCTGCTGAATTCCTCCAGCATTTTCTGTGTGTTGCTATGGAAATATTCAGTAGGTCAGGCAGCATGTGTACAGGGAGAGGTAAAAGTTAATGTTTCTGGTCATATAGCTAGGAAAACCTGCAGGGTGGGGAGTAGATAGTACCAAAATATAACACATGTGGTAGGGTGGGGGCAGGAGAGATTGAATGAGACATAATTTGTGTGGGTTCTGAGCATCCAACATAGTTGATCAACTAAATTAATTTTATCTTCAATCATCTATCTGTGTCAGATGCAGCTGTGCACTGACAGAAGTGAACGTCACACTGCTGTCATGAGGACAAAGATTTGTTTCATGCTGAAGGCATCCATGATTATGTTCTATAGTGCCACAACCAAGCTAAATTTAGGACATATACAGCAGTACAATTGTCAGTATCCATGAGGTGCAGAAGACTACTTGTAGCAGCAGAAATGTGCACCATCATGGAGTGTGGCCCTGTGTCCCTGCATACCCTTCACCTTAACATTACAGTCAAAACCAGGGGATCAATCCTGGTTTCATGAAAGTTGCAGACAAGCATTCTGGATGGGTGACACTTTGGTAGAAGACAAAACACAGTTTCTTCCCTCCACTTACACCTGTCTGTATGCAACCTGGAAAATTCAAGGTTGCACGGAGAGGGCTGAAAATGGAGGAAAGTGTACATTGAGGAGAGGCCGTTGATAGGGCAAAATTGCAATCAACAGGATGAGTTGCAGCATATAAGGTGGACACAATTGAAAAGGGCGAATACACGGACTGAATATGTTATATGGAATAAGGTAGATAAATTTGTAGCACAGTTGCATATTGGCATGCATGATGTTCGAGGCATCACTGAATCAGAGCGGAAAGAAGATTGTAGCTGGGAGCTTAATGTCCAAGGAGACACATGGTATGAAAAAGACAAGCAGGAAAGCAGAGAAGGTGGTGTTGCTCTGTTGGTAAAAAATTAAATCAAATCATTAGAAAGAGGCGACATGGGGTCGGAAGGTATTGAATCATTGTGGATAGAGCTGAGGAGCTGCAAGGGTAAAAATACCTGATGGCAGTTGTATAGACACCTAAACTGTAGTAAGAATGTGGTCTACAAATTACCCTGGGAGATCAACAATGCAAGCCAAAAGGGCAATATTCCAATAGGCATGGGGAATTTCAATATATAGGTAGATTGTGAAAATCAGGTTGGTGCTGGATTCCAGGAGGGGGGATTTCTAGAGTACCTGCAAGGCTTTTTAGAGCAGCTCATGGTTGAACTGGGTGCTGTGCCATGTACCAGAATTGATTAGAGAGCTCAAGGTAGAAGAACCCTTAGGGGAAAGTGATCATAATATGATTGAATTCACTCTGAAATTTGAAAAGGAGAAGCTAAAGTCAGATGTATCAACAACACAGTGGAGTAAAGGGAATTACAGAGGCATGAGGGAGGAGCTGGCCAGAATTGATTGGAAAAGAACACTGGCTGGGATGACGACAGAGCAGCAATGGCTGGAATTCCTGGAAGCAATTCGGAAGGCACAGGGTATATACATCCCAAAGAGGAAGAAGTATGCTAAAGGCAAGATGACACAACTATGACTAACAAAAACAATCAAAGCTAACATAAAAGCCAAAAAGAGAGCATATAATAGAGCAAAAGATAGTGGGAAGTTAGAAGACTGGGAAGATTTCAAATACCAACAGAAGGCAAATAAAAAAGTTAATAGGAAGGTAAAGGTGGAATACAGAAGTAAGTTAGCCAATAATATTAAAGAGGATACCAAAAGTTTCCTCAGATACATAAAGTGTGAAAGAGAAATGAGAGTGGATATCAGACCACTTGAAAACAATGTTGGAGAGTTAGTAATGGGAACAAGGAAATGGTGGATGAACTGAATATGTACTTTGCATCAGTCTTCAATGCAGAAGACACTAGTAGTATGGTGGAAGATCCAAGTGTCGGGGGGCTGAACTGTGTGGTTATCATTACTAGAGAAAAGGTTCTTGGGAAATTAGAAGGTCTGAAGGTAGATAAGTCACCTGGACCAGATGGTGTACACACCACTGTTCTGAAAGAGGTGGCTGAAGAGATTGTGGAGGCATTAGGAATGATCTTTCCAGAATCACTAGATTCTGAAATAGTTCACTCACTCTACTCTTCAAGAAGGGACAGCGGCGGAAGAAAGGAAATCATAGGCCAGTTAGCGGTTGGCAAGATGTTGGGGTTGATTGCTAAGGATGGCGTTTCAGGGTGCTTGGAAGAACATGGTAAAATAGGCCCTAGTCAGCATGGTTTCTTCAAGGGAAAATCTTGTCTGACAAATCTGTTGGAATCCTTTGAAGAAATAACAAGCAGGATAGACAAAAGGGAACCGTTTGATGTGTACTTGGATTTTCAGAAGGCCTTTGACAAGGTGCCACACGTGAGACTGCTTAACAAGCTGTGAGCCATGGTATTACAGGAAAGATTCTAGCATGGATAAAGCGATGGCTGATTGGCAGAAGGCAGAGTGGGAATAAAAGGAGCCTTTTCTGGTTGGCTGTTGGTCACTAGTGGTGTTCCACAGGGTCTGTCTGGGGACCAATTCTTTTCATGTTATAGGTTAATGATTTGGGTTATGGAATTGATGGTTTTGTTCAAAGTTTGCAGACATTACAATATGAGCTGAAGGAGCAGATAGTTTTGAGGAAGTAGAGAGGCAACCGAAGGACCTAGACAGATTAGAAAAATGGGCAAAGAAATAGAACATAGAATAGTACAGCACATTACAGGCCCTTCGGCCCACAATGTTGTGCCGACCTTCAAACCCTGCCTCCCATATAACCCCTCACCTTAAATTCCTCCATATACCTGTCTAGCAGTCTCTTAAACTTCAGTAGTGTATCTGCCTCCACCACTGACTCAGGCAGTGCATTCCATGCACCAACCACTCTCTGAGTGAAAAACCTTCCTCTAATATCCCCTTTGAACTTCCCTCCCCTTACCTTAAAGCCATGTCCTCTAGTACTGAGCAGTGGTGCCCTGGGGAAGAGGCGCTGGCTGTCCACTCTGTCTATTCCTCTTAATATCTTGTACACCTCTATCATGTCTCCTCTCATCCTCCTTCTCTCCAAAGAGTAAAGCCCTAGCTCCCTTAATCTCTGATCATAATCCATACTCTCTAAACCAGGAAGGATCCTGGTAAATGTCCTCTGTACCCTTTCCAATGCTTCCACATCCTTCCTATAGTGAGGCGACCAGAACTGGACACAGTACTCCAAGTGTGGCCTAACCAGTGTTTTATAGAGCTGCATCATTACATCGCGACTCTTAAACTCTATCCCTCAACTTATGAAAGCTAACACCCCATAAGCTTTCTTAACTACCCTATCTACCTGTGAGGCAACTTTCAGGGATCTGTGGACATGTACCCCCAGATCCCTCTGCTCCTCCACACTACCAAGTAGCCTGCCATTTACTTTGTAGTCTGCCTTGGAGTTTGTCCTTCCAAAGTGTACCACCTCACACTTCTCTGGGTTGAACTCCATCTGCCACTTCTCAGCCCACTTCTGCATCCTATCAATGTCTCTCTGCAATCTTCGACAATCCTCTACACTATCTACAACACCACCAACCTTTGTGTCGTCTGCAAACTTGCCAACCCACCCTCCTACCCCCACATCCAGATCGTTAATAAAAATCACAAGAAGTAGAGGTCCCAGAACAGATGCTTGTGGGACACCACTAGTCACAACCCTCCAATCTGAATGTACTCCCTCCACCATGACCCTCTGCCTTCTGGAGGCAAGCCAATTCTGAATCCACCTGGCCAAACTTCCCTGGATCCCATGCCTTCTGACTTTCTGAATAAGCCTACCATTTGGAACCTTGTCAAATGCCTTACGAAAATCCATGTAGATCACATCCACTGCACTACCCTCATCTACATGCCTGGTCACCTCCTCAAAGAACTCTATCAGGCTTGTTAGGCACGATCTGCCCTTCACAAAGCCATGTTGACTGTTCCTGATCAGACCATGATTCTCTAAATGCCCATAGATCCTATCTCTAAAAATCTTTTCCAACAGCTTTCCCACCACAGACGTAAGGCTCACTGGTCTATAATTACCCGGACTATCCCAACTACCTGTTTTGAACCGGGGACAACATTCGCCTCCCTCCAATCCTCCGGTACCATTCCCGTGGACAACAAGGACATAAAGATCCTAGCCAGAGGTTCAGCAATCTCTTCCATTGCCTCGTGGAGCAATCTGGGGAATATTCCATCAGGCCCCGGGGACTTATCCATCCTGATGTATTTTAACAACTCCAACACCTCCTTTCCCTTAATATCAACATGCTCCAGAACATCAACCTCACTCATATTGTCCTTACTGTCATTAAGTTCCCTCTCAGTGGTGAATACCGAAGAGAAGTATTCATTGAGGACCTCACTCACTTCCACAGCCTCCAGGCACATCTTCCCACTTTTATCTCTAATCGGTCCTACCTTCACTCCTGTCATCCTTTTGTTCTTCACATAATTGAAGAATCTTGGGGTTTTCCTTTACCCTACTCGCCAAGGCCTTCTCATGCCCCCTTCTTGCTCTTCTCAGCCCCTTCTTAAGCTCCATTCTTGCTACCCTATATTCCTCAATAGACCCAACTGATCCTTGCTTCCTAAACCTCGTGTATGCTGCCTTCTTCCACCGGACTAGATTTTCCACTTCATTTGTCACCCATGGTTCCTTCACCCTACCATTCTTTATCTTCCTCACCGAGACAAATTTATCCCTAACATCCTGCAAGATATCCCTAAACATCGACCACATGTCCATAGTACATTTCCCTGCAAAAACATCGTCCCAATTCACACCCGCAAGTTCTAGCCTTATAGCCTCATAATTTGCCCTTCCCCAATTAAAAATTTTCCTATACTCTCTGATTCTATCCTTTTCCATGATAATGCTAAAGGTCAGAGAGTGGTGATCACTGTCCCCCAGATGCTCACCCACTACAGATCTGTGACCTGACCCGGTTCGTTACCTAATACTAGATCTAGTATGGCATTCCCCCTAGTCGACCTTACTACCTTTACACCCTTTATTCTGCTTCTCTTTCCTCAAAACCTCTCTATTTATTGGTTCTGGCTTTACTCCATGCACTTCTTTCACTGCTCTATCGCTCCGGGTCCCATCCCCCTTGCAAATTAGTTTACATGGCAGATGGAATACAGTGTTGGGAACTGTATGGTCATGCACTTTGGTAGTAGAAATGTAAAGGTCGACTGTTATCCAAATGGAGAGAAAATACAAAAACTGAAGTGCAAAGGGATGTGGGAGTCCTTGTGCAGGATTCCCTAAAGGTTAATTTGCAGGTTGAGTCTGTGGTGAGGAAGGCAAATGCAATGTAAGTATTCATTTCAAGAGCACTAGAACATAAAAGCAAGGATGTAATATTGAGACATTTTAAAGCACTGGTGAGGCCTCACGGAGTACTGTGAGCAGTTTCGGACTCCTATCTAAGAAAGAGTGTGCTGGAACTGGAGAGACTTCAAAGGAGCTTCACAAAAATGATTCCAGGTTTGAACGGTTTGTCATATAAAGAGGGTTTGATGGCTCTGGGCTTGTATTCACTGGAATTCAGAAGAATGCGGGGTGAGCTCATTGAAACCTATCAAATGGTGAAAGGCCCTGACGGAGTGGATGTGGAGAAGACGTTTCCTGTGGTGGGAGAGTCTAAGACCAGAAGACACAACCTCAGGATAGAGGGATGTCATTTTAGAACAGAGATGAGGAGGAATTTCTTTAAACAGAGTGGTGAATCTGTGGAATTCGTTGCTACAGGCAGCTGTGTAGGCCAAGTGTGTATGTATAGTTAAGGCAGAGGTTGATAGATTCTCGATTGGACATGGAGGAATACGGAGAGAAGGTAGGAGATTGGGGCTGGGAGGGAAAATGGATCAGCCATGATGTAATGGCAGAGCAGGCTCAATGGCCTAATTCTGTTCCTATGGTCTTATGTTGGAGTGGGAATTGGGATTGAAGTCGAAATGGTGGGCCCCACTCTACATTGAGAGCACTGGAAACAGTAAACAACCATGACAGATTTGCACGTGAAATGTTGCCTCAACTGAGAAAACTGCTTGGGCCCTGAATGGAGATGAGGGAGGACATGAATGGATGGGAGTAGCATTCCTTCTGCTTGAAGGGATAATGCCAGGAGGAAGTCTAGTGGGGGTCGAAGAATGAACAAGGGAATCAGGCAGGAGTGTGGAGAACTGGGGAGGGAAAGGTGTGTTTGGTACTAGGATTCCGTTGAATATGTCCTTCCTGTTCTGTTACCTGCTCTGCGCTTTAGCTGTTACACTTTATTCAGTGTTGTTATAGTTTTATCTTGGTGTATCTCAATGCACAAACAAATCATCATTTTCCATTTCCTCATGATCTCCACCCCACCTCCAATATTCACTTTGTTCTCACCATCCCTCCCCTTCTCTGCAACCTAAAGCATGCTTGTTTTTTAAATACACTTAACCTTCACAACTATCACACAAGTATGATATCTCTGCATAACCAACAGTAAATTTTGTTCTTCCACATGGACGTGGAATTCCTGCTCTTTCTGGTCATGGTTGCCCATCACACTACTGTTGGACTACCTACTCAGTCTAGCGATGGAGCCAAGGCAAGCATAGATCTCTTTGCTTAGACCTGGGCTAAAATCTATCAGCCCATTCATGTGAATGAGAATTTTAGAGCAGCAGGGAAGAATTAAATATTTTTTAATGTTTTTGTTAATTTAAATATTTAATACAGTTTTGATTTTAGTTTTAAAACAAACCATGAATAATTTTTCAATTACTAAACTCTGAAAGCAATTTTTTCTGTATATTTGAGACATTTTGAGTATATCTGAAACTGTCGCAGTTTCTCAGAGGCTTGTTCTGGCCCACCTTCATTAGACAATTATGCGTGCCTATTCAATGTCTTGCCACTTACCACCTAAACTATCTATGTTTGCTCTTGTATCCAAAAGTGTTAATATGGGAAAATGGGATCTGCTCCATCTTTATCTGGCCTTTATTGTTTGGTGTAGAGATACTGATTGATATTCTGCCTAAACGTCAGCATTTTGCTGATTGCAGTCTGAGCATAACACATGATGTAGGGTCAACACATTTCAAACATATTGTTATCGAGTCATCGAGCTATGCAGCCATTTTTGGTGTAAAAGTTCGAGGTTATAAAGAATATGATACATGATTCTGTTACCATTCACACCCATGATCAAATTCTTCTGAAGAAATGGAAATTGAAAGTCCTCTGAAATCTTGTCCAGTTGAGTCAACTATAGAATACTTGCACAAAGCAAAGACAAATTATAGCAGCAGCTGCTTTGTTTATAACTTCATTGATATGGAACAGGAGAATATTAAACATAAAGACAGGAAGAATTCCAAACAAATAAACAAGCACAGCAATAAATCAGATCTATATGTTATTATACAATAATTACAGAAATAGAACAGTTTGCCTTGATTGTACTTTAAATGTAACGTTTAATGGGACACAAGGCTAAGCAGAATCTGGGGACCAGCAATGTTTCCTAATGCATTTTAGATCCAATTATAAATACCATTCTGTTCTCAGAGGAAACAATCATCTATGCAAGCAACTGTTACGAACGTTTAGTGAGAAGCTGTGTTTTTGCATAGCAGAAGCTTAGTAGGACTTGTGTGTCAATTCCAGTTAAATGAACATTCTGTACTTTATGAACATGGATGAAATAACTAGTAAAGCCAGGAAGGAAAGTGTATACAGGTAACTCAAATAATGTTGTGCTGACACTTCTTTACTTGGTTTGCTCCCAACTATGCTGTACTGTTCTATGAACAGAAAACCTCTACTTTCCTATGGAACCAATTAACTTCTGGCTGAGCTATTTCACAGATGATTGTAGCTCGTCCCCATCTTATGGCTGACCACGTTACAACCCTCAGTACCTAACACTGAATTCAACTTTTTCACTTTGTGTGAGAACTGGCCAATCCCAATGAAAGAGCAAAGTAACAAGGAATGCTGGGAGGCAGCTGTGCAGAAGGGGAGCAGGGTCGATGACCTCTCATGATAGCAAATTTCATCATCCTGGGACATTGGGCCTATTTCTCTCTCTGTAAAGGATGTCTATTTTGCAGAGTATTTCCAGCATCTTCTGTTTTTTATTTTTCAATTCCTGGCCCATTCTGGCATAATTCAAGTTTCTCCCCACAGATGCTATCTGATCTACTGGGTTTTCCAAGCACTCTACTTGCTTCAGTTTTCCAGCAACTCCAGTGAAATGTACCTTACAATTCCAGCTTATTCATTTTATTTAGTTTGTCTCTCTTCTGTTTTTCCTCCAGGTGATTATTTGCCTGTACAATTTTTCATTACCCTCCCTCAGTCCTCACCAATCTTCATTCTCCATTTCCTCACCTCCAACATTCACATTGTCCTTCCCATTCTTCCCCTTCACTGCAACTTAAAACACACCTTTTCTTTAAATACACATTTCCTGTTGCAACAAAAGGTCCTCAATTCAAAACCTTAACTGTTTCACTTGCCACGGATGGTACCTCATCAACTGAGTATTGCCATCATTTTATGTTTTGATCTCAGATTTACACTAACTCCAGTTTTTATTTTGCTAATTTGAGAATAAATGTTATATTTCACAATGGAAATGAGATTGAACTAAAATAAAATGCAAAGAAAATAACAGCCTTGAGGCACAGCACTCAGATGCTCCACTGATTCACATTAAGAGAATCAAGGCCACACTTGCTATTGGACCCAAATTTCAGCTGTCTTCCAAGAGGGTGCAACTGATAAGATGTTTCAATTCTATGTTTCATGATTAGATTTGTAAAGATCCAATTTATCTTCTCCTGAACCCACCTCTTGTAACACCTTCTGAAAATCAACTATTAAGTAGCAAGCATCCAGCCTGAAGTCAGAGCACTAAAATATAATATTTTGTTTTATGTTCAACAAATTGAAGGTTTATCTTCTCCACATTACAAATCATCAATTAGATCTAATATCTAAATTTAAATCAGCCTAGAGTATGCTATATTTTTTCTAATGTTTGCAGTTTTAAAGAATTCACAGCAAAATACTGTAAACATGATCAACTCTGCAGACACATCAGATAATGTGTTGCTCAATTCATACCACAATTGAAACTGTTAAGCAAGCATCAGTTATGGCCCATAATTATTCAGATTTTAAACTTTGTCACTTTCATCTTATTTGAAAACATCTCAAAACAAATTACAATTAAACAAAGTCCTCCTCTGGCACTTTGGCTGTGAAATGAGGCTTCAAGTGCCTGAAGAGATCTCAGCATCTTAACTATTAGTGCCATACTTGTAAGCTGCTATATCACCCTGGGGCTGTTCAAATGGTGGTGTGGTTAATTAAAGGATATCAGCTCAGATGTCAAAACAGTTTCATCAAAGGAAATAAGTAAATCAGACCAGCCAAATCAATCACTCCTCTATGCTTCCACGATAAATACAATGCTGACAATTTGCATCTTTTACAACAGCATTATTATTCAAAACTGTTGTTTCTCTGCAGAACACCAACAACTCTGAAAAATAGTTTAATAATCATGCTTTGTTATTTACTTACCAATGACAGAATCGAATAACGTTCAATATTCCCATTATCAATTTGCAATTATGGTCACTTCTAGATTGTGACCATTATTCTGTTTCATTAATTGATTAATATGGTCACAAGACTCTATTTTTATTGGTGATAATAATAAAAATAATAGGCTGGTTGAGGGAAAAAGAACAGCTTTTGGAGTATGAGATTCCTACATGATTATATCTAAAATGCACAGTAGGTGAGAATTTATTATTAGTGATGCAATAGTTTCTATAGGTGCTGGAAATCCAGAGTAACACACACAAAATCCAGGAGAATCTCAGCAAGTCAGGCAGCATCTATGAAGATAAATAAATAGACAACATTTCAGCTCGGTGCAAAATGTCAGCTGTGTGTTCCTCTCCACAGATTCAGCCCGATCTGTTGAATTACTCCACCATTTTGAGTCTGTTATTATCACTGACACGTCATGAAATTTGTTGTTTTATAGCAGCAATATAGTGCAATACACAAAAGATGACTATAAGTTACAATAAGAAATACTTTAAAAATAAATTGTGTAAAAAAAAGCAAAATAGTGAGTTAGTGTTCATGGGTTCATGGACCAGTCAGAAATCTGATAGTGCAAGGGAAGAAGCTCTTTCTAAAACATTGAGAATATGTCTCCAGGCTTCCCTGATGGTAGTAATGAACAGAATGCGTTTTGTGGATGGTGACATTTTCTTGAGGCATTGCCTTTATCTGATGTTCTTGATGGTAGGGAGGCTAAGGCTGGCTGAGTTTACAACCCTTCACAGCTTTTTTTCAATTCTGTGCATCGGAGACTTTACACCAGGTGGGGATGCAACCAGTCAGAGTGCTTACCATGGTACATTTATAGAAATTTGCTGGAGTCTTTGATGACATACCAAATCCCCTCAAACTCCTAATGATGTATAGCAACTGCCTTGCCTCCTTTATGACTGCATCAATATGTTGGTCCCAGAATAGATCCATTGAGGTGTTGATACCAAGGAACTTGAAGCTGCTCACTCTCTCCACTGCTGCCCCCTCGATAAGGACTCCCAACTTTCCCTTCCCTGAAGTCCACAATCTATTCCTTATTCTTACTGACTTTGAGTGCAGAGTTGATTTTGCAACACCATTCTTTACCTCATTCTTGTACGCCTCTTTATCACCATTTGAGTTTCTGCCAATAATTGTTGTGTCATGGTCACATGTATAGTTGGTGTTTGAGCTCTACCTGGTCCCACAGTCATGGGTGTGGAGAGGGTAGAGCAGTGGCTAAACACATGTCCGTGGGATGCAGCTGTACGGACTGTCAGTGAGGAAGAGATGCAAGGAGTACCCCCATCCACTATTAACACTGCTTCTACTTTTTGCTCTTTCAACTTATTCATCATCTTTTCAGTTTGGAACTCTTTTCTAAGATTGCTTTTAAATATTAACTTTGTTTATGTTATCCAGCTGCACTGTTTTTGCCTTGAAGTAATATCATAGTATTATTTTATCAACAGCTTCCTAAAAGTTATATATATAAAACACTCAACACCTCTTTATACAGTACATCTCTCCAGGCATTGCATCTTGGATCTCTCAGAATCAGAGTCAGGTTTGATATCACTGGCATGTGTTGTGAAATTTGTTAATTTAGCAGCAGCAGTTCAATGCAATACATGATTACATGTAAAGAAAAAAAATCAATTACAGTAAGTAGATATATGAGTACTGAATAGATCAAAAATAGTGCAAAAACAGAAAATCTTTCTACCCATTTCTCGCGAATCAACACTTGTGCCTGGAAGTATCCCTTCCCTCCTTTTAAAACAAGGCAGGATTAATATAAATAGTTGTAAAATATTAACACAGTTTATAATTAAATAAGGTTAATTATGGATACAATAAAGAATGTTCAGATCCTTAAAACATTAAACAGAATGAAAAAAAAACAAACACTTCCTTTCTGTGGACTGCCATCCACCTTTTGGTGACCAGTGACATGACTGATGCACTGGCATCAGTTCTTCTGTACCTCTCCATATTACAATGGGTCTAAATAAATCTGCTCTATGAACAGCAGATGATCTGGCTAAATTCACCTATAGCAAAATAATTTTTCAAATAGCTAAAAAAACTCCGCACATAAAACCATTGAAATTAATTGGCCTTTGGATCTTGCGGCAGATCTGTGAGGTGACTCCCTAGAAAAATACTGGCAGATCTAAGTAATTCTGTGCTCCAGCTTTGGACAATAGAGTCCAAAGGCAGAGCGAACAGATTTCACATTCTGAATCTGTCAGCCTATGCATTTGACAGGAGTATGCTTCAGACTCTTGAATCAATTGTCATTAAAAAAGCAAGGGGTTTCATTTAGAACTATTGGCATTGGCCAGAGATCTGGCTCAATATGCAATCAGACAGGTGTAGTTGATGATTAGAAATGCTCCTCTTATATCATTGTTCATATTTCATATGTGTATTATTTGTCAATGAGTAATATTTTATAATATATTTTATTATGTGTAGATAGTTTTATGACAAATATATATTTCATGATGAATACATATTTAATAGTTATATATTTTTATGATACATAATTTATGATTGGTATACAGTTTCATGAATAATAGTCATAATGTATGTATATTTTATGATGCTTAGACCATGGCACTTCTGTTTGTAGATATGCAAATTTGACAAACACACATTTAATTGATTTGAGCATTTGTCTGTCAGGAATATTGCTTAATGGCGGGATAAATTCAGCGTTCATTAAATCGTATATTCATTTCACAGCATCTCCAAAGTCACAGTAGAAATTACATTCTTTCCTTTCTTAAAATTGATCTAAAATGGCATGCTTCCAAACTTTACTCAACATATATTCAAAATTCTAATGAATATGGTTTAACTAAAAATACAAACTGCAGTCATTATTATCATTAAACTATTGTAGCCATTTTTTCATCTCAAATTGTCAACCTGAATCATTATTTTCACCATTGGAACAATACATGACAAAGTCATAATAAAGTTTGAATAGATTTTTGAAGCATTAATAATGTTAGCTATCAATTAGATACTAGCTGCTGTAGCCTGAAGAACTTGGTAATATTTAACTAGTTAGAACGTTCTGTATTTAATCTGATTTTACCACCTCAAGCCATTACTTAATTACTTGCTAAGGGGAAGGGCTCCAAAACAGGAACATACAGAGATTAATTAAAGACAAATTACTGTGTTTCAAGAATGCTCTTCTCTGTATTCCTGGTTCCTGTGACTGGGGAGGTAAGATTATCATAGTCCAAATGGATATCAATGGCTTTCTTCCATTTTTTTTAAACAGACTCTTAGGAAAACAAGCCATGCTCATGCTCATGTCAATTGTCAAGCATTCATTTATGCTCACCCTGTATCAATCCCATTTTATTCTCCCTTCCTTCCCATTCACTCCTCTTAAACTCAATTACTTACCAGTTACCAATACTCCTGAGCCATTTACATTGGACAAACTCTGATTCTGATTTGTTGTGTATTTCCAATCAGTTACAAATATTCCAGGTGTTTTCCAATTATTATTTTTATATGTTATAGTTATAACAAATGCAAAAGCATATATGAATTTTAAGTAATTTCCATTTCAGGTGCCATAATTGAATTCAAGTATTTAGAATATTTAAATATAAAAAATATGAAAACTATTATGCATGTAACTCTACTAATTTTTTTGGATTAATTTGGTTATTTTTTGAAAGTAAACATGTTTTCTGCTGGATCTGAATAAAATACTTCCTCACATCAAGCTCTTGTGAAAGCATTAAACAAACTGAAATTTAAAGAGTCTTCTCTAAAGAGGAGGAGAATTAGTCTTGGGGTAGTTGCTGAAGATTAAAGCATCAACTGTAGCTCAGCTAACAGCAATGCATTTGAGACAGCAGCAATTGAGGATGGTGGAAGACAAATAAAATTCAAACCATATGTCGCAGCAAGATTTTTTTTTCAATTTATTCAAGCAATTGCCATCCAAGTTGTAGTTTGTATTTATTTGAGATTTAACTTCAGCTATGAAAGTTTTATGTAAGAGTAAAGAGAACAAAATAAGTATATTTTCTTTTTGAATATCAGATGACACTTGTTTCTCAGTGAACTGTTAAATTATCGGCTGATTATCATAACGGTTCACCTTCAGGTGGGAATTTAGTTATCAGTACCAAGGCAAATCATTGTCCAGGATCCTCCTGACATCTGCTGCTACTGTATAAAACAAAGTGAACAAAGACCAATCTTGCCCACAAATAGCGAACACATGGGAGTGATTCCTAGGCAGTAATTCCATTTTAAGGTCCAGATGATGAGTGTAAACTACACCAGCTCTCCTCTCATTGTTTATTGCATTGTCTGATTGCCTCAATGGAATTACTGACTGGTAATCACCCCTGGGTATGCTTTAATCTATGTTCATATGAAACATTTAGCTACAGAGATATTGCTTTTTTGTGATAAAATTTTTTGGCACCATGAAAAGGCCCTTATTCAAATGCCCTATCCACCTGCATCACACAGATGCCTTGGTAATCTTTGTGATTATTTTTGCTGAATAGTCTTCATTTTTCAAAACCATTTCTAGTTTATTTTTCTATTTATTGGCATTGTAAGCTGTCCCTCTACCCCCACTCTTTGCTTCCACTGTTCTGTTGTTCTGCTTCTCTTTCGTGCTGTTTGATTAATTATGGTCTTTCTCTTCGTATAGGTTTCCTCTGAGCTTTTCTCCATTTTATAGTTCTCCTGTCAATCTGAACAGCTCAATTGCTTGAAAAGGACTGAAGCTCGGAGTACTCTTTCATTCAGCATCAAGTCCATATTGATTTGTCTTCTCTGCCTCTCCAATAACATATATTTTCACACAACCAGATAACCCTTTGAACAAAACATTGAAATATATTTCACCAACTTATGGGTGTTTGAAAGAATGTAAAAGACTGGTTTTGGCAGGAAATGATAAAGTAAACCCTTTCTTGATTCCGCACTGATGAACTACTCAGGTCATTTGTTGGTATAACTACAGTTTGTGCAGTATGCTGCACAAAGGATCAAGGTTATTAAAAACCTTCCAAGCTTGATGACAATTTAAGAAGGTTTACAGTGGTGATTATACAAAGAGATTTAGAATACATGGAACATGATAATGTGTAAAAAAAATAATTGATTTACATTCCTGTGATTTTGGAGTGAACTTTACACATGCTTTCACTTAAGATTTAACACTAAAGTTACGGATATATTGAAAAATAATGTGAATTTAATTTCTATGAAATTGTATGTGGCATCAGGACCTTGGTCCAGGCTGGCAGAGAAGGTAAGTGGGTGGTAGGTGCCTGGATGGGAGCGGCAGGGGTTTAGTTTCTCTGGAAGTACCGGTTCGAGTGAAAGGATCAGGATGGGGGATGTTAAGAAGAAATTTTGTCTGGAGCCAAAAGCCCAGAGGTTGTGAGTGTCGGAGTTGTGTCGTGGAAATGGCTAGGGTGTTGGGAAGGAATGAGGCTTTTTGGGTTGGGTCAGAAGGCAGAGGTTGTAGGAGCAGGGCATTTGGAAGGAATAGAGTCTGTGGTGTAGGCTCACCAGTGGGGTGTTTTCTTCTGGAAAGATTTCAGGCTGATAATCAAAATGGGAGTCTCAGGTGATTGCTGATTTGAGAGCTTGGGTCAAACTGAAGCATGGTGGGAAAATTGGCTAAAATTGCTAAACCAGTGAATCTAGTTGTTTTCCTATGATCACCACCTCCCTTGCTCATCAGCATGGAGCAGTATCATAGTTGCTTCCATTGGATTCATCTCTGTAAAGGGAGCCTAAGGTAAAGGAACCCTTAGGAGGCAATGATCAGAATATGATAGAACTCACCCTGCAATTTGAGAAGGAGAAGCTAAACTCAGATGTATCAGTATTACAGGGCAGTACAGGGAATTACAGAGGCATGAGAGAGGAGCCGGCCAAAGCAGGGCTGATGGCAGAACAAGGGAACAACTACAGTTTCTGAGAGAAATTTGGAAGGTTCAGGATAGATACATCCTAAAGAAGAAGTATTCTAAAGGGAGGATAATGCAACTGTGTCTAACAAGGGAAGTCAAAGACAGCATTAAAGTAAAAGAGAGAGCATATGATATAGCAACAAATAGTGGGAAATTGGAGGATTGGGAATCTTTTAAAAACCAGCAGAAGGGAACTAAAACAAAGCCTTAAGGATAGAAAAGTGAAGTATGAAGATACTGTAAGCTAGCCAATAATAAAAAAGGAGGTTTAATAATATAAAGAAGTTTTTTTCTGATGTATAAAGAGTAACAGAGAGGCAAGAGTGGATATTGAACCTCTGGAAGATGACACTGGAGAGGTAGCAATGGGAGACGAAGTAATGTCAGGTTGACTCAATAAGTAGTTTATGTCAGCCTTCACTGTGGATGACACTAGCAGCATGCCAGAAATTTGAGAGGTGGCAGAAGTGAATGTAGTTGGTATTACTAAGGAGTAGGTGCTTGGAAAGCTGGAAGGTCTGAAGGTAGATAAGCCACCTGGACCAGATGGACTGTACCCCATGGTTCTGAAAGAGATGTCTGAAGAGATGTGGAGGTATTAGTAATGATCTTCAATGAAACACTAGGTTTCATGCTTCCAGGGGGTTGGAAAATTGAAAATGTCACTTCGCTCTTTACGAAGGGAAGGAGGCAAAAGAAGGAAAATTATTAGCCAGTTAACTTCACTTTTTGGAAAGAATTTGAAGTCCATTATTAAGGATGAGATCTCAGTGTACTTGGAGTCACATGTTAAAACAGGCCAAAGTCAGCATGGTTTCCTTAAGGGGATTTACCCGGGGTTTCAGCAGGCCTTTGAGCAGGTGCCACACATGAGGCTCTTTAGCAAGATAAGAGCCCATAGTGCTACAGGACAGAAGATTGGCTGGATCTTTTCTGGTCTTGCTAGTGACTAGTGGTGTTCCTCAGTGGTCGGTGTTGGGACCACTTCTTTTTACGTAGTATGTTAATGATTTTAATGATGGAATAGGTGGCTCTGTACCCAAGTCTGTGGTTGACACAAAGATAGCTGGAGACACAGATAGTTTTGAGGAAGTAGAGAGGATACAGAAGGAATTAGACAGATTTAGAAGAATGGGCAAAGAAGCAGCATATGGAATATAGTGTTGGGAAATATATGGTCATGCACTTTGGTAGAAGAAATAAAGGCATACACTATTTTCTAATCAGGGAGAATATTCAAAATTCAGGCATGCAATCCCACATCAGGAATGAAAGTCTGGGACAGGGACATATCTAAATTGGGACAAGACTTAGACTGGGATGCGATTTGGGATAATGCTGCTGATGCTTCAAAAAACCCAAATCATCGGTATATACACTTGAAATGTTGTCATACAGCATATCTAACACCGAGAACTAGACATCAAATGGGACTGGTCCCTGACCCATATTGCTCATATTGCCCCCACGGAACTGTTGGCTCTTTTATACATGTTGTATGGGAATGTCCAGGGGTTTTTGGTTTGTGGGGGAAGGTTATCAGTACTCTTACAGAACTAACAAGGGTACAATTACCAATGGATCCCACTGTACATCTTCTAAATGATGACTCCCACCTTTCCCTTATGGAAAAAACACGCAAAATCTGGCTGGCAGGCCTGACTGCAGCTAAGAAGATTGTAGTCCAGTGTTGGAAACCTTCTCATGATATTTCAAGCACTCACTGGCTTTGGAGCTTGTTGGACATTTCTTACCTGGAATTATCATCAGCAAGAGTAAATGATGCATGACCAAACACAGTCTTAATGTGGACAAATTTGGTATCTAACTTAAAAGATCTTCTGTTAAAATAGGAATGCTCTGTCTGTGTATACACTACTATCCAGTTGGTTGGTGAAGGGAAGAGGAGTGGGGGGGAGAGGGAGGGGTGGAGAGGGGGGTGGGGATGAGGGTTAGGGGGCGGTGGGTTAAACAGTCAAAATGTAATGGGTAACTGGTTATATTGAATGTAATTTGTTGGTGGTGCAATAAAAATTAGTGATTTAAAAAACTCAGGCATGCCAAGGCCCTTGGGGGTCCTCATGCAGAGAATTCCTAAAGGTTAACTTACAGGTTGAGTCGGTGGTAAGGAAGGCAAATGCAATTTCAGTGTTCACTTTGAGAGGACTAGAATATAAGAGCAAAGATGTAATCTGAAGCTTTTGTGAGGCATTGGCCTGACTGCACTTAAAGTATTGTGAACAGACTTTGGCCATTTATCTAAGGAAGGATGTGGTGGCATTGGAGAAGGTCCATAGGAGGTTCATGAGAAAGATCCTGGGAAGGAAAGGGTTAATGCACAAGAGTGTTTGATGGCTCTGGGCCTGTACTCGCTGGAGTTTAAAAGAATTGCGGGGTGGGGGAGCTCATTTAAACTTGTTGAATATTGAAAGGTCTAGATAGAGAGAACATGGAGAGGATGTTTCTTATAGTTGGTGAGCCTATTTACCATCTCCCTCTCCACCTTTCAGGCCACACCCCCCAAATTGCCCTTCCAGGTTAAATTGTGAATCTGCTGGGGTCAGCTATTATATGTAGAGCTCTCGCTGGAGCTTACTCTACATTGTTGCAACCTGTTGTAAATTGGGGGACTGCTTCCCCGAGCACTTCAGCTCCATCTGCCAAAAGTGGAACTTCCCGGTACCCAACATTCCCATTCCCATTCCCATTCTGACATTTGCCATGATGAGGCCACTCTCGGGGTGGAGGAACAACACCTTATATTCTGTCTGGGTAACCTCCAACCTGATGGCATGAAAATCAGTTTCTCTTTCTGATATTTTTCTGTCCTCCCCCGCCCCCCTTACTCCATTTCCCACTCTGGCCCCTAACTCTTCTCACCTGCCTAGCACCTCCCCCCGATATCCCTTTCCTTCCCTTCCCTTTCTTCCTATGGTTGTTCTCCTCTCCTATCAGATTCCTTCATTTCCACCCCTTTACCTTTCCCACCCACCTGGCTTACCCTATCACCTTCTAGTTATCATTCTTCCCTTTCCCCCCACCTTTTTATTCTGGAGTGCTCCCCCTTCCTCAGGAGGGTTTAGGCTCGAAACTTTGACTGTTCACTTCCATGGATGCTGCCTGACCTACTGAGATCTTCCAGCATTTTGTATACATTGTTTTGGATTTCCAGCATCTGTAGGATGGATTTTTTGTGTTTAAAGTAGAGGGATATACATTTGAAACAGAGATGTGGAGGAGGTACATTAGCCAAAAAGTGGCAAACCTATGAAATTTGTGCTATGGACAACTGTGGAGGCCAACTCATTGAATATGTTTAAAGCAGAGGTTGATAGGTTTGTGATTAATCTGGGCATCAAAAGTTACAGGGAAAAGGCAAGAGAATCGGGTTGAGAGATATAATAAATCAGCCATGTTGGACCAAGTAGCCTAGTACTGCCCCTATGACTTACGGCCTTATCGTAAAACTCCTTCATCCTTCCTCATCCACACTCTGCACTCACTCAGTCGTTTGTAAAGATAACCCTTTCACTACATTCGCAGCTTTCAGATCAAACACAATTTTAAACATAGATTAACTGCCTGAAATCATTTCAGGGTTGTGGGCTTAAGGGATAGGCCATGTGCTCTCTATTTGGGTCTTGTGGTGCTAGTGAAGAGATCAGTGAGTTGAAAAAGGGTATTGACCCCATATGGGAGTAGGAAAGAAAATAGGTCAAACTGGAATTGTCTGACAGAATTCCAATCCAGTGCCATATTTTTGAAGACTGATTGCCCCCTTTAACCAAAAAATGGTTACTGAGTCAATGTTTTCATTGGTAATGCATGTGTAATGATGTCATCCTCATGCTGGGAACTGTCCAGTTGAATATCTGTGACTGAGATGATTGATCTGGATTGAAGGGTGCTATGTTTGAGTCTGGATACAATGGAGTTTTAGTCACATGACTGCAAAAAGAACAGTGTGCAATTGGATTCTTAGGCCTTTGCAGAAATGATGTGACAAAATAAACAAAATAACGGAGCACAACCTGGTAGTTGATGTACTGACCTACACTACAGTGGGACATCACAATCTTTGCAACTGCCAATGATTGATTTTCAGTTTTATCACAATAATTATGTTTTCACAAGTGTGTTACTGCAGGTTAAACATTGCACAGCTCTTCAGCTTCTTTAAAAATATGATGTTTTATTCAGTTAAACGATGAAGTTAAAAAGTGATTGAAGAACCTCCTAAAATGTTTCATTTATCGTGAAGAGTACATACTGTCAGTGAACTGGTAGTTCTGAAAGGAAACAATTCAAACAACACAAAGGGCACATGAGATATGTGGGTAATCCCAAATTATTGTTCATTTTGCTGCAAACTCTTTGTTTAATGCAGTCACTGTGTGACTAGAGCCCTAAACTATTAAATCACAAGCATAAAATCATCCCCGTGAATGCTTAAGAAGTCAATACAAATGTATGCAAAGGCTCATTGAAAGCTGAAGGGAAGAAAACACATTGCTGATTATCACACTGTAGGGAAAAGGTACTATGGAATGCAGAAGCCGAGGCCATCTATCTGACTCAGCTTGTCCTTGATACCACCCTGTGACACTGCTCAAATGGCCAGCTAATCATTAGCATCCCATTTTCTATGACTAATTTTTAAATGGCATTCTACTCCTTAGGCATTAACCAAAGTCTCTTGTTCATATGTCTCAGCCAACTATGCAATAGCATTCTGACTAGAAGGCAATATTTGTGTTAACAAATGAGCCTCTGAGCAGTTATTCCCGCATTATCTGGTGCTGGATGAAGGGGCATGCACAAATAAATCAAAAAGAAAATAATCAATTGTCTACTGTAAGTGCTGGAATCAATTCAGGGATTTAAAAGAGAAAACTATATTCAAGAGAATGAAAAATAAATGTGAAAACAAGTGAAAAGCAAGTAAGTTTTAAGAAAATTAACAATGCAGACAAAAATGTAAGACACAAAATAAAGAAAAAGAGCAAGGCAGAAAAAATTAAATTCAAATAGTATAATTATTTAATAGAAAACTGAAAGCTCTGGGAAATTTATTTTGGAAAATAATTATTTGTCTGAAAGAAATACCTATTATAAAAAGGAAAAGAGGCACATAACCCAACCGGTTTTAAAATCAATTTTAGCCAGCATAAGAAATACTCATAAGTCATCACACAAATACAGATAGTATTTTTCTTCATCATACATGTGGTTTCAAAAATTGATTTTGAGCTATTAACAGAGTTTCCTTAATAAAACAGATTAGAATTAAAGTTTAATGCAGCCCACCAGATAGTCATGTTGCACACCATATGTAATCTTTGAAAGAGTACTGTCATATCCCTACTTCTCCTCAGACCAGCTAATATTCCCCCATCAAGAACTTACTCAATGATCTTATAAAAAATATGATCGAAACTGTTTTCAACTCTTTTCAAGGAAAAATATTCCAGATAATGACATTAATAAATACTAAGTTGTTGTGCTCCAAAACCAATGTAAGACCAAGGATAGTATATTACTTCTGAGGACTTCAATAGAAAGACAGAGAAATATCCATTATGGATAGTTCTCTGTCTTTCTATTCAATGGCACTAAAGAAAAATACCATAAAAGATGTCTTAAGTTGTGAAACACTTCATTTAGATCCAAACAATAGATTCTCCTTCCATACAATTTAATGATGAGTCATTCTCCACTCTGAAACAAACATGTCTCTCCAGCAGTGTTCCTTGCTCTGGCCTCCAGCTAATCAATCTCAAAGAATCCTTCTGTTACTTGGTACCTTACTTATACATAAAAAAAAGAACACAAAGATAAATTGGGTAAGAGCATTCTGAATGTTAGTGTATTAGTGCTTCATGTATTTACTACAGCCCGAAAAATAATTACCATGTCAAAACAGAAAGAGCAGCAATGAATTCTAAGCCAATGCCAATTTAAAAAAGGCTTAGCAACAAAACAATAAAGGTGCAGGGAGTCCCTATAAAGAATTTAACCATTTACTTGGCAATTTTTTTCCAGGCAACAAAAAGGATTAGAAATAAAATCATAGTACCTTTGTAGAGTGCTCCCAAAATGAAAGCTATTATACTTTCTTAGAATCATAGAGAGGCACAACATGGTATAAGGCCATTCAGCCCACTGAGTCAATGCTCACCATCAACAACACATTTACACCATTATACCTATTTTTATTCTCTTCATCCTCTCATCAACTCTTCTCCACCACATCCCACTCCACCTCCTACACTTCCCCAGCCCAGACACACTCATCCATACAATTTACAGTGGTCAACAAAAACCAGAGCACCCGGAGGAGCCCATGCAGTTAACGGGGAGTATACAAACTACACATTCAAAATCAGTATTGACCCTGAATCTCCGGCACAGTAAGGCAGTGGCTCTGCTGGCTGTGACACTGTGCTGCCTAATTCATCCAGCAGGATAAATCAATAAAGTACTCATTGCATAAGCAGAACAAAAATTATATGCAATTATATAACAGAATATTAGAACTGGAGACACAAGAGACTGCAGATGTGGGAATCTGGACCAACAAACAAGGTGGTGGAGGAAAACAATGGGTTAAGCTGCATTAGTGAAGGGTAATAGACGGGTGTGTATTGGGATGAAACCCATCTTCAGGACTGAAAAGATATTGGAACTGTTGGATTTTGCAGTGTTGTGACAAGAATGGAAAAAATTGAATTGTATGTTATTTTGTTACCAACACACATTTACTATATTATTTAATCCTGGTTACTTTCATAATTTCAATAAAGTAAAATATTGCACAGTATAGCACCAGTGTCCAATCCACCGCCATGTGTCCTGACTGTTTTCTCCTTTAGTTAATTGTGGCAAATAACAGTGTGAATTGATACCCCGTTTGTGATGATGGCACATATCATGAGATAGGAAATGTTAATGGGAAGGAAGATCTTTATTGTTTGACACTATAAACGATGTGACCTTTAAAACATAACACATGAAATATGTTTTACATTATTGTGACTTATTCTGTGTGCTACCAAATAAACACTTGAAGATAGAAGGTCAGCTTTAACTGCCTTGGGACATCATTAGTTAACCTTGTTTAGGTTTTGAGAAATTTTGCTGATAAAATTGCTGGAAGGGTGGGCTGATAACAGGATATTGAGGGCAAAAGGATTTGGTGAACAAAACAGTGTATCACCTTAGCCCCCACATTGGTTGTTGGAAAAATGAAGAAAAGGACAGAGAAAGAGGTTAAATTAGAGTAGATGAACTCAATGTCAAGCCAGGTACAGGAAGAAAATGAAAAGAGAGAGAAGCAAAATAAAAAGAAAGACAAAAGATATTTTTAAATAAAAAAAACAATATGCAAAACTAAGACATTTATACTTCTTTTACCTTCAGGCAAGAGAGGTTGATCATCTGTCAATAACAATTATTGCATTGTTTGAAGGGTAATTATACAATTAATTACTAGACATAACTTTCTACGGCAAATTTAATGGTTAAGTAATGTGCAAATGCAGCAACTTCTCAAATATTAAGATTGAATCCATTACGTTATTTTTTACAACTAACAGTGGAACAGCAAAATAGTCTAGCAATTTGTGGTTATTCACAATCCTCTGGGCATCTTTTCACTTCTGCTTTTCTGCCCAGTATAAGTCATTAAGACACTTAGTTTCAAAAGCATTTACCCAAATAGTTGGATGCAGAAGGGGGGAATATGCTGGGGATATTTCATTTTGCTAAGGAGTATGCACGTAAGAAATTGAAGTCAGAACACATTTTGTGACAGTTTGAACTGTCAACCATCCAATAAGATCATGACTTATTTTAGTTCTCTGTACTGCTCTGGTATTTCAGATTTTATTCACCTTTCTCCATTTTACACTTCCTTCTGCACTTCTCCTACTACCAGCACAACTACCATGTGTTTCATTCAAGCTCTCCTGGCTTCTAGCCCATCACAGCTCTTCCCTCTTTTTCCTTCTTCATTTCTCTGCAACTTGACACCTCATTTTTCCACTTCTGATAAAAGGATGTCAACCAGAACATTAATTCCACCTCTCCATAGATGCTGCTTGATTATTATTACCAGCACTTTCCAATTTCAGATCATAACTAGTCTGTTCTTCATCTGCCTTCTTGCCTGCTCTCTATGTTCCCTGGTTCTCTCATGGCCAAAAATCTATCACTCTCAGCCTAAATTATACTAAGAAACTGACCAGCCACAGTCCTCTGAGCTAGAGAATTCCAAAGGTTTATAACTTATACTTCAGGTGTAAATACATTTCTGCTCATCTTAGTCATAATTGGCTGACCCCTTACTTCTTACTCTTAGACAATACCCCCAGTTCAAAACAGCTTCTCAGTAGCTATCCCATCAATCCCTCTCAGAAGCTGCAAGTTTCAATGCAACCAACTCTGGTGAATCAAAACTCTGGTAACATTCCCTGGTCGCTCTTATCAAGACAATTGCTGAATCCCAAAAATCATTTTAAACCTATACTGTTCTAACTCCAAAGTCAATAAATCCTTCATCTAGTACTGAAGCGAAGCGGATCTGAATGTGATCTCACCCTAAGCCTTTTACATATCGGCAAGACTCCTTATTTATATTCTGCAGCTGCCTTGCAAAAAAGGCCAACATAACTGCTAGAATGAAAACTGAAAATACTAGAAATACTCATCAGATCAAGCAGAATCTGTGCAGCAAGAAACAGAGTCGAAGCTTCAGTCTAACATAACCTAGTATCGGAACCTTGATGGCCTGTAGCATTCGTGGTTTCTCTCTCCACAGATGCTGTTTTTCCTCTTTTATTTCAGACTTGCAGCATCTGCCCTTCTTGGCCTTCCAACATACTGCCTGCTTTCCTGATTGCTTGCTGCCTCTTCAACAGCTTTTCACGTCTCTTTGGGCAAAAGGTGCAGACCCCACAAACATTGACTGGCCTCACAGCTTTTCAATCATTCATTGTTCAAGTCAGTAACGTTGAAAATGTTCATGGTTGTTACAAGGAGGCTGTTCTGCCAGCCAGATCTATTCCAGCTGAAAATAAATGTCAAAGCTCAAATTAAATTCATGGTCATACTGTATATGCCACCAAATATAGCCCTGACATTTATTTATTTGAAGGCATTTACAGTCGAACAAAGAAAAGCTACACACAAAGACTGACAAGAAAATATGTGCAAAAGAAGACAAATAAATAAATAAATACAGAGCACGTGAGTTGTATAGTCCATGAATGTGAATCCATAGATTGTGGAATCAGTTCAGTGTTGAGGTGAGTGTAAGGGTTACTGCACCAGTGACTCAGGTTCAGTTCTCGCCACTGCCTGTAAGGAGTTCGTACGTTCTTCCCCTGACCATGTGCGCTTCCTGCCACAGTCCAACGGTGTACCGGTTGGTAGGTTAATTAGGCATTGTAAATTGTCCCAGGATTAAGCTAGGCTTTAAATCGAGGAGTGCTGGGAGGTGCGACTCGAAGAGCCTATTCCTCACTGTATCTCAATAAATAAATAAATCAAGAAAATTACCCATGCTGGTTCAGGAGCCTGATGGTTCTAGTGTATTAACTATTCCTAAACATGGTGGTGTGGGACCTAAAACTCCTGTATATGCTTCCAGATGGTAGCAGCAAGTGGGGAGCACGGCCTGAATGGAAAGGGCCATTGATGATGAAGGTTGCATCCTTGTGGCAGTCCTCCCTTTAGAAGAGCTCAATGATGGGCAGGGCTTTTCCTGAGATGGACTGGGCTGTGTCCACTTTTTTTGTAGTCTTTTCCATTCTTGGGCATTGGTGTTTTCATACCAGGCCGTGATGTAACCTGTCAGCTTCCCAAATCCTTTTTCCAGCTTTCTGTCCCTACCCCTGTAAATCACTGTGCTTCAGCCATATATCCAAGTGCTTTCTAAATATAAGTGAATTTTTCTGCTTTCCACCTTTTCACCAATGCACTGATCTATTTGAGTTAATGCTGGAAATTGAATACCATAGCAGAGTACTGGGATCACACATCAGTACCAAGTGGGACCGGGAAACAGTTCACATTGCAGGTTAAGGAGGCTTTGTCAGAATTAGAAAAATGGGAAGGCAGAATTGAGTTATAATAAGGGTGGAGAGAACAGGAATCGGCTGTAGTGGAATGCAGACTCTGTCCAGGTACACTGCAACTGCTGGGAACTGATGCTGCATTAACTACAGCAATCATATAGAACTCAGAAAGTCCGTTACCTTTGGTGCCAATTTCCACCCTGCTCTCACTTTTACATGGTTCATATGGTTCTCTTTTCTTCTTTGATATCTCTGTGTTCATCTCTGAGCATCGACTAGTTACCAATATCCATTGAACATTTGCTGACTCCCATATCTACTGCAATGACATTTCTGCTTCAGTAAAGATCATTCCGTTCTCCCAATTCCTCAGTCTTCTTTGTATCTGTTTTGTTGGAGAGATTTTCCACGTCCTTACCTGCCCATCACTCCCTTCTGATGCTCCTCTCCCTTCCCTATCTTCAATGGTCTTCTTTCCTCTCCGATCAGAATCCCTCTTCTCCAGCCCTTTATCTCTCTTACCAATCAACTTCCTATTTCACCCTCTCCCCTCCCCTGGTTTCACCTATCACCTGGCACCTTGCATGTCTTCCTCCCCTCCCCCACCTCCTTCGTCTGACTCCTTTCCCCTTCCTCTCTAGTCCTAATGAAGGGTCTCAGCCCAAACAGTCAACTAGTCAAAGAACACTGAGGCTGTCTACAAGAAGGGTCAGAGCCGTCTCTATTTCCTGAGGAGACTGAGGTCCTTTAACATCTGCTGGACGATGCTGAGGATGTTCTACGAGGCTGTGGTGGCCAGTGCTATCATGTTTGCTGTTGTGTGCTGGGGCAGCAGGCTGAGGGTAGCAGACACCAACAGAATCAACAAACTCACTCGTAAGGCCAGTGATGTTGTGGGGATGGAACTGGACTCTCTGACGGTGGTGTCTGAAAAGAGGATGCTGTCCAAGTTGCATGCCATTTTGGACAATGATTCCCATCCACTCCATAATGTACTGGTTAGGCACTGAAGTACATTCAGCCAGAGACTCATTCCATCGAGATATAACACTGAGCGTCATGGGAAGTCATTCCTGCCTGTGGCTATCAAACTTTACAACTCCTCCCTCGGAGTGTCAGACACCCTGAGCCAATAGGCTGGTCCTGGACTTATTTCCACTGGGCATAATTAACTTATTATTATTTAATTATTTATGGTTTTATATTGCTATATTTCTACACTATTCTTGGTTAGTGCGACTGTAACAAAATCCAATTTCCCTCGGGATCAATAAAGTATGTCTGTCTGTCTGTTTACTCTTTTCCACAGATGCTGCCTGCTTTACTGAGTTTGTTCAGCATTTTGTGTGCATGTTGTTTTGGATTTCCAGCACTTGCAGACTTTTTCATGCCTTTGAGATGTTTCATCTTTCTCTCTAACTGCAGATTTCCACCTACGAGTTTTAAATACACCTGCTCAACTTCCACCACTTTAGATCTCACACTTCTCCTCACAGCCAGAACAAGGATGGCAGACACTTCCTTGCTTCATCCTCCGCATTCAATATTTTCCACCAGCTCCAAAGGGATTCTATCAGCAGATGTATACTGTACTCCCTTCTCCTTTCAATGCTCTGAAGGTATCATTTCCACTTTAACTCTTTGCCATCTCCACTGACCACTCTCTCTCGTGACACTTCTCAATGAACATCCTCTACATAGCACCATCCAGAGACAGAGAAGCAGTTTCAGCGACAGGTTACTGTCGATGCAATGCTCCTCAGACAGGATGAAGAGGTCAATACTCCCCAATGCCATTAGGCTTTACAATTCTACCGCCAGGACTTAAGAACTTTTTAAAAGCTATTATTAATGCTTTTGAGATAGTGATTTAGATGCATATCATATTTTTTTTAACTGAGTTAAGTATTGTATGTAATTAGTTTTGCTACAACAAGTGTATGGGACATTGGAAAAAAAGTTGGAATTTCCCCATGGGGATGAATAAAGTATCTATCTATCTATCTATCTATCTATCTATCTATCTATTTAATAAGCACCCGTTTACCTTTTCATTTCCTACCATTCCAGAATCTAAACAGCTCATCCCAATGAGGTAGCTATGTTCTTGCATTACTTCAAAATTAGTATTTTCCTTTCTGTACTCACATTGCTGTCTCCTCGTGATGGTATTGGTATTGCTATTGATATTAGTTTATTATTGTCACATGTAGTGAAAACCTGTTCAAACAGATCAAATCATTACACTGCTCTGAGCTAGAAGGTAAAAACAATAAAAATGTAAAATAAAGTGTAAACGCTACAAAAAAAGTGCAGTGCAGCTAAGTGATAAAGTGCAAGATCATAACAAGGCAGATTGTGAGGCCAAGCGTCCTTTTTATCATATAAGGGGTCTGTTCAAGAATCTGATAACAGTAGGGTAAAGGCTTCCCTTTAGCCTGGTGGAATGTGCTTTCAAGTTTTTATGCTTTCTGCCTGATGGGAGAAGGGAGAAGAGAGGATGTCTAGGGTGGGTAGCATCTTTGATTAGGCTGGCCGCATTACTGAGGCAGAGAGAGTCCACAGAGGGGATGTTGGTTCCCGAGATATGCTGAGCTGTGCCACAATTCTTTGTAGTTTCCTGAGGTCACATGCAGAGCAGATGCTATACTAATCTGTTATGCATGCTGACAGAATGCTTTCTATGGTGCATCAATAAAAATTGGTAAAGATTGATGGAGACATTCCAAATTTCTTTCACTTCCTAAGGAAGTAGAGATGCTGGTGAGCTATTTTTGGCCATGACATTGAAATGGTTCAACCAAGACATGCTATTCGTAATGTTCACACCTAGCAGCTTGACGCTTTCAACCCTCTCTACTTCACCACTGTTGATGTTTGCATGTGCACCACCTCCCTTTATGAATTCAATGACTAACTCTTCTGTTAATATTGAGGGAAAGATTGTTGTTATATCACCAGGTCACTAAGCAATCTCCTTCCTCTATTCTTAATCTTCATTAGTGGAGCAGACTGTGTGAGCACTCTTGCAGCATATCCCTATTCAGCTCATAAGGACCACCCTGAACTTCCAGATTATATCATTTTAATTCTCTGTCTTTTGCTTCTGACATTGCTCCAACAACACCCATATAAGCTCTTTATCCTCTTCCTGGCGAGGTTGGAAAGTGCAGGATTTTAACCCATGATCTTTCCTCTCTTAATTCCCTGAAATTTAGCTGTACCCTTTTGTTTCAATTTGATTCATTTTCTTTTTAAAGTAATTGTTATCCCAAGAACTTTGGTCTACATCCTACTGCTCTCTGCAATTAAGCCTTTGTTTTACAACTGGTATCCTCGCTTTCCTAGCTCTGATGAAGGCTCTTTCATCCAAAACATCATCCCAGTTTTTCTGCCCATGAATGTTTACTGTCCAAAGTCTTCCAAGCACTTCCTGTTTCTGTACCTTAAATGTATGTCCCCTTAGTATTGACTTTCTCACTAAGCGAACAATGTTGTTCCTCTCTAGGCTTCTGATAAATTTATCTATTGCAATTACATATTCCTGCAGATTCTTATTGTTTCAAAGCAAACACACAGCATGGCCAACCCCTCCTCTTAGTTATAATTCTTTAGACCTCTACATCCTTCCTGATCAGAAAGGTAAACAGTACTCCTAAATGGGATGATCTTTTGTTCTCTGCATCAGCCAGTACAGCTACCTTCACGGACATAAGGATGTTTCCCTCATATTGAATTCAGAAGAAAGGTCAATGACCTGAAACATTCACTCTCTCTCCACACATACTGCCTAACCTGCTGAGTAGTTCCAGCATTTGCTGTTTTTATTTCATATTTGCAGCACCGACAGTTATTTCTACTTTTCCAGACTTGCAGCCGTTGTGTTTTACACTACTTCTCAGATTTTTCAAGCCATTCTTTCCTTATTTCTCTTCTCAAATACAGTACAATATTTCACATATCTCTAGGCTGAATTCCTTATTTGCATTCATTACTTCTTTCCTGCAAATTATGATGTTTTTTTCAGTTAATTATTCTGCCAATGGTTATATCATCTATGAAATTCCTTAACATGGCTCCAGCAATGAACTCTCAATCGTTTATAATTATCCATGAAAAGCAAAGCACCTTGTGGAACCTCACTGACAACAACCTTCCATTTACGAAAACTCCTGCCAACATTACCCGTGGTTCCCTGTCACTGAATACATTTTGGAGCTAATTTGCTGTTGCGTCCTTTATCTTATTGTTTTTTTACCAACCTGCCATTCACTACTTTATTTTTTTTGTAATTTATTTTTTATTGAAGTTCATCATTAACTTAAACCCTTTGCAAATATTTATTTCAAAAATACTATCCTTATTGATCTACCATGTTGTTTCAGAGAATCTTTACTCAGGGATGACATTCTTTTACAAATACATACTGACTATTCTTGATGTTCATGGTCTTTTTGAAATGATGACTAACAGGGTTTACTAAGATTTTTTTCTAATTATTTGCCTACCACTGCTGTTGGTCTGTCCCAATCTATCTTTGTAAACGATGTTACTATTGTACAATCCTTCAGCCTTCTGGCACCATGCCTTTGGCAAAAGTAGGCTGAAAAGTAAAGATCAAAGCCGCTACGATTTCCATCCTTAGTTTTCTCAAGATAACATTTCATCTGGGCCTGGCAGATCTATCAACATGCAAACATTTGAAACTCCTTAGTATTTACAGTCATTTGATCTACCTCATTAGATATAGCTCACACAACCCTCCTCTTTTAAGAAGAAGGGTGTGATGTCTTCATTAAGAATAGTGCTAAGGCAAAAGGAGGCTGGGATGAGATCAGACAGCATCTCAGTGAACTCAAGAACAGACTCAAGGGGGCAAGTGATCTATTCGTGTTCCTGTCTCTTGTGATAGCACAGGCTTATTGCTTCCACATCCAGGTTACCTAATAGGCCCTCCTCTTTCACTCTCCTAACTCTCAAATATTCATCAATAAACTTTGAATTTTCCTTGCTTTTACTGACCTCTAAGTTTCAGGTAGCTTCTTTGCTTTTCAAATGTCTTTAGCAGTTTTATTCCTGCTCTTCTATTGCTCACTGTAATACTGATATAACTCTGTACACTACCTCAAACCATGTAAAAACATCCTTGCTATCTCATGTAATTGCCAGAATTATGTAAATAGTATTTGTCCACAGGAAATGTGTGAGGAAGAAGAACAAATCTTATCTCTCAAGCATCTCTACGTCCACTTCCATGAAGTGTTTATTGAATCCTCGAAGCATAACTGTGGCAGGTGGTGAATGAAACTGCAGAAACTGTAACAGGACCTAAATGTTCCAAAAGAAGTGTTGCTTTACAACAGAACAAAGTATTCCCATTAACATAGCAGTGGCACAATAGAAACATAGAAAATAGGTGCTCGAGTAGGCCATTCGGCCCTTCGAGCCTGCACCGCCATTCAGTATGATCATGGCTGATCATCCAACTCAGAACCCTGTACCTGCTTTCTCTCCATACCCCCTGATCCTTTTAGCCACAAGAGCCATATCTAACTTCCTCTTAAATATAGCCAATGAACCGGCCTCTACTGTTTCCTGTGGCAGAGAATTCCACAGATTCACCACTGATCTCGGTCCTAAAAGGCTTCCCCTTTATCCTTAAACTGTGACCCCTCGTTCTGGACTTCCCCAACATCGGAAACAACCCAGAAATAACCCGGAAATAACCCAGAAAAGGCCATGGTCTAATTACAGATTGGAACTGGAACTGGAATTGTTTATTACTATCACATACACCAAAGTACGGTGAAAAACTTAGTTATAAAGTTATAGAACACCACAGCACAGAAACAGGCCCTTCAGCCCATCTAGTCCATGCCAAACTATTGTCCTGCACCCAGATCATAGCCCTCCATAACCCTCCCATCTATGTACCTATCCAAATTTCTCTTAAACTTTGAAATCAAAACCATTTCCTTCATTTCAACTGGTAGCTTGTTCCACACTCTCATGACCCTCTGGGTGAAGAAATTTGTTCTCATGATCCCTTTAAATGTTTCATTTTTCACCCTTTAACCCATGACCTCTAGTTCTAGTCTCACCCAACCTCATTGGAAAAGGTCTATTTGCATTTACCCTATCTATAATAAGGTAAGTTTGTACTGTACCTCTGTCAAATTGCCCCTCAATTGCCTATGCTTTAGGAAATAAAGTCATAACCTATTCAGCCTTCCCCTATAACTCAAGTTCTCAAGTCCTGGGAACATCTTTGTAAATTTTCCCTGCACTCTTTCAATTTTATTGACATTTTTCTCGTATGTAGGTGACCAAAACTGCTCACAATACTCCAAGTTAGCCCTCCCCAGCATATTCTACAACTTCAAAATAACATCCCATCTCATCCTGTGCTCAGTACTTTGAAGGTCAATGAGCCAAAAGCTTTCTTTATGACCCTATCTACCTGTGATGGCATTTTCAAGTAATTATGGATCTGTATTCCCAGATCCTTCTGTTCCAACACACTCCTCCATGCTCTACCGCTCACTGTGTAATCCTATGATGGTGCAAAGTGCACCATCTCACACTTGGCTGCATTAAATTCAATCTGCCATTTTTTAGCCCATTTTTTCAGATCCTGCTGCAAGTTTTGATAGTCTTCCTTGCTGTCCACTACATTCCCAATCTTAGTATAATCCACAAATTTACCGATTCAGTTTACCACATTATTATCCAGATCATTGACAGAGATGATAAACAATAATGGACCCAGCACCAGTCCTGCAGCTTTCCACTAGTCACAGGCCTCCAGTGAAAGAGGCAACCATCTACTACCACACACTGGCTACTTCCATAAAGCCAATGCTGAATCTAATTTACTACCTCCTCCTGAATACCAAGCAACTGTTCCTTCCTGGTTAAACTTGCATGTGGGACCTTGTCAAAGGCCTTTCTGAAGCCCATGTACACAACATCCACTACCCTGCCTCCATTAACTTTCCTGTTAACTTCCTCTAAGTACTCTGCAAACTTACAGCAATTTTTGTGATCTTCCATCGGAAGCAGGAGATATTGCTGTTTCCGCTCAACGGATGATAGCTTTTACAACTTTATTGGCTAGGAGAGCCATTTTGCTTAAATGGAAGGATTCTAATCCACATTATGTCCTGTTTAAATTTAGAGAAAATAAGAAGTCAGACATTTGATACATCCTTTAAATTTGAGGACACTTGGCGACCTTTTATTCAATACTTTCATATGCTTTGACATGGCCCTTCCAGTTACTTTCTTGAAGTGTTGCATTTGATGGGAAGGTTTTTCTCTTTTCTTGCTTTCACTCTCAGCTTGAGCTGCCTAGTTCTTTTTTTCTCTTTTTTTTTTGTTTATTTTTGTTTTGGGTTTTTTTTGTGTATATTCTAATTATAAAAGTTTCTTTATCTTTTTTCTTCTTTTTATGGATAAGAGGAGACTCAATAATCTTTTTCTTTATTATGTACTATTAGATTAATATTATGTATGATCTCAATAATGTTTATTTTACCTTTTATATGAATTGTTACTGATATAGATATTGGAGATAATTCTCCTCTTGTTTATATATATATGTACTCTTTTATTTAACTAATAAAAAGATTGATAAAGAAGAAGTACTCTGCAAGATCGGTTGGATTGGACCTACCATGCAGAATGCCATGTTGACTATCCCTAATCAGTCCCTGTCTATCCAGATACTTATATATCTGGTCCCATAGAATAGCTTCCAGTAATTAACCATTACTGACATCAGGCTCACCAGCCTATAATTCCCTGTCTTATTCTTAGAGCTTTTCTTAAATACAACATTTTCTATTCTCCAATCCTCTATCAACTCACCCGTGGCTAGGGATGTTTTAAATATCTCTGCTAGGGCCCCATGCAATTTCTGAACTTGCCTCCTACAAGGTCTGAGGAAAACCTTGTCAGACCCTAGGGATTTATATACCTTAATTTGCCTCATGACAGCAATCATCTCCTTCTCTCAAATCTGAATACAGTCCATGACATTACTGTTGCTTTGCCTCATTTCTGTAGATTCTGTGTCCATTTCCTGAGTAAATACAGATGCAAAAAAAAACCTTTAAAATCTCCCCCATTTCTTTTGGCTCCATGCATAGATTACCACTCTGATCTTGCACGAGACCAATTTTGTCCCTTGCTATCCTTTTGTTATTAATATTTCTGTAGAAGTACTAGGGACTTTCTTTCTTCTTGTCTGCTAGACCAACCTCATGCTTTCTTTCGGCCCTTTTTAAGTGTCCTCTTGCATTTGTTATACTCCTGAAGTACCTGCCCTGTATTCTCTCTCTCTCTCTCTCAAAGAAACTTTCCTGAACATATTTGACAACCTTTATCCCACCCAGCCCTTTTACAATATGTGTGTCTCATTCAAAATGTGGAAAGTTAAAATCACCGACTATCACAACTTGTTTTGCATACTATTCATACAGATCACATCGTTACACGGTGTATTGTGATAATCCAAAATATAACTGTGCATTAGCTAAAAAGAATGTGCAGTACAGATAGGCAACAAAGTACAAGAGCATAATGAGGTAGACTGTGATTTTAAAAGTCCACTTGATTGTACTTGGGGACCATTCAGTAGTCTTATAACTGTGGGGTAGAAGCTGTCCTTGGGCTGATGGTATGTACTTTCAGATTTCTGTACCTTCTGCCTGATGTGAGAGGAGAAAAGAGAGATTGTTTGTGGTGGATCTGTTATCAAGTCCATGGAAGAGTGTGTGGGACTTAGTGGGAGATATCACTTCCACTAAAGCCCAATTGGCTTTTACATTTATGATACTGACCTTCAGTGACTTCTGATCCACAAACTCCCTGATTTTAAAATTATCCTCCTTACTTTAAAATCCTATGGCCTGGCCTTTCCAATCTCCTTAAAGTTTCCAGTCTTACAATCCATAAAGAAATGTTCATATTGGACATGAATAAAGTACAGATACTGGAAATCTAAAATAACAGCAGAAAATACTCAAAAGATCAGTTGTTGGAAAGTGGGGTGGGGGGGACACATCTATGGGTAGAGAAGCAGTGTTAAGTTTCACATCAAAGACCTTCCATTTAAACAGAACTTGTATTGATGAAGGCTTTCAACCAGGAACATTAACATTAACATGCTGCTGATCTGCGGAGTGTTTTCAGCATTTTCTGTTTTTATTTAAATAAACAATGTTTTTCTATGCTGACTTTTTTTCTGCCTACATTAATTTCCTCCTGAAACTGTGTGGAGGTCTGAAGCTGCTTTCGGTTTAACTCAGTAATATCAGTGAGTATCACTGTTATTACAACTACAGATTCTTAGGCAACGTGTTTTCCTGTTTTCTATGAAATGACTGAATTGTCCATGGTTATTAATTAATAAATAGAGCATTTGGTGGGGGGAAATGATTTCAACTGAGAAGGGCTTTGGAAATCTATCCACAAAACCACCAGATGACTAAACACTGTGACTCCACTGTAACAGTTACCACAACAAAACTGAATGGGAAATGTTGGCATGGATGTTATGGGTAAAGTTTAGAACATAGATCTATTCAGCACAAGGGTAGGTTCTTCAGCCCCCAATGTCTGTGCCAGCCATGATGCTAGATTATACTAAAGTTCTCCTGTCTGCACATGATTCACTGTCTCCCATTCCTTGCACCTTCATCTGTCTATCTAAAAGCCTCTTAACTGCCACTATTGTATCTGTTTCCACCACTATACCAAGCAGCTCCTTCCAGGTAGTTAGCACTCTATGCAAAAAACTTGCCCTGTACATTCCTCTCAGTCTTTCCCCTCCTACCTTAAACGCCTATCTTCTAGTATTTTACAATTTTCTCATGGGAAAAATATTCTCACTGTGCTTCTCATAATTTTATAAACTTCTATAAGGCCTTCCCTCCAATTCCAATGCTCCCAAGAAAGCAACCCAAATTTGTACAACATCTTCTTATAACTCATACCCTCAAATCCAGGCAGTATCCCGGTAAATCTCTTCTGCACCCTTTCTGAAGCTTCCACATCCTTCCTGTAATGCAGCAACCAGAACTGTGCACAAGAACCAGAGTTTTATATAGTTACAGCATGACGTCCCTACTGTTATACACAGTGCCCTGAAATGTATTGGCCAGCATGTCATGTCCCTTCATTACCACCCTATTGAGTATTTGGCCACTTTCAGGGAGCTATATACAGTACCTGGACTCCAAGTTCACTCTTTGCATCAGTGTTATTGAGGGTCCCACCATTAACTGTATGCTTTTCCCTTGCAATTAACCTCCCAAAGTTCAACAGCTCACACTTGCTTGAATTAAGCTCTATCTATTCCTCAGTCCCTACAATCATTTTGCATTCTACCATAGCCTTTGGCAGTTATTCTAACTGTCCACAATTCCACTACTCTTGCTGTCATCTGCAAACTCACTAAACCTCCCATCTACATTTTCATCCAAGTCATTAATATATATTACTGACCAGCGCTGATCCCATAGACCTCCAGCCAGAATAACATCCTTCCATCACTACCCGCTGTCTCTTATGTGCTAGCCACACCAGAATCCAAGCTACCAAGTCACCAGGGATCCTATACATCTTAACTGGGTCAGTCTGTCATGAGGGATCTTGTCAAATGTCCTTGTGGATAACATCCTGTGCCCTACCCTCATCATTCACTTTTGTCACTTCCTCAAAAAAATGAAAATCATGTCTGTTAGACGTGACTTGCTATGCTGACCATCCCTAATCAGGCCATGCCTTTCTAAGTGCACAGAAATCTTATCCCAGGGAAATTGCTCCAATAGCTTCCCCAACATTAATATGAGGCTCTCTGGACTTCATTTCCTCAATAATCCCTGCTTCCCTTCTTGAAGTGAAATGTACAACACTGGACAATTAGTCATCATAACAATAGTAGGTTATGTTTGTGGATCAGACGTCTGTGCTTTTACAAGATCTTGTGAGTCATTATTACAAATCGACTAAATAAACCAGAGAAAGCCAAACAAATCAATGTAGTTTAATGTTCAAGTCTTATCCTTGGCATTCATAATTCATTCCAAATTGTTCCCATGTCTATGATCCTTTCATTTCTTTTGTGAGAAATACTGATTCTACATTTGTTATACAGCTCATAGAATTAGTAACAATAAAACATGGGTGTCTCTAGTGGACAATCTGCAACCTATAGGGCTCTAAATCACAGCTGTGGGTCTGTTTCATAAATTCACAGTGCAGGAAGATCTAGGGATGGCATACATTTGATGAAGGGGGGGATTGTAAGAAGTCTTTTAGGAAGCACCTGGCACCATTGGATTTATAAATTTACGTAGAAAACAGAAGTAAGGAAATCAGTCTCATTCTTCATAGATTGCTGGTTAAGAACCAGTTGGCCAATTCTGCACATCACATTTTTGGGTGGCTGTCAAGCTCCTGGAGACTGTGGGTGATGGAGGGAGCAGAGCAGTGATTACATAGAACAGGGAAGTACCATATAGAAAGATCTATCTCTAAACCAGCTTGTCAGCTACCTCTCTTTTTTAAACTAAACTATTAGCCATTATCCTGATACAGTATCCCCTTTAGCAGTACACTGTCAAATTTAGTTTGATGGTATGGTGAAGTCCCTTGGGAGGTATGATTTGTTAAAATTGTTCTATACACAGTATGTGATATAGCTGATAGAGTGTATAAGGAGAGACCATTTCCTGCCACCAAAGTCTGAGAACTAGAGGAGACATGTTCCATTTGGTTGACAAATGAACCCAATCAGGCAGTGGGTGTTTGTTCATATGAGTGAACTGACAGAAGGGATTGTGGAACCATATACAATACTCAGATTCTGACAAGCCAACTTCCTCTAATTAAGTTATCAGTTAAAATACTGAAACATTTACAACTCTGTTAAATGGTACACCACGGGGCAAATGCCGAGGTCAAAACGTCTACCATGCGAGATGCATCATAAGTAAAAGTAAGAAGGTTGTGGGGGAAAAAACGTTCAGAGGGAAAAGGGATCTGTTTCTTTTTGCGTCTTCAGCTCGATTGGGTTGGCGTGTTAATTGGCCGTGAAAAAATTGCTTGTAGTGCTTCGGCGAGTGGTAGAATCTGGGGAGTGGGGTGGTGGGGGAGGTGGGCTGATGGGGAGAATAAAGTGGGATGCCTGTTAACAGGTGCCTGTTGACCGCTAGAGGGCCAAAGGGTCGAACTTTGTGCTGTGATTCCAGAACTCCAGGACTCGGTTCCAGTAGCAGGTTTAGCTGTTCTATTGTTTAAGTGTTCGATGGCACAAACTAACAAAGTGAAGGCAGATTTAACAAAAAGAACCACAATAAGATGATTATATTAATTGATTATATAATTGACATTTAAATCTCCAGTCCTTGGGAATATGTTATCTACAGTGGAACGGTCTTTATAATCCCCTCACGCTCAAATGTTACACATTGCTTGCGAATATAACATGTATACTGTACCACTCTGGGGATGGGGGCGGCTACCTAGGGAAAACCGCAGCGACAAGGTCTCTGACACGGTTCCTGGCTCTGTAGTTCAGAAGGGAAGGGCAGAGAAGAGCGATGGTGATGGGGGATTCAGTCAGGAGATTCTGTGCACATGAATACGACTCCCGGATGCTAAGTTGCCTCTCAGATGCTAGGGCTAGCGATGTCTCAGATCAGGTACACAATATTCTTCAGAGGGAGGGGTGAGCTAGAAGTCGCGGTAAGTATTGGTACCAATGACATGGATGAGGAATCTAAAAGCAGGACCTCAAGGGTAGTAATCTCTGGATTGCTGCCTGTGCCACGCACTGGCGAGGGTAAAAATAGGAGGTTATGGCAAATGGATATGTGCCTGAATAATTGATGTGGGATCCCGATCAGTGGATCATTCGGATCTCTTCTGGGGAAGATGTGACCTGTACAAAAGGGATGAGTTACACTTGAACTCGAGGGAGACCAATGTCCTTGTGGGCAGGTTTGCTCGAGCTTTTTATTGAGGGAGGAGGTAAAATTGCAGCGTGTAGAGCAACTGTGAGAAAGCAGTGGATGAAGCATAACTGGTTCGGTTGAAATGTGTCTTTAATGCGAGAAGTATCGAGGACGAGGGTGATAAACTTTAGTGCATGGATCAGTACATAAAATTATGATGTTGGGGTCATTACAGAGGCCTAGTTCATTATGTGCCGTATCATATGACGTAGGCCATCATGTTATTTCCACGACCATGATTGTTCTTGGAAACTTATTCTAAGGAAGTGAGTTGCCATTGCCTTTCTGTGCAGCGTCTTTACAAGACGGGGGACCCCAGCCATTATCAATACTTTTTAGAGATTGCCTGCCTGGCGTTAGTGGTTGCATAACCAGGCCGTGATATGCACCGCTTGCTCATACGACCGTCCACCATCTGCTCCAGTGGTTTCACGTGACCCTGATCGGGGGGGGGGGGGCTAAGCAGGTGCTACACCTTGCCCAAGGGTGACCTGCAGGCTAGCAGAGGGAAGGAGCGCCTTACACCTCCTTTGGTAGAGACGCATCTCCACCCCACCACCCGTTCCTGGTTCACAAGTTTCAAAAGGAACGCGGAAGGAGGTAAAAGATGTGGGGGAGCGGCATTGCTAATCAGGGATTGCCGCTGCAGCAAGGGATGATGTCCTGGAGGGGTCGTCTACTGGATCAGTATGGGTGGAAGTTGGAAACCGGAAGGGAACGATAATTCTATTGGGGGTTTTCTACAGATGCCTCCCCCACTCCCGCCCATAGCAACAGACACACCAAAGAGCAGATCAGGAAAGTTGTAAGATAACAGGGATATTATCATAGCTGACTCTAACACTGATAGATACCTTCTTGGTGCAGAACATTTAGATGGGGCAGAATTTGTTAGCTGTGTCAGGAAGGATAGGTTGACTAAAGGAGAGTATTTCGGAGACAACTCCCTGGCCTTCAGCTGTCTTACAGAGGGATAGCAGCAGACGTTATGGGAAAGTATTTCACTGGGGAATGGCAAAATATGATGCTATTAGGCAGGAAGCTGGGAGCGTAAACTGGGAACAGATGTCCTCAGAAAAGAACAATGGAATATGAAAAGTGTTTAGGGAGCACACGCTGGGGCTCTGGATAGATTTGACCCACTGAGGGAGGGAAAGTGTGCTCGGGTGAAGGAACCACGATTAACAAGGGATGTAGAACATCTAGTCAAGAGGAAGAAAGGAATCTATTTAAGGATCAGACAGAGTTCTCCAGAGTTATAATGACTTGGGAGAGCTAGAATGGGACTTGAATGGACCTTGGCAGGTAGGATTTAGTAAAACGCCAAGTTGTTCTGCATGTACATGATGAATAGAAAGATAACTAGAGCGAGGGTAGGGCCGATCAGAACAAAATATGAAACACCTGCTTGGAGTCGGACTACGTTGCGGATGTCTGTAATGGATGGTTTGCTTCAGTATTCATTAGTGACAGGGGCCTTGATGAACGTGAAGACAGCATAGAACAAGGTAATGTACTGAAACACATCGACGAGAAAGAGAATGTGCTAGAACATTTGAAAAACATTAGAATAGATAAATCCCCGGGGCCGGTCAAGATATGCTCCAGGTTACTATGGGAAGCGAGGGAAGAGATTGTCGCGCCTTTGCCGATGATCTCCTGTCCCCTCTGGCCACAGGAGTAGTACCAGGAGATCGTAGGGTGATCTTTTGTTCATGAAAGTTAATAGCGATAATCCTGGGAATTATAGAGCAGTGAATCTTACAGCAGTAATGAGCAAATTTAGAGACCGGATTTATGAGCATTTGGAGAAGATTAGTCAAATTGGGATTAGCCAGCAGGACAGTGGGAAGCATGTCATGCCTCATGAGCCAGACTGAGTTTTTTTAGGAAGTGACAAAGCTCATTAATGAAGGTAGAGCGGTGGATGTGGTGTATATGGATTTTAGTAAGGCTTTTGATAAGTTTTCCCATAGCAGGTTTATTCAGAAAGTGAGCAGACATGGACCCCAGGGAAAGTTGGATGCGTGGTTTCAGAATCGACTTGTAGAAGTGGTAGAGGATGGAGCGTATTCTGTCTGAAGGTTGGTGACTGGTGGTGTTCTGCATGGATCAGCTCTTTCTGATTTGTATAAATGACTTGGATGAAGAAAGGGAAAGTGGGGGTGGGGGTAGTGAGTTTGCAGATGACATGAAGGTTGGCGGTGTTGTGGATAATGTAGAAGGTTGTTGCAGATTACAACCAGACTATGATAGGATACATACCTGAGCGGGAAGGTGGCAGATGGATTTCAGTCTGGAAAAGTGAGAAATGACACACCTTGGAAGGTCCAACCTGAAGGCAGAGTCCTGGGTTAATAGCAATATTCTTAGCGGTGTGGAGGAACAGAGGGATCCTGTGATTCACGTCCATAGATACTTCAAAGTTGTCGCACAAGTTGCTACATAGTTAAGAAGGGTATGATGTATTGGCTGTCATGAGCCCGGTACTGAGTTCAAGAACCGCGAGGTAATATTGCAGCTCTATAAGAACGCGGTTAGACTCCATTTGGAGTATTCTCTTCAGTTCTGCTCGCCTAATTATAGGAAAGATGTGGCAATTTTAGAAAGGATACAGAGAAGACTTACCAGGATGCTGCCTGGATTAGAGAACATGTCTTATGAGGATGAATTGAGCGAGCTAGGGATTTTCTCTTTGGAGCGAAGGAGGATGAGAGGTTACTTGATAGCAGTGCATAAGATGGTAAGAGGCATGGAGTTGACATCCAGCTCTTTTCCCAGTGTGGAAATGGCTAAAATGAGAGGGGATAATTTTAAGGTGATTGGTGGAAAGTATAGGCTGGTTTTAAAGGTGTATTTTTGGGTGGGTGCGTTGCCACGGGTGCTGCAGAGTCGGATACATAAGAGATATTTAAGCGATTCATAGAGAAGGGCACATGGATAAAAGAAATATTGATGGATATGCGGGAGGAAAGCGCTGAAATTATCCTGGAGTAGGTTAAAAGTTCGGCACAGTATGGTGCGTTGAAGGACCCTGTTCTGTGTTGCCATGTCCTATGTTCTAAGGAGTTTAATACATTTCATCTGGCAAAGGAAATCCGAAGGTTTGAAGTGCCTTCAATCAGAGAGAAAGAGAGGGCTATATACTGCGGTCAGTGTGTTACGGTTGCTAACCAATGACACAGCCACTGGAATGTCGTTCTTAATGAACAAGTGACATCGCTACAGACATCGAGGCGACCACCAGACCAGTGAGGACTGCGTCACTTGCCAAACAAATTTGCTGCAGGGTTTCAGCTCGTGTGAAACTAATCGGCGCTCGGTTTCTGTCAGGGTAGCCCCGGGAAGAATAAACCCTTCCATCTGCAGCACTGCCCTCCCTCGCCCCCAGGTGACAGCCTCCATGCTCTCATCAGGCTATCTGGGAGTATGGGTCCAGAGAGCAAACACACACACACACACACACACACACACACACACACACACACACACACACACACACTCTCTCTCTCTCTCTCTCTCTCTCTCTCTCTCTCTCTCTCTCTCTCTCTCTCTCTCTCTCTCTCTCTCTCTCTCTCTCTCTCACACACACACACACACAAACGTACACACACACTCACCCTCTCTCTCACACACACACATACACTCACCCTCTCTCTCTCACACACACACACACACACACACTCACTCTCTCTCTCTCACACACATGCACACACACACTCACCCTCTCTCAAACACACACACTCACCCTCACACACAAACAAACATACACACACTCACCCTCTCTCTCTCACACACACACACACTCACCTTCTCTCTCTCTTTCACACAAACATACACACACACTCACCCTCTCTCTCTCACACACACACACTCACCCTCTCTCTCTCTCTCTCACACACACACACACACAAACGTACACACACACTCACCCTCTCTCTCACACACACACATACACTCACCCTCTCTCTCTCACACACACATACACACACACACTCACCCTCTCTCTCTCACACACAAACATACACACACACTCACCCTCTCTCTCACACACACATACACACACACACACTCTCTCTCACACACACACATGCACACACACCACTCACCCTCTCTCAAACACACACACTCACCCTCTCTCTCTCACACATCATCACATGAATTAAGGATAGTCTCCACATCTAATAGCTGTGAATAATGCACATTCGGAAAAGACGCTGATTATAATTTTAATTAAGACTAGAGCGTTGTTCTGCGCTGCTTTTCTCCAGCTTCCAAGTCGAATTACAGCGGGGACCTCGGCAAGCACTATTGGAGCGGGGCTGAGAGATATGCGCAGTACTTCACCAGGCAACAAAAAAGAAAACCGCTGCGGGAAAGCTCACCAGCTCGACTGTCAGTCAGTGGGGAGGGTGCATGGGCCTCACTCGCTGTAAGACACGGGAAACACGCGAGTTGTTTGCTGCAAAGAAAATATAAATCTAGGAACACATTCGCACTCAGAGGCTTTAATTACTCTAAACACTCACAGACAGTGGAATCTATCCGCAAGAGATAAGATCCAGAAGTATCCGCTTAGGTTTTAGAGGTGATTTGCAAAGGTTGAAACCGCTCTGACTGCACATTTTTTAATTGGAGACTTGGAGAGCGAGATTAGCGAAATGTAATCGATACCACCCCCCCCCCCCCACACACACACACATACACATACACACACACTTCCCCGATAAATAAATGGCTGTGAACCATTGGATTTACAGCATCTAACATTTCAATGCACACATTGTGACTGTGATTTAAAGGGATGCCTTTGCTTTCAGTGCTGCGAATGTGCAGAAAGGGCGTTCAAACATCATCATTACAACGGACAATGGTGACAGTCCGAGTTACCTCCAAAAAGAAAACCAGCAAATGCTGGAAACACTCGGCGGGAAAGGGAAAGAAGTAAGGTTTCAGGCTTCTGTTACTCTCTCCACAGATGCTGCCTGGCTCGCTGAGTGTTTCCAGCATTTGCTGGTTTTATTTCAGATACTCAGCGGCTGCGCTTTTCATATTTTATGTAGCCTGGCCAGTTCATTCTGAGCTGTTTACCTATAGAGGGCTATGGGTAAAGCCTAGGTAGTTCTAAGGTAGGGGCATGTTCGGCACAGCTTTGTGGGCCGAAGGGCCTGTAGGTTTTCGATGTTTCTATGTTGGCCTTCCTTTGGAAATTGGACCGATATTGCAGTTGTGTTGACAGTGTACTGAGCGGATCTACTTCGCGACAGAATAACTGACCACAAAGGGGTAGTATAAAGCGCCCTAAAGTGGCAATATACCTGTGTGCTATCCGGACAGAAGAAGGATTGTCCAGAATTTAAACTAACCTTCCCATCCGTAGAAGATTCTAGTGTCCTGCAGCTGTCCCCTCAGTGTGTTTTTTTTCGCGAGGAGAGATAATTTCTACCCCAGCCATGCCACCGTCGGACGTGTCCACCGGAATAAAGTGGAGTTGTACCTCACCTACATCCTCAGGGGAACAAAAGTGGATTGTTTCGAAGGCCATATACGCCCAAACAAATAGCATGCAAAAAAGGTGTGCTCGTGGTTCCAGGGTACTAGCATTATCAAAGTTTAAAGTTCAAATGCACTATCAAAGTATGTATCTCACATACAATCTTGAGATTAGTCTTGCAAGCACTTACAAAACACAAAAAACCCACAAAGAATTCAGTAAAAAAAATACCAACAAGACCATATCCAACTTGCAAAAGAGGACAAATCTCGGAAATAGTAAAACAAAAGTAAACAAAAACACATAGAACATGAACTGCAGAGTTCCAGAAAACGAGTCATAAACAGAAATCTGAAGATGCTGGAAATCTAAGCAACACGTACATAACGCTGGAGGGACTCAGCAGGCCAGGCAGCGTCTACGGAAAAGAGTAAACAGTCGACGTTTCGGCCCGAGACTCTTGATTGTTTACTCTTTCCCATATATGCCTGGACTGCTGAGTTCCTCCATCATTTTGTATGTGTTGCCCGAAAGTGAGTCCCAGGCATCCAAGAACCCCCACCGCCTCTCGCTGCTACCATCGGGAAGGAGGTACCAGGAGGGAGGTTACCAGGAAGGAGGTACCAGGAGGGAGGTTTCCACACCACCAGGTTCAGAAACATTTATTATTCTTCAACCATCATGCTCCTGAAGCCGAGTTCACCACAACGCTGGACTGATCATTGAACACAATCTATGGACTAACTTTCAAAGGCTCAACAACTCGTGTTCTCAGTATTATTTGTTATTATTAATATCTATCTATCTATTTAGAGATACAGCGCGATAACAGACCCTTCTGGCCCAACTAGCACTGGAGAGATGGGATTACTTATTTTTTGTTACTCCACACCTGGAGTATTGTGTTCAGTTTTGGTCTCCAAATTTGAGGAAGGACATTCTTGCTATTGGGGGAGTGCAGCGTAGGTTCACGAGGTTGATTCCCGGGATGGCGGGATTGTCATCTGTTGAAAGATTGGAGCCACTGGGCTTGTATACACTGGAATTTAAAAAGATGAGAGGGGATCTGATTGAAACATATAAGATTATTAAGGGATTGGATATGCTAGAGGCAGGAAACATGTTCCCGATGTTGGGGGAGTCCAGAACCTGAGGCCACAGTTTAAGAATAAGGGGTAGGCCATTTAGAACGGAGTTGAGGAAAAACTTTTTCACTCAGAGAGTTGTGGATCTATGGAATGCTCTGCCTCAGAAGGCAGTGGAGGCCAATTCTCTGGATGCTTTCAAGAAAGAGTTAGAGCTCTTAAAGATAGCGGAGTCAAGGGATATGGGGAGAAGGCAGGAACGTGTACTGATTGTGGATGATCAGCCATGATCACATTGAATGGCGGTGCTGGCTCGAAGGGCCGAATGGCCTACTCCTGCACCTATTGTCTATTGTCTATTATCTATTTTTTCTCAGCTCAAGCTGGTAAAACATGAGGTACTGGGGCAGCCCTTATTTCTCAGTTACTAGGAACTTTTTGACTATTCTACTGGTGTTCAGCATTGTGGCTTTCTGGAGGTTTACATAAATATTGCTGTGTAGGTTTAATTGTTTGATGCTGTTGTGTAGTGACTTTGGGATGATTCCAGTTGTAGATATTACTATTGGGAACATGTATATTCTGTTTATGTTTCATGGTCTTTCTATTTCCTCTTTTGATTCCAGCATATTTCTGGCATTTTTCACGTACAGATTTCTGTATGTAAGGTGTATTTGGAATGGCTATATCTATTAAATAAGTTATTCTTGTTTCTTTATCCTGTCATATTATATCTGGACAACTATTATGGATTGCCCTATCTGTAATAATAGATTGGTTGTAATATAATTTGAAAGACTCTGACTCTAAAACTGGATGAAGATTCAATTATGGTAAGATATGGTGTCTTTTATGAGTTGGTATTTTAAAGCAATATTTTGGTGAATGATATTTGCCAACTTGATTGTGCCTATGTAAGTAATCAGATTGAGGTAAATTACTATTACTATTTGCAGTCTCTTTGCACATAGGTTGCTTGTCAGTCTGTGTCTTTGGTTTTTCATTGATTCTAGTATATTTCTTGGATCTACTGTGAATGCCTGCAAGAAAATAAAACTCATGGTAGTATATGGCGACATATACATACTTTGATTATAAACTTACTTTGAATTTTGAAATTTGAAGGGACAGTTTGTAGAATATGACACCATGCCTTAAGGGTTTGACATGGTGTTGGTGGTAGAGGGGTAGAGATATGCTAGTGATAGTGGTGGTTACAGCATTCACGCCCAGTCATTGAGGGCACTGTGATAATACACTCATAGTCAGTAAAGGGCCAGAGAAATGTAAAGCAACATTCACAATGTCCATGGTGAAAACATGGCCGGTCTGAAAATGAAAACATCATGAATAGGGCTGATACTGAGAACCAAAGGTGCAATCATGGTGGCCTGGTGTGGAATAGCAAATAGTCACTGTGTTTGGAGGCTGTGTAAGTGGGTAGGAGCAGTGGCAAGTGTTTCTTCCACCCTTCAAGCTGGATCCCCCACCCATTTAATTGGAAGTATCAGTCTAACTCTATGTAAACGTAGGAGTAGAATTAGGCCATTCAGTCCATCGAATCTGCTCCACTACTCCATCATGGTTGGTTTAATATCCCTCTCAATCCCATTCTCTTGCCTTCTCCCATGATCTTTGACGTTATTATTAATCAAAAACATATCAACATCCGCTTTAAATGTACCCAGTGCCTTTGCTCTTCCACTCTTCTGTAGTAATGAATTTCACAGATTGGCAACCCTCTAGCTAAAAATGTTGCTCCTGATCTCTCTTCTAAAGGGACATGATTGTATTCTGAGGTTGTATCAGCTAGTCCCTAAACAAGGGGCCTAAAACTGCTCCAAGGGTATTCTGACCAATGCCTCAGCACTACATCCTTGTTTTTTATATTCTAACCCCCTCGAAACGTAATGTAATACCCTTCAATGTCTCCTTAAGAATCCAATGTTCAGACGTATGAGTAACTACGCCGGGGTATAAATTTATTTTGAATAAAAAGAACACAGCCAAGGATTAGCAGACAGCAAAATTCACAGATTGGGAGCAAGGGTGGCTGAATACTACTCTGGAGCCTCTGCAATACTAACGGCACCTGCTCGAGGCGAAGAAACAGCTTCCAAATTATCACTGAGTTTAAACGGGTGCTTGAAACGGAGATCCCCCTCCCCACCCCGCTCTCGAAACCTATTTGCATGAAACTGCATCGCTTGAGGCAAGTATTTTGCTTTGCCCCAGCACTGCAGTGAAAGTGTCAAAGTGATTTGCTTCGAGGCGGTGGGGGATGTTTCACTTCTGTGAAATCAGTTCACACCCAGTTTATGCTGCAGACACTGATGGGGAGCAGTTTTGATTGTTACAATCAGAAAACTCAATAATATTGAACACTTAGACTCGCAGGTCCGGACACCAAACAGTGGCGGAACACTCGCTCACGGTTACAATTAATGGTAACATGCTCACCATCTTGGCGATGACTTTAGAGGTAACTCTGTGGGAGGGGAGAAGTACTTTAAACTTTAATCGTCTGTCAAAATCAGCATCTACATACCATCGATGATAAGGCTGCAAGTTTTGGACGTTTGAACCCTGCCCTGAAATATGTTTTATGTCTCTGTTGCCAGAGATTTTGTTGGTTATTTATTAACAGGATGTGGCTTCACTTCATAACCCTGTGTGATTCCATCAGCCGAATGGTAGGCTTGGCTCTTTGAGGGGGACCCTTCGGTTTAGTATCCAGGGGCTTGGAGTATTGAACCTATGACCTGAATTCGAATCTCACTATGGCAGTTGAGATACTTAAATAGAGGAGGTTGCTTTCACGGCGACCGACTGATCTTTAACTGCTCTCAGGACAATAGATACCCACCTTTTCAGGTCCTATGTGAATAAAAAGAAATCGGGAGTTCCACCTCGACGTGTAAAGCGAAATAAATCTGCAGGTGCTGGAAATCTACAATGGGGGGAAACTGAAAGTGATGGAAACACTTAGGAAGCGTCTGTGGAGAAAGAAACGAATAATGTTTCAGGCTCCGGACGGACGTCATCATTCTGCTTTGCTAGAGGGTTAATCCTTTTTCTCTCCCTACCGATACTACCTGACCCGCTGAGTGTTCCGCCGTTTTCCGATGCATTTCCCCGACCAATATCAGATCGAGTGCAGGCGGCAGAATGCCCTCCACTAGGTAGAGGGAAAGAAGGGCGGCTTTCGCCTGTGTTTAAATTTTCCAACTGTCAGGAACAAGAAATGTGTGTGTGTGTGTGTGTGTGTGTGTGTGTGTGTGTGTGTGTGTGTGTGTGTGTGTGTGTGTGTGTGTGTGTGTGTGTGTGTGTGTGTGTGTGTGTGTGTGTGTGTGTGTGTGTGTGTGTGTGTGTGTGTAAAACAGCCTCCCCCACATTATTTAATTTCCTGAAGTGTCAAATGATCGGTCAGTGCCTATGAACGTTTTACAGACAGTCATCAGATCCCGAGATTGCGGCCGATGTCTGCTCTCAGCTCGCCACCCGGTCACCCAACCCCGCGCACACGTGAGCTGAGGAAACAGCCAACTGCCGCAACTCTTTCAATTCGGGATGGCCTGCAAAAGACATGTCGTGAGCATTTGGCATATTTTACATTGATCTGCCCCATTCCATCCTTCCTGGAATGGTTTCGCTCTGAGAGCACTGGCAACATGGTTTTCCAGCGTTACCCTGGGGTTAAACTTGGGCTGAAGACGACGAAACGTCATGTGCTTCATTCAATCATCCAAACACCTCTCCTTCACTCCTTAGCACAGCAAAACGTCCCCCGAACTCTCTCACACTCTGCTTCATCATCATTTTTTTGGGGTTGACAAACGCACTGTTTTGATTGGCTTCTGTATCAACCCTATCTGCTACAGCTACTGCCTTAATCTTGTTTTGAATCATTAGGCAGCTGTAATAAGCCGAATACGCTAGTTATACTGCCTGTGCATGGAGGCCCTTTGCTGAGAGGCGTGCAATGAACCGATGCTGACTCGTCGTCATTTCTAAGGTCACCCCTACTGCAACCAGCGTCAAAAGAGCACAAATCTACATATTCTATTCTAGGGCGTGTTAAACAAAGCCGCTGTTTCGGGAACTAAATGAACACGGTCGCATTGGGGCGATGCAAAATCAAACAATTTCTTTTTGCTTCACCTCAATCCAAAAATTATTTTGAGCATTGAATCGCCTGGCTTTCAAGATGTGTCAGTGCCGCAGGATTCTCCACACCAAGTTCACCACCTTCCTCGGGCTGCTGGCGGCTCGAGTCCGGGAGTGGCACAGGTGGTTTGAGCAGTGGTAACAAGTGTCTGGCTTTCGCTGCATCCTTCAAACCGTAGGTGAAATCACAACATTGGTATGTTATGCACATCTCCTTCCTGTATCGAACGTCAGCGCATCAATACTGAGAGTCATTGTACTGCAGAGTGACCTGCGGGATTCGGCAATTTTAAATGAAGATTAGTGTGCCGTATAATCATAAACTGACCAGCAATACCAACGCATAAACGGGACAAGTGTTAACAATGTTGATGATATTTAAACGCAATGTCTCTCTAGGATGAACTGTTGACGAATGAAACTGATCCCTGGTAGAATTTATGCCGCTACTTTAATATCGCTGCAGTGTGGCATTCTGCCCGGTTTCACGCTCACTCAGCCCAACACCTGACAAAAAAACGCGTGAGCCCCGAACTTCCCTGCTCTCTTTCACAAATCCACATTAACGCGTGTTTATAGAGCGAGGGAGTGCTCATAGCCTTTGGGGATCCCGAACCCCACTTTTTCTGCGTTCGACTCGCCAATTTAATGCGGTTCAAGATCCAGGAGAATGTTTTACGAACCACACTTTCCGCAAAATAGTTACTGTATAATCTTACCCCCAGACCAAATGGGAAACACATATATTCTGTGCGATGCTTATAAAAAATAATTGCAGTGTTAGTGTGCGTACAATGATTGGTTGTAGAAGTATGAAACATTTTGTCCTTTCAGCAACTGTATGTTCAACTTTAATGTGGGCAACACAGTCAATCATACAATTGAAAAAATAGTCAGGGACCAAGTGTTGGGAATAAGGAACTCCAAGGGTGGAACATGATCAGTGATTGGAGATCTCCAGATCTGTGGCTACTGCAGAGTCGCACAGACAGCGTTCTCTAATTGCGGGTGAGAAGTAAATAGTTTAACTTCTTAAATCAGTAATACCCACTCCACGAAACTGCCTTCCATTCAACGAGTATTGTTGGTGTTCTCGAAGTGAATAATTTGGGTTACAATGTGCGTATCGGGGAGAATAAATTCAGCAATAGCAAAAGGAGGCCGCTTTGCTAAAGCGATAGCTAGCTTCCTCTCCTTTTCCGTATACTTATCTGTTCCTCGCTTCATGCTTTGACCTTGCATTCCACCTATAATGAAAGATCGCTATCAACAACTAAATGAAATGAGGATCGATCAAAGAAATTGCGATGGGAATGTAGATTCGCTCAGTCTACGTCGATCTGAGTGACACGGTTGCGGCACCGTGTTGCGCAGAACACAGATCTGATACCCTTAAAAGGTACTTCGATAAATTCAGTGCGGGTTAATATTCCACCGATCACCGTACACACACTAGTCATTGTGAAGATGCGGTGTCGCCCCTTCACTGTCAGGAGATGATCAGAGCCGGGCACCTGTCAGATTAATCTCCTCTCCCTTCCAAAAAGGCCTCTTCAGTTTAGGTGTCAGTGAACAGCGGCAGGATAGCAGGATCGGAGCATGGAGAGAACGCACTTGTAGCAATCTAATATGACGATTTTATTCAGAAAGCAAAACAAAATGCCGCCACTTTATTCAAAACAATTTCGCGATTAAAATGGCTTTATAAATTGAATTGGTATTCTTATTCTCAATTTGAAAACATCATCGCAGTCACGTGAAAAAATAACAGTATTTAAAACAAAGGAATTGAAAATAAAGGTATACGGGAACCACTGGAAAATAGAAAGTGAAAAGAGGGGCGATTTAATGAAAGAGAAGGCAGACTGTGTTAGAGCAGCGTGCCTTGAATCAGATATCAGTGTGTCGCAGTTGGGTGCAATCATTCATTTCAACGCCAGCCAACGAAACCCTGCTCTCTCCGCAGATTTGTAGCTGTCATTGTAGTTGCCAAGGTCTGTCTCTCCTCCGTGTCAGGGGATACTCCGAGTGCGGTAATCCTATTTCAGTTACCGCTGGGGATCTGGTACCCTTGAGACCAATTCACATTAAGGTAGCCACCCTGACTCTGTTTGCATTCGAGGGAGAAAGAAGTGACAATGAACACCGTAACCCTGGCAGGCTGTTCACTCCACTGAGCCGACCGATCCCGCACACCGAATCTCTTTGTACCTCACCGGGGCACAACGAATCCAAATCCAACCAGAGAAGTCGGCGCGGCTCCAGAGTGACCGCAGTACCTGGCCAAGCCGGTTGCAGAAAAGGTCGCTGTGGGTCGAAGCGCGAACACCCAGTTACGAGATCGGAGAAAGTTGGGGAGAGGGAACATAGCTTCCACTGCATTTAGCTGAAATGTTACTCCTTGCTTTGCTGGTGCCGGGAGTGAGGAGTACATTGGTAGACAAAACTAACGTTGGGCAGTCAGCTCGTGTTAAATGGAAATTATCTGGCCAAAGTCAATCTAACAAAATTGCCAATCTATATTCACTTTCTAGAATAAAAGAACCCAGCAGGTCCGTTTTCTTACTGCAGATACCAGTTCATTTCCCACTATACTGCGTGCATTTTTTAATATTTCAAGTGAAGAGTATAGTGAATTATTATTTTAGTTTATAATTAAATATTTCGTTGGAATAGATTCTAGTCATGATCACGGGGCAGCGCCGTTTTCCGCGCACAATAAGATGACGTTCAAACTATTTTCTAGAAAACTATTATTTGTCTTTTAATTGATATACACAAATAAAATACATCTATCATGTCTAACTGTATACAAGAGGCGACTGAACTGGATACAATTTAAAATATCTAAAATATAAATTTACAAGTCAACATAAAAGGGAAAGAGAACTGGGAACGCCGATTTCTGATACTCCCCGACCTCAATTTTCAAACCATGATATTTTTGACAAATGAGATGTCTATAAGAATCCCAAAATTATAGAAAATGTCCCGTGAGCAGTTTAATAAAGGACTCATATTTGAATCGTTGAACACTCTATCTCCTTTACACACTTGCAATTGTGACGGTAAGGATGTGCATCAGTAATAAGGAAATGAAACGAATCCGATTGCTTGATTTGCCCAGAATAAGTTATTCTATATCTTCACAGTAACCCTGAAAAGCTTTGCGTGGTTCAACTCAGTTGCCGAAACACCTGCAAGATTTACTCTCTCGCACTTAGAAACACGCAATCCCAAACGTATTGTGGTGGGCAATTCAGATCTATTCTAGATTGTTTAATAAAATTACACCTGACATTTGTCAATAGATGTGCAGGACAATGACAGAGAATGGTTTAAAAATAAATGATAGGCCTGGGTTCTGAATCTTCAGAAAATTTAGGGGAGTAGGACAAAAACGGAAGAGGGGATGTAGGGGTGTATCAAGGAGAATACTGGCAAGATGGTGTGTGTATATACTGGAATTAAGGAAGAGATTTTGGGAATTTCTATCGGCTGTCAGCTCAGGGTAATGAAAGACCAAATTTATATGATAGAATGAGAGAGAACGATAGCCACAGACAGAATGGTGACAGTGGACGAGATCAATTATTTAAATATGGACGCAATTAACAGGAGTAGTTCCGAGTGAGAGGAAATTTTGCAGGGCCTTCGGGAGAACTTTCTGATCTGTGTGTTTTTGTTCCGATAGGGAAGCTACCGTTGGCTTTGGAAATAATTCGGATGACAATCTAGAATATACAATCTGGAAAACCATATAGGCCATTCCAAGGTAAAATCTAAATGGAGAAGGGCCAGTTTCAGTGGGATAAAAACAGATTTAACCAGGGTAAAGTGGAATCACAATTTGGCAGACTGAACTGTGAAGTGTGAATGCTTCAGCCATAGTCTAGGCACAGTTCCACGTGAGCGACGGGTAGGGATTAAAGCCAGAGCGCCTCGGATAATCGAAAAGGATGGGTAGTTAAAAAAAAGAGCAGATGTAAATGACTGAATGATATATTCCAGGTTGTTAACAAAACTGAGAATTAGGCTGATCCCAGAACGTTCAGATGAGGTTTTAAAATAAATAACAGATGCAAAGAGAGCACGAGGAGTCTGGCAACACACATAAAAGGGAATCCAAAAATATTCCTCGAGTGTGTGAGGCGGGGCCTAGCAGAGATCAAAAGGGAAATCTGCTCTTGGAGGCAGAGATATTAAATGACAGCATGGAATCAAAGAAGGAAACTCTGTCAGAGTCTCGTCAAAAGAAATCATGAGATTATGTATGGGATAACAAGAGGAAATGGAAAGGCCAGTTGAATGTAAAGTGGGTAGGTCACCTGGTGCAGACGGGTTGCGCCCGGTACAGCTGAGGGACTAAGGCGAGTCCGGCCCATAATGATTCTGGTCACATCCAAAAAGCTTTATGAATAAACCCAACATCACAGGCCAGACAAGTTACCTTCGGTAGTGAAAAAGTTCTAGCAACAATATCAGGAGTAGAATTAGCGGCCCTTCGGCACATATAGATTGAATAGAGAAAGCCAGCATGGAATTGTTAAAGGCAAATGACATTCAGCTAACCTGACAGGTTTTTTTTTTGACGAAGTGACAAAGAGCATAATGAGAGAAATGCAGCAAATCTGGCATATGGGTTGCCAAACGGCATTTATTAAAATATCACACACAGACATCACCGAGATTCAATTGCATGCAATAAAATGGGCTGTGATGGTTTGGGTGGGGAATTGGGTGTAACAATGAATGTTAATTAAAAGGCGGCACCGTAGCATAGCGGTGAGCGCAACGCCATTACAACGTCAGCAACACGGGTTTAATTCCGCCGCTGTCTGTAAGGAGTTTGTATGTTCTCCCCGTGACGGCGTGGTTTTCATCCGGGTGCTCTGGTTTCCTCCCACATTCCAAAGACATAGGAGTTAGTAGATTAATTGGTCACATGATGTAATTGGGCGACGCGGGATCCTTGGACTGGAAGTACCTGTTACTGCGCTGTACCTCTAAAGGAAAATCGTCAAGCTTATCAGAAGTGAAGAGTACTGTGGAGTTGCCTAGAGTTCATTCCGGAACCGCGGTTTTTTTCTTAATGTATTTTAATGATTAAATTTATTTTTTAATATAAAACTTTAAAGTGAAGAGGCTGGTGAAATAGGTGATCATGTGGCTGATGTCATATCTTGGTAGGAAGTCGCGACATTGCAACATAAACTAAAGCAGTACAAGGAGATTGGGTTTGTTTGGTTCTTTAGTGCATTATCCATTGAAATTGCCGGATCCATTGAAAAGGCCACTGAATCCCAGGCTTTGCGCACAGAGGCAAGGTGGATAAGAAGACGCGAAGCCTTGTTGAACGAGTGTGGTCACAGTTTTAGAGTTGTCTCTACGGGCTAGGGTGG